>NC_134582.1:51972773-52583189 GCF_037038515.1 Microtus pennsylvanicus
TTGACACCCAATGGTCAGTTCTCTGCATTTAAACAAGTTGTACATTTCTGTAATGTGTTATAAAAGTTAATTTTATAAATTAATTTTTAAATTATTACTATTATTATTATTGTGTGTGAGCATATGCATGCCACATCATGCATTTAGAGATATGCAGAGTATGTAAAACAGGGAATGCTTGTTTGTATGAATGATCATCTGTGTGGGATGAATTTGAGACCCATGCACTTTTTAGAGCTCTGTTTATTCCTTGTCCTGAAGTCCTTCCTCTGTCTATTTCACCTGTTTATAGGGCCTATCTACTAAAGTATTTGAATATTTTCAAACTAATAATGCTAACATTATGGGCGGGGTATGACTTGATTTCCTCAAGCTTTATGTGTTGACATTCAATTCTGTTACTAAGTATTGAACGGGTGGTAATTAAATCCATGTATGATGTTTTAAGGCAGGGTGTTTGGGAAGTAATTAGGATTAGATATCCTCCTTAGGGTTGAGTTCTGATGATTGACTTTTGATGGCTTTTTAAGGGAGGGAGGGAAGATGGGTGGGAGTGAGAGAGTGAAAGGGAGAGGGAGAATGAGTGATGCATAAGACAATAATTGTCCTTTCTGAGAACTCTGCCAGAAAAACTACCATCACCAAATGCAGCCTTGCAACCTGGAGCTAGATCTGTAAGGCAAAACGAACCTATTTTCTTTAAAACTTGCCTGGTATGTGGTACTTTAATACCAACTAACACATGCAGTAAACTGAATAAACATGAGATGCTTGTTCAAGGAAACTTGGCTTCATGGAAGGAACACTGGCTTGTCACTAAGCAGACCTGGCCCATCTCCCTGGGATTGTCTACCGTGAGGCCTCTTTTGTGGGGGTAGCAATGAAGTCATCTTTATTAGACCACAGAGTCTGCTTACACAAAGTGGGACTTCATAAGTCTCTTTTTAATAAACAGACACAATAATGTATTAATAAACAAAGCCAGCATGCCTGAGTAATTCTCTTAATCCCTTTTGGTGTCCTGTGACCCTGGGGATGGTGCTGTGTGTCCTTTTACTCTAAACATGTGAGTCTACATTCTCAATGCTCTTTTTAAGAAAGACAGTGCTCCATCTTTTATTATTATTTTGAAGAATGGATACTTTAAAGGAAAAGAAAATTAGATTTTCTGAAATAGCTGGTAGGCAAGAAATATTATTTTTGTTATTGAGAAGAGATTTGACTTCCTGTTAGGTGGAGGACACTGGGAAGCCTGGTCTATAGATACATTATGATTTTTAATTATTTTTCTCTCTTAGCTTATGAGAAATGGTTTTGTCTTAATTTGGCATTGCCTTCAAGTGCTACATAGCTTCTAGAATATGATCAGTGTTCAAACATTGCTTCTGAATAAATAGTCAAGAGCACAAAAGGTCACAGTGTCAGAAATCCAGGCTAGAATGGAGCTGGGAGGCACTAGGAAATATTTCACCAGTATTCTTCCTCTTATTTTCTCTAGAATACTGCAGGTGGGCTGTGAGCAATAAGAAGGATAAGGGAGGAATGTTGAAATGTCTTCTAGGTTGATGTGCTAGGCACTGGTTCTAATCCTTTCTTGGACCTCCTAAGGCCAATAACACTTTTTGCTTCACCTTTGCCCTCTTCCTTCACATCAGTCTGTCTTGTTGGAGAGCTACAATTGCTATGCATTTGTTAATATTTGCATGCAGTTGCTTAAGCTTTCATAAATAGCTGACTTTACCAAGAAACAAACTCAGAAGAGAGAAGGCAGTAAAAGCCAGCGCAAGGTTGCAGAATGTTGTTACTTTGTCAATTAATAATAGACTTCTACCTTTTCCAGAAGAGTGAGATGATTTTCAAAATCTGAAAAGGATGCTATAAATACAAGTAAACACAGTGAATGACCGATCCTGTAGCTCAATGAAAGAGCATTTACACACCTGATATGGCTGTGCTCTGGAGCCAATCCTTTACACATACACAAAATTAATCAAACTAAAAGATTTAAAAAATTAAACACACTAGATTTATCTACTCCATGTGTTTAATATATAAAATTCCTATGTAAGCGTTCAAATTTCTCAGTGATTTTCCATGATACTCTATTCTTTCCAACAGATTGTGTTCAGAGATTATCATCCCACAGGAAATTGGGGTTTTTATTATAAACCACATCAAGGCATTCCATCCACATTTTAAGGATAATAAACCTCAACCCTGAAGTTAGGATGGAGTGGAACAGAAACATTGTTAATTCTGTTGTCCATTACAGCATTCACAGCATCACTCACTTTAAAGGACAAGAATATCAATACCACTTCCCTTTTAGTCGAACAAGAAAGAATACAAGATAGGTGTCTGAAACAATCTTTGATATCAGACCGCTGCCTGACATTATGACCCTTTCAGTTATTGTTGGGATTGAAACAATGACTCTCTGAACTCCATGCTGTAGCATAAATCCATATAGGTTTATATTTATGTAACCCATAAATCATATCTCTATTTTTTCTCGGCTGCCTCAATACCATTAATCTATAAAGCATATTTTAAGCTCAATAATTTCCTGAAAAAACTCACAGATTTCAGGCTACATGGACACAGGCTGATCAAATTGCAATATTATGCTGTCCACAATCATGAGCTGGACCATGTGATAAGTATCAAAATTTAGATTTCATTTTTCTGCAGAGTTGAAAGAAAATTTTAGCTAAATGTGTCAGGAACTCAGTTAGTTCAGCTCCCCACAGGTGTTTAACCATCAGGCTTGCTCCTCGGGGATAGCACTGCCGGCTGGCTAGACCATGGTCCACAGATGGGGGGAAGCCAGTATGGGAAGAGAGGGAGGTCAGAAGAGCAGGAGAGTATCAAAACCTGGAGAAATTCCAAAGAAAACCTCATCTCTCATTTCAGACCTTTGCTGTATGCTGTCAGTCTCTCCCCAGAAAGCATTATTACTTTGTAGCACTCCACAGGAGCTGATGGGCATCCGCCCGCTTCCCCCTGCTCACTGCCTGGTGGATGGACTTCTTCATTACAGACCACACGGCAGTTCTCTGGGCTTAATGGGCATAAATATAGCTACTCAAAGAGGGAAGCACTTTCCTGTCCACGAGGATATTACATCCAAGAGACGAAAGGAAAACCTGCTAATTGAGAATCGCACTTCAGTTTAATTACACAGATGCTAGAATAATGCAACCGAAGCGCCTTAAAAATATAATTATCCGCTATGCAATGCTTGAGAGCATGCTTTATCTTCATGCCTTTAATGTACATGATCAAGAAAAAGGCAACAAAAGAATCATTCCTGGGTAATTTGGGAAACTGGGACATGTCTGGGTTTGAAAGATGTTTCAGAAAGCATCTTGCGTTTGGAAGGACCCATCAGAGGGATTTTGTGAGCAACTATACATGAAATCCCTCTTTTAGCCTGTGGGTTCTTCAAAGGCTCTTGGGTTTAAAATAAATAGTGGATTTTGTGGTGCTGTGTAACTGCCTAATTCTCTCCTCCAATATCGGAACATCAGAAAGTGTGAGGATGTGTGTTTGGGAAGGATGGCATGCTGTTTTTAATAGTGTGACTTGAAGTTCTACAAAGATCTCTTAATAAGTTAAGGATTCCTTTCACAGATTCCTTCTCTACCCTCAAGTCTCACCTTGTTTAATTTGTCATTAATACCATACTGCCTTCTTTCAAAATTTCCAAATCTTTTTCAGACAATGCCATTCCCTCAGAACTGTCCTGTGACTTCTCAGGTGTCTATGATTAGTGGTACCCAAGTGTTAGGAGTATTGTATGGTTGCTGATGCAGTTCTATTCTCATAATTCAAAGTGGGAAGGGGCTGCCGCTGCTCTTCTTAAAATCTCAGGCAGAAAAAATGTATCATTCCCCCAAAGGAACACCAATAAAATCTGTTTCCATATAGCAGTCTATGTGCTACTGAAAGAACTTCAGAGATCAGGTTTGGATTTGCAGAGGTACAGAAACTTGTAGGCACTGGAAAAGGAGTAACATCAGAGAGATGGGAGGTAGGCGATGTAATGTACAGCATTTGTAAGGCAAAGGGTAAAATGAATCTCCTTGGTCATTCTCAACGGTACATTCATTGATCTTCTTGGCTATTCCTAATGATGTATCTAGTGACTGCTTCTATCACCCCTACCAGTGCATTCAGAAACCTCTCTCATCATCGTCAAGGCTGCACAGGGGTAGGGAGGAGTGGCCACGGGGTTATGCTGTATCTTAAAAATGTGGGATCCTTTCTCCCAAGCTCCTGACCACAGAGCTCAGAAAGAACATGGAGTGGTTAAACTTGATTGTCAACCTCATTGGATTGATAAATGCTTTGGGAATTAGCAAGGCATACTCCATATGTGCTTCAGGCGTTTAGAGAGACAGTCAACTAAAGGAGACAATTTACCAGAATGTAGGTGGCACTGTTCCATATGCTGGGGTACCTGCTGGAAGAAAAATAGAAAAAGGAGAAAGCTGGATAGCCTGAGATTTTTGTTTTCTGTCTCCACCACTACCTCACATTCTCTCCATCCAGATGGATGGAAATCTCTGAAATCATGATCATATATAACATATTATCTTCTTAAATTATTTTCTTAAATATTTTGCTATAGTGACAATAAGCATGGGGTTAGTACTTAGTCTCCGGGGTGTGTGAATCTTGACCTTTCCCCAAGTTCAGGCACTAGAGTCTAAACACCTGGACTCTGATATAGATGCCACCCCCAGTCGCTGTAGTGCTTAGGAAATCTCACTTATCTATTCCTCTGTTTCCGACTTCATGAAATAAAGTTAGTGATAGTACAAGCTTTGAATATCTGGAATAATTAAATGAGACAATCCGAATAATGCATTTAGAAAAGCACCTAGATTTTTGTGAACACTCAAAAAAATCATCTGGCATCATTGCTTAGGCTAACTCTACTGAGTACCTAAGGATAATGTCCTTTACCAAATCATATATACATTCAAACTTCTTATTGTGAGCACATAGAAGGTCAGCTGTAGATTGCAGAACCTGTGAAAAGAAGAAAAAAATAAACCACAAAGTCTGGAGAATCTTGGAATATAAATCTATCACTTAGCAGATCTATCTGTACGTGACACTCTTACTTTTGGGGGCAAAGCAAAGCACCTTAGCTGATAAACAGGAATTGTGACTTTGCTGGGTAGTTCTCAGCTTGTAGAGTTTCAGATTGGCTTGTCTTCACATCTAGATGGTGCACAGTTCATTACCTCTGGGAAAAGGGCGGCTGGGTACCTGGGCATCTGCTAATGAAGCTGGACCTGCCACAGCAGATAGCCCAGATAGTTGCATTTTCAATTTTGGTAGAATGGTGTACCACTTATTTTGAGTGAAATAGGAATACAATGAGATATCTTATTTATTTGTTAACCAATCATAATAGTTGCCATTTATAATTAGTGTTATTCAATTTTTTGGTAATGATAAAACTTAAGAAAAATTCAGCATGTATAGAGTATTTCCATGTATATATTGACATTTATTGAAAAATAAATCAGGAACTCTATTGCCACATTTTAAGAGAGATATTTGTAGTTTATACTAACAATACTCTCTTCTTGCTAATGATTGATACAGAAATCTCCAAGCAAATTCCTTTGCACAGTTTGATGTGTGCCCTTCTAGTTCTAAGACAAATGGAAACACAATAAGGATAGAGACAGTGCAGTGTGAGGGGGCTTGAGGATTAAGCAAACCTGAGTTCAATATTAACTCACTCTCCTGCTGTATTACAGTTTTCAAACCTTGAACAAATCAGATTTACTGAATCTGTTTTCTTCATTCTGACTTGGGGATGTTGTGTTTACTTTTGGATCTGTGTAGTGGAACTACTGGATATAACTTGAGCAGGATATGAAACAGTATCTGTCATTTGGTAGCTTTCATGTTGATCAGTCATGATAGTAAAAATTATTGAGGATGCTCAGTGATTTGCACAGCATGGTTGTACAATCCCAATGTCAGTCTCCATCAGGGAGACAAAACTGTCAGAAGCATCAAACACTCTTTCAAAATTCACCTTAGTCCTGACCTTTCTCCCTTCTCCAGTGTGTCACCCAAATGAGGTCCCCACAATGCTTCATCTCAGCATCTACCATACCCTACTAGCCAGGTTCTGATCCACTTATTCTCCCCATCATATTCCCTGCCAGCATTAGAATCTTTTCACATTTAAATGTAAATATTCCATGACCATGCTGAAGCTGTCTGGAACTCCCTGTTACACAAAATACTGACAAGATCACATCTATGGGTGACCTAGGCCTATGTGTATCATTTTTCCTACTCTCTAGTTTGCTTACCAAGCAAATAGCAATCTGAGCACACGCCTACCCCTAATCTTTTTCTGGTCAGCCCACACTGTTCTTATTCTTCATGAAATTGGTCACTAACCACACCTATGTTTATTTATCAGAATGTCCCTCTTTCCTTCCTTCCACAGACTTTAGAGTAGTGGTCCTCAATATATGGGTCACAATGCCTTTAGGGGTCACCAAAGACCATTGGAAAGCATAGATATTTACATTACAATTCATAACAGTAGCAACATTGCAGTTATGAAGTAGTAACAAAAATAATTTATAGTTGTGATTACCACAACATGAAGAACAGTATTACAGGGTCACAGCATTAGGAAAGTTGAGAACTACTGCTTTATAATCATGGGAGCAAAGTTCTTGTGTCCCTGAAATCACATCTGTTCAATACCAGTGTGGGAACACAGTAATAACTTAATAAATGAAATATGTCATTAAAAGTGAGAATATTACAAATTAACCCCTGGTGACCACTCAGGTCATATGTCCAGTTTCTTTCACTATTAAAAACAGAGTTTTTATTCCACTTCCAAGTGAGTACATATGATGTCTGTCTTTCAGTGTCTGGGTTACCTCACTCAGGATGATTTTTTTTCTAGATCTGTCTCTTTACTTTCAGAATTCATGGTGTGATTTTTTAAACAATGGAGTAATGCTTTATTGTGTAAAAAAAACACATTTTTTGTCTATTCTTCAGTTGAGAGACTAGATTGCTTCTAGTTTCTGCCTATTATGAATGAAGCTGCAATAAACATGGTTGAGCAAGTATCCTTGTGGTAAGACTGATTTTCCTTTGGGTATATGCCCAATAGTGGTATTGCTGGATATTGAGGTAGATTGATTCCCAAGTTTCTGAGAAAACATGATACTGATTTCCAAAATGGCTGTGCAAGTTTGTACTCGCACAAACAAAGGAGGTGTGCTCTCCTTGCTCCACATCCTCTCCAGCATCAACTGTTACTTGTGTTTTTAATCTTAGCCATCCTGACAGGCATAATGGAATCTCAGTGTTGTTTTAATTTTCATTTCCTTAATAGCTAAGGATGTTGAACATTTCTTAAGAGATTCTCAGCCATTTCAGATTCTTCTGTTGAGAATTCTGTGCTTAAATCTGTACCCCATTTTTAATTAGATAAGCTGGGTTTTCGATGACTACTTTCTTGAGTACTTTATATATTTTGAATATTGGTCTTTTGTTATATAAGAATTTTGTGAAGCTCTTTTCTCATTCTGTGTCCTGTCATTTTGTCCTTTAATAGTATCCTTTGCCTTACAGAAGACAGTTAGTTTCATGAGGTCCCATTTTTCAAGTGTCAGGCTTAGTGCTTGCACAATTGGTGTTCTGTTCAGGAAGTTGTCTCCTATGCCAATGCATTCAAGGCTTTTCTCCACTTTTTCTTTATCAAATTCAGTGTATCTGGTTTTATGTTGAAGTCCTTGATCCACTTGGATTTGAATATTGTCCAGGGTGGTAGATATGCATCTATTTGCATTCTTCTACATGTAGACATCCAATTAGACCAGCACCATTTGTTGAAGATGTTCCATTGCTTATTTCTGGCTTTTTGATCAAAAATCAGATGTCTATCGTTTTGTGGATTCATGTCTGGGTGTTTGCTTCAATTCAATGTCTGTTTCTATGCCAAAACCATGTGTTTTTAAAATTATTATTACTAAAGCTATGTACTATAGTATGAAGTCAGGGATGGTGATATCTCTGGAAGTTCTTTTATTGTACAGAATTATTTTAGCTATCCTGGGTTTATTGTTTTTCCACACAAAGTTGAGTATTGTTCTTTCAAGGTCTGTAAAGAATTGTGTTGGAATTTTGGCAGGGATTGTATTTAAATTTGTAGATTGCTTTTGATAAGATGGCCATTCTTACTATGTTAATCCTACCAATACATAAGTAAGAGGCTAAGTAACCAGAAGGGCTCAGTTGGTGGGTGTGTGCATCTCTCTGTGAAGGGGAAATAAAATAGATTTTGTAGGTGGGCTATGGGCACATACAGATGGGATCAAGAAGGATCAAGGGAAAGATGGAAGTAGAGAGTATAGGGAGAAATGTCTGGAATTAGAGGAGCACTTGGGAAGCAATGTGGAGACCTATTGCTGCCATGAGGATCAGCCTTCAGCAGCTTAGGGATTGAGAGGATCCATGGAGTTGGTGAGCTAATCACTCAGTTTTACTTCTCTGAGGGCCAAAGCTTAGTTCTTCATTTTATTATTTTTTTCTGTTGCTGTTATACTCTATTCTTGTTTGTTCTGTTCTTCTACTCAGACATTTCTCTTTCTCTGCTTTCCTGGTGACTTCCTTCTACATTACTTCCTGATGTCTGCCTTTTACATCTTTCCTTCTACATCTTTTCTGGTATTTTCCTTCTCTTGTGTCTTTGTTTTTTTCTATTATAACATATATCCCAGCAGCATTTTCCAAGCAGTGTAAAGAATTGCAATGTGGATACATTCTATTCTCCTTTTTTTGTTACATAAATTAACCCATTTATTTAGTTGGCTGTGCACTATTGAGAAGGCTTGGGTATCAAATGGTAGCACTTCTACTAGTCTTTCAGTTCCTTCAGTCTTCTGATGGCAGACTTCACTGTGACGGCAGAAGTCGTGTTGTAGGTCCAGGCCCTGCCAGCCACTGTTTTCATGCAGGAACCACAGTGCCAGATGCCGACAGCTCGTCTCTTCATCTTGGTCTTGCCACAGAAGGAGCACGTGTACTTGGCGTGCTGGCTGATTTCAATTTTCGTCACCATTTTCCGGAGGGAGGCACCATAGCGGGTCCCATATTTCCCGATGATCCTGACCTTCTTGGTGCATTTTTGCCATGTTGCTGGAACCTAACCCAAGCTGATACATTCATTCTATTCTTAAGTGAATGATTACAATGCATTCAAATTAAAAATAGCATGCTTTCCATATCTTTTACATGATTAAACATTCAAGTATTAAGTGGAGCTCAAGGGACCCTGCAGAAGGTGGGGAGGATGGATTGGAGGAGCCAGAGGGATTGAGGATACCTTGAGAACATGGTCCTCAGAATCAACTAAGCAGGGTCATAGGGGCTCATAGAACTGGCAACAATCACAGAACCTACACGATATTATATTAGATCCTTTGCATATATGTTATTGTTGTGTGGTTTGCTGGGTTTGTGGGAATCCTAATAATGGGAGTGGGGGCTGTCTCTGACTATTTTTCCTCCTCTTGGGACCCCTTTCCTCCTACTGGGTTGCCTCATTCAGCCTTTATGTAAAGGTTTGTGCCTAGTTTTGTTGTAACTTGCTATGCCATGTTTGGTTGATAGCCCTGGGATTTTCCAAAGGGAAACAGAGTTGAGTGGATCTGCGGAGAGGGGAGGCGGGAGGCACTGAGAGGAGCAGAGGGAAGGAAACTGCAGTCAGGAGGTAATTTGTGAAAGAAGAACAAATAAAAATAAAGCCAAAAGCAACAACAACAAAACAGATGAAGTGAATCTCCTCATGCTTTTCATGAAGGGCTGTGATGTCATCAAGAAGAGTTGATCTTTAACTTGAGTCCCCATGATATTTTTAAAGCATTCTCACTTACTTTCATGATCACGGCTTAATAGGTGTCTCATTGTTTATTTCCTGATTTCTTTGACCAATCTATCATTTGCAGATGGGAAACAGCCCTTTCCCTGTTATTTTTAAAAATTGCAAGCAGTATTTTTATAGAGAAGGGTTAGAGTGTGAGAGCAAGATGTGAGTAATATGCCTGGTGACTCAGTTATATAACTTGTAAATGAAAAAAAGGATAAAAAGTTTGAGGATACAAATCTGACCATAAATTAATCCATGGGATGACTCACTGTTGAGGTGCAGGATATCCAGGTGGGTGAAAGTATGTGTGATCAATAAACCTTTCTGACCCCAGTGGTTTCTGGAAGTTTTCTTATACCAATACCATTACACAAGGGATTAAGACTTCAACATGCAGAATTGAAGAGATACATTCTTTCCATTTGTATTCATTTGAATACAACCTGTCTCTCACAGGGTCTTTTGTTGAATGTTTGGTCATTAGCATTGAGTTAAGGAACCTTTTATACAACATACTTCCACCACTATGATACTAACCAAACTATGGAGCCAAACAAGCAATGAGCTTAAAAATAATTTGTCCTTTTAAGTTGTTTATGCCAGGTATAACATTACCAGTATGAGAAAGTTCATTAATATAAAATCCTATGAATCCTAAAATCAGTATTTATTGAGCATTCTGCTTAATACTAGCTTACTAAGTTGTTGCTATATCTGCTAGAGCAACAAACAGCCTTATTATTCCAGGGTTGACCAGCTGCATCGTGATTGGTATTTAACAACCACCTTTAGAATAAAAAGAAACACTTGGTTTGTAGCATATGCTTATTTTTGAAGTGCAAACATTTTTTCTGTGGTTGAGTTTATGATTGCATTAACAATACTATGCCATTGAATGTCGAGCTGAGGATGATGGGAAGACCTGGATCCTCCGAGCCAAGATAAGCTGTTTCCCTCTGGATAAAATAAGTCAAACTTTCCCCGGCTGGTGTCTCAGGTCAGCATGATCAGAAGGACAAAGCAAGACCCTGTCACTCACAATTGTTCCAGGATATGGACTGAAAGGGTCTCCCATTGTAAGTCTGCTCCTGCCCACATCATGTACGGCACTGACACCTGCTGAAAGGGTGAGCAGAAGATCTATGCCTATCAATGCTTCTTCCCATTTTCCTTGGCTAATACTCACAGAACAGCAGAGGGGACTGAGAGACACAGTCTAGGTATGTGCTCAATTGTTCAGAGGAGCACAGCATTGTCTTAGCTGAGACTAACCTCTGGTAAGCAGCCTTCCTACCCATCTCATTATTTCTACCCTATATCGCACTTCTTTAAAGGGTTTGGATAGTCTAAGGCAAACACCCCCTGGTTGACTATTTTTGTTTTCTAGGTCAGCCGTAAGAAAGTACCACAAACTGGGCATTTAAAAACAGCAGAAATACATCCTCTTTCAGTGTGGGGGATGAGAAATCTGAAGTCAGAGTGTTAGCAGGAATACATTTGCTCTGAAATCTAGAATGAAAGCTTGCGTATTGCTTTTAGCTTCTGAGGGAGCTCACAGATACGCGATTTTAGTACCTAGGCCTTCCTATGCATGGCTTCTTTCTCTCTACATCTGTATGTGTGTCCAGACTTACCTCTCATGCATCAATTTACACTTATGGGAAAAGGATACATTTGTGTTAATTAAAACACACATTTATAAAAAAGGGAAGACATATAGAAGACAGGTGTTACTGGTAGGCAGCCGTCTGCCATTCTCCGAGGGTGATGGCATGCCCTTCTTTACTGGCAGTGGGCAGGTTCTCATGGGTTTGCTTTTATTGAGACTTTTCCTTTTCCTACTTTTCATCGTGGCTTCTGACATTGCTTTTTCATGCAGTTCTTCCTTTGTGTGATGACTTAAGGCCCCAATCATTGGATTCTTCCTATGACCATTTGTTTCTTTCTATATAATGATAAATATTCTCTTGAACTTATCACTCTATCATAATAGGTGGCCAATGTTTAAAATACATTTTATGAAGTCTTTGAGAATGTCCTACAATGTATTTTGGTCACGTTCACCACTACCTCTCCTCTTAACTCCTCCAAGATCCACCCCATTTTCCACCTGCCCATATTTTCTATTGTTAATCACTCCCTGAATTCAACTTCTGCTGCCCATGTATTTATAGCTGTGGAGTCATAGACAAGAGTGTGTGCGTGTCCCCACTTGTGGCTGATGGTTCCTCTGACTCTTATTTTCTTCACTTTAACCAGTTTGTGAATTAAAAAAAAATGAACACATTTAGCAATAACTATAAATACGGTCCATCTAATTACTTCCTGTCTTGCAATAAGCCCAGTTGGCTCTAGGGTTCCCTCTAACAACGACGATGGTACAGGCTCCATGCTCAGGTGTCAGACTCACTGTCCTAACTTCCAAGTCGAGGCCTCATGAATCTGAGTTTTGCTACAGTCAAGCTACAGTTCAAAATACCAGCTACCAGGCTAGAGTAAGGAATACTGACCACAGGAAGCCAACCTCCCTATTCCTACTGCCCTCTATCCACACTCAGCTTACTCTTTACTAGTGACTCATAAAGAGAGGTACAGGACTCTGCTCTAGGTGGTCAGTCACAAAGTTAGAATCCGCGATCTTCCCTCACTGTCTTCTACAGGATGGGATCTATATGCCACCCAGTCTCCTCATGTTTATATGGCTTCCCCACATGCGGGTAGGGAAGACACAGTTTATCAGTGAGTTCAGAAAGAGGAAATATATTTGCTGAGCAGCCAGAATGCATTCAGCAATCTTGCCATTTGTTTCATTTATTATGAAAGCATTTTTTTTTTTTACTGTGTAATTTTGAAGACTAAAAACTAAGTGAGCCATGTAGTGGGGGTAAAGAGAGCATGAGCAAGCCACTCATGATTCAATCTAATCAGCATTTACTCAACACCTGCTACCTTCTTAACTCTGTGTAGATGGTCTCAGAGGCCTGCCAGTGCAGTTAATAGAGAATAAAGCTGGATGCTGTTTCATGACCGTTACTCAAGATTCTGGTTTTTGTTCTAAGATAGTTTTAAGGTTAGGGAAACTTCTATACTAGATGATCTATGCTATCCTCCAGTTTACTGTTAGAAAAAAGGGAAACATCATGTAGTTAAATCTCGTTAAGGCTCAGCTCTCTCTCTCTCTCTCTCTCTCTCTCTCTCTCTCTCTCTCTCTCTCTCTCTCTTTGTTGTCCTGAGGAAGATAAAGCCATGTAGCGCCCAGGTCCTAGGGCATTGCTGCAACCAAACATTTCTGGTGGAAGCTGAGCTGCACAATGCCTTAGCACAGCATCCTGGTATTCCCCACCATCCCTTGCCTTCCTGCTCCTGCAGAGTCAAGGGCTTTGTTTTTCAAAGCCTCTGGGAAGCCTCACAAACAACCAGTATTTAGTTCACAGATTCCAAAGATGATAGTCAGTGCCTTCTCCTGCATGTATGTACACTAATCTTCTGATGGAGGAAATCTGATTATTGGCATCCTTCGAGCAAATGGCCCTGTCCAAAATCAAACACCATCTGAGCTATTTAAAACCTAATGAAAAAGGCCTGTGAGTCCAGCAAACTCGAGTTCATGCTGATCTCCACTTGCTGAATACATAAAACAGCATGCTTATTAAGAGGCAGATTTGAGCCATTTGGGGTTGAGAACTTTGGTTTGCTGATTTTGAAAGAAAGAAAAGGAAAAAAAAACTCAGGCAGCTGCCCTAGTTTCTATCAGGACACGAGAGTATTTACTGAGCCCAGAGCCAGTCTGAAGCTAATGGCTCTGAGTGCCTCTAATAGGCCTTGGGGTCAGGCAGGGCAGATTGTGGCAAGAGCAGAGGGGTGTCCACATGAGAGCAGCGGCTGTCCTCAGGGGGGCTCACATAGCCTTCCTGTTCATCTGCAGAGTATGTGTGCAGCTTCCAAAGCTCAAGAGCTTGGATCAATAGCTAAAAGTTTGGAGGCTTATGAAATCTTCCAAATTGGAGTGAGAACATCTCCCCGGGTATTCTGCAGTCCTGGTAAATGGAAATGAAACATCTGAGTGAAAGCAAAGCGTTCCCCAGACCTTCATCTTATTTCCACTCAGATGTAATCCAAAATTAACACTTGGTCCAGACACCCAGCCTATTAGCACAATGATTTTTCAGCTTCCTGGAGAAGGGCAGTGGCTGGGGGCCAGATAAGCAGTGAGGGGCTCCCCCACTTGGAATTCTACCCTGGTAACCCAACAAGAGAAGCGCATTACCGTTTAATTATAATGACAGAACAGATGTGATAACAAGGTTGTCTTCTCTGGCTGCGTTCCTGATGTCACCACAAGGGTTTCCAGTTGTTGCTCTTTCTCATTTTGTGCTTCCTCATTAATCTCGCTCCTCCAGCTGCTTCCTGCTCGCCTCTCTGATTGTCTGGCTTCCTTTGTGAGAAATGGTCATGGCATTTCAGAGTGGCTGTGCAGGATGGGTCTCAAGTTTGTTTCTGGAGGCCATCGTGGCCCTCTTAGAGACCAGCAACTCCATCCTTACCAAATTAAAATGAAAGATGATCACACTGCCACACCCACAGAGGACTTTTCATTCTGCAACCACTGTTTCCAGTTATGCGTCCTCATCTGCTGACTGACTCTGAGTCCTCTCCTTCCTCTCTTGTCTGTTGTCTAAACCCTCCACCTCGGTACAATGAGTTTAGTTTTCCAAAGCTCAGACTAGTTAGACCCTACCTTAGGAGGAAAGTCATAGATTCTTTCCTTCAGTCTACAGAGGTTAAAACTCCACATCTCCTCTTATGATAGTCAAACATGGGGTAAGATTAATAGGGATAAAATTTGGTAGAAGATAGTTCACATAACTGTGCTGGAGACTTTGAATAAAAGTAGGTATATGAGCCCGTCTACAGTCGCTAGCTACCTAATCCTTGGGAACAGCAGGCCATGGAGGGCATTCATCAATTCTAGACAAGAGTGGGTGGATACCTAAGGGCTTAGATGGGGCTTGCATTTGTTACTTCTCTTTACATCCTCATTGATACAGAGGACATGGCAACTTCCTTTACAAAAAACAATTTCATCTAGTATTTGGCAATTTCATGCAAGCATACAATGTATCTTTGATCACATCCGCTCCCGGCTCCCTCATAGTCCCTCCTAGCAGGTGATGCTCTCATCTTCGTTTGTTTGTTTGTTGCTGTTGCTATTCCATACTGCGCAGATTAGTGCTACCTGCTGTCCAGGCTTGCTCAGCCAATCCTGCAGGGAGGATTTAGAACCCAGTGCTCGAAGAGATTGATCTACTTTTGGATGATTATCAAGGCAGAGATCTAACTCTTTTCAAAGTTAGCTTCCTTTCCATTTTTTTTTAAAAAAAGTTTTTATGGCCTATTTCCTTTCCTTGCTGCTCCTTCCGACTTCCTTTATCTCTCTAAAGTTTATGAGACAGGAACTTCTTATGTAACCCTGGCCTGGTACTTGCTGTGTACCTCAGGGTGGCATTTAACTAATGGCAATTCTTCTCACTCAGTCTTTGAGTACTGAAATTGTAGGTTTGCACCAACACGTGGCTCCTTTTCAGCATACACCACCTTCCTAATTTATACTGTTCAAAACCTCGAGGCAGAAGAGCGTATCTACATAGAATGGGTCTCCTGTGAGTTCTGAACTCTGGGAAGGTGACAAGCCATCTGAGAATCAGTAGCAGGCTTTGTGAGCGGGTCACTTACTTGCTGCCCATCAAATGACCATCTTTTTCAAAATCAATTGTACATGGTATGCTGCTCTGACTAGACTGGATGCAAGGCAGATGGCAGAAATGGGAGTTTTACTTAGAGGCCATATTGATCACCCCTTTTGTGAAGCAATGTCTTGTGCTATAGGTATATTTAAGGTCTGAATGGGGAGGTATCTTTATGAACCATGGAGAAGAGCTGGGAGTCTTCAGTGTTGAAATTTCTTTCTTCAAATCCTCTGCTAGCTCTTTAAGCAGTTTTTTCCAGCAGGCACTCTGGACGCAATACTGACCATCTGACTCCAGCTGACTTCTTGATTGATCTCAACCGATCAATGCAGAAGACTCATAGCAGAGGTCATTCCATATAGCTGCACATTTAGGTGAAGTGAAAGAAAAAAAAAACATGGTTATGCACAAAGTACAAGAAGTTCCAGAGTTTTAGAATCAATTACATCATTGTGAAGACGAAGATGAGAAAAATTTCAAGAAGTAGAATGGTTTATATATATTTGCATAAACTCTTTATGCCACCTTAGAAAAATTAAGTAGATAAGTAGTTTGTTGAGTATAGAGCACCATTAGGTGAGACATTCTTGTATGTATGAATGTGTGTGTGTGTGTGTGCGTGCACACACACATGTGTAGGGGATGGATGACTGTATGCAGAAGCCAGAGATCAATCTCAGTTATCATCTATTCACTTTGTCCGTTGAGACAGGGTCTCTTATTGACTTGAGGCTTGTCACATAGGCTAGTTTGGCCTATTGGCCAGGCAAGTGAGCCCTAGGGATCCACCTACCTCAGCTTTCCAAGTGATGCCACCATGCCTGACCTTTTACATGGATATTAGAGATTGAACCTGGGTCCTTATGCTTGACTGGCAAACACTTTCCTGATTTTGCTATTTCCAAAGCCCTGATGTTCTTGAGTTTGATTTCAAGATACACCGATATCAATAATCACATAGCCATTGGGGCTGTGTGCTTACAGGTCTATTCCCAAGGAGGAGTGTGGGCTTGGGATAAACAAGCAGGAACAATGCCACTTAACCAGTTTCAAGTTTATTATTTCTCTAGTATTATTAGTATTGGTAACTTATGAGACTATCTATCTGTGGTATGACTGTTGGTAACTTAGGAGACTATCTATCTGTGGTATGACTGTTGGTAACTTAAGAGACTATCTATCTCTGGTATGATTGTTGGTAATTTATGAGACTGTCTGTGGTATGACTGTTGGTAACTTAGGAGACTATCTATCTGTGGTATACCTATTAGTAATTTATGAGACTGTCTATGGTATGACTGTTGGTTGTCATAC
This sequence comes from Microtus pennsylvanicus, assembly GCF_037038515.1. Classification (NCBI taxonomy): domain Eukaryota; kingdom Metazoa; phylum Chordata; class Mammalia; order Rodentia; family Cricetidae; genus Microtus; species Microtus pennsylvanicus. The sequence goes on from NC_134582.1 coordinate 51,989,769, forward strand.
CATTTATGAGGCTGTCTGTGGGGTTCAGCCGTCCCTGAGTCCTCCGATGTGGTAAAACAGTCATGTCTTTCTTCAGAGTTAAGTGACTGACATATATCAAGAAGTGCTATTTGATTGATATATTTTGCATAGGAAATGGAAGTGATGCTGTATTTTCAGGCTAGTGAGGGGAAGAAGGAAGTTAGGGAATCTACTTATATTGAGCAGGAGGCCTCACAGTTGGTAATACACAGACATTCTTTTTTTATTTAGCACGTTGGAGGGGCATAAGCCATTAGAACACTAAAATCTCAACATGGACCCGTCAGCTTGAAGTCTTTAATGTGACCCCTCGTATCTTTCAAAGAATCCAAAATAGGATTTTTTTCTTTCTAATAATTGGTCTAGTCTGGCTACCCTTATATAAAGATGCAAACTACTCTGCTTTTTCTAATAATTAAAAATGAACTATAATCTCAGTTACAAGAAGGGCATTCTGGTTAGTCTTCATTTTCAGGGAGTCACCCCTTTATGATAAAATTTCCAGAAAAGAGATGTTACAATCTCACATTGGGTAGTGTGGTTCGGATACTCTATCCCCAAGTGAGCAATCTGACATTTAACTCATGTGTCCCTGGAAGGGAATATCTATTTTGCCAATCCTGTTAAAGTTATAAAATCACAATTTTTAATGATGAAAAGGAAATCTCTATTAATCAAATTACGATTATAAGGGTTGAATTACCCACAATCCTAGACAATTGTGAAGTCTGGATAATTTGAGACAGTGCACGCTTCTGGGGCCGCAGTGCCTGTTTATAGAGTGTACGCTTGTGTAAGTCTTCCTGTGAGATACTGTGGTCATGGTGCTCCTAGTGACACTCATACTGTTGGCAACAGGCAGGATTCTAATGAGGATCATGAGATTATCTGTCCGAATGCAAGAAACTTCCACTGGCAGAGCACAAATGGACAAGTGACTATGTATTGACCTGGGCTCCTGTAGCTGCTTCTCGAAGGCCATGGTGTTATGCATTTGATGCCTGCCGTTTCATGCCAGGATATGGGATAGCTTTTTTTTCGTTAGAAGTACTTTTTCTGTGCCTAGAGCATATTTCGTCAATGTTGAAAGTTCGCTTAATGGACAATTCAGAAGGAAAAGGATTCAATTCTTTACACCTGCCATTCCCAGTGGAAATCAGCTAATCCGTTGCAGGGGACTCTTGCAATAACAGCCCAGCACCACAGGGGAGTGGTTACGGGAGAAGCTAGTGATCAAATTCTTCTCGGGGGGTCCCTAGAAAAAGCACCCCTTTCAAGGGTCTGAGTACTCGTCAGTAACTTATGTGAAGTTCGGATGCCTCTGCAGTAATTCTTCCAAGTGTCTGACTCAATAGCGGTCTTCAAACGGTATATTTTATCTATGACAGTTGCGGCTTTCAATCCTAGATTGGATTTCTCCCTGTCCTCCCAGAAGATGTTTTAGTGATGTAGGCTTTAGCATATGATTGGTAAGACCTTGAAATAAATTCCCAGCCAACAGAAAGGCATAGTAGGACCGGGTAGAAAAGGACACTAAGATTCACTACTAAATCTAATATCTGGCTAACACTGTTTTGAGGGGGGTGGCATTTCTTCTTCATTTTTGCATCCTTTCTGTTTCTCCACTTTCTATCTTTTTATTGTCATTCCTCTGTGGAATGAATTAATCAGGTGTTCTGTCACTCTTCTAAAATTTGTCATGTCTAGTTGCTGTCAGAGAATTGATTTGACCATCTGATGTAGTGCAAGGGGCCAGTCAATGCATGAATCTCCTGGGCTTTGATTTCCTCCTCAGCAATAACATGCTGTGGTTATGAGCAAATGTTCCTGCCAGGGCCTTTACTGTATAAGACCCAGTTTGCTCTTAATCCTCCTATCAGATAAAGAGGAGACTGATACCTAAACTTTGAGAGCTTTAAATAAATGAGCAGACAGGGAGTTCAAAAACATATTTCCAACCATGACCCATGATCAGAAAGAGGTTCATAGAGAAAGAATGAACTTGATGTGTGAGGATAATGGAGAAGAAAAAGGAGAGGACAAGATCCTTTGGGGCAAGGGAGAAAACACAGTTGTGGTGATGGGGCAAGAGAGGTGCAGAGGTATCTAAAAGCAAAACCTTCCCTGGAGGACTTTACCTAACACTGGAGGGAGTGTGTCTCACCCTTACTAGTGTGTCATGTACCATCAGGCAAGCTCACCTTCGTGGCTTTGAGAAGGTGGAAGCTGCCAAGAAGATGTGTCATTTTAAGATGTCTCACCAGAGATCTACCGGAATTCCTCACATTGTAATTCCTGAGCCATTAGTAAGGCACACATGTGCCTCAGGAGGATTCCAGAAAGTTCTGCATCACTGCACAGGGATGCTCTTCACACTTTTCCTGTACATACTGGTGTAGATTCAGCAATAGTCCTATAGTCCTGGCATAGTAAAATACAGAAGGCAAGTGTATAGTAGGTTCGGATGTTTTTTTTTTTGATTTGGGAAAATTAAAGCTAGACATATGACATGTAAGAGAGTAGGTAAATGTGTGAATATGAGAATATGTGTAAGTGTATAAGTACATATGGATATATGTGTAAGCATGACTATATTGTGTGATGCTGTGTGCATGGGTATGAAGGAGTGAGTGTATACGTGCAAGGTGTTTATGGGAATTTATGGATGTGAGTGTTTATGAGTGTGTCTCTGTGTGAGAGCATGTGAGCATGCTCATATACGCATATATAAGTAAATTTTTAAAAATAGTTTTAACACTCAAAGGAGAGAAATTAATGGTGGAGAAAGACCAGGGGTATTTTCGGGAAGGAGGGAGATTGTGGGACGATATGGGAAGTTTGGTGGTTGGAGGACATTCAGTGGGAAAGTTACTCCTGGTGGGAAGTTGAGTACCAGATATAGGCTACTGTAAGTCATGCTGTACTCTGTGACAATTAGGAAATCCAGATTACATAGAAATGGAGAAAGCAGTCTTTAAATGAGATGCTTTACCCATTGGGATGAAAGATCAGTTCCTGAGCCCTTGGGAGGTCACAAGCTGTGACTTCACACTGGGTCTGGCTGGAGCGCTCCCTCTATTTTCTTCCTGAAAACAGTTAACTTTGCATCTTACAAACGGTTTTCAGCTAATGTCTGCTTTGGTTGTGGAAAAAAGGCTCATATCTTGATGTATAGATTACCATTATGTGTTTAGCTGTATTGATTTGGAGACCCCCAGGTGATGGCCTCTCAGACTCAAAATTGTGGATTTTTTTTTTTTTTTACATGCAGCCAATTCTGATCTATCAGTGGACAAAGTATTCAGCAGTAAGTAATGCAAAACTTGATTACAGATGCTGATTATGCAAACAGGGATGGATTCTTCTCATACACAGCCTGTCCAGAGGTGAGCAGGGACAGGGATTGGTTCAGTGGTTTAATGGTATCAGGGCTGAATTCTGTTATTCTCTTAATTTGTTCCTTATTGTCTCAAGATGGTTATAGCCATTATATTCATAATCAGGTTAGGAGGAGAAGAGGAGGGAGGAGCAGCTCTCCCTGTTAAAGGCAAAGCTGCACAAGGAGCTTCTTGACTTTCTTCTTCCATCCTGTGAAACGGGACAAGGAGAAGATGAATGGGAATGGAGTTTCCTTGTCACAACTTGTTGCCACCATTTCCCGAGTATCTCCATAGTGATGTTTGGTTGAAACTTTAAATTGAGAATATCCCTGTTTATGTGACTGTACAAAAGTCCATGGTTGGCTCCAGGTGCTCAGAGATTAGTATTAGATAGCAACTATCTTTTTCTACTTTCTTCTGAGATTTATTATTTCAGATAAATTTATAAGTAATAGCCACCTTTGCTGTGAGCATCTATTTTCCTGTTAAAATTACAATGCCAGGTATTAGAGCCTTTCTAAGAAGCTGCATCTCTGCATACTCACCTGCCTAACTGCTTCCTGTCATCATTGATTTTCTTCTTGATACATGGTATCTTTATATTTATCTCTAGTTTTCAAGGTATTTTAAAGTTGTTTGTGCTGTTACGTTTTTATCAAATAAGGAAACTAAAGGTATTAGCTTTTTCATGTCTCTGTGACAAAATACACGATCAAATGGCTTGAGAAGGACGGGTTCATTTTGGCTCATGGTCTCAGAGAATATGGTTCGTGATGTTCTTCTCAAGTTCCATGGCTTTGAGTAGAACATCATGGCAGTGGAAGTGTGTATTGAGGATAACCCTTCCTATCATAGTGGACAGGAAACAAGTGAGCCATGCAATGACTAAGAGATCCCATGGAGCTGCCTGAGATCCACCTCCTCTAGGTGTGCCTACCTCCTCTAGAACAATTGTATCAACATTGGAGACCAACTATTTAAACCAGGAACCTATGGAGAATGCTGCAGATTCCAACTGCAGATTCTCAAGTATACTTGGCTTAAAGGTGGCAGAGTCAATTAAAAATTGCCTCTCCACATTGTAAGCCTCCTTTGTTTATACAACAATGCTATACCTGTGTTATTTAGAGGAGTTTGTATATATCTACTTCTACATACAATCTATTTAACTATGACGAGGTCAATGTAATTCTTACTGTAATTCAACTTAGGCAATAGTTAACTGGTATAAAATATAATGGACCAACTCCAAGGATCGCAAAGGTGGAACTGTACTGCTTAAGTCTTCTTTCTTCAATCAGCAGAGGTACAATGATAATCAGGCTTGTGATAACCTTAGACACCCCCTTGCCATTGCTCTCTCAGCTGCTTCATTTTAGGGGGAGGGCGATTTTCTTTTCCTGATGAGACTCTGTATGTCAGTCTTTAATATAGGTTTGTGAGAAGGAGATTGGCCAGCTAGGATTCCCTAGGGAACGTCCAAGAGGTAGCTGGCATGTTGGCTCCCAATACTAGAATCACCTTGAAATGTTAAAGCCTATGAAAGCCTACACCAATCTACAGCGATTCAAATTTAATTGGTGCAAAGCGGGGCCCAGGATTATTTATTTTTTTGAAGCCTGGGCTTTTTGTTTTGTTTTTTAGCTCCCTGGGTGATTTTAGTGTTCAGCTTGAATAGAAAACCATTGGCCTAGATGATTAATAGAGGTGCTAATGGAGGGAAAGAAAGAGAGCCCCGAGTGAGTGGTCCTCAAAACTTTTGGTCTGTAGAGCATTTTATGAGGGTGTAGAAGGAAATAGGTCTCTTTAGAATTAGCAGAGATAATTGCATTGCTTTTGATGAGATACCAATGAGCATAAGAATATATAAATGACTGAGAGAGAAGTTGTATGAAGAGAATTACTTTATTGTATGTTTCTATGATGCTTTTATAGTTTTTAAGGTACTATAATTATATAAATATATAATTAAGGCCTGAATTTATCGATGAAAAGCACTGAGTCTCTTTGGGAATAAATACTTTAAGATACCATCATGTTAGTCCACGGAAAACTTGAACTGCCACTTTGGTCTATGAGCACATGGTTTAGCTTCTTTCCATGTAATCAGGAAAGTCCCAGAGGAGCCTCACAACCCTGCTGCTGTGGCTGGGGGGGCCCAGATGAGCACCTTTCTGGTTGTACAGGTTTGGAGTCTGGAGAAAGAAATGATGAATTCTTAGTTTAGATGTTTCTATTTGATACCATTTTCTTATGAGAGTAGAAGAAGCCTACTGTGCATTTGAACCCAAACCCAGTCAGGGTAGATGACTGGTTTGGGTATTTTGATTCCCTGGGACGAAAGTAATTCTTTTTATGGAATGGTGGAAATCTCTTTGTTTTCCAAATCACATTTTCTATTCTCTTTTATTTCCCTACTGTTTTTTTGGTTGATCCATCCAAAATCCATATATTGTCTTGCAAATGTGAGTAGCTTTTCCCAGGTTAAATTATTTAGTGTCATTGTTTTATTGAAGACTTCAGTTTAGATGCTGGCACTTATCGGCAGAAAGAAATACGTTTTTCCATTGGTATAAAACATATTTTTTATTAGAGTAAAGAACAACCAAATTGAGTTTCTGTCTTTTAAATCCTGGCTCTGCCAAATGAACACATCTAGTGTTAGCACTGATAACTCACCTTTGTATCAAAATTAAGCACCACAGATCCCGCGTGGTTCCTTCCTCTCTCCCATTTTCTCTCTTCTTCTTCATCCTTCTCTTGTCTTCCTTTATTTACTCTCCCCTCCTCCTCACTTTGCTTTGTTTATTTTCTCATTTTTCCCTTCCTCTCCCTCTGTTATTGCAGCTCTCCCCCTTTCTCTCTCTACCCCTGTGCTCTACTTTACCTTTTCTAACTTGCTCATTTGGGATCTTATCATCTCATACTCCTGGTATTTATTCATCTGGGTTTGGAGTTTTTAATTCCAAATGCCACTTTATCTTGGAGTGAATAAACCAGAGGATTGGTAAAGGAAGAGGGAAATCATTGAGGCTTTCCTTCAGCGGTCTTCCTACAGTTGTCAGGAACTTTCACAGACCCAACCAAAAACTATCAAGTCCTCTGCTTTACTGTCTGGATAAAGAAGCAAGTGAGGCTGAGATGGCCAGCAGCTGTGTGTTCCTCCCTCCTTGGGGCTGTGGCTCTGAAGTTTCCGACTGCAATGAAACACCCATTGGCCATCCTTTGTGGGAACCTGATATTTCTGTAGGGATTTCATGCACTTTTAGTTTTCTTAATAATTTCAAGCCATAATCTTGAATTCATCCCATGCAACTTCCTCATGCAGCCTCAGCCCACTTAGTATAAGTAAAGGGCAGTGACCTAAGCTTTGCTAGGAGAGATCTTTAGCTTTTTGAGGGAGCAGAAGTGCCTTGCATGAGAAGCAGGGAGGAAAAGGGGGGTTGGTAGGCTAGCATAGCAACTTTTTGTTATTCAATTAAAAAGGGGGGTTTTGGAGAAGGGCAGAAAAAGACAAAGAAGAATTTTCTCTATTTAAAATTTCCAATTTCTGTTTTCTTTTGTAAGTGAAATTTTAGAAAGAAAAGAAAATTGAAGAGTAAAGAAAGAAGAGAAAGGGGAAGAGAAAGAAGAGACCTAAAAGTAGAATGGGTCTGCTAGGGAAAAGAAGCAGTATCAATATTGGTGAAAGGAGGCACTAGGGGGAGCAATGTGAACATGGTAATCACATATACATTCCAGAAAATGTCACAAGAAAGCCTGCTGTTCTGCAAGTGAATAAATGCTAAATAAATATCTCTTCAACTTTGTTTTTAAATCATAGAGTTTACCAGAGGGTATAGGAAGGTATCTAGGAAAAGATATCTTATAAGGTGGGGTCGTGTATGGCCTGTGCAAAGATGTCCAACAGGGACACTCCAATGGTGTAACCATAGCCTCCAGCCTTCAGAAGTGGGTTCTAAGGGCCGAGATTTTTATCTAAGCTAAAAAGCTCCATGACCTTTGTCAACCATATTCCCACCTTGAAACCAGCAACAACCAGGACCCCTAGCATCTCCTTTTTTGTAAGAGTAGGGTTCATGGCCAGGTATCAGGGTCCCTGATGTTTAGATTAGTTTCAGCATATTTATAAAAAGTTGTAATGCAAAATTGCTCCTAAAATTATTTCAAAAGAGTTTGAGGAGACTTCCTCTGAAATCCGTTGTAGATGAGGATGTTGTAATCTTGGGGCCACCAGGTGTAACCTATGAGTAATTAAGCCGAGCACTCTCTAGGCACTCTGCTCTATGGCCATCCCTTGACTGCCATGCTTCAAGCATCCATTCTCACTTGTACATCCTCCTCTGCTTCAGGGCAGAACTTCCTCTCTGTGAGTGCACAATTGGACTCAATTATTTAATTCCAACAAAGGTCCCAGGAACTGAGAGCACGTGGGTAAAAGCAGGGGCTCATTGCTTTCAAATTGACACACAAGGCAACCGAACAGAATCTTGACTAGAAGGAAAAATAGATGACTTCAAAGAAAGTTGTGAAGTTCTTGTTTAGGAACCTTCATCTGTCTAGACTGAGAATGCAGAAGAGATCAGGAGTTATGTAACGTACTGCAAGCTACATAATATATCACACAGTCCTCTAGTAGGTGTAGATGATCATAACTGGGTTACTTTTTTATCATTCAGGGAATATTTTCTTAACCACTGTTCTCCAAGCTCCTGAACATAAAGTAACAATGGACTCTGGAGCTATACCTATCTGCTCCCATCAAACCTTACTGATACTAAAGATAGGAAGCCTGTTGTTCCTTGCTTCCATCATCAAAGCTCTGGATAGGCACAGAGGTTACTCTGGAGATGAGCAAGCACATGCCATGACACCAAGGAGAGGAGATGGATCAAGAACATTCTATATGCAACCAGGCTGGCACAATGAACTATAGTTAGACTTCTACCACAAAAATAATTTTATTTAAAGACTTGATTGAAATACTGGAATAAGGTAAGCTCTAACCACAAGTGGAGTCTTCTCTGTAGACAGAAGAACAAGGATAGGAAATCTATAACTACTTCCTAGGTCTGTTCCATAGGTACTCTCTTGCTTAACTGTAATAGTGACTTGTATCGAGCTACAATCCTGTAGGCAAATAAATTGATTTGGGCTATTCTGACCAGCCATTGCTAGGTCCAATAGAAAATGAAATGCATGGGTCAAGTAACATTGAAAATAAGATGAACCACTGCGCAATTAAAGGTATTTTGTAAATTTACAAAGCCCTTTTCATTTTGGGACCATTTTCTAGGCTCACTCTATTTGTGTCCTACTTGCTTTCATCAGTGTTCTCTTTGTCCAGAACTACATCAGTGAGTTTGAAGAGTGACAGAGAGATAGCAGAGCATTTTACATTCATCTATAAATAGACTAATTAACAGAAAATTAATTCAATAACATGTACTGTGAACCTTTCTCTATAAGAGCCTTAAAGGTTTCAAAGATGCTTGGATCTTTGGGATTTTCAAAGATGAATGAAACTTTTTGGGCAGATCTTTTCCTTAGAGAAATCACAGACAGAGAAAACAGGAACTATGTAAGGACGGTTGTGTAAAACATGCGAATCCACCAGAGGCATATGTCTAAAACCCTAGGGAAGTTCCAGGAAGGCAGTGATTTTTTCAAGTTAGCTTATCTCAGGGAGAAATAGGGAATGGTGCAACAGAGAAGTAACACTTGCTCAGGGAAGCCATGAGATGATAAGAAGAGAAGGAAATGAACTAGGCTGAAAATTGACGAAATTGTGACATGTAAGTAGGAACAGTATACTGTGTGAGGACAATGACAGGACATTATGCTCCACCTTTTTTACTATTATTGCATGAATATTTATAGGAAGCTAGCCCTATAAAGAAAACTCATATATGTATATCAAGAATTTAAAAGTTAAAAATGTTTCCATGGCATGGTAAAACCACCCCCTCCCCAACAGTGATGTTATGCTTAGGTTCATTCCAGGGTCATCTTCAGCAACTTTCAGGAAGGTTGGTGGGGGGGGGGGTTATTGATCACATTGTGAGAAAGAACCCCAGAGAGAGAGTCTGGTAAGGCTAGTTTCCAGGCTTTTATAACAAATTTCCTTGACAATTAAAATTGGGACCCCAGAATAATACTCTAATCCATCCAAGGGCAGCAGCAACCACATATGATCCAGGTGTCTTCAGACAGATCACACACACCTCTTAAGGCGCCATAGTTTTTGTTATCCCTTGCAGTTCAAAATTTCAATATTTGACCTCTTGGGGATACAGTCAACTGTATGTGTGCTGGGTTCATGTCTTTCTCACAATGTGAACATGATATTAGTTACCACCCATATGTTCTGAAAATCTGCTCCAATATCATTCAAAATACCAAGTGAAAATTCTCATCTCATCTTAGGGGAAATTTCCCAGTCATACACCGGTGTATAATGAAACAAGTTGTATACTTGCAAGATACAACCGCATTCTGGGTCCAGAGCAAACATCTCCACTCTAAAAGAGAGAAGGAAAGAGAAAAGAATAATCAATACAAAGAAAAGTTGAGACCCAGTGAGGCTCTCAAATCTTGTGTTTTGTGCACGTTGTAGTGAAGGACAGGTGTCCCAGTCCTTAGCCCACACGGCGGGGCAGGTCGTTTCCACACATGGTTGTCTTCTGGGCTTTGTGATGGTATTGGTAGCTTTTCCAGTGGTGTAGCACATAGCTGTCCATCTTCTTTAGGAAGACTTCAGTGTGACTTCCCTTCACAGCTCCATTACTAGATAGTTCTGCTCATTGCAGGAGCTAACGCTGTGTGAATCTGTGAAAACTGCTACTTGACTTCCATAGTTTTCCTTGTATTCTCTTGGGAAGCTTCCTAGTACCATGATTCACACTTTACATATCTTCAAAATCAGCTCTATGTGGACACTACTACTATGAGCTATGTTAGGTATGCTTGAACCATGGCTGCAGAGATCATGAAACACTTTCTGGAAAGTCAGAGTCACAAGGTGGCCTAGATTTGGGCAGCAACACTGTTCAAGAGTGCCAAGGGCTATAAAACTCTTCTGTCCTAGAAGTTCTTTGGGATTATGATAAGAAGGGGAGCATTAAAAGTTGCTTAAATTGCTCTGTGGCCTCCTCTAGTTGTCTTCTCCATGCAAAGTTCCTGGCACATTTGATCAGAACATGTCTTTCCAACATGTAGTTTATTGATATACCCGTGTACACTCATTCCTTACCAGGACGGGCAGTGTATATCTCCTAAATCAACACCCTCTTTTTTTTTGTTCCCAAATCTCACCATTAACTTGACCTAAAAGAAAGTAACAACCATGCCACACTATCAATTCTTTCTTTTAAAATTCCCCTAGTGTCTACTCTTACTAAGTTTGGCTTTGTGCAACATCTTAGCATAAGACATAAAATGCAGCTAAGATCTCTGCAATTTAACAAAGATGGTCTTTTATGTAATTTCCACCTGGATCTTCATTGCTATCTGAGACCTCACCAGCATGGCCATTATTGTCATTGCCAATTCACCAATCTTTAAGATATTTTTGCTTTTCCCTAGTCTAGCTATCTTCTCATATATCACCAGAATTGCCCATAACATTTTGCTTATCACATTCTAAGTATTTTTCAGTATGTTCTTCAAACTCTTTCAAAGATGCTGTAACAATTTCAAGTATAGTTAGAGTAGTGATGGCCTTTATCTTGATACTAGTGCTCTCTATTGATCCATTTCTTATTACTGTAAGATTATCTAAGGTAATCCAGCTTTATAAAGAAAGCAGTTTTGTGTAGTGTACAATGCTGGAGGTGCAAGTTCTGCTGATTCATCTGGCAATGACATCCTTATAGTCAGAATCTACACAGTGCAGGCAAAAGGAGACAGAATATATGTATGAATATGACATGTTGTAGAGGCAATGCGTTCAACTTTAGGAGGGTTACCCTCATGTCCTTGTCTAATAAACATTTCTTTCCAAGGGTCCTGTAAATATATATAACTGAAATTAAGTTTCTGCCTTCTCAATGCCTCATAGTGGAGATTTTTTTTCAACACGGTAAACTTTGGAAGATACTGGAGCCACATCCAAGTCAGAGTATAAAATATTTTTAGAAAGGTCAATGTGGACTCATTTCAGGACATGTAATGACACTAGAGACTCATACTTTATGGTACAGCAGCCAATCAGAAACTGATGACAACCTGTTTTAGTGTAATGTTATATTCAAAAGTGAATGTTGGGTATATTAGTTAAGCTATCAATCAATGTATTGTTTTTTTTTGGGGGGGGGCATAGTCTCCCTGCTGCAATGTACCTTGCTAAATGATGATAATAGAAAAAGGATATATTGTATAATCCCTGATCTGAAAAAGATCTTACATTTCAAGGAAAAAATTCATATATATATATATACATATATATATATATGTGTATATATATATACTGAATATATAGATAAATACTGATATGGAACTCTGGTAGAGCACCAATTTTCACTAATGTTCTGTCTGTGACAATAGTCAGCTCTAAGTATTTGCTAGTAGAAAAAGTATTATATAGGAGACTAGACTGTTTAAAACCACCATCTAGAGGGGGTTTGGTACATGGACTTAAAATTTCCAAAGTTCCTCCCTTCAGTCACTATGTAGTCCATCTATCTAATAGACATTCTTTCCTTGTCTCAATGATTAATTGTTCCCTATAGCGATCTAAAATTGATATTTAATTTTTTAAATGCTTTATAATGATAGATCATATATCTCCAGGATCATGGTCACTGGCTAAGGATGTTGGTTGACCAATCACTTCTCTAATCACTGTAAAGTTTGCCAGAGAAGTGGATCTACCTCTTTATTCTGGCTTAGAAACACAAGAGCTTCACCGGAATGAAGAGATGACATCACCTAGGAAGCTATTAATATCTCAGGCAACAGCTGGAATCTGGACGCTTTGAGAGATCTCAGCTGTTAATCCTATTCAGTTCCTTATCAGTTAGGCACACCCGTGTGTGTATGTACACAGCAGCCCAATACTGACAATATAGGTATTAGAAAATTAAGTGTTTGCTTTGTTTTATGTTTTGTTTCCTTTAGTTTAGGAAATTACTACACATAAATTACTTTCCTTTGTTGAAGAAACCTTGAAAATGATTGTCTTCTTTGCTGCCAGTACTACCACTATTAGCCTTAGAACATGAGATAACCCCAGAAACTCTCACATGCAGAAGACTTAGTATAGGGCAATGTTCAGAGGTTGGGCTTTTCGGAAGTGAGAGGGTCATTAGAGCTCTAATGTCATCAATGAATTCATCTTTTGATGGATTTATAATCTGATGGCATCATTTAGAGGCGGTGGAAAATTAGGTGGTTGGAGAAAGTAGGTCAGTTGGAGAGTGTCTCTGAAAGAAATGTCTCATCATCTCCTACACTGCCTGGTTCCTGGTCACAATGAGGTGAGCCTTATCACGTCTACTATGGACTGGAGTCACAAAAGCTACATGCTCAAATAAATCTTCCTTTTAATTGTTCCTCTTTGAAACTCATCCGAGACAAGAAATGTATGACTAATGCAAGTTTCACCACTCCTGCCACTATTAAATTCTGTGGAGTTCCACCCATAAGTAGTGTTCTGGGTCTGGACACTCCATTCTTTATAAAAGAAATACATTTAGAATCCTTTGTGGCCAAGAGATAGCATCTCCATCCCAACACTATCCTGGCAGGCAGAGGCAGCCAGCTGTGCTCTTGGCTAGCTCTCTGTGAAGGATGACTAACTGGGATGCAGAGCTTAGCCTGGAGCCAAAGCCTGTAACACCTGTAAAGGTAGGACCTATGCTTTATATGCTTTAGATCTTGTTCTCTCTGTACAGAAATCCACTGGCTAATTGCCTACAGGCAGATAAGGAACTGAGAGTTCATGCATTAGGTAGTGATGAAGCTGCTGAATTTCTTCTCAAAATAGCCTTCCTTTTCCTGTTTTCTTCTTCGTATAAAATCTTTCTCCCAGACTTGTCTGAGACCATTCTTAAAACTGGCATACGTGCAAACCATACATCTGTCCGCGAGTTTGTTACTCTGTGCCTGAATGTGAGACTCAGGCAGTAATAAGAATTTAAATAAAAGATGTGAAAATTAGATTCCTTCTCTCATCCTAAGTGCTTCTACAGGTATTTGAGTTTTCTGGGTCAGCTGCCAATGCACTCAATGCTGTTGAGAGAGGAAAGGTCTGTGAATATGTTCTGGGCTAACAGATGTTTGCCCCTCTCCATCTTCCCAGCTGCACCATATCTCACAGCCTGAAACCGATTTCCCTTTATGATATCTCACAGCACATTGCAGACCGAAATGGAGTCCTGTTTCCTAAATACATTTAAATATTAGCCACATATAAAGGTGTGAACACAGCCAGCGATCCATGAATATCCAAATACATTTCAAAACATTTTCTACTTTGAGAATCAGAAAATGGTGTTTCTGGGAGCAGTGAAGACGGATACAGACCCCGAACGGAAGTATGCCTGCCTGTGTATCTCCCTATCACTATTACATCTACCACCACAGCACCTGGGCCTTTTGTTGAGAAACACTCTCTGTCTTAATGATGATAAACTCAGGAATATGCAGGAGCAAGAGAGCTAATTTATAAGTAACGTGAATCTCATCCAGAAGGGCCAGTATCAGGAGGCCATTATGTAGATGTGTCCAGATCGTTAAGAGGTAAGGCTGGCAACATTACAAATTCCTCTTCACTGTGAAGCGAGGCTGGGAGAGGCTGGGGAAAGGGAAAAGGGATGACGGGCAGGTGCTTTTTTCTTTTTTAACTGGAACCTCTTGATTTCAAGTTTCACATTTCTGGCTCCTGTAACCACTGTTGCCCTTTGTAACCAAGGTCCGGGCCCCCAGACTTGCTGATCTTGTGTCTGTCTTCTTTGTTAAATCTGTTTCTGGAAGTGAAAGGGCTATCAAGAGATTCAATGAGAAGCACATCACTGCCTTTGCTTTATTTTTATTGTGGGTTACATAAAAATTTTCCATTCTCATAGTTTCTAACACCGCAAACTAAATCCATACTGACTCACGTCGTGAAACTATGCTGAAATTTGCCTCCTCAGGAACCTGGCCCAAGGTCAAGCCCAGCGTCAACTATTTCAAGGAACACCTTGCCTTCTACTACTCTTGCAGCTAAATACTCTCTAGACTGGCTGTGTTTCTAGAACATTTGAACTGCTTAGCAGTTTTTTTTTTTAATAATTGTGTTATGTGGTTGTTGTAATGTGGTTGTGGTGATTTGAATGAGAAATGTCCCTCGTAGACGCATGAACTTACACACTTAATCTCTCGCTGGTGGTGCTTTTGGGGATGGTTCTGGATCCTTTCGGAGGTTCCTTCTTGCTGGGGGCTTTATAGCCTTGTCCCAATTCCTTTTCATCCTCTCTGGTTCCTGTGTGTGTTTGAAGATGTGACCATCCAGCTTCCTGCTCCTCCTGCCGTACCACCATGAGGAACTCTGCCTCTGGAACAAAGGCTCCAAATAGGCTCTCTTTCCCTTACATTCCTTTTTATTTTTTAAATCTCATAAACGTTTTTATTGCTTATGTTATTTTCATCACAGCAACAAGTAAATAAGTAATATAGAAACTCAGAGCAGACTTCCACATTTCAGTCTTTTTCCTCTCATTAAAAACTCCAAATTATTATTAATTATTGCAGGTAACATGGTCACCTGGTTTAATTTTCCTACATTTTATAACAGCAATATCTAATGATGGAGTAAAGTATTACATTTCCTCACATGACCACCCTTCTTCTCCAAAAGTGGTATAAAATATATTTGATCTGAGGACCTAGTGGTGATTGGGGTGATGATGATGACTGTGAAGACCGAGTCTCTTTTCTTCTGAATTCATTTTTTTCTACACACAATGAAAGTTAAAGGTTGTAACCATCATTTCCTGGTTCATATATCATACTAAGGGCGGGGAATGGGCAAATGAAGGGATAAATGAATTGTATATTTAATGCAGCAGACTATATTACTTGACCTAGAAGGGAAAATCTTTATTCCCAGGACAAGGAGCACCATGGGGAAAAAAAAACAAAAACAAAACCAACTGAAAGAGATTCCGCATATGCAAAAGAATGATAGTCAGGGACCAAAGTGACAGAATAATGCTTGACACAAAGGCCGGGTGTATTTTGGTCTGCCCAGTACCTTTTTTTACTCTGATGTTTGCGTTCTTCTGGCACTTTTCTGGGCAGGAAGTGGACTGGAATTCCTCTTCAAGGCATTCATTCATTTGCACCAGCAGTGCTTTGCAGATTCTATCTGTTGTTCAGCAGGAGTGCCAAAATAATTATCGGGAATGCCTGCCTATTTTGCTGCTGTTTCTCTGTTCTTCTTCCACCTTTTCTTGAAGCTCTGTCCTCTGCAGGTACCGTTCTCTATCCACACTGCTCCTCCATCTCCTGCTTTAGCCTTTCAATCATCCATGGTGGCTCAGACCCACATGGTACCATCTGCTTATTCTCCTTTTTTGGCTGCTCATCAGAATCACCCATGCAAAGATCATTTTATTTCTTATTTGTATTTTTTTTTTTTTAGTGTTGAGTCACTTTGAATGCTGAATGGCTTTTTATTTGGCTTGGGAACTCTGCAGCTACAGGCAGGTTGTACCCAGCAATAGTATGGGTGGCCCAATCTGCAGGTTCGTGATGCCTTGTGGATGATTCAGGGGTTCTGCACTGTTTCTGAATTATTGATTTAATATTTGGTGTTGCCTACTTCTGCTTAATTGTGAGTAAAGCTTTCCGTTGAAACTCAAACACGATGCACGTAGTTTCAGAGGAGTTTGCATTGTCAGTCACAGGGTGGGTCAATTCTCTTTCAGAGGCTGGTACAAGGAATAGGTCTGACCCCAGATCTGCCTCTTCTTGCTTCGTATTGAACACCTCTCAGCAGGACAGACATGCAAAGGCAATCTCTTTCCTCAGCTCCCAAAGGACATACACACACACACACACACACACACACACACACACACACACCACTATACCACACCAATACACATCAGGAAAACATTATTTTACAGAAAGAACAGCCTGAAGGCAGTGTCAAATATTTTAGAAAATTCACAATTGATATGCATGACAGTAACAGCCTATGAAAATAAGTCTGAGATAATCTGATGATGTAATCCACATTTAACCAGGGCTGTTAGCTCAGGAAAAGCTCTAGACTTTAACTGACCAGACCCAAAGGAGGGAGCTAGCAGCAGCAAGAGTCACTGATTTGCAAGTTCCTCTGGCCCTATTTATCTAAGAGGAACTGAAAGATCATAACTGGAAATCCATAACTGTGGGAGCATGGTCAAAGACAGTCAGTCACCGTTGTGGCTCAGGCAGTCTCTTTCTCTGCCAGGCCCACCAGGTAAGGTCACTTCTGGGTCAGAAAGATGACCCTGATTTTTCTCTTACAGAGTCCCTGCTCTGCAGAAAGCTGAAACAGGATGGTGATGACTCTCTCTGCCTCCTTCAGGAGCCCTTCGCCAGCCCCTCTTGCTTCCCCAAGGCTGGTGTGAGAGAATGCCTTAGGCTGGGCTCAGGCAGGGAAGCAGGGCAGCGCACCCCATGCACTCCAGAGGTGCCACTTTGGCCTTGCTTCTGGGTCAGAATGACTTACTTGGCCTAGTTCCTGCAAGCCTCTTTGCTACTCCCCTCAGCGTGGAGGCAAGGCCTACTTTCACATATGCGTTCAGACACGCAGAAGCGAATGCCAAAAGGAATTAGCCGGAATAGCTCTATTAATTTATGCTTCGACAGTAATGACCTTAAGACACAGAAGAATTATATATTAATTTGTTTTTAGTGTACAGCACTGCTAAGTTAACACATTTAGGAAACTATGCTTCCCTGTCTTCAGCTGAGAGGGTAAATGAGGCTGGTGGAGCTAGGGCCCCGAGTTCCGCAGCGCCCCGCTAGGTGGCAGGGTGACCTCAGGGATGGACATGGCCCGCTGCAAAACACTCCTTTACAGTCCCCGACAAACTCAAAAATCGACCATGTTTCTCCTGTTGTTTATTTGAAAATTATATTTAAACGTATTTATTTACACGGACACATACATAGCGTGCGTATTTACAAACAAATGTGTCAACATCGTCCGAGGTAAGAGAGCTTGAGAGGCAAGGCTCGCCCAGCCTCAGGGAATTGGACGAAACTGCTTGCTCCGAGGACTCCCTGCTGTATCCTGCGCCCGTGCAAACACCACCGCACTTCTCTGATGCCTGGAGGAAGAAAGGGCATAACCCCTTCCGTGAGGGAAACTGTTTTTAACATCGGCTTTGGTGGTTCGGTCAGTTGGGGCACGGAAAACAGCAGCAGCATACGGGTCTTGCGTTTCTAGTCTCCAGAAAGATGAAAAGTCAAAGCAGATTAGAGACCTGGATTTTATTTAAATCCGTTCAGCTCTAATCCCTCCCACTCTTTCTCCCTCCTCCTTTTGTTCTTATTTCTATCTTCTGTCTTTGCCCCTTTCTGACCTGTCTGTATTTCCAAAGCTCTCTGTTTTTAGTGCTTCGTTCTCAGAATTTGGTGCTGTGTTGATGTCTCTGATTTTCGCACTCACTTTATGCAGTCTTTCCCAGTTAATGAACTGTTAAAATTTCACAAGGAATTAGGACCAAGTCTTTCACTGTTCCTGGCCACCGCACTGTGTAAGCTGTTTTTCCTCAGAGCGGAAGACTCACAGTCCTGGGATGCTGTCAGACTCTCCTGTCTGCAGACACAATCCTTCAGGATGCAGGGCTGTCTGTCTGTCTATCTGTCTGTCTCTCTTTTTCTTCCTCTGTCTTTCTCTCTTTTCTTTCCATTCAAGTTTAGGCAGGATTGGAATTTCAGTTAAGGAAGATTCTGAGAAAACGGCTCTATGCACTCAGAGAAAGGGCAGGTTCTGCAGTGTTCTGTAGGGGAAGCATTTCAGACAATGTGTAAAGCAGAGGCCATCCTACTGCGTTTCCAGCATGAGACTCTTGGGAACAGCTCTGCCTCCGTTGCTAACAGGCAAACTCTCATCTAAAATAGAAGATTTTGTGTATTTTCTTCAAAGACAAAATTAAAGCCAACATCTTGGTTAGTCCTCAGTTGCACATATATAGGGTTGTATGTCTTTTTCTTTTCTACCCTGTAAATGTGTATGTAGACCATAGAAGAGATAATGATATATAAATGGCAATCTAGATTAAAAGGAGATCTTTCCCTTAAAACTCTATGTATAGGGTAGGTAGGCAATGGTGTACCGAGGTATAAAATGTGCACATACGCTTATATAAAGTGTAGACTCCTGAAGAAAAAAGCCTTACCCTTTCATCTTTGCTCCACCTAAGTTGTAAGTCTTATTAGTGTCAATCCCAGAACTACACAGATGTGATAATTTCAACATCGTGCACCACTTTATACCTTGCAACATTGTTTGTAGAGGTCGGTATACCTTAGGCCCAAAGAATTCTCATTTCTTCCATAAATCTTCATGAAAAGTGCTGTGTAATTGTAATTTCTTTGTTACATATTTCTAATAATAGGAAATTAAGCCCAGTATGTGGACATTTTTCAGATATGAAGAAATGTTGTCTGACTCTAACATCCCGCTCGTTAAAGATGGTGCTGTGCTTTGGTCCTTGTTGTCCTGTAGTTCCCTCTTTTGGTTTCTTTGTTCCCTTTTTTTTTCTCTTTACATCTTCCTCCTGTGTCACTTTGGTTATTAAGGAGAAATTTATATCTGTAACTTTTGAATGTCCTACATCATATTAGCATTTTCCTCAAACTGCAGATGCTGACTACCCCAGCACGTAGCAGAAATGCTCCAGCATTTTCCTCTACCGACCACCAGGTCCTAGGTTGTTGCAAGAAAATATTTCTTCTCAGCCAATACTGGTCACATTTAGAAATCTAAGAAAAAAAAATCATTCCCTTAGGTGACTGTGGAGATTCTTTCCATTGTTAAGTGAATAAATGAGCAGTTTATTTTAATCAAGAGCTGTTGCAGAGGAGGGTGATGGAGAGAGTTAATTGCTAGGGTAAAACAACCAGGGGAGCGTGGCTTACTAGGGCACTAATTGGGTAACAGGTGAACACGAATAGTGTACAAAAGAAATTAGAGCATAGGAAGAAAGTCAAGGCAGTGTGTGAAACTCCACAGCCTTACAAATGCACTGGAAGACATGGCTGGTACAGGCTGAGGAGTGAGCCGGGCTTTAGGCTGCCATGCAACTAGGGGATTGGTATGAAGAGGAAGGGGGTGGGAACTGGTGGAGTGATACTGTCTGGGTCAGACACTGGTTGGGGGTGGTCAGCATCGGTGATACGGACACAGGAGCTGTGTGTGCAGCTGGGCTGACTCTCAGACACATAATTGGTGACTCAAGCCTGCTGGCTCATTAGTGGCTGTGCAACTTTCAGGAGGATTCAGTGCTGCTCGAGTAGCAAAGGGTAGGCTTAAATCGCAGGCGTTTCTGACAGTCTGGTGAGGTGTTCCCACTTCTCAGTGCACTGAACCAGGCATGTGCCCTAAGACTTGGTCAGGAAGAAGAGAGGCTGATCAGTGGCCTTCTTTTCTTGGCTGACAATGGGAGTGTCTAAGGATCATTGAGATGCTCTTTGCTCCAATTAAGCATGTAGAAAAAGGGTATTAGAATCTCTGAGGGTGGAGCTCACACTTTTGGAAACTTCAGTATAACCCGGGTGATTCTGATCTGTGATGTGATTGAGCACCAGGGACTTGGACACTCGAACTGAGTTTGGAAGAGAGCAGTTCTCTGTGCTGTATGTGATGTACAGTGCTTATTGTTATTATTGTTGTTGTTTGTTTAACATTAATGTCTTTCTTGGGAGCTTCAGTGGGTAGAAAGGAAGATTTTGTGCAGAGAATATATATAAGTCTACAAACTTATTAAAAGGTGATGGCCCAATGGGAAAGAGTCCTATTTCAGACAAGAATTAGGAACGGGAAAAGAGGAGTCCAAAGAAGAAAAGGAGACCCATGGTCTTTTGCTTCAGAGTGACAAGAGGAAGAAATCTAAAATTATGGTGGATTTCTGCTGATAATAGATAACTGCACATCTTTCTAATCAGATAATTAGATAAATGGGCCTGACATTCTTTGTAATAACCATTCAGCATGCTATAGAAGTCACCATATCTAGGTGGGTCTAAGGCAAAAGCTTGTCATCTCTCTGTCTCAGAAAGATCCCAGTATCTTGGAACTCCTTTCCAGAAATCATGTTCTTCCTATTTGCTTGAATGAATAGAACAGGGACTGTGTTAGAAGATCTTGGGTTAGCAAGCTTGAAAAGAACAGCACAAATTTGTAGTGACTTTTATTTGTGAACTCTTTTTGACTAATAATCTTTACTTAATTTCTTATAATCTTCATTTTGCTTTCTGTAGTATTGGTTCCCTCCTTCACATCCATCCATCCATTTCATTACCCATCATTTCCCAGAATAGTAACTATAGGAAAGGGCAGTGATGTTTAGATAAGTACTGGGATGCAGAAATAAACACGGAGGCCTCAAGCTCAGAGGAGTGCGGAAATAAAACATCTTTGCTTCAACATTAGCTGCCACAGTTTTCTTATGTAATTTACCCTGTCCATCTCCTTTGCACATTGTCTTCTCTAATCATCTCCATTTGGTTCTCTCTCTTAGGTAGTCATTAAAGCACTCTTCTTGGCTGTCCATAAACCAATGTATGTTCTTATAGATATACATTGCCGCTTTGCATGTGTGAAGAATTTTAATAGACAAAATTATTGCATGGTGATACTGATTTTCTTTCTGAGATTTTAAGGTCAGCATTTTGTAAAATGCACTTTTATTGTACAGCTGTATAGTATTCCATAACAGCCATTGGCCCATCTTAACGCTCATCTTCTCTAGTTGTGGGCACTAAAGCTATTCCACATCTTGACGAAAAATGTTTGTTAAAACATTGTGTTGATCTGTAGACTACATGTTTACATAATTGGACCAAGTTTCGCTACTGCACTCAGGCAATGGTGATATCAATCTCTCTCTGAATTAACTTTCTATGTTTTCCCAGCAGCATTTGGCATTGGCAGATTTCTTATTTTTTTGTTATCAAGATATCGCCTCATCATTTTAAATTCTATTTATTGCTGACCCTGACAATCTTTTCACATTTTTGATAATTAGTTGGGTATCTACTTTTGTGAAATATCTGTTTATTTCTTTTTTCCCCAATTTTCAGTTTGCTTTTCTTCATTGTTGATTTTTTTAGGAATATTATTTCTGTTGTTGAGTTCTCTGCTATCCATACATAGAAACTAGCCACTTAGTAGTCTTTATGCTTAAGGAAAACGTTATTATAATATTTCACTTTCAGGGCCTTATCTACTTATTAGCCTTTGTGGTGCCCAAAGTATATATGTGACTACATAACTACTGGGTCATTAGTCTTGTCTGCTCTGTAACAAATTTCCTGTGGTAGATCAGCTTTGTAAAGAAACAAGGTATGCCAGGCAGTAGTGGCACATGCTTTTAACCCCAGCATTGGGAAGTCAGAGTCAGGCAGATTTCTGTGAATTTGAGGCCAGCCTGGTCTACAAGAGGTAGTTCTAGGACAGGCATCAAAGCCACACAGAGAAACCCTGTTTTGAAAAACTGGAAAAAAAAAAACAAGATTATCTGTCTCACAGTTCTAAAGATTCAAGAGCGAGCTACAGGTATTGGTTTAGCTCTAGTGGGACTGTCAGATACAGTGGCATACTGATGCGAATATGTGTGGGAAGAGGAGATCACTTAGTGAGGAAAGAAGGAGAGAGAGAGAGAGAGTAGTGTCCCAGGTTAAGGGCCTGTGTGAGCCCTTGGACAATGAATAGTCCCTTCAAAAGCAGCATCTCCAGTGACCTTGAGACATGCAATTGGCCTTCCCTCTTATAGTCCTATGATCTTCCACATCGGGAATTAAACACTCATGATACTTTCATTAGTGAACTCCACTTCTGATCCACAATAGCTACTATATTCTATATTAGAGAGTGCAAACATGCTTCCATGATAGCAGAACACTGTTTTGAACCATGTCATTCTACAGATACTGGTAAGTTCCTTGTTTGTTTATTTTAGACATGATCAACATCTTTCTCCAAACGTACCACCAATTAATTCCAGAACAGGAAATTTTAAAGGTGTATGCCCATTACTTAGACCTCTTATTAATGACGGTCTATGTCTCCTCAAGTCAACTTGGGGATATGGAACAAAGTAAAAATTCGTAATGAATGACTCAGTGAACTGGCTGCTTCTACTTTCTCTCTCACAATCTATGTAAGCTTGGAGCTTCTGTGAAAGCTCTACACAGCCTGCCACAAGTCTTTCTCCAGACCAGGAGACACAGGGAAACTTTCTGATGAAAGTGCTATCAGATAAGTTCTGTCAATGCAGCAGTAACCCAGCTGAGCCCTTTCTACATTCCTGACCCACAAAATGATGAAACATAAATAAATTTTTAATCTACTAAGTGTTAAGGTATTTTAGAATGCAGCAATAGTTAACCAAAATGCATGATAATTAGTCAAAACTGGGTCCTAAACTGTTGAGCTGCTGCTCTGAAGGATGAGACCTCAGCAACAGTGGGGATATACCATGGTTCTGCCTATTGAGAGGGGAACATCCCTCAGTTGAAGCATGATTTTTTTCTATCTTCATTTGCAAAAGGTGGGGACTACTGCATCACAACAATGAGATGTGAAGAAAGGTTTTAGCTCATTGTTCCAATCAAGATCTCTCCACTGTGAAGGCCTAACAAATTACTTGTGCTTAGCCAGGTGAGATGCAGTGAGGCTGTTAGGATGTCTGTATCCGACTCTGCAGAACAGGAGAGTCCGCTGAGCAGGGGCAGTGAGACAGGATAGTAGTAGATGTACGTAAGAGAGGAAGGATGTTTCAGACAGAACACTGGTGATGTGTGATCACAGCCCCAACCTTGTTGATTCATTTTCTGAAAACTTATGAAACTTTCTTTCTGTTTTCACAGTTATGAAGGCTATCTAAAGATGAAGGGGGATGCTCATTACACTGCTAAATGAGCAGAACCAAGACAGAGCGGGCCAGGTTCCAAATCCGCTAGAAGATGAATGAATTTGTTTAGTTAAAAGAACGGAAGAAATACCTAAATATATTTGCCATGATTATTTCAGGGCAATGAACCCAAAGGACATTTTGTTAACCATTTCCATAGTTTTTCAGGCATTTTGTTATTTTTTAAAAATAATGAGTACAACTGCCTTTTAATCTAAAGAAGCCAGGGCACCCCAATACCAAGGACATTCTTATATACAAAAAAGTGCCAAGTGAAGAGAAAGCTGTTTCTACAGAATGTTCCACAGTTCTTCTCTATCACTGGTGCCTTGACTCTCACCTTTGGCTGTTCCAGCTCTTTTATTGGCCCTCTGGCCCGTTTGCAGTGTAGCTAATGCTGGAGTTGGTTTGTTTCTGAAAGTAGCTCCACTTCCAACAGGAAAAGTACTTCAACTGCTAAGTCAGGTTTGGGTCCTTATCAAATTCAACAAAGACAGCACAGGATTCTCCAGTAGGCTTTTGTCTACCTATAACCTGCTGCTTGCTTATTGAGCTATCTATCTCTAGGGTTAGACACGAGACCTTGAGAGTCCCACACTTGAAGCCGAAACACTAGGGCTTCAAAAATGTTTCTGCATTGTTTTCTTTTTTTTTTTAAAAAAAATATAGACTCTGCTGATGTTGACTTACATATTTCTACAGGAGTTGATAGGATTTTTAAAAATAGCTCATCTCTCACTTCTTGTTCTCAGCAGAACTGTCTTTGCCTGTGGGTACAGAGGCCTCCATCAGCATGGAGATAGCTAGAATGGCTGCATCTATCTTGGGTCCCTGTTAGTTGGCCCCAGCATGACTCCTGGAAAGACATCATATCAATGAAGGAATTGCTACTGCTTCAGGTCATGACTCAGATGAGATTATGGGAACCAAGTAGATGTCCGGGTCACTGTCTGATTGCATCTTCTGGAAGCCATTGCTTTGTAATCAGGTTTGCTTTTTGCCATCAATTTCATCTGTGATTTGGAAAGTCTGGACTCTGCAAAATCCCTGGTAATACGATACTTTCGGAGGGTACACACTACTAGAAGTTATATTCATTTGCTAACCTGTGTCTAATGATTCTCGATTTTGTATTTCTAATACTTGTCTATCAAAACAGCCTGTGGTCTTATGGTTATTGTAATGTTGGAGATCAAATCCTCAATGTTTCTACCTTCTTGTTTAATAAAACATAAGTCTCGTCTTCAAGGAATTATAGTCGAAACTATCAAAATATCCAGTCCCACCTAATAGTCCCCTCTGTCTTACACTTTCTGGAGCCTCACTTCTCTAAGCTAGTCATAATTTCATAAAGAATCAGGGACTTTATAAGCATAATTGTATGTTTCTGCCTGAGTCCAAAATATTATTTCCCAAAAGCAAAAGCTTGGAAGTCTTTCTTATGTAATATCTTGGAATTTTCTTCTTATCAGAGAATCCCATATGGAATCTAGCCCAACAAGTAACTGCCTTTCTGCTCTGTGTTCCTCATGTCCTGTGTTGACATAACCAACACCATTAAATGTTTGTATGCTTATCTTCTTATTGAAACCACAAGGCTCTTGTAGACAAAGATAAAACCTAGCTCACATTCTGGCTTCTGGGAGACTGAACCACGTTTTACCCTTCCTCATTCAGAATGCCAAAGGTCTACTGATGCTGATGACCTGAAAGAATCAAGGAAAATATAAACAGTGAAAACTCTAGTACTTGAGACCTTGCCATTTTCCATTTGACGGCAAATTATTTTTAACTTGCCTTTTTTTTTCTACTGAAAACCTTCCAGTCTTCCACTGGATTTCATCATCCAAGACCCTCATGCTGCTGTCTTTTCTTCCACTCTTGTTTTAATTCTGATTATAAAGAGATTTCTTTTCCCCTTCAGGAGAATGCAGATTCCCTGTTTATGCAGATAGCTAGAAAACTTAGTAAAGACAAAACAGGAACATTAAGAAAAGCCTATGTGAAGAGAAAGTGGGAAGTACACTTGAAAGCATTGGCACAGGAGACCACTTCCAAAATAACCCCACTGGCACAGACACTGAGAGAAACAGTTAATAAACGGGACCTCCTGAAACTGAAAATCTTCTGTAAAGCAAAGGACATGGTCAACAAGACAAAATGACAGTCAACAGAATGGGAAAAGATCTTCACCAACCCCACATCAGTCAGAGAGAGAACTGATCTCAAAATATACAAAGAACCCAAGAAATTGGTCATCAAAAGAACAAATAACCCAATAAAAATGGAGTACAGACCTAAACAGAAAACTCTCAACAGAGGAATCTAAAATGGCTGAAAGACACTTAAGGAAATGCTCAACATCTTTAGTCATCAGAGAAATGAAATCAAAACAACTCTGAAATTCCATTTTACACTTGTAAGAATGGCCTAGATAAAAAACACTGATGAAAACTTATGCTGGAGAGGTTGTGGGGAAAAGGGAACACTCCTGCATTGCTGGTGGGAATGCAAGCTGGTACAACCCCTTTGGATGTCAGTGTGGTGATTTCTCAGAAAATTAGGAAACAACCTTCCTCAAGACCCAATGATACCACTTTTCGGTATATATCCAAAGGATGCTCAATTGTACCACAAGGACATGTGCTCAACCATATTCATAGCAGCATTGTTTGTTGTAGCCCAAACCTGGAAACAACCTAAATGCCCCTTGACTGAAGAATGAATAAGGAAAATGTTGTAATTTACACAATGGAGTACTATACAGCAGAAAATAATAATGGCACCTTGAAATTTGCAGGCAAATGGATGGATCTAGAAAACATTATATTGAGAGACATAACCCAGATGTAGAAAGACAAATATCATATCTACTCACTCATAAATGATTTTTAGACATAAAGCAAAGAAAACCAGCCTACAAATCACAAGCGCAGAGAACATTTACAACAATGAGGACCCTAAGAGAGACATAGGTGTATCTAATCTACATGGGAAGTAGATAAAGACAAGATCTCCTGAGTAAATTGGGAGCACGGGGACTATGGGAGAGGGTTGAAAGGGAGGGTAGAAGAAGGGAGGCAAGCAGAGAAAAATGTATAGCTCAATAAAATCAATTAAAAAGGGTAAAGCCTATGTAAAAATTCCTTCTCCATCCTCACTGTCTCTTGTTCTTTCCTCTCTCACCCACTGTCTTTCTCAAAACTTTGACTATATTGACATGCTCATCAAGTTTTGTGTGTTAGGAAAAGTATCAAACTGCAAATATTGATCAAAAACATGTTTCTGTCTGATCAGAGATAACATTGCTTGTAAAAATGTCCTTTTTGATAACATTTATTCTTTTCTAAAATTATATATGTTTTCTCTTAAATTCAGTTTGTTTATTTTTTCCTAATGCAATCTCTTATATCTGCATGTAATTTATGTATATGTTTAATAGGTCTTCTGGTGGAATTTAAACTGACATAGCAAAACGGTTAGGGCAGCTATGATGTGTTTTGCCAATGATGAGTAAGAAAATAAATGTGAACAATCAATTGCTTACAGTGATCCTTTTGTAATAACTTTTACCTTGACTAATTCACATATGCATGTACTATTTATGTTGAAGAAATCTGCTAAATAATAATCTGATAATGGACCAAATAGGCAGCGTTTGCTCACTAGGGCTGAACAAGATGTCTGGAATGTATACAATTTGTACTTATTACTGTGAGAGATGTAATTGAGTTAAGATATCCTTCCACAGGGTTGGTGAAGCAGCTCAGTTGGTGAAGTGCTACCCTCACATGCACAATGTTCTGGATTCCTTCCCCAGCAATTCATAAATCAAGAGTGGATGTACAAGCCTAGTGCTAAAGCCCTAGTAGGTGAAGGCAGGAGGATCAGAAATGCAAGTAAATTCTCAGTTACATAGCAAGTTAAAAGGCAGCCTGAGCTATATGAGATTGTGTCTCATGTTATTATAATGTAAAATGTATTCCAATAATCATACAGAGTTTAGAATAATCACTTAATGCATAATGTGCTAATCATACAGAGTTTAGAATAATCACTTAATGCATAATACGCTTCCATTTCCTCATTTGAAAATGATCTATGCTGTCCAGGGAGGTGGCTCAACAGGTAGAGGGCCCTCGCCACTTTGCCTGGCAACCCAAGTTTGATCCCCAGGATCTACATAGTGGAAGGGGAAACTCACTCCCAAAACCTGTCCTCTGACCTCCAGGTACATGTTCTGGCTTGCATTTGTCTTCCCAATTAATCATTGAAACAATTAATGTAAAGATGTTGTGAGAAAAAAAATAAAATGGCCGATGTCACTATATCATTATTAATGATATGTGAAATGAATGAAAATAAATCCTAAGTTGTTCTGGTTCTAAAACACAGAAGGAAATTTTATGGAAGCAGTTGATGTTGAGACCACCTTACAGAAAGGATGGTAACTGTCTATGGGAGAGGAAGTGAGCGGACACAGCCAGTGGTCACTGCCTACGTTCTGCTGGCTGAAAATTAGAATGGCTTAGGTATGTTACTCATACTAGTAGGGAGACTAGACTTGCTCACTGGAGAAACTAGAAATAGCGTTCAATATAGATTGGGTCCAGTTGATGAAATATCTTGTTAGAAGAAAATAGTAGAAAAATAATAACTTGTTTAGACTCATAAGAAATTATTCTTCATCTCCTCTTGTGGACTTGAGCAAATCTTACAGCTTTTCTGCGTCTCAACTTTCTCATCTTTAATAAAATAATACTGCTATGAGATAGCTGTTCATTCTTTTTTTTATTTTTTTAATTTATTTATTTATTAAAGATTTCTGCCTCCTCCCCGCCACCGCCTCCCATTCTCCTCCCCCTCCCCTGATCAAGTCCCCTCCCTCGTTAGCCCGAAAAGCAATCAGGGTTCTCTGCCCTGTGGGAAGTCCAAGGACCACCCACCTCCATCCAGGTCTAGTAAAATGAGCATCCAAACTGCCTAGGCTCCCACAAAGCCAGTACGTGCAGTAGGATCAAAAACCCATTGCCATACACCTGTCAGAATGGCTAAAATAAAAAACACCAATGGTAGCCTTTGTTTGAGAGGTTGTGGAGAAAGGGGTACACTCATCCATTGCTGGTGGGAATGCAAACTTGTGCAACCACTTTGGAAAGCAGTGTGGTGGTTTCTCAGGAAATTCGGGATCAACCTACCCCTGGACCCAGCAATACCACTCTTGGGAATATACCCAAGAGATGCCCTATCATTCTTAAGTACAAAAACCTATTTAGCTTATTGTAACTGCTATAATATAAAGACACATCAGGGCCAGTATTAATATAGGACAATGTACTTACAAGGACACTATAAATACAACTCCAGCTCCACGCAGTGTGTAAATATAAAAAAAAACACATGGATACTCACTGTTATCAACATTAATAGAGTGTGTAAGTTGAGGAATTGATTTCATTATGTAAATGACAAATGATGGTAGATTGTCAATAAGGAAGAGTCCTGAGGAAAATAACATTGTAGAAACACTCACCCCCTAAAGTGTTTTAGAATGTCACACTGGAAAAAAAAAAAAACCAGCATGTAGAAAACATTAATTCCTTTTAGAAAGAATGATGTTTTAACTTGTTTTACATATATGACTGTATCGCCTGATTGTAGTATATTACTTACATACAGTGCCTGCAGAGGTCAGAATAGAGTATAGGGTGCTTTGGATATGGAGTTGCAGGCTTGTGGATGCTAGGAAATGAACCTGGGTTTTCTGCTGGAGAAACAAATGCTCTTAATCAGTAAGCCATCTCTCTAGCCCTGGGGTGGAGAGGGTGGTAATTCTTATACTTGCCGCAGGTCCTGGTTAGTATTTATTGTCTACTGGATACAATTAAAACTTTCCTGGTATGAAGGAGCCTTAAGTAAGGGATGGTCCAAATACGATTGGCCTGTGTCTGTGTCTGGGACAATTCTGTTGATTATTGATTGATGTGAGAGGGCCCAACCCACTACAGGCAGTGCCTCTGCTGGGCAGGTGTTGTGGGAGCTGCAGGCCTCTTCCCACAGCCCGGCTCCTGGCCGCTTGGCTAGCTTATATCCCGAAATAACAACACACAAACTGTATTCTTTTAAACACTGCCGGACCCATTAGTTTCAGCCTCTTAACCCATTTCTAATAATTTTTGTAGCACCACGAGGTGCGCTTACCAGGAAAGATTCAGCATGTCTGACCTGGTGGCTGGCTGCATTGCATCTGCCCTGGAGAGAGCTGCATGGCGTCTGAGCTCACTTCCTCTTCCTCCCAGCATTCTGTTCTGTTTACTCCACCTATCTAATTTTAACCTATCAGGGCCAAGGCAGTTTCTTTATTTAACCAATGATCTTCCTCCATCAGGCAGGACTGTAAAGAAAGCCAAGTGAGCATAAGCTAGAAAGAGCATCCAGTGGCCAACTTTCCTTCATGGTTTATGCTGCAGTTCCTGACTGTGTCCCTGCTCTGGCTTTCCGCAGTTATAGACTGCAACTGGAGGAGTAAGCCAATTAAACCCTCTTCCCTGTAAGTTGCGTTTAGTCCTGGTGCTCATCACAGCAGAACAAAGTGGGACACTACACAAAAGGTTTTTATCTCCCATGGTGGTAAAGCAGTATGAACAAGGGATGCACAAATAATTTCAATTTACTGAAAACACCTCAAATTTTAAGTCTAATAAACATATTTACCTCGTTTTATGATCAAAAGAATATCAATTAGAAAGTAACTGTCAATTATTACAAAGAAAGAAATTAAAGCATAAGTTGCAGTTTTGGAAGATATAAGAAAATGGTAATTTACAAAACTGTGGTCAAGACACACCAGTAGAAAATTGTTTGGCAGTATCTATCAGTATGTTTAAAAACTGAAAATTCTTTAACATGAAAATTACCACTTTTAAGAATTTGTTGTTAACTAAGTTGTTAAGAACTAGTTCTAGATTAATACTTGAGGGTCTCCTTATCTATAATGATTACTACTTATAGAAAGAAATTGGGAATATCTTCCATGTCCAAGTTCAGTAAATTAGTAGCTAGATAATATAAAACTATAACTAAAAATATTCTTTTGGTACTTAAGTCATGCAATGATCTCAAGAAAGAGTATGGAAAGATGCATAAAACATCACAAAAGTGGTTTTAAATTTAAATCTACTCTGTGGTCTTTATAAAATTTGACATATATGGGCAAACAAATACACAAAGATGCAAAAGAAAGTACAGTACTTGGCATGCTAGATTTATATTTCTAATTAATTGGTGTCTTTTGAAGTACCTTTCTGAGGTTTTCTGTACTATGTTCTATACTAACTGAAATTGGTTTAAAATAAAACAAGCATCTTGGCATTGGTAGCATCAGAAGCTGCAGTTCTCAGGGGAGGTGACTGGTCCCCACAGTCACTGCTTTCATTCTGTTCTTATTGGTATGCATAGACGGATGTGTGACTTCTGACCTATGGCAGACAAAGAAGTCTATCATCCATCGATCCGTATTTGATTTTCTATCCTATGACAACTTCATAAGAATTTGAGTTATTTAGATATTTAATCATAGCTAGTCAAAGACCAAATGATATTACTGAGTTTTCATTGGCAATTTCCCACATGTTCCAAGTCCCCACAGTAGTAAAGAAGGAAATACTAGTAGATAGAATTCCCACCTCTTTACAGTGCTGAGATAGACGCTAACAAATGTATTTTTTAAAAATCATATTTAACCAGTCACTCTGGAGGCCATCCAAACTTCTGCTTGGCCAGTATGACCAACTAGCTAATGAATTAAAGATAACACAGTCCTTGTTATTCAAATAATCTGCCCCATCTTCCAATTCTGGAAACAACACGTATGCACACACACAGAGTTATCAAAGCTTTTATAAATTTGTTGGTGGTGCCCAGTGCACAGGATAAGAAGGGTTTGAAGGCCAACATCATTGTTTAGCTTACACTGTTTTCTTTTATCCTAGGCAGATTTGGGAGCATGCTGTGAGTGAAACTCTGTCCCAGGTTGTTTAGACAGGTGAAGGCTTGGGGTCTGACCTGTAGTATTTACCCAGATCTTGTACGTAAATGTTTATAACCTAGTCAGCTTCAAATTCTGATTGACACTGAAGGTAGCCAGAAAGGAGAGTATGGAGTAGCTGTTGCAGACACAGAATGAAATGTCCCACCCAAAAGCATGGAATGTTTCTTTAGTCTGTCTTACTAATGTGTGTTTGACATGGCTCTTTGTTTACACATCATGGGTCATGGGCTGTGATGCCACTAAAGAAAAAAGAATGTGTTAAGCTTTGTTCCTTGGGTGCCTTGCACAGTGTGTGTGCAAAACAATATCTGTGGAAAACCAAATCCTTTGGGTGATGTCTCAAATGTGTTACAGAATACATGATAAAGTTGGGTGAAATGAGAATTTAATTACATTGAAGATATATTTTGTATGTTTTTTTTTCTTGTCTGCAAAAACACAGTAGGTGCTAAATACATAAGAGTTTGAAATGCATCGTGCTGTGTGGGAGAATTTGTTTCAGAATCAGAAAAAAATGAAATAAACATAAAAACAAACTGTTAATAACAGAGGAATACTTCTATGCCTAAAGTTAAATGCTGGGAAAAGAAGCAATTCAGTTTCCCAATATTAATTATTGGACTATATCCTGCTATTGATTTGCACATGTAAAAATCAATGCTAAGATAAGGACCTTCGTAATTGACAGCCGTAATTTTGAGGAATACACTCACTGACATTCAAAAAGCCAGGAAACAAAAAAAAATATAGATGAGTATACTTTAGATTCATCTGAAGTTTAAATAACTATTTTTCAAACTTTCAGATGCGGTAGGGAGGAGGTAGAAGCAGAGAAACATATTATCTTATTTGTAGTCTTTGTAGGCTTGCAAAAATGTGTGCAACCAGCATTTAGCCATCTTTCGTTCATGAAGCCTTCTTTAAGCTTGCAAAGTCCCTTCACATTTGTGTTTGATTTTCATTACAACCAGTATATAGAAGCTGTACAGTTTTTTTCCAATATTTTACAGATGGGGTAAGGTGGTTATCTCCCAGGATTCTGATTCCTATTTACTTCTCTTTATATTTTATTAGAATATTTCTTCCTGATGATTGATTGTTGATACTTTGTATTTTTGATACCGGAAAGATAAAAGTTTGGACATATTGTCATGAGACTCTAAAAGTTCTGAATTTGCTGATGGAAAATATCTTTGTTATTTTTGCATGCTGTTCCTCTTATGACCTGTCTTCTGTCTGAGCCATGGTGGCTGTGCTTTCTATTGGCACTTTAATGTGATGTCTGCTGTAAGAAAATAGCATTGGTATTAAGAAAGCAAACCCCATCCATAGTGGCTGTACTATCTATCCAATTGGATTAGTTATCTTTCCAGCTAACTAAGGAACACATGACAGTTCTTTTTTTTTGACAGACAGATGATTTTATTTTATTTTTTATTTATTTATTTATTAAGGATTTCTGCCTCCTCCCCACAACCGCCTCCCATTTCCCTCCCCCTCCCCCAATCAAGTCACCCTCCCTCATATGACAGTTCTTTCTGCAGTCAGGCTTATCTGACATCAGGTTATCCTCTATGAAAACAGACATGGAGTTGAGAAGGTAGCTCAGTCAGTAAAGTACTTGCCAGACAAACAGGAAGACTTGAGTTCAGTCTGCAGCTCTTAGGCAAAACTAGAGATGTAATTGTGCCTCCAGGTAGATGAAGAAAGGAGGGAATCTCAGGCTTACTGATTAGCTAGTGAGTAAGGTTTAATCAGTGACCCGGCCTCAAAATATATGAGCAGTTGAGGAAGACCCCTGATGTTGACTGCTGGCATCCACATACAACCTTAGGTTGGCTAATGGTCTCTACAAGCAAATGCACACAGGAACACACACACAGACACACACACACACACACACACATACACACACACACCATTCTTTGCTTTGTAAAAATATGTCTTCAAATAATGAAGTGTATAAATTATTTCAGCTCAGTTTTACCATTGCTTTTAACACTTTTATTTCCTTGTTAGATAAAGAAAATAACATGCCATCAATTAGTGAAAGTTTTAAAAATCAGTGCATTGAAGTTTGTTTAATTGTACTCAAATTATTTTGTTTAATGAATGGCATTTGGAAGCTGCGTCAGTACAGAGTGAGTCAAAGCAAGCTTGAATCTAGGACAATTATGATAGGGTCCTCAGGTGTTTCTCAGTCAAATCCTGTTTTGCTACAGGAAACCAAAATGAAACCCAGTTCACTGTAAGGACATAAGCTGCTAGGACTGCAGTTATTCAGGTTGTAGGAGTACATCTTACTACAGCCCATAAAACAGGGACTGGAAGAGACTGGCATGAAAAGAAACACTGTGTAGATCTTTAGTGGGATCGTATGACCTTGGCTTAAGGGCCCTTTGCCTGCCGGAGCCATTTTACTCCTTGTCTCTGTTGGGTGCTACTACAATTCATAGCTTGCCTACTCCCTTAATTTTATTCTATACTGCCCTCCTGTCTTCCTTGGTAATGCTGGATTTGAGATCTCAATATTTTCCAACTGGGTCTAAATGCTGACAAGAAGCAGTCTTATTATCTAGAAGCATGTAGCTACTCAGCCTGGAGCTCCATATCAACCTGGGGTGGATATTCACCCTGATTCTAGGTTGTAAAGGTGATAAGACTTTCTCTGAGGAGTGCATGTATTAGGATAGATAGCAATTTGGAAGAGCAAAAGGATGAAAGCCCAACATTAAGACATGATGCCTGATAGTGAAATGGATGTTAATAACCCTGATTTGATCATTACATCTCATAAAAAGGTGTCAAATTCTCACCTTCTACTTCATGAATATGTAAAATTATTCCATGTTAAAAAGTATGAAATCCAAAACTGGGACTATTGAAATTGTAACATAAGGGCATAGCAAGGAAAGAGTGTCAGCTGAAGTTCAATGTAGTTTGCTAATTTATAGTATGGAGTTTTACCATTTAAGATATTAGAACATGTTATCCAGGTGTTGGCTTGGTAGCATAGGCACTGGAAATATCCTAAAAAGTCTTTATGGGGTAAATTATAGCCTGGGTATGAGTGGATGGAGTTGGAATCCTAGAGAGGAGTTAATTATGACCTCAGACCTTATGTGAACAACATAGTTATTATGGTCTATAAAAATTATAGATATTATTTCATGTAAGATTCAGTCTTTTTATATTGTGGCTTTTAGAGGTTCCCTTCTAACTTTCATGAATCAGATGACTGACATGGCCCTCTTTTTTTTTCTCCCTTTCTTGAAAAAAAGCACGTGGTCAGCCTCAGTGTTGTAAATCATTTAAAAGAATATAACATATCACACCACTCAACACTATACTCATATGAATTAAGGATGTTTCTGTTGTTCAAAACGAGTATAATTTTTATGTTTATACATTTATAAATATTTTTTACCTGTTCATTTAGCATTGTGACTGATGCATGACTTCAATAAATTAAAATTTTCCTTTCTACTCCAGACATTTTCTGGCATACATAATGCTTTTCAAGATATAAAAATATGACCATATTGTGATTAAGGGGATGTTACAATTTCACAAAAATGAGAAGAATGGCAAGAGATGGGTCATCTTTAGAATTTCTATAGCCTCTACAGCTGGGCTCATAAGTCTTCTCAGAAGTGTTTGTGTTATGCACCCATAGAAGATGATGGGGGTAGTGAAGGAGGCTAGAAGACCCTTTTCTTCGTTGAGAAAATAATGTATCTTTGGAACTAGAGTCACTTACATTAGGCCAGCTGAATACTATCGAGGTAAGACAAATGGGACAAGGTTTGTGTGGTTCTGGATTAAAAAGAACAAATAAACAGATACAATAAAAGGCAGTTAACTCTCAAGAGGTTACAGTTAAAGAGTCATATTATTAAGTGAGGATGCACTTTCCAGAGACAGAAGAACTCGGAATGAGATTGGCTTTCAAAAATCACTTCAATTAACAGAAAGTGTTCAAATAGAGACTAATTATCTGAGGCGAATGGAAGTGAGCTTTTCTCTGTCTGGCGGAAGGTTGTATTAAATTCCAAAGACCTTTGTAAATCTAATGTTTCATGATGTTATATTTGCTGAATTGAATCAGAGCCTTGTGTATCTAAATATAATCTACAAACACGATGATGTCTACATTCTTTTGATAGAAATTCTCTAATCAATTTGAATAGTTACTTAAAAGCCTTTCTGCAATTCTTTTCCTTATAAAAGTTAAGAGCAGATATAAAAATAACATTTTAAATCATCTTGTACCTAAGGAAAAAAATGTCTAAGAAGGAAGAAATGACAGGCTTGTTAAGAGTAGGAAAGGCTCCCAGGAAGATTAGCAAGTATGAATCATACGTCGAGATCAGAAGGGTCAATTCAGTGAGGCAAGCTTTAAAAAGGTCCATTGGTCTGATCCCCAAGAGACAGGTTATGAAATGACTGATGCCAATCAAATCTCAAGCTGAAGGCTCTCTGTGTGTGAGTGTGAGGGTGCCTGTGTATTTCAACGGCTGAAATGTCAAATCAAACCCAACGTCAGTCATCAGGGTGTCAGGGTGGTGGAGATGGGGTTGACATGTAGCTAGAGACTGGAGGAATGAAAGGTCTCTTTAAATGTTGAGAATTCGTCTTCCAGAGTATTGGCAAGCAGGATTGAAGGCACTGTGCATCATTCCAGGCACGCGTTTGTGACTGGAAAGTTCCTACACTAACGATGGAGGAATAACCATCTGCTATAATATTGAATGCCTCTTTCAGACAAGATATAATTGGAGGCTTCTTATTTCTAATTCATTTAAGCCCAGCACGCGTGTCTCATTCTTTTACTTTCCCCTTCACAGCTCTTTACTATTGACTATAGATATATGTTTGTATTTTTTATCTTAGGGTTTCCCAAAGACATGATTATTATATATTTATGCATTGTTTCTTCTATTTTTGAAATATTCGTATTCATCATTCTGGTTATTCATTACAACATAGGATTTTAAAAGTCTGAATGCACCATCTTATAAGCATAAGGAGGTTCTATTTCAAACATACAATGTTTTCTAAGAATTTGTACTTCATCCTCTCCCTAGTCTTGCCCTGATTATTTTTGTCCACAAAGCTCTTTGCTTACCAGTTGTTCCTGAAAGGCAACCCGAAAGGTTCAAGAGGAATGAAAACCCACTCAACAGTTGATTTTTGTCCTCAACGTTTGTGTCATGGCAGTAATAAAATAACACCAAAATTTTGAGTTCAATAAATTTCTTATTCTCCTGTGTTTTCTTTTCACACAGTCTTTTGAAAAGCACTATCGCACATTTAAACTTAATCATTATAAATTATATTTAAAGTTAACAGAAATGTGGTTGATTTTAATATATGTGGTATAAGATTGCTATCTGTGGCCTCATTGAAAGTCTTCAACTTGACTAGGTTTTGCTGGTTTCATTGGAATTTGATACAGTGTGAGTTACTTAAAGAAAGGAGCTATGACTTATTTATCTCTTTGGAAATCAAAGCTCATGGCTAACATACAAGTCATATCTATGTATTCATTCATTTGATAAATATTTTTGAACCTTAATTATGGTGCCTTCAGTATGTGAGGCTCTAGGGTAACAGTGGCAAAGAACTGGACAGTCTGTTTGTTGCCATTCAACAGAGAGAGAGAGTACAGATTCAAGGCCAACAGGGTTGAACACTAGGGATAACTCCTAGAATATTCATAAACTTGAGGGCACTACCGGAGTCTTGTTTATGTTTTTAAACAGGAAACAGAGGGATCTGATTGGTAAGGAACTCTTGAGAATTCATTGAATTAATACAGTGTGCTTTGATCACATAATATGTGGTAATTAGTCTCATGATTATAGAGTTTATATTCTATCTAAGGAATGGATAACTTAAGAACAAGCACATCAGAAAGGATAGATGGGGTCCGGGGTAGCAATCATGCTCCTTGTGAGACATGCTCAGTTGATGCCCCAAGCGAGTGCCACAGGAAATTTCATCCCATATGGGAACATTATCATTATGCAGATTATGAGTGGTCTTACCTTTTCTTCTTCCCTCTGAATTCTCTGTCTGCTAACAGACAGTGTGCACAGGCCTTGATAAGGCATTGTTGAGTTGCTGCATGCTTCTGTGGCTTATTTAACAAAACACTTGGTAGCTGGGGTAGCTTTCACTCATGTGAGAAGTGCTACCTCAGACCCCACCAGTAACAGCGAAGGGATGGATGCTCAGAGGGATTGGAAGGCTCTATATAAGACCAGAACTGACATTACATCCCAAAGGAGTTGATGTTTGTCTTCAGTGCTTGTTACGCTGGAGACCCACTATCAAGCCTCTACAAGTTTATTTTGTTCCTGAGGATAGTCAAACAAGGATTAACTAGAAATATGGATTTTTCAGGTCTTTTTTTCTCCACAGTTCTTCACACAAAGATCTGACCATTTGGTGTTCATAAGCCAACTCCAAGTGGGGAAAGGTTTGTATAACTTTTTTCTTAATGCAACTTTTAATAATGAAAAGGTTTGCTGCTAATCATTTCAAGGCAATTGACATAACCTGGAGATGACTTGGGTCAGTCAGGTTATGTGATCAATAAGATACTAAGACATCCTACAGATTTTAGACACGCTTCAGTGTGGGCTTAGTAAACACTGTCTGTGATTCTAGCACTTTTTTATCCATAGATAAAAAATTAAAAGACTCAAACTGTTGACTATTTAGCAATGGAATTTTATATACGTTTGTCTAGAATATAGGCGACAGCTAGTAGTTGACAACATTCTAAGCACTTGTTGAATTATATACCTAAAAAGTGAATCTAAGCCTGGCCTCTGTACAACCTTTAAGAAACACCATTGAGTGTGAGTGTCGATAGGGATACATAACAACAAAGTTGGCAAATCATTTTTATTTCAGTTCATACGTATCAAGTGCACATTGCAATGAGACCAGGCATTAAAGCTAAACTACATCTAGTGGTAAACAATTCTCACCACATCTTCTTTCCTCATCTTACTGACTTCACCCAAACTGAGATTCATTTTGTGTTCCATTGCTCCTTTGAGAAATAATCACTCACCACCTTAGCCCTTTTCCCAGTTTCTGTCTTCCTGACAAGGTCTGTGGTTTCAAAATGCCTCATTATCCTGGCTCTCCCACTGAGCCCTCGGTGTGACGGCATCTGCCTCGCCTGTGGAAAGAACAGACAGGTTTTTCCTCTCAACAGTCCTGTGCAGAGATCTAACCAGCACGTTGTCAACCTGATTCTGAATGCAGTCCCTGGGAACAGGATAGCAGACTGTCTGGGCCCAGTGTCATCCATCAGGAAGATGTTGTGCCGTTTCCTAGTCAAGGAGTAAAGTTCTGTGCTGTTGAAAAGACAAAGTTATATATGTTTGTTTGAGAGCTAATAAACAAGGCCTGGGGTGGGAGAGTTACAGAACTCTCTCTCTCTCTCTCTCTCTCTCTCTCTCTCTCTCTCTCTCTCTCTCTCTTTCTCTCTTTCTCTCTTTCTCTCTCATACACACACACAGTGGGTCTGGTCACTTGAAGGCAGAATTGATTTATATACTTAGTAGTCTGGATAGATTGCTTTCTTTTTGACTTGTTTGCCATATATTCTGTTGACAGATTCTTGCTACCTCTCATGAAACAGTAAAAAATCTTTTAAGAAGACCAAACTGCTTTATTAACTTCTGTAAAGAGAACAAAATTGCAGAAAGTTAGCCTGCAGGAACTTCATTTTTCATAGATATGCAATTTACGCTATTTAAATATAAGCTTTTGATTCTAGGTTGAAGTGATCCTATCAAAAAGGTATGTGAAAGTCTTTCCTGCTCAGCTCTTTGCTACTTAGGGTCACAGGTGAATCTTCTTAAGTCTTTGCTACATAGAATTCTTGACTGGCACCTGACTTTACTTTTCCTGAACTGTTGAAACTGTTGCAGGAATGGCTACAAACTGATGCCGTCCCCGCCACCTTTTAAAAATAGTTTTGTGGGATTAAGGCCAGAGCTTGAATGAAGCCTGTGTGGGGCTCTTGTGAAAAGCACATATTAAGAAGGCAGCAAAGCAGCAAGAAACAAAACAAAATCAAAAATCTCAAAAGGTACTAATAGTCAAAGTAAGTATTGTTTTAGCATAATATTAAAAAAAAAAAAACAAAATCAGCCAAAACTCCACAATGGAAAAAATATCAAAAACTGAAAATGAGACATGATTGGTATTACTAATTTTACTTCTTACATGGGTACAGGAATGATTCTCACAGCATGGAATGGTTATCAGTGACAACCAGCAGTGTAGGGAGTGGCACTTCTGAGCAGGAGAACCTCTGTCCCATTTTAGCCAGGAAGAGGTTGGACAATGAATTTATGGATGAAAGTCATGGGCAGTAGTAAGTTCTCTTCATTAAACACACTATGATCATATTTAGTATTCCCCAGAGTATGAATTAGTTCTAAAAAGAAAGATGGGTAAAAGCTACCTAATGATATACAGAGCATCTGTATCTCAGATTATCTGCCAACCAGAAGGGAAGGAAGGAAAGCCGGTGTGGGAGTTGGACCAGGAGCAGGGTCAGGCTCTAATTGTAGGTATGCTACAGGAACATGGGGATAGACCAGTGTTTGCACACAGCATCTAGTGATAAGGAAAATTATAATGTTTGCATAATAAATATTTCTTTTAATCTTCATACTTCTTATTGAGATATGTATATAGATTCATAGTTGAGGGACTTTGAGATTCTTCCTTAATAATCTTCATCATTAAAAGAGCAGCATATACATAACATAAAATGTGTCTTTTACCCTGGTTTTCAAAATGTACTCTCTGTGGCACTGAGTTTATTCATGTAATCGTGCCATCATCACTACCTGGCCAAGGGAAGGATGACTTAGTGAATGTAGCTTTTTTTTTTTTATGTCATTTGACATAAGCTAGAGAGGAGGAAACATCAATTGGGAAAATGCCTCCATAGCATTGGAGGGTAGCAAACCTGTTGAAATTTCCTTAATTAATGATTGATCTGAGTAGATCCAATTTATTGTGAGTAGTGCCATCCACGGCCTCTGCATCAGCTCGTACATCCAGGCTCCTGCTCAGTTTGAGTTTCTGCCTTGGCTTCCCTCAGAAGATGTGATTCAGGATATGTAACCCAAATATCATGGTGTTTTATTGAAGCAATGACAATCCTAACTAAGATGGTGGGTAAGGTGCTTGCTGTGTAAGAATGAAGATCTGTGTCTGGATTAGTAACTACGGCTCCTATGGCAAGACTGTCTAAGGAAAGAGGATCCCCCAGAAGCCTGTTGACCAGCTAGACTGACATACACAGTGGTGAAAACCAGGAGCCTCTGCATCAAGCAATGAGGACTGCAAGGAGTGATACCAGAGGTTATCTTATGACCTCCACACATGTACTGTGCCATTTGCATACCAACAGGCAGACACATAAACACACACACAATTCATAGGCAGACACATACACAATACAAACAATAATAATAATAACTAGTATCCATCCATAGGGCATTTTGAACTTGAAAGTTTCACCTGAATCATTGTACTTATTGCGCAGCTCCCTTTTCTCTGTAACATGTAACACCTCGTATCTATGGATTTCATGACCAGGTCTCACATGACTGGAGTCATACACATTTTATCCTTCTGTGTCTCATCAGTCATGGCATCTTTGAGGAGTCATACACGTTGTAGCAATGTCAGAATCCCGCTTCCTCAACTTCCACGGACTCTGTAGAGTTTCCCTTGCGCACGTTTTACTTTTTGTCTACCCACCTGCGGATAGATGTTTAGTCTGTGGTCACCTGTTAGCTCTTGGGAATAGTGCTACTACATGTGTGAGTGAAAAAGTGTCCCCTTGGGTTCTCTACTTTTGAATCTTTAAGATCCCATATGTGAGTGCATATGTGTGCCCAATATGTACATGCAGGTAGTATGTTTATAGGTGTACACAGAGAACTAGAGCCGTGGTACCATCTGGCAATTCTATGCTTAATCGGAGGTCCAGGACTGTCAGCACCTTTTACATAATGGCCACACATTTCACATTCTTATTAGCTGTACAGTGACCTGAAATTCCATTTTCCCCTCATTCTTACTTACACTTAAGGTTCTGTAACCCTTTTAGTCTTTTCTTTCTCCTTGGAGTGACCATCCCAATAGGTGTAAGTTGTTATCTCATTGTGACTTTGATTCCATGATTAGTGATGCTGATAATCTGTCCAAGTGTTTACCGGTGTATACCCTCTTTGGAGAAAGGTGGACTGAAGGTGTCTGCACATTGTTAATTGGTGGTTAGCTTTCCTTATGTTTGAGATTTAGTAGTTCTTCATATATTTCAGATGTTATTCCATCAGATAAATAACTTATAAGTGATTACTTTCCATATCACGATTGATTTTTTTTTAACTCTACAAAGTGTCTTTTGACAGATAAGAGGTTTTAATTTTAAGGAAGCCTTTTTGCTTCTTTGGTCTTTTTTTTTTTGTTTTGGTCATGTCTTTAAGCAATAATTGCCAAGTTCAGTGTCACAAGGAACCTTCTCTTTTCATCCATTAGTTTTGTAGTTCTCACTCTTGTATGTAGGTCACGGTCCAGATTGAGATAATTTTTTGGATATGATGTAAGGACATGATTTCCTTTTGCACATGAACTTTTTGTTTCTCTGACAGTGTTTGCTTCTAGCCTGTCATTCCAGCTGTAAGTCAGCCTACAATCCTGCTGAAAATCAGTCGACGATGTGTGGAAGCTTGTGAGTCTAGGCTGTCTAGTCTACTTCCCCTATGTCTGCACAGTGTTTTCATTGCTGTTAACAGCGCATGAAGCTCTAAAATCAGGAGGCAAGAAATCTTCAACTTGCTTCTTTTTGTTAAGATTTCTCTGGTAATTCAGGGATCTTCATGATCTCATATTATCCTCGCCCTCCCCTTCATTCTGTTGTGTTTGTTCTTTTGATTAATGAGACTAAATCTTGTATAGCTCAGGTTGGCCTTAGCATCATGGCACTCTCCCTGCTTTGGCCTCTTGAATGTTAGGATCACAGGCATGTGCCATTTTGTTAAGTGGTTGTTGTATGACTTTTCATGAGGAAGGGATGAACAAATTTGTTATTGACCCCAGATAGGCACCAATGGCAGATCAAAGAAACGACTGTACCC
The DNA here is from genome assembly GCF_037038515.1 of Microtus pennsylvanicus. NCBI lineage: Eukaryota > Metazoa > Chordata > Mammalia > Rodentia > Cricetidae > Microtus > Microtus pennsylvanicus. The sequence goes on from NC_134582.1 coordinate 52,032,526, forward strand.
AAGACTAATTTAGTAAAGCAGTGAAATTATTGGGATCATCACAGGAATATGGGTGAGAATGTTACTTAGAGGAGCATGGATGATCCAAGGGAAGTTAAATCACCTAAAAGTGCCCCCATGTATGCATGCCAGCATGGGTGATGACTCATGAAAGCTGTACCCAGGAGCTCCTTGTATATTTTAGCCAGTTGAAGAGTCTCTGATACCAACAATTGTTGCTTCCTATATAACCTTAAGGAGGGATGCTTAAAAGCTGTAGTTTACCGAATCCTCAGTTCCACATATGCTTTATTTCCTGAGCCATATACATTTCTGAGAGGTGTGTGTTCATCTCATCCATTCACTTCAGGAGATCTAGAATCACCTAGAGAACAAGGATCTGGACACACATGGGACAGAATATTTAAATTAAGGTTAGCCTTTCAGTATGCCCGTGAGGGGTATTCTAGAGTAGGTGGATGTGGGAAGATCCAATTACATTAGCTGTATCTACAACCATCTCCTGGGCTGCAATGCTAGACTGTATAAATGAAGAAAGCTAGTGGAGCATCAGCTGTTGACCGTAGGCTACAGAATGACCTTGCCTGGCTCCCAAGCACAAAAACTGAGTCGCTGGCATGAAAGCTTTGATAAGCTCGGTAATGGTGTTAGTATGCTAGACAGGTGGCTCAGACTACACACAACTTCGGTGACAGATTGTTTACTGTGTATAGCGCATGCTAGACCGGTGGAAGAGGAGAGACTTCTTGACAGGAGATGACTAAATCTCAGTGCAAGATATTTACACAGGGGGCCATATTTACTTCCTGAATAGGAATCCAGGTGCATCCAAGATCTGAGGGACATCTGGCCAGGATGGGGGCACCCACTGTACAGAGCTGGAAAAGCAACAGAACAACGAAAACACAGACTGAGCCTTGTCATTGAGCACAGGGAAGATTTGCATGTGGAGAACCGTATAATGAGGGTTCAGAGATACAAAGAGGCACACTATGTGAAACAGATGCAACGACGTTGATTCTTTTCAGCCCTTGTGTGGGCCAAGCACACACACAAAAGAACTTGAACTGCTGGTATGAAGTCAAGTCAATGTTCAGCAATGGAATGCTTGGCTATACTAGAATATCAGCAGGTATTAGAGAGCTACTTTCGCATGTTCATTGTGGCCTATCCTTTGTACATTTTCTTTATTTACATGAACACCATAGGTGAAGGATCTCCAGGAACATAAAGGGATTTTTAACATTTAAATGTAGATTATTCCATTCCTTTACCAGAGTCATTGTGAGAATAGGATGCATATTTGAACTAGAGTTTTAGGGAGGGTTTGGGGGGGGGACCAAGTATTATTAATTTTCTGTATATGTTTCCATTACTTAATTTTAAAAGAGCTTTGGGCCACATTTCAGTGTCGGATTACACAAATGCCACAACACAGATCATAGGCTTGGATAAGAGAAAGAATAGCTTGCCTCATGCATGAACTCCAAGATCAGCACCTTCTATTCTTCCTGTCACCTTCCTGGCTCACCCTCTGGCACCCAGACTGACTTTGCCTGCCTTGGTTCCATGTCTGCTGCACTTAACATAGTTCTGAGTTCCTTGATTCCCCCCCCCCCCCAACTTTTTTTGTCTAGGATCAAAACCGTACCTTTCTTTTGTTCTGTTGTACAAAAAAGCACCACCGAAAATGTGTTCTTAGCCAAGAAATTCAAGGGATAATAGGCTATAGATTATTATACCCATAGAAACTGTTGGTCTTTGATCAGGGCCATTTAAAACCTTGTTGGACGCAGGTAATTTTATGACGCCAATGTGAACACTTGTGGCCTGTGGGAGGGGTCCCCAGAGGTGGGTGTTCTCATCACAGGGGATATGGGGAATTACTGGCTGATGAGGATTCTACTGGACCTGTTTTTTTTTCCTGGGGACCACAGAAAACAGGGCGTGTAGAGTCGAGGTTGAAGTTGCTTTGAATATTTACACTGATTCCTCTGTGCTAGTTAAGAAATCACTGTGGTGTAGCTATTTGAGGCTGTGTTTTTCACACTTTATCTAGCATCCTGTGTCTCTGTTGCCTGGGAACTGTATTTATATTTACACTGTGAAGCGTGAATATGCTGCTGTCCTTTGGGGAAAAGATCTATCAAATAATCCTTCGGCTTGAGTATTATTAAGTGGACCATGGCATTTTCCCTGTTAGTTTTTGCTTCGAGCCCTTGGGACATGTGAGGTGGCCTTGTCCACTTCAGTGGGTTTCCGAAGGGTGAGCCAGATTTAAAGAAGCATAAATTTAGTTGAAAGGGTAACATGGCATAACTGAATAATGGCCTTTAATAGGCAAACCAAATAGCCAAGCGCAAGATGCTCACTGCATGCTACGACTTCAGGAATGCATATTCAACGCAATGCATTATTAAATACAACATTGAGCATATGGGTATCCACAATTAATGTATATAAATAGCTGATAAAATTGCTCAGTATTAGAAAGCTAGCGGCAAAAATGACCTAATATGTCAAGCAGACAAGTAGGCAGCTACCATTTTCTTTGTACACCTTACAGATGATAAATTAGTTTTATGGTCTGCATGGGGCTCTTATCACACCACAGCACCAAGTGTCTGATAAAGAAAAAAAATGCCTCGGCTCAAAAATCGAACTAGAATTTGGAGTCCCAGCAGAGCTCATTTTTAAATGTAAAGAATTTTAGCCTGCTTCCTTTGGGGAAGATTTATTGAGACCAAGAGAAATGTAGATCTTGGTTATGTGTTTTGATTAAAACTTGATTTTTGTTTTTATTGACACCAGCTGAAATGCGAATCTGTCATAACTGGCTGCCTATTGATTGAGAGCAATTCGGTCCAATGGGCACCAGGCAGGAAGGGGAAAGAAAGGCAGGGGTTTTATTTCCAGTTCTTCTGCTAACAGGGGAAGCTGACCTTGGAGACAACTTTGTAACTCTTTGCTGGCTTTTCTTGCTCTGTTTAATTCCCCTCACCAGTGGAAAGAAAGCACTTTGTCTCTTACCCTAGGCCCATAGGATATAGAACAGCTTTCACCAACATTGAAGGAAAAGGACTAATGTGTCTTAGCATTGTATGCGGCAAGCGTTACTTAAATAAATGGTATTATGGTGCGGTGTGTTTATGTTTGCAGAAGTTACCTACATCTGTTCAAAAACCTTCTGTGGAAACAAATCCAAGCAAGACGAGGGTTGAATGGCTTATGCGTGTGGTTACTTGTGCTTTGTGAGGCTGAATGCTTCTCTTAGACAAACTTGAAAATTGTGTGCTCTTTATTTCCATACTTGAAATCCAAAATAAGTTAAATACTGAGACAAGACTAAATTACTGTAATACGACTGAGCTGAGTTTTGTTTCCTACTGACCAGAGACTTGTTCCCCAAACCCTTACTTTCCCAGAACCATGATGTCACCTACCCCGCCTCTTATCAGGCTTTCTATATGACTATGTTGGTTCATTGTTCTAGACTCACTTGAGCGACGGTCTTTTCTATGACAGAAAGAACTGCTGCCCTCTGAGGTGTCCTTCAGAGGTGACCATCTCCTTTGGTTTAGATCAGCATGCAACAGAGGGCTGTGGTGTGAGAGTGGAGGCCCAATGGGGACGAGCTTGTTGCAGTAAAGTCGATGGTTCCATCTTCACACTTACTTTTTTAAATCCAAGCTTGTTTTTTGTCTTATGTGTTCTTGGAAAATGACATTTTCTTTTGAAAGATACTGTTTAAAAAAAGTCATTTTATTCCTATAGATAATTAGTTTTTATTCATTACAGCTTCTCACAGGATGAGCAGCAGAATGTGCCCAGTTATTGAGTGATAGGCCTGGTTGTTACTTAGATGAACCACACATTGAGACTTGCTAAGAACAAGTCAGAAGCAAAGGTTATGTTTCAAAGTGGAAAGTTCTTCTTCGTCTGTGCAACATTATTAATATTTGATGTATCCTAAAACTTCCAGTTTTCATCTTTCCTTCCTTCCCTCTTCTCCCTCTTCTTTCTTTTCCTTTATTCTTTCTTTTATCCATATGTTAATTCCATACAAATTTAATTAGCATCTACTCTGGGGCAAGGGCTAGTGATGTACCATTATTCATGAATCTGCTTGTCACCATTTCAAATACAACTTCATTTCTCATTTCCAGTATTATTATCTCTCCAGATTCATGCCACATTAGAACTCCGCCAGAGTCCTCCAGCCTTGAATGATTTCTGGGCTTTCTTGCAGATGAGCCTCCACACACAAGGTTTCTCTGTCCAAATGCTTTTCACTTCCTCTCCTTTTGACTCATACCTGGTACTTCTAAGCGTCTAGTAAAGGATGCATGACCTAGGAAGCCTCAGCTAGATGCTTTAGACTAGGTTGGATGCTCTTGTTGAGGTTTGCTGCTACATCTGCTCAGCTGTATTCCACAAAGCAAAGGCCTTGGTCATCATTATATCCCCACCATCTACCAAGACCCTGGCATATAGACGACATCTATAAATAAGTGAAAGAAACCCCGATGGTCTTCTTTTTATGAGCTGAGGGAAGGCTTCAGGCTGAAGTTTCAAAATCCCAGAAGGATAGACTTCATCTTTGTTTGCCTGACGCAGCTTTGGTACGTCTAGGTGCATTGTTTGAGATAACAAAAACACTCAGAGGACTGTGGAGCATGGAGATGCTTTTAGTTGACCACCAGCTGAAAACACTGGCATTACCTGGATTGGTCCCATGTATGTTTATGCTGTAACTAACTTCATGCCAGTTTCATGTGCCATGGAAGTAAGGTCAAACAGAGGTTTGTTAGCTGATGTACTGCAGCAGAATTACTGGAAATGATGAAGGAAGGCTCTTGGTCCTTCCTCCTTGAACTCTTGTCTGAAAAATGCTTCCTGGCGCCCCACAGGAGCCGCTTTTGTGTACTATGTGCGCAGTTGCTTACACAGCTCCACAGGGAGGTTGTCATTTATCGGCCGACAATATACTTTTTGTAATTTAGAGGAAACTAGTCAGGATAGATGAGTGAAGCCATTTTGTAGTTTTGCAAATACAGCCATTAGAAGTAAAGGAAGGCTTTTCTGGGAAGGCAGGGAACCTTGCCAGGTAGTGGTATTGTTTTGAGCAGAACACACCAGCACTGTCAGAGGAGAAAAAAAAAATCAGCAGGATTTTCAAACAAATGCGGTTTTGTTTATTTTTTTCATTGTTTGTTTTGTTTTGATTCTGAGTTTGACTTGAGCTTATTAGCAGCAGGAAAGCTGATTTGGAATGGAACAGAAGTGATGTTCACAAGCGGGACCCAGTCAGGCAGTTGATAGCAGCAGAAGACACAGGACATGATGCTCACCAAACACATGCAGAGACAGCCTTGATCTCAGCTTAGCTCAGGACTCTGCCCTCCCTCCCAGTCCCAGAGACTCTGACAAAAGGACACAGTAGTGCTTTGTTCCTGTTTGTGGGGAAAGCGATCCAGGACGTGCTGCTGACAGAAGGGCTAGAGATTGGCTTCTTTTCACAGAGATTCTAAATGAGCACGTAGACAAATATGCACGGAGGAGGATTTATGCCTCTGAATGTGGCTTGCAAAGAGGGAGTAAACCTCCTGAATTTAGCAATCAAATTTGTTAAGGCTTCTCTAAAGCCTAAACTTCCAATTAACAAGCAAATCATCATCAGGCAGCTAGAGAATGGCAGATTCTTTCCATCCAACGTCTTTTCAAAAGTGGATTTCATGCACTTATCTCCATGAAAACCCAGCGGGAAGATTTTCCCTGGGAGTGCTCCTACATCTGCCTGCTTCTAATGACAGTAATGGCAAGCAATATCCTACAATTACGGTGGGGATTTCGCTTCACGCATGCAAATCATATCATTGAAGAGCCCAGCAAAAGCCATTTGCTCCTTGGAACCACCAAATAGGTTTTATGGGGGTGAGTAAACACTATTTGGAAATGGCCAAGCCCTCTGTTCCATAACCTCAATTGCATGGGGGTAGAGATTGTACAAGTTCAAGAAAGATACCCAGTGTCTAGACCTCAAAGAAGTCAGCTCACAATCCATTCCTTAGGTACAGAGGCTTCTTTGGGGGCTTTTCAGGAAAGATTAATTTTGTCACTTAATTACTAGTCCAAATGCATGCATTTAAAGAAAAACAAAGACAAAGACTAACACGCATGCACACTTAAACTCACATGAGCACACGGCACAATCACACATGTATGCACATGCACGTCTACATATGCACCCACTCACACCAGTACATTCACCGTGAATGTAGTTGAAGTCAAGGTGTCACTGCTCAAGATGGAGTATTTCCTTTGGGGCCACGGTGGTACTAATACCTTTCCTGTTTTTCTGTGGTTCCATCTGTCTCATCTGAGCTTTCAAAAGGTTGGAAGCTGGTTTTATAAGGATATATTGTGATATAACATTTAGAGTTGCGTACATGGTGCGCTCACAGTTCTCCTTTACACAGGCTTTCCTGCCGCTCCAGATACTGATGGTATCCTGGCTTCATCCTTTAGCTTCTTTTTTTTTAAGAGTAAAGGATTGTTGACCCAAGTCAGATGGAGAGAACATTGTTGCAAGGCAATCTCCCATCGTCACCATCTTTGGAGACTGCCTCAAATTCCTCTGTTTGGATCTTGCAGCAGTGACTGATCAATAACGGTGTGAAGCCTTCTTAATTTACTCTTCTAACTCTGAGTCACACTCATGCTTAGCTGAGTCAGCCTAGCATGAGTGCTTGACCATCTCTGACACTCCACAATGGACAATGAATCATGTCACTACAAGACATGGGTTCTGTTAAGATGCTCACAGTTACTGTTGCTTTCCAGTCATTTGTGATTTCAATTTGTTTTTTTTCCCCTGTGGGAAATTTCTTAGATGAAGAGAAAAGGAGACAGTTGCCGTAGAAGATAGTGGATAAAGTCAAGGAGTTTTTTGGAGACCTCAGAGCCAATCACTAAGATTATTGTGCTGTTTTCCTTCCCAGAAATTACAGTAAAATATTATTAGATATAAAAGTATGCCACTCTAAGGAGTCACTTAAGGCTCAAAGGGTCATGAGTTTCACCCTTATCTGGGAGGGACCACAAAGGATGACTCTACTCTGAGATGGGGCTTGTGCAGTTCATGAGTCTGGCTGCAGAAGTCTTCCGTTTACTGAGGGAGTTAGTACTTTACCTGTGATGAGATGTGAGTCCTTCCCTCTTTGTTACTTCTGCTCCCCTATTGCTATCAATGGACCTTGTTCTCATAGCACCTGCTTCCTCAGTCTCTGCTCTGTAAAACCTCTGCCTACTCGTGATTTTAATAAATCCCTCTTTTACTTTAAAATATTTCATAGAATAAAATTTAGTTTTATCTGTCCTGTTGTTTTTCAACAGCCTCTGACAAAGGGAAACAAGCCCTGACTCAGTGATTCCTCCATTGGTTGGTGGGCTGCTCATCAACAAGATTCTTTGTGGATCAGGTCTGCCTTCCTAAGGATAGACAATTATTTATAACTTCAGAGTTAAGGAGAAGCGATGACTCACTAGAGAGGACCCATGTATTGTAAAGGCTGACTGAATATCTTTAAGGAGTGCTGTGGGTGAGGAAGGTACCATAGTTTGGCCATCTAGAGCATTATCTTAGATTTTAAACTTGGAGGTTTGGGCCTAGGTTAGCATTCCATTTATGAAACAGGTACATTTTACTACCTTTGTGACGGCATAGCTTCCTTTAACTCATTCTATTGTCAATCATTTTAGTAGAAATGGTAACAAATTCACCCAATGAGAGTTCAGTTTCTCTCAGCAGGATTATTAAAAAAAGAGAAATGTTAAGTAATACTCTTTATCTCCAGGGATTGTGATTTGATTCTTTTTTTCCTGTAAGGACAATAGGTGTGATAGAGCAACATTTTTGCAAGGGGTGAAAGTCTTCTAACAAACATGCTATTCAGGGTTGGCTGGGCAGAAGAAAAAGATAACTCAAAGTCAGGGTTTAGTGGGATCCCAATTGTTAGAAGGGGAAGAGGCCTTGGGTTGGGGTAATCAGAAAAGATGCTATGCAGATATAGAAAATCATATTAATGGGGAAACGTCTCAGTGAAGAAGACTGTGGGAGGATAATATTGACCTGAGAATCTTTGACCTCATCCAAAAAGATGGAGAACTCAATTTATGTTAACATATCTGAGACTGAAAGTAGAAGGGAACATTAGACAAGGATCAGAGGGGAGGTTAAGAAAGCTTATGTGCCTAAAACTAAGGGAACCTTCGGTAGGTATATCTGCTTACCCAGCTTTGTCTACGTTGAACATATGATCTTTACTCTAGTCACGAGGAAGTATCCTACAGTTTTAGGTGGATCCTTTTCCTTGGATAATTCCTTCATGGACTTACTATGAAGATTCTGAAACTGAGAGATATGCACTTCTCATCATCATATTATTTATTTTTTAATTGATTATTATTGAGCTCTACATTTTTCTCTGCTCCCTTCCCTGTCTTTCCCCTCCCCCCTTCAGTCCTCTCCCAAGGTCCCCATGCTCCCAATTTACTTAGGAGATCTTGTCTTTTTTTTACTTCCAATGTAGATTAGATCTATGTAAGTCTCTCTTAGTGTCCTTATTGTTGTCAATGTTCTCTGCGCTTGTGGTTTGTAGGTTGGCTTTCTTTGCTTTATGTTTAAAAACCACCTATGAGTGAGTACATGTGATAATTGTCTTTCTGTGTCTGGATTACCTCACTAAAAATAATGTTTTCCAGCTCCATCAATGTTTTTACAAAATTCAAGATATTGTTATTTTTTCTGCTGTGTAGTACTCTATTGTGTAAATGTACCACATTTCCTTATACATTCTGCGGTTGAGAGGCATTTAGGTTGTTTCCAGGTTTTGGCTATGACAAACAAAGCTTCTATGAACATAGCTGAGCACATGTCCTTATGGCACGATTGAGCATCCTTTGAAAATATACCCAATAGTGGTATTACTGGGTCTTGAGGATGGTTGTTTCCTAATTTTCTGAGAAATCACCACACTGACATCCAAAGGGGTTCTACAAGCTTGCATTCCCACTAGCAATGCAGAAGTGTTTCCTTTTCCCCACAACCTCTCCAGCATAAGTTGTGATCAATGATTTTGATCTTGGTCATTCTTACAGGTATAACATGGAATCTCAGAGTTGTTTTGATTTACATTTCTCTGTTGACTAAGGATATTGAATATTTCCTTAAGTGTCTGTTAGCCATTTTAGATTCATCTGTTGAGAGTTCTCTGTTTAGGTCTGTACTCCATTTTTTTTAAATTGTATTATGTGTTCTTTTGGTGACCAAATTTTTGAGTTCTTTGTATATTTTGGAGATCAGACCTCTGTCTGATGTGGGGTTAGTGAAGATCCTTTCCCATTCTGTAGACTGTCGTTTTGTCTTGTTGATTGTGTCCTTTGATTTACAGAAGCTTTTCAGTTTCAGGAGGTCCCATTTATTAATTGCTTCTCTCAGTGTCTGTGCTACTGGGGTTATAGTTAGGAAGTGGTCTCCTGTGCCAATGCATTCAAGTGTATTTCCCACTTTCTCTTCTATAAGGTTCAGTGTGGCTGGCTTTATATTGAGGTCTTTGATCCATTTGGACTTGAGTTTTGTGCATGGTGATAGATATGGGTCTATTTTCATTCTTCTACATATTGATATCTAGTTATGCCAGCACCACTTGTTAAATATGCTTTCATTCTTTTCCACTTGATATATTTTCTGCTTTGTCAAAAATCAGATGTTTGAAGATGTGTGGAGTGATATCCAGGTCTTCTATTTGGTTCCATTGGTCCTCCTGTCTGTTCTTATGCCAATACCAGGCTGTTTTCAGTACTGTAGCTCTGTAGTAGAGTTTGAAGTCAGGGATTGTGAGACCTCCAGAAGTTCTTTTATTGTCCAGGATTGTTTTGGCTATCCTGAGGTTTGTTGCTTTTCCATATGAAGTTGAGTACCATTCTTTCTATGTCTGTGAAGAATTTTTCAGGGATTTTGATGGCCACTGCCTTGAATCTGTAGATTGCTTTTGGTCATATTGTTTATTTAAGCAAGGCAGATTGTTATATTATGAGCAGCAGGGCTATGTTCCTGGCACCCGGCCACCCACACAGCTAGCTTTATACCCAAAATAATTACACGGAAACTGTATTCTTTTAAACACTGCCTGGCCCATTAGTTCCAGCCTGTTATTGGCTAGCTCTTACATATTGATCTAACCCATTTCTAATATTCTGTGTAGCACCACGAGGTGGCTTACTAGGGAAGATCTTATCCTGCATCTGTCTGGAGTGGGAGAATCATGGCGACTGCCCTGACTCAGCTTTCTTTCTCCCAGCATTCTGTTCTGTATACTCCGCCTACCTAATTTTCTGTCCTATCAAAGGGCTAAGGCAGTCTCTTTATTTAACCAATGAAATCAACATAAAACAGAAGACTCTTCCCCATCACAGAAGAAAGCTGTGGGCTCCCCAGGAGCTGGGTCTTCAGGGTATCTGCCCCAGCCACTGAGCATATTTTATATGAGGTTCAATTCCCCCATCAGCAGATAAAATATTAGGATATGAACTTGGGATATGGGATGGATATGACTATCCATCATATACTAGGTACCACTCCACAATGAAATATCAAGTTTTTACCTGTCATTATTAACACAATTTCTTTCATTAGATACCATTTAAATATTTTAATGTTCAAATTATGGTAATTATTATGCCAGGTGAAATGACACACTTGTTGACAGCGGTTTCTGTCCTGCCAGGTCCCTCAGCCATTCAGTCCCAAAGAAACACACAGAGGCTTACATTAATTATAAACTGGTTGGCCTATTAGCTCAGGCTTTTTATTAAATCTTATATCTTACATTAACCCATAATTCTTGTCTGTATTAGCTAGGTGGCTTGGTACCTTTTATCAATGAGGCATTCTCATCTTGTGTCCTCTGTGTCTGGGTGACAACTGCAGACTGAGCCTTTCCTCTTCCCAGAATTCTCTTATTCTGGATACTCCTCCTATACTTCCTGCCTGGCTACTGTCCAATCAGCATTTTACTAAACCAATACGAGTGTCAAATCTTTACAGGGTACAAGCCCATTGTCTGACAGCAACTTGTGATCCCAGTACTTGGGAGGATAAAGTTGGAGGATTGTGAGTTTCAGGCCATGCTATACAGGAAGATCTTGTTTCAAAAACCCAAACACCAGCACCAAAACATTCTACAAATACTTTACTATGCTTTTATTCTCTGTAAAATTACATTCTTCCATTAAGACAATTGTTTTATAGTCAGAAAACATCAGTTGAAGGGTGGGTACAAATGGTCAAAATTTCAGGCAAAACATGTTAGTTCTATGAGTCTCTATTTTTGTCCAATTCACGTTTGTCCCACTGTCCTAAGACCCCAAGGGCTCTCTGCAGAGAATCACATCTGCGCAGTCTGTGTATGCAATTGGAAGTGTTCATGTTTTGGATAAAAGCATTTCAAAGGCTGGGGAGTAGCTTGCTCACAGATTTTATGTAGGGACAGCATCTCCCTCCAGTGAAACTCTATTGGAAACTACTTGGAGTTCTAACTATGTGGAGCCATTTGTGTACATTTTTTCACCCCATCTTTTTAAGAAGCAGACTCCATACAATATTTGTTGACATCAATGACATTCACATCAAAGGAATTGTTTATGAACAATAATATAGGAATAACTTGCTTAAGCAGTGTTTCAAGAAAACTTATCAAGATGTACTCCGTAGAATGTAATAATATTCATGGGCACATTCAGTGTTCTACTCTGAACTCTTTATGTATATTATATTATATTATATTATATTATCTCATTTAATGCATTATTTTTATGGGCAATGGGTACCTTAGAAGTCACTGAAATTGTTATGATACTGGGTGATAATAGCTCATGCATTTTTCTTACAGATTTATGATTTCAGGAAGCTGAGTGTTTTGCAGTTCTCTTAAGATACTAGGCCAACCAGAGAAGACCACTTCCTAAATATAACCCCAGTAGCACTGAAAATGAGAGCAACAATTAACATATGGTTAATGTTCTCGGTTCTCCTGAAACTGAGAAGTTTCTGTAAAACAGAGGACACAGTCAACAAGACAAAAAACAGCTTACTGAATGGGCAAAGATCTTTGCCAATCTCATATCTGACAGAGGGCTGATATCCAAATTATACAAAAAAACTCAAGAAAATTTGTCACCAAAAAAAAAATAGCCAGTAAAAATTGGGGTAGAGCCCTAAATAGAGAACTCTCAACAGATAAATCTAAAATGGCTGAAAGACACTTAAGACAATTTCCTTATCTAGTCAGAGAAATAAAAATCAAAACAACTTTGAGATTCCATCTTACATCTGTCAGAATAGGCAAAATCGGAAACACTAATGACATTTGATGCTGGAGAGGATGTAGGATGTGATTGTTGGTGGTAGTGCAAACTGGTACAGCCCCTTTGGATTTCTCGAAAAATTAGGAAACAACATACCTCAAAACCCAGCAATACTACTTTTGAGTATATACCCAAAGGATGCTCAATTGTACCACAAAGATTTGTGCTCAATTATGTCCACAGCAGCATTATTTCTCATGGCCAGAACCTGGAAACAACCTAAATGCCCCTCGACCAAAAAACAGATAAAGAAAATGTGATTTATTTACACAATGGAGTACTAATTAAAATTAAAAGAAAAATTAATGACATCTTGAAATTTTTAGGCAAATCGATGAATCTAGAAAACATCATATTGTGAGACATAACCCAGACCCAGAAAGACAAATATCATATCTACTTACTCATAAGTGGCTTTTAGCCATATAGCAAAGAAAAGCCAGCCTGCAATTGACAATCCCAAAGAACCTAGACTATAATGAGGACCCTAAGAGAGACATACATGGATCTAATCTACATGGGAAGTAGAAAAAGACAAGATCTCCTGAGTAAATTGGGAGCATAGGGCCCATGGGAGAGAGTAGAAGGGGAGGGGGAGGAAGGGAAGGGAGAGGAGTGGAGAAAAATATATAGCTCAAAGAAGAACAACAACAAAAAGATACTAGGCAACAATGGACCCTGTAGATAGATCAGCTATCATGATTATCTATATATAGGACTAGAATTGCTTAAAGCTTCTGTTTGCTTGGCTTTTGAGCACCTGAGTTATACCCCAAGTAGCTATAAGGCAGTTTTAGAGGAAGCCCTTCATTTAACACCCATAACTGAGCTGTCCTTTTTTTCTGACAGTGTATTGTCAGGGGAAGTGTTTGAGCATTTCCCCACTAGCCCTTATAGAAATGATCACCCTGGAGAATCAGCCTCCTTCATGTCATAAGCTCTGAGCTCTTGATCCCCCGAGCTTGATTTTAATTTGGTCATCAGGTATCTTTATAGCATAGTCTCACAGTCATTGTCCTTAGCTCTTCATTCTGCCGTTGATTTTTTGTCATAGACAGTCAGGAACTGACCTGACTTTTAGATTCCTTTTAGCTGAGAAATGATCATTCCCTATCTGAATCTGTAATGCATATATGCATACAAACACACACCCATATGTAGTGAATACATGTATACAATGAAACACAAGGGAGGGTTTAGAGTACAAAGTCCAGAAGGAAACAATTTCACTGAATTGGAGAGAAGAATCTAAAAATGTTGCCAACCCAAGGAGCTAGAAATGGATATTGACAGCCAGCATATAGGGCCAGGAAGGCAAACACTCTGAGAGCAAACTATTACAATAACCAGGAAATGGATTTCTGTCTGTTGCTGGCTCTTGTCAGATTCCTCTGCAGGGAAGGTGATAAGTGTGCCTGCAATTGTAAATGACTAGATGAACGGAATGGTTCTTTCAAACTGCCCACCCCCAGAAATTCCTTACCATGTATATGGTATAGATGAATATACCATACTATGTATGTTCATTTGGCCTCTGTTATCTTTTATTCCATTTGCAGTTAATTATGATCCATGTATGTGAATCTTACCTTCCTACTGTATTTTTTAAATTATTTCTTTAATTTTTGAGATTATAATATGATTTTATCATTCCCCCTTCCATTTCCTTCCTTCAAGCCCTCCCATATACTGATCCTTGTTCTCTTTCAGATTCATTACCTCAAATATACTTTACTGTTTGGTGGGTAATATGACATATATAGTCTACTATAGCAGATATTCAGTATACACTTAAAAAAAAAACCCACTCATTTTATGTTAGGTTTAAGTGCACCTCGTGTATGCAGTACCCTTGGACACCAGAAGAGGGAGTCATATAACCTGAACTGGCACTACAGATTATTGTGAGCAAACATGAGGAAACCAAGCTTTGGGCTCTGTAAGAGCAGTAAGTGCTCTAAACAGATGAGCCATCTCTCTAACCCTTCAATATACAGTTCTAAACGGCAATCAAAATTAAATTTGGAGAAAGTTATACAAGTCTTTTTACATATTTTTTGAAGAGTGTTTGCTAAATAAATTCTGCTTGTTGTTTTGATAGGAACCTCCTCAGAGTTCTATCACTTAAATTGTCTAATTCTAAAGCAATGCCATCCACCCCTTGCCTTTTTAGTGTAAATATTCAAAGCCCACAGTTATTAAGGATTTTCCCATGGAGAGATAGTGTAGGTAGCATATTGAATGTAGTGATCAGGCAGATAAGAAAAGCCTTCTCTGAAGGGACAGCTTTTTAGTTCCCTGTCCTTTAACATTAAGCCAAATAATGGGGTCCACAGAACTTAGGGACTGGGGAAAGGGCCGTTTACCAAATGTTTGCCAATTCAAATGATCAAGCCTTTCCTTTTAGAAAATGCAAGTTTATTCTATAGATATCTCAGACTTTATTAGATGTTAGAAAGTTGGGATAAGCTGGACAATTTCTGTGATCTAATTCATGGCATGTCCTTTATTTATGGGAATCACGGCACAGTGTATAGGTCAATTATATCTTGACTATATTCAATATTTCTCCACTTAATGTTTTTAAAGCTAATTATAAATAATTTGGAGTGAGATATCTGGAAGATTTTATGGCAAATCACTTCTATGTGCTTTGAGTTTTGTTTGCGTACTTCAGAAAAATACTTAATTTTAAATGATAAAATTATTGCTCTCATACCATAACCTATCCATTGTAACACATTTGGAAGCCATTCATAAAAACAAAATAAGAAGGTGAAGAGTTGGCTTAATGATGGTTTTCGACAAAGCCACAGATGAGTACAGAGTACCACACGAATACAGGATGCAGATAGGTTTGCCTTAGCCAGGGTTTTGAAATTATGTTCTTAAACGTCATCTCAATATTGCTTTGAAGTTCTCTGAACTCAGATTGTCTGAGAAATTTAAAGCTCGAACACTAGGTTTTTGTTACATATGCTGTATATTTCCTCTTTCTGAGAAGTTGTTCTTAAATTACAGATGTGAAAATCTTGGAAAGGGCCATTGCCCTTTTTTTTCTTACTTTTTAAGATGAAGTCCATGCTCAATAAATGTTAACACATTACCAATTGCCATGGCAACTGATGATCCGGTAACAAGTCTATGGAAAAGTTCATATGCAGCTGAGAGTGTTAATGAAAGTAGAATTTCATATTTTCAACTTGTCTTTACTTCTCTCCTTCAGTTGTGGACTTTCTGACTAGTTTTCTGTCTTTTCTTCAAGTATTCTGAGGCAAACATGAACACACCCTGATTGTTTGTGATAGTCAAATTTTGTTGAATCTGTCAGCCAAGACTCAGTAGGGTCAGAGCTGGAAGGAACATAAGTGCTCAGCTTCTTATGAAGATGGCCACCATGTCTCAGGTTCCTGGGAGTGATGGGGACCGGCTTCTCCAAGTTGTCAGCCTGATGCTTCTGAACAGTATCGATGAAACCACTAGACAGCACTGAAAAGCCTCTGAGATTCAAAGGCTTTTGGTGGCTGAGGGTTGAGTTTGTTGAAAATATAGCTCCTTTGCCAGTCTCCAGCATCTGTACTTTGCTGTACTATAATTAAAGTACACATCTGAAATTCTTTCAGACAAGCAAAGTCCCATGAGTGATTGGCACCTTGCCCCTGAAAATATCCTGTGAAGAGCCAAGCTCTCAGTGGTGTGTTTGACAGGCTTGGCTCCCTTTCTGTGTGCCCTTGCTTCTCCAAGTGGCAAACCAATGCGTGAATATGAAGATTGTTCCAGCTGAATATCAATCAATCAGATGGTTCTTCAATCAATGACTTGAATCAGTTTCCCCGCACACTCTCACTTACCCCATATCGGCACATGAGAAGATAACAAGGGGAAAGTCTACCTCACTAATTGGAGGATGTTTTGTCTCGGCAATGCTAAGAAAGAAGGACCTAGCTTGAATGGGAACAAAAAAAAACAAACCAAAAATGTGAGTCCCTGGTGAGACAGAGAATTGTCTTTGCCTGCTGGTCCAAATAGCATTGGTTTTTTGCATAGAAATTTCACCCAATTAAAGGAGTTTTATTTGAACCCAAGATTTGCGGTCTCCCTGGGAGAGAGAGATTATCTTAAGAGAGGAGAGGAAAGGCCTTTCTCATCATCCTGTTTTTTATGCTTGTGTCATTTCCATGAGAACGAGACAATGTGTGATTGCACATGGGTTCTCCCTCACAGCATCCCAAATAAGAATATGTTGGACACGATTCATTTTTCCCCTAAGCAGTCAAATGAGCCTAATCATATGAATATACAATGAGATAAAACACCAATCTTGGGCAGAAAGGTTTTTATAATTTTAAGTAGACTTCTGCTAAACTCTTATCATAATTGTAATTAGAAAGAGCAGGCCAGTTTCCTGCTGTTTCTACTCACATTTGACATGTGAACAGTGTGAGGTTAGAAGCCAGTGCTGAATTCCTGATTTGCACTAGTTCAGAGTTGCTATTTGTGCAGCAGCAAGTAGAGATCATGCAAAGCAGCATTAACAGTGCTCACAACAAATATTTCATCTCTCTTTAATATCTACAGGCAGGTGATACATCAACCCTGTGCTGTACAAGGTTGATAGTATCTCGTAGGCTGGATAATTCAGTGTCCTAACAAGGCAGACCAGGGATATATGAGTTACAAACTGAGGACACAGATAATGATCCTTTTTTTGACATTTTTACAAGTCATCTTATGGGAGGCACGACTTTTGACAGGTGCTTAAACCCATTTCTCAGGCTTTGCATTGCCAGTCTGTGCAGTAAAGCAGAAACTGAGAGATGAGCTGAAAGAGCAGAATACCATTGTGAGGTAAATTCTACAAAACTCATTGGTTAGCTAATCCCTGTGAGCTTTATACTTTAATTAAATGTTTTGTGGAGTTTCCAATAGCCTTTGAAAACACAGCTACACAGCGACCAAGGGCCATGGTATTAGCGGCTTTTCTGTTGCTGTGGTAAAACACCATGACCAAGTCATCTGACACGAGATGAGGGTTTATTTGGGCTTATGTTTCTGGAGGGGTGAGTTCATCATGGTCAAGAAACACGGCAGAAAGCAGCTGGAAATGGGAAGGAGCAGCACACTGAGAGTACAGATTTTCCAATTGCCAGCGGCAAGCAAAGAGAGCAAAGTTGAAGTGGATGAGTTTTTTAAACCTTAGATCCCACCTTTAGTGACACGTTCTCTTCAGTAATGCTGTATGCCATAAATCTCCCAAAATAGTACCATCAATTTGAGACCTGGGGTGTTCAAATATTTTAGCATAGGAGGGACATTCTCATTCACACTCATTCATATTAGCCTGCATTGCAATGCCCACCTTCGTATCCTTAGACTGTTGAAATCCTGGATGTTGTATGTGGGAAAGCACCAAGGTATACTGCAGTCCATTTTCCTCAGGTGGAGCAGATATGTCCAAAGACAGTTATGGAATAAAATATCACATCCTGTAGCTAATTATGGAAGATAAAGGCAGCATTATTCAATATGCTTTCTTACTTAGCCACTCATTAGAAATGTGGCCTGGATAGAATATGAGTAACAGTATAGGACTCTGCCCACTCAGCTTTAGAGCTATGAATTACTCTGAACATAAATTAGAAAGAATGATGTTAAAACAGCTTATTTTCCCCCTTGGAGTTTCAGCTTATGAGCTGCAACTAATACGTTTTCAACAATTGTGTTGGCTGTTAGGTGTCACATTGTAAGCTTAAGAACTGCCTAAGTGGAAGAACCTAAATAATTAAGATCAATGTGTAGACCTAGGAAGCGATCGCCTGTGCCCATATGTTGTAGGGTACTTCCCACTTTCTCTTCTATCAGGTTCAGTGTGTTCAGATTGATATTGAGGTCTTTGATCCATTTGGACTTGAGTTTTGTGCATGGTGATAGATATGGGTCTATTTTCATTCTTCTACAGGTTGACATCCAGTTATGCCAGCACCATTTGTTGAAGATTCTTTCTTTCTTTCTTTCTTTCTTTCTTTCTTTCTTTCTTTCTTTCTTTCTTTCTTTCTTTCTTTCTTTCTTCCGTTGTATACTTTTAGCTCCTTTATCAAAGATGAGGTGTTCATAGGTTTGTGGGTAAGAATCTGGGTCTTCTATATGATTCCATTGGTTGACTTCTCTGTTTTTATACCAATACCACACTGCTTTCATTACTGTAGCTCTGTAATAGAGTTTGAAGTCAGGGATGGTAATGCCTCCAGAAGTTCCTTTATTGTATAAGATTGTTTTGGCTTTTTGTTTTTCCATATAAAGTTGATTATTGTCCTCTCAAGATCTGTGAAGAATGGATGAAGAAAGTGTGGAATATATACACATTAGAGTACTACTCAAGCGGTAAAAAACAATGACTTCTCGAGTTTTGCATGCAAATGGATGGAAATGGAAAACACTATCCTGAGTGAGGTAACCCAGACTCAAAAAGATGAACATGGGATGTACTCACTCATAATTGGGTTCTAGCCACAAATAAAGGTCAGTGAGTCTATAATATGATATCCTAAAGATGCTAAATAAGAAGGTGAACCCAAAGAAAAACATATAGCTATCCTCCTGGTTATGAGAAGTAGACAAGATTGCCGGGCAAAAAATTGGGATCTTGGGGGTGGAGTGGGAGGGGGGGTAAGGGGAGATGGGGAGAGAAAGTGAGAAGGAGAGGATGGGGGGAACTTGGGAAACTGGATGATTGGGATAAAGGAAGGTTGGATAGGGGAGCAGGGAAGCACATATCTTTATTAAGGGAGCCATCTTAGGGTTGGCAAGAGACTTGGACCTAGAGGGGCTCCCAGGTGCCCAGGTGAATGTCCCCGGTTAGTTCCTGGGGCAGCTGAGGATAGGGGACCTGAAATGACTCTATCCTATAGCCATACTGATGAATATCTTGCATATCACCGTAGAACCTTCGTCTGGCGATGGATGGAGATAGAGACAGAGACCCACACTGGAGCACCGAACTGAGCTCCCAATGTCCCAATGAGGAGCAGAAGGAGGGAGAACATGAGCAAGGAAGTCAGGACCACGAAGGGTGCACCCACCCACTGTGACAGTGGGGCTGATCTATTGGGAGCTCACCAAGGCCAGCTGGACTGTGACTGAAAAAGCATGGGATAAAACTGGTCTCTATGAATATGGCGGACAATGAGGGCTACTGAGATGCCAAGGACAATGGCACTGGGTCTTGATCCTACTTCATGTTCTGGCTTTGTGGGAGCCTAGCCAGTTTGGATGTTCACCTTCCTAGACCAGAATGGAGTGGGGAGGACTTTGGACTTTCCACAGGGCAGGGAACCCTGACTGTTCTTTGGACTGGAGAGGGAGGGGGAGAGGTGTGAGGGGAGGGGGAGAGGAGTGGGAGGAGGGGGAGGGAAATAGGAGGCTGGGAGGAGGTGGAAATTTTTTTTCTTCAATAAAAAAAAATAATAATAATAAAACGAAATAAAAAAAAGATCAATGTGTAGAGTGAAAATGGCAATGTTAGCTTAACAGGCTTTCACAATACACCAAGTCCTTATTCGAAGAAAAAAATAATAAACGTCCGTCTTTTAACACACATTAGTAAGAAATAAATGAGGGGCCCAGCAGAACAGTATTTTAGCTTCTGTGATGTTGAATCAGCCACAGTAAGGCTCTTTACACCATGAAGCCTAACAAACCTCACAAATCAGGTTTGGGTCAACATTTCTATCATACCAACAGAGAGATTATTATTAAACATCTACAGTGTATCACAGAGTAACAATAGTGGACATTTAACTCAAGAGTCTTACAGGAGGAATAACTGCATTTGGATGGTGCTGGGAGAAGGAGAGAAAAAGTAAAACGAAGGACAAGAAACAGGGCATACCCCATGACATAACACAGCCTAGTGTGAAGTGGCCTCACTTTAACCACACTGATTTCAGGTCATTGATGGGAAAAACACTATATTTCACAAATAAGGAAACTAAGGCAGAGTCAAATGAGATTTCTAAGAATCACAGTTAATAAGAGTCTTATCTATAATACCTGGTGCTGTGTGTACGTGTTTGTGCAAATATGTATAGGTGTGGGGGTCACATATCTGTGGAGGCCGGATGTAGGAGGATAGGAGGAGACTGTTCTTTCATTTTCCTGCCACTCACAACTGAATAATTACACAGAAACTATATTAATTGCAATATTTTTTGGCCAATAGCTTAAGCATATTTCTAGCTAGCTCTTACATCTTAAATTAAGCCATTTCTATTAATCTGTGAATCACTATGAGACTGTGGCCTACCGATAAGTTTCTGAGGGTCTCTCCTTTGGCAGCTACATAGTATCTCTTGGCCCCTGACACTGCCTACTCTTTTTGTATATCTCTGTTTGCATTTCCCACCTGGCTTTATTCTGTCCTGCCATAGACTGAAGCAGCTTTATTTATTAACCCATAAAACAACATATGTACAGAAGGACATCTCTCTCTCTCTCTCTCTCTCTCTCTCTCTCTCTCTCTCTCTCTCTTTAAATTACAACACTGTTTGGTCTATTAGCTCAGGCTTCTTATTAACTAATTCTTATATCTTAAACTAACCCATTTCTATTAATCTGTTTATTGACATTAGGCTATAGCTTATTGGTAAGGGTCTGGGGAATCATTCTCCTTTAGCAACTACATGGCATCTCCTTGAGTCTGTCTACTCTCTTCTGTATCTCTTCCAGTCTGCTTATATTCTACCCTGCTATAGGCCAAAGCAACACATATACAGAAGCTACCACTTTTTAAAGAAGCCATGTTGTTTCAACTGCTAATGTTGAGTTAGGAAGCCATTTTTTAGAGGAGCTATGCCTCTACTTGCTGCCAGCAAAGAGAGGCTATCTGAAAAAAAATATGGCTACCAAGAAACCATTCTTAACTCTGTTCTTTTGTGTCTAGAATTCCTTGCCAAGCTCTCTCAGTTCTTATGTGGTTGTAGTTACAATTCTCTAGGAATGCATACATCTTGTTTCTTGAGACAAGGTCTCTCACTGACCTGGAACTCTGCAGCTATGCTAAACTGACTGACAAGCAAGCACTAGGAATTCAGCTGTGTCCATCTCTCTGGTGCTGGGATCACCACTATGTGTTACTGTATCTGACTTCACTTTACATAAGTTGGGATGATCAAATTCAAGTCCTGTTCTTGGAAGGCAATCATTTTCCAACTGACCCATCTCTCAGCCCTAAGCAATGTCACTATTAATTTCTTGAAACTCTAGCAGTTTTCAGAAGTCCTTGTTTTACTTAAATGCCAAAAAGAAAGGTGAAGAACTCACATGATAGAATATTGGTGTGTGTGTGTGTGTGTGTGTGTGTGTGTGTGTGTGTGTGTGAAGTGTTGTTGATCCAGGTGTTCCTAGGCAATCAGAAATTTAACAAATGGCTTGTTTGTGTATGGAAAGAACTCTCTACTATTCCAGTATAGGTTAAGGTAGCCAAAGGGCCAAAAGTCTGTATCTAGAAGCAAAAGGAGGCTAGTCATAAGATATGGGAAAAAACAAGTTATAGTAAAAATGCAGAAGACAGAAGAGTCAATGAGAAGGAAATATAGGATTTTAAGCATTTACTAGGAACTATAGATCTAGTCTTTCTCAAATGACAGAACTACTACAAATTGTCTTACTGTGGATCAAAATATACTTTTGACAGAGCCACAAATGCCCTGGAGAAGATAAATGGTGGGTAATTTGAAGTAGTCCCAAACTTTTTTACAAGCCTCAAGATCACTGCACAGTACTGGATCTGCTCATAATGGCCTGGACTGTGTCCCAAAAACACCAATGGGAAAGACTCAAGCAGACTGTCCAGGATAGAGAATGAAAATGAAGCCGTTTGGACTTGTTTAAGACACTTGATGGCCTGACAATTTGCAATTTATAGATTTTTAAAGTCCCTTTAACATTCTTATCTGCTTTTAAATAAAAATAGCCTCAAACATACTATGGCCCAAGTTCATGCTCAGCTTAACACATTCCATGAAGCACACAGCAACAGAAAGAGAAAAATAGGTCCAACATGTCTTTGCAATGCATTTCAGCTTCCAGAGCTGCGTTTGATGGATGGATGAGTGAGAGTCCCATATATGTCAGGCAGCCTGAGAGCCCTGCCAGGATCCTTAATAGTTCCTTTTGACAACTCTGTCCAACAGACTCTTATCTCCTTAAGGGACAGTGATAAGCATTTTTAACACAATGCGGTTCTGGTTGTTTTGAAGTATGAAACTCAGTAGGATGGAGAATCTGATAAGCTTTGGCCATAGTTTATGTAACTGTGGCTCCTTCCATCCGAGTGCCAGTGGTTTGCCTTCTGGGTGTTCAGAATAGATTAGGTTGTCCGGGACACATTGCTCAGGTTTCTTTCTAACTCTGTGGGAGCTTTTGTGTGTGGTAGATGACAAAATTCCAGTGTGTCTTCATTGTTCACTGTGTAGCTGTGTCTTTCAGCCTTTTTGTTAAATCATGGAAGACTATTTGCTTTTTAACTGATGTCATACATGGGGAAAACATCTTTGTCCAGTAGTCCTCAATGCTGTTGCTCGAATCTTTCCTATCAGGGGTTAGGAAGTCCCTAGCTAAAACGAAAAGTTAGAGTGTCTCTGGCCACCCAGTTATCTTTACATCACACAACAAATATGTCATTGTTTGTCATGCTATCCTATTACAGAAATTTCACAGGAATCATCAATATCTTCTCAGAAGGCACCATTCAAAACTCACTGGCAAATACCAGTTCTAAATATGTGTAACATTAATATCATTTAACAAGAGAGACTTTCCCAACAAAGCTAGATAACCCTGGTTCAGACGTTCCTCAGCTGAGGCTTGTTCACACTGCCAGAAAGCCATGCGAGAGCTCTCCTGCATTGTCTAAAATTTCCTTTACTTTCAATGTATAAAACAATTTGATTCCATTGATTAGAGGTTAGTTTGGACTTCAAGCATACTGTGTGATTGAAAATACTCTATATGTTTTGATCTTACTTTTTGAAAATAATAACTATGGTAAGATTGAGAAGACATCTATCATTCATATCATAGATAAATTTATTTAATTACCCTGCTCTCCTCCTGATATACGTTGAGCACCAGTAACACTGAGGAATGCAATCAACTTATGAAAAGTTTTGTACCTTTTATTCATCATCTCCTCATGAATTTACTAACCACATTCACCTATATAAACATGCAAATGTGCATGCATACATGTACACACATATGTGATGACAGACATGTAGATTCATTTACTTGTAGTTGTCAGTTAACAGTATATACATGTATTAAGCCGTCATACTTTACAAATCATGAATATTTGTCAGGTTTCAATCCACAAAGCTAGAAAACAAAACAAAACATAAAACATAAAACAATGGTGGAAGAAGTCAGGAAGAAGGCAAAAACCAAAATTTGAGCAAGAGATTAGAGTCTGAAGCAGCACGGAAGTGAGTTCCTTTGGTGGAAGTAGAAACAGAGGAGTTGTCACATTGAACCGAATCCTGAAATTTGGCCATAGGGAATATTTACAGACATCAAAGACACCTCAATTTAATTGAGGCAAATGAATAAAATCTCTTCCTTTCTCCTTTGGTCCCTGTTCAAATTGGAACATTAAAAGCTTGGTATATACAGTGCACCATCAGTCCATCTTCCTTGATTTCTTGAGTAGCATCATCTCCAGCATCAAACTTGTCTCTTTCTTCAAATACTGTTTTTCAGTTTTCAATTGTTATTCTTAGAGAGGAAGTGGACCCAGGCTTTATATAACATGTATTAGTTTACAGAAATATTACATTACAATACTTGGTTCAGCTGAGTGGTCCTTGAATGTCTGCAATAATTCTTGGAAAAGTTGAACTAACTCCTTTAGATCATTCTGCCTCTGGCATAGTGACCACATTTCTATTTCCATTTTGAATTTAACAACTATGTATTTTCTCACTGATAGTTAGAACAGGGTTTTGTCAGTGTAATGGATTAATGTTACAGATGAAACTGTTCCATATCAGATCTAACACTAAATACATGATGGTAAGGACCCCATATGGTTCTCTCATAGTCCTTTGACTGACATGGTTCACTTGGCAGAGGTAGAAAAGGAAGCTTACCTTAGTTAGTTAGCCTTCTTCCTCGAGTATAATGTCAACTGAGGCTGATCATGGAAACCTGCTGGATTTGTGAAGAAAATGATTCTATTGATTCCCTAGGAGAGTTCTTAGAATGTTGTGAAAAACCCATGGAGTTCAATGCTAGGACACTATCAAAGGCTTCCATTCATAATTATTTATATCTTCAGTTTACTTCTCTTGAGAAGGCTCAAGCATTAAGACTGGTACTGTAGTATTTTCAGAATCTTTATTACTTTCCATGGATTGTCTACCCTTTGGAATCCTGTTGAGAACATACAACACAATCGAAGTTGAACTTAGGACCCTTGTGGGTTATTGTTTCTGTGTCAATACTTTCTATCTGTTTAATGTCATACATTTTCTTATCACCTTTAAATTAAGTAATGTGATGTTAAGATTAGTAAAATCTTGGGATATAGAAAATGTTCCATTAGTGTTCTTATATCTATTACATGATCATTAATTTCTTCATATTGTAGCTATGTTAGACTAACTTTCTCTCTTATCCAGACTTTCTCAAAGCAAGTCCTTAGCATTTTAAAATATGTTTTTTCTGTATTCTACAAAAAAGTGACAAAGGTAATTATGCACAAACATTATTAGAAAACAAAATATGTGATGTCATACAATTGTGACCATAGTGTATTGGACAACACCATACAGGTCTCTCATTTTGTGTATACATTTTACTCATGCTAAGGCTTCTGTGGCAGACAGTTTATATATATGACAGTTGTCAGCTGTCCTAGGATGAAAATCATGTCTTTTTTATGGTTGTTTTCTGTTGTTTGTTGGGTTGATCTCTAAATTTCAAGATATGTTTTGCTTTAAAGACTTGTAGTTTCTGCATACTCTTAATTTTGGCTTACAGTCCTTCAATACATTGCCATTAAGTTTCTCAGAAGCTAATTACAAGGTGACCTATGGTCCTTTTTATTTTGAGAAGACACAAGAGCAAGAAGTTGAAAAGGGATTCAGCACCCCACTTTCTAGTATTTTTAGTGGTGGCTATTTTCAACATGTGTCTTCTTTCAAGGAATTTCAAGTTAGATTATGTAAAAATGTGTATCTGTGCTATAAATTGAATTTCTTCCTTAGCCTCTTGACTCTGACAACTTGAAGTAAACACTTTGACTAAATGCTGTGTCTGGAGAGCTGAGTAAACCATATTATCTCAGTTTTAAAGGAGGAGAGGGAGCCAGAAATTGCATCCATCCAGCAACTTTCTCCTTCTGTTCCTCAGGGTCTACACTGCAACATCCCAGAAAGAAGAGAATTTACATGGGATTCATAGGTGGTTTTGAAAGGGACATAATAAGGTTAAATAATTCATCACACAGACCAATAAATATCAGAAGCTACAGCAACTGTTGTAGAAGCTTGAAAAGGATGCATTTATGATATCTGCTGCACTCCAGACTTACGACTTGTTTGATCTAACACAAGAGAATTTGCATGCTCTGCCACTGGAAATACTAAATTCAACTCAAGACTTCTTCTTTGTCTTACAGTATGGTTAAGAGTCATTATTTTTGGGTCACTGATGAAGGAAGAGATAAGACAATGTGGGGACTTCAAAATAAATTTCATTTGATGGAAGGGAAAGATGATATTTAAATGCACAAAATGCACATGTGTGATAAAATTAGCAAGTATCTGTTGAGATTTAGCAGGGCAAGGTACATGAATGAAAAAAACATAATTATATAACATATAAACATTTGTATAGTTTAAGATGTGGCTAAAAATAAAAAATGGAGTAAAGATAGGATGGGAGACATTTGAACTAAAGTAACAGAAATCATAAAATTCATAATAAACAAGGTAAATGCCTCCAAACTCATGCAGGAAATCACATAGCTGAAGATAGAGCAGAACAGTGCCAGCAGTGAAGTCCTGGCTTTATGCATTCTGAACTTAGAAGAGGCATTTAGAGAAAATATGATACCTTATTTACAATAAAAAGCCTAAACTTTTTTTAAAAAAAAGTAAGGGTAAAGAACATATTTAGAACAAATGCATAGAAAAAAAACATAAAATTATATTTAAATAAAAGAATTTTAAGAAAGCTGAATCCAATTTAAACTGTGGCTCATAAAACAATATTTTAAATAAACCATTTTTCAAACAAACAAGGAATAGCTGGTTTGATGCTTGGGGGACAGAAAGATGACAGAAAAACAAAGGGGACAGCTCACTATTGCACTGCTTTTGTTTGGCTCTCTCATTTTCTCACCATCGGGTCCCTCTTCATCCTGAAGACTAAGCCCTTCAGTATGATGACACAGCCACTGTCCTTGCTTTCTTGCAATAAACATCTCTATCATTTTATGGTAGATACCTTTTTCTATCTGTAGAAATACATGGATATGCCATTGTATCTGGAGACTATCTACCGTGTATTACTTTAGGTCCTTTATTGATCAAAGTCAATACACCAATAGAATTCAAGGTTACTAACGCTACCCTGATCAGAACATCACTCTAGTCTGTGAGTATGACCACATTCATTTTAAGTGTAATTTTTCTTTTATTTTAACACTTAAGAACTAAAACTCCAAGAAAAAAAAACCCTTAGTACTTTATTTTAGTCTGAAAGTGATCTGAAGGTAGTTAACCTTGGAAAGAAGGAAGAAATGAAGATAAACTTGCTTCCTGGCCTCCTGATGCCTCTGTGTGAATTGATGGATCCCTCAAGGATGAGCGCGACACTGTGACAAGTGCACCGGGAGAAGTTATGCTGAAGCTGACATTCACAGCGTGGATTAATTATAAGTATCCATCTCCCTGGTGATCATGTGCTTTTTCTCCCCAGGAAGCAAACCAACCAAGAATTTTACTTTTGATGGAAATGAAGAATGTTTGGAGTTTCTGTTAAGTTTCAATAGTCTTAAGTTAAATTCATCTTCACGTTAACTTTAGGGAGCCTCCGCTTTCAACCTTCCCCATATAAAAGGGTTGAAAGATGTACATTTTTATGGGTTGTATAGAACTTTTAGTAAACCCCAAATTCAAAATATGGGTAATAGGAATTGCACTTTCATTTGGTGGCTGAGGAAGAGAAGTTTTTATAGGGTATAACCATGATGTTTTGTTAAGATATGGAAGTATTCCTATCTTTAAGTCTTGGATGCTAAGCACATTCACACCTATGAGGCAAAGACAGAGCAGGTGGAGGGAAAAAGGCAGGGGAAGTCAGCCGGAAGTAGTCATTGCGGACTCTGTAGAGTGGGCTTCCTGAGGAGATGATGCTTTCGTGAGTCACCCCAGGGTGGGTTCCACCTCCCCTTAGCTCTGAAGTCCTGGCCAGCTCCCTTAAGGAGGAAGCATCTGTATTGTTGACTGTCATGTTTTGAGACAAGATGTAAAAAAGAGATGCTGTTGACAGTGAGTTCACAAGGAAGTACTTTGGTAGCAAGATGCAGTTGTATTTATATATTTTTCTCATGCTACTGGGTGACAAACAGAACACCCCAGACAGCTTGTCTGACTAATTTGTGTCAAACTCAGAGCATTTTCTCAACAAGTTCTTAAGTGAAGCCCACACTTGTCCATATACCACACATACTCACATTTATGCACACACGCACGCATGCTCACAGCTCCATATCCACTTCAGATTCTGTAATTCACTTTCTAAGAAGATTCTTTTTGGCTCGAGGAATTTCTCAACCCCTTCTCTCCCAGCGATTATTGTTACTAGTTTTCCTCCAGAAGTTTCAGAGGACCTGAAGAACTGACTTTCTTTAAATTGGACATAAACTTCTTTGAAATGTTTTTAATGCCAACTTCCTTCCAAAATTCAATTTTAATGAATATAATCAAGTAAACAAGCTCATGCAGAAATGTTAGGAAATGGGCTAAAAAGACAGATCTGCTTTTTAAATCAAGCCTTTTTGAGATATTTTTTATTTATTGGGATGACCATAAAAACCTGCATGGATTTTCTGGAGGCAGGAAATTACCACTTTGATAGCAAGGTTCTGTTCTCCAACACGTTATGAAAATTCCCACCCCTTATTCACAGCACTTAATTTTGTTGTCTTTACAACATGAACTTTCTAATACAGAGATGCCCAAGAGCCGCTTTCTTTTAGTCAAATGTTTTCCTACTAGGATATGTCACCATCCAATAAGTCAAAAGAAGATCAACTCATGAATATTCATTGGGAATATTTTGAGTACTGTATTACCTACTTAATGCTCTTTTACTGGCTACATTACCCATATTCCTGATTACTTTCCCCCATTCACTCCTTAATTGCTACTTAAACCAAGCAATTTTTCATAGTAATTCTTGTCCAGTCTAATGTCGGGATATTGCCACTTGATATTACATATGATATATAAGTCCCTCTTTCTCTGGAAGTTTATGTGTGATTAATTATTTGATTTGCTTTTCAAATAGAGGTATTTTTAAAATTTTTAAAAAACATTGCCCATATTTGACAAAATAGAGAACTTTGAGCTATTTGAAATAGATTTCAATATGAAAACAATAGATTACTCCCAGTTCACATAATATAGGGTTTGAATATAGTCACTTAACATTCTTCACTTCACATGTAGAAGAAACTGCTTTGTACTTCAGTATTTATTACACTTGGTACTATGTGGTCTTTAGCTGATTTTTCTCTACAGGAATACCATGCCCAGCTTAATACAAGGGGTCGGGGATCTAAGTTCTACCTCAACTTGATATATCATGCTTTTTTGACACCTATAAGAAGCCTACTCCTTTCTGAATAGAAACAGAGAAAAAGTGGATTGACAGAATGGAGTTAAGGTAGGGGCAGGCAATGGGGAAAAAGGAGGGAGGAGGAACTTCGGTAGGGATGTAAAATAAAGTAATAAATGAATAAAAAAATCTCAACAATTTCAAACAGGATGTCTTAGGGTTTCTGTGAATGGACACCATGACCATGACAACTCTTATAAGAAAAAAATTAATTGAGGTACAGGCTTACAGTTCAGAGGTCTAGTCCACTATGGTCATGGTGGGGAGTGTGGCTGGCTGCAGGAAGCATGGTGGCATGTAGGCAGACATGGTGTTGGCTACATCTTTGTTGTAATAGGAGCAGCGGGGCTGCGTCCCCGGCACCCGGCCACCCCCATGGCTAGGAGCTGTGGTGGGCTGCGTTCCCACCCAGCTCCGCACGGCTAGCTTTACCTGAAATAATTACATGGAAACTGTATTCTTTTAAACACTGCTTGGCCTTTTAGCTTTAGCCCTTACTGGCTAATTCTGATATACCGATCAACCCATCTCTAATAATCTGTGAGCACCGGTCTTACCGGGAAGATTCTAGCATAAGTCCATCCTGGGTCGGAGCTGGGGCATGGCGTCTCTCTGAGGCATCTGCTCCGGAGAGGAGAGCTGTGGAGTCTGAGCTCACTTCCTCTTTCTCCCGGCATTCTGTTCTGTTTACTCCACCTACCTATGTCCTAACCAATAAAATGGGCCAAGGCAGTTCCTTTATTAGCCAATGACCTTCCTCCATCACATCTTGATCAGAAGGCAGCTGGAAGTTGACTGAGATACTAGGCAGTATCCTGAGCATAGGAAATCTCAAAGCCTGCCCCCACAGTGACCTCAAACGAGGTCATATCTACTCCAAAAAGCTACACCTCCTAATAGTGCCATTCCCTAGAAGATTATGGGGGCCAATTGCATTCAAACTACCATACAAAACAAACAATAGAAAAAGGAAATATATACACACTGATATGAATAAAACACACACAGAAGTCCAAAATTAGAAATCAAAATAGAAAAGCAAAAGACCAATAATACAAAAAATCCCAAACAATGCAAAAATAAGATGAAAGTCTTCAAAAATACTTTTGAAGTAGTTTTGTGTTAATCAATTACTCATGGGCATGGAACCTGTCATGAAATATGGTTAATGTAAATGGTGAAACTCCATTGGAGAAAACTAATTTTTCTTTTATCAGCAGGTGTCAATTGTAGATTGCTTCTTGGTTACGAATGGAAGTCTATGTCTACTCCCTCCTCCCAGTGCTATGACACCATCTGGCTTGAACTTGTGGAGGCCTCATGCATGGTGCCACAGTTTCTGTGTGTTCATACATACATCAATTCTCTGGTGTCTGGAAGATACTGTTTTCTTGGAGTTATATGTCACCCCTGGCTCTTATAATATTTCTGCCTTCTCTTCCTCATTGATTTCTAAGACTTGAGGGGAGAGTATTGAAGACATCCCACTTAGGACTGAGTGCTCCAAAGTCTCTCATACCCTGAACATTCTCCATTTGTGGGTCTCTGTGTTTGTTCCCATCTACTGCAAGAAGAAGCTTTTATGATGATTTATTGAGGCACTAATCTATTAATACAGCAGAATGTCATTTGGAGTCATTTTAATGATATTTTCCTTTAGCAGAATACTAGTAGGTTTCCTGTTTGGCTCAAAAACTATCCAGAATGGCCAATTTAACAGTGTCAAGCATGGGCTTGTAATAGGCCTTAAGTCAATTCAGAATCTTGGTTGGTTACTCCCATGACATTTGTGCCTCTACAGCATTGATATATCTTGCTGGCCGAACACCGCTATAGGTTATGGGGTTTGGAGAAGTGAGATATTGATGATTACCTTTCTCTTCTTGTAAGATGCAGAGTACCTTCCAGTACCATGAATGCACTAGCTTGACTTCTTGGTGTTTGATATAAATGTTGGTTTCAGCAATAGGGACTTACTATCAGACTGTGGAGATCAACCAACAGTCTTGCTAATATCCTGTGATATTTCAGGCTTTTCATGGGCTCCCTTTACTGACTCAAGACATAACATGCTTCTGGCACTGGAGGGTTTGTTTGGTGGTGTAGTATTGCTTTTTGGAGGGCATCCCTCCCTTATTATATGGTGACTCCATTTAGGTTCTTTCATATATGTATGTGTTTTCAGTACAATCTATCGTAGTAGATTTCTGTGTGGTTTTTTTTAAAATAATGCTAAATTGCCTTTTGTGTTAGTTATCCCTTATCATATTTCCTTTTGTCTGTTTATGTTTGTGATTTTCTATTGATGTCTAGGAATCTTGAATTATATTTAATGTGTTTGGTGTTGATATATGGTCTTGTCTCAGTTGGCTGTGTGCACCATTCTTTGGTTAGATCCTAGATAAGTGTAGAGGATACAGATATCCTGGTAGAGAGATCTTCTGTGGGTGGGCAGATGGGTTGGTAGTTGGAAGAAAGGAAAGGAGATGGGTTGTAATGAAAAGCTGAGAAGGGATGTGAGAAGGAGCTAGAGGATCTTGTTCTGAGACAGAGTCCCTGGAGAATGCAAGTAGGGTGAGAAGATGGGTTCTTGCAAACAGGCTGTAGTATTACAAAAATTAAGTCTGGAAAGACAGGACTGAAAGAAGTAGGGGAATCCTGGATCTGAACACAAAGAGATGAAATCCTTTGGATGTAGAGGTGGGATAAGAGAAAGATGTTTTGTAAACAGATTGCTATAGACAACTGAGTCTGTAACAGATTCTAGTGGAGGACAGGAAGGGTAGTGAAAATCACCTATCCAAGGCCTGGCCTGGTGTGGTCACTCAGAAGTTGTGGGTAGAATATGATTCTATAGATGGGCAACTGAAATCAAGGAATGGAGATGGACTAGAAGGGAAAGCTGAGGGAGCTGGTGGAAAAGACCTAAGCTAGGTCCTCACCATGAGGCATGCATACTTCTTAATTCTTAAGTTGACTCCTTAAGAACCAGTCTCTGCCACACTGATGGATTGATTCAGTGGACTGGTCATGTATAGGAGTACTGTGAGATGTGATTAGAGGGATTTCTGTTGTAGAACAGAAATCATTGTGGTTGGGGTTGTTGGCTATTGTGACTGAATTAAGAAACCCCTAAGAGGATGGTAAAACACAACATTTGACATATCTATGATATCATTATTTGGGGGGGGGGAATTAGCACATGATAGGATTGTCCCAAAAAACAGATTAATTTTTTGGTAGAGTCATACTATCATAAAGTAGAGTCTACCTGGAGGATATAAGTGCTTGGGAATGTGACCTTGGTGCAATAGCTCACTCTGATCCACTCCTATATTTCCCACTTCTCTGCTTTGTTGAGACTCCCCTATTGCCTTGATTTTCTGTCCAAGTTCATGGGGACAAGTGACCATTGGTTGAATCCCCTTAAACCAGGAGCAGAAATAAATTCCTCCCTTGAATAGTTTCTGGCACATGTTTTTTTTCATAACCAACAAGCTATCCAATACAATGGCAAGACTATTTTATTGCATATCACCGTGAAAGCACTTCATAATAGAGGAAGAAATTTAAGAGACAATTTGCTTTCACCTTTTAGAAATGGGTTATTTAAAGGTAATATTGAAGCCATTACAATATAGTAGTTTTGGATCTAGTCAAACCTGATCTGGTGCTGTTTCTTCCAGTTCACCAATATATGTTTTTAAGCTAGTTACTAATTTTCTCCAATTTTCAGTTTCCTCATTGATTATATATAGATAGGAAATACTGGCATGTAAAAGCCCTATCCATGCAAAGCAGTTGATCCTCTGCAAAGTTCCACAGAAACCATTCATGAATCAGGGCCACATGGAAATGCTTAGGCCCTGAAAACTACTCTCCTCACCCTCAGTGCCATAGAGAGCCAGGTGTTCCTCAAGGAAGAATGTTAGAGTGTGGCGTCTACCACTACTTCCTAGGAATCCATGTAATGACAAAGCTTGGACGCAGATGTGGCCTCTACCACTACTTACTAGGAATCCAGGAATCCATGTAATGGCAAAGCTTGGACCCAGATGTGGCCTCTACCACTACTTACTAGGAATCCAGGAATCCATGTAATGGCAAAGCTTGGACCCAGGTGTACCTCTACAACTACCTCCTATGAATCTGTGTAATGACAAAGCTTGGATCTAGGTGATACCTGGAAAGATGCGGTTCCCTCTTCCATCAAGGATAGTCTCCTTTTAGAAAAGTGTTGATACTAAGGTCTCACAGACTCTCCTGTGAAGTAAACTTCTAGCGATGGTACCATAGCTCTGCGTCAGGCAGTGCCTCTCTCCTAGGTATAGGAAATCTGCTTAGGTGACTCTAATATGTAGGGGAAATGTTGGAGTGCATGAGCATATCAACCACCACCTACATAATTTTCACAAAAAAAGATTAGAACAAATCCCCAATTATCCAAAGTCACTTTTGTTAGTGTTTAAATTCATCAGATAATTGTTCAATTATCCACTTTGTTTTGTCTGTGTAGATATCCTGGCTCAAGTCCATTAACCAACTAATGTACAAAAAGATGAGAAAATTAGGAGATTGTGCCGATGTTGATATTTCTGTTCTCAACCCAATGGTTGGTCTGTGTCATTGATGCTTTCTGTCCTCATTAGGAGTTCTCACAGTAATGTTTATTGCATCCAGAAAGTGAATTTAAATATGTTTGTGTTTACTCTTTGCCTACCAGCCTGAAAAAGCACAGCAGATACCGGCTTTTTTCTTCTTTTACTTCCTTTTGAGATTATAATATAATTACAATATTTTTCCTCTTTCCTTTCTCCCCTCCAACCCCTCCTATATACCCCTCTGTACTCTCTTTCAAATTCTTGACTTTTCTTTTAATTAATTGTTAATATATGCATGCATACATATATTTCTAAACATAACCTGTTAAATTTGTATAATATTACCTCTTTGCATAATTTGAGAATAACATTTTGATATCGCATAGCCATTTGGTGTGCTATTCCCTGGGAAAGACTATTTCTCATATTCTAAAAATTCCTTTGTTGTCTCTAGTTCTTTGTGTAGGACTGAGGCCTTGTGGGGTTTTCCCCATTCTCTTTAGCATGCCTATTGGTGTCTTCCTTATTCAGCTCACAGAAGACATTTCAGAAGAAAATCATTTAAAATACAAGGTTCTGCCAATGAATTATATCATGGGCATTGTTCTCAGCTGGTATAGTTGATGGCTTGTTATCTTTAAGATCATATTTATCTACTTCCTGAGAATGTCTAGACCACCAGAGGCTCAATGATGTACTTGTTTTTAGTTGACTAGCTGGTGCCACCTGACCTCTGGTGAGCTTTTATTTGGCAACATATAATATAGTGGCATCATTATTATCATCATATAACATTCATTTTCTTCCTCAGGAATTACCTCTGACTATGCTGTAGCTAGGATAGAGTTGCCTGGTCTGTCACATGAGGATTTGTATCCAGCATGAAACTCTATAAAAATCTCAACCATTGGATTGAGATTATGCATTCTGTAATTTTAAATTAGTTTACTTTTAACAAGTTGCCTAATTCCTTTACCTACCATGCTGCTTGTATGTACAATATAAGGCTTGTATCACAGTCTATGATGGTACAATGGGCTAAAGCAGATGAGGGAGGGAGAAAGTGCAGTGATGTTCAGTATCAAATGCCATGCTATTATATCTTTCAGTGACTGAGTTATTATTTAGGCACACACTGAGACACATCTGGTACTTTAAATCAGTTAATATCTGTCATATGCTTCACTGTACTTGAGCAGTGTATGAAGCAGGGCTTCTAGGAATGCTCACTCCTTATGAACCACTAAGGAGACTGCAGCTGCTTCATCCTTTAATGCACATTGTGTATTTTCCTTTATCCAGATGTGTTGTCCCATACAGGCTTTCTGATCACAAAGGAGGAGGAAACATCCAGGGCTTCAGTCTAGACTGTTAGAGACAGTGTCAAGGGAATTTCATGTGTGCCCTGGGTGGTATGAAATGTCATCATTAATTTCAATACCTAGCATTAAAGTTAAGCTGCCAAATTAACTTGATTTAAACAATGGAAGAATATGGTATTGCTATTACTGCTGAAGACCTTTAGGAATTACTGTAATGTGGAGAGCAGCAAAAATCTATTATTATTAAGAATATTTAGAAGGCTATTTGACAGCATAACCATGTAGCAAAGCAATGAGAGGTTTCTTCCTAGGGTCCCATGACTTCCACAGCTATGGTTTTTCACAAGGTTTACAGAATCAGGCATGACTCTCCTCCTGTGTAGAAGGTCTCAAATTCAATCAGAAACTGGTTGGTTACGCGCATAACAGTCATGCCATTATTGCACCTATAGGCACATCTTGCCTAGCAGATTGATATTTTAGCATATAGTGTTCAGTTCTAGTTAAGGCCACTAATTGTTTTATAGATAGTCTGCATAGAACCTTCCAGCAATATGAGTGTTAACTAGCAGTAGATTTTCTTGTTCAGTTTCATAGTAACTTTTTTTTTGTCCTACAATTGAAGTGAAAGTATAATTGAATTTTATATATCTGAATTCTAAATTACCTAGGTTGCAGATTAATTCTTTTGCCCTACAGCTAAAGTGAAAGTGTAATTGAGTTTTATATATCAAAATTCAAAATTACGAACTTACTGAACCAATAATTTTCAGAGTTTTCTAGAGAGTTATTAGAATTAACCATATATGATTACATTACCTGCAATTACTGACAACATTATTTTCTGTCTTGATTCTTGTTATATCATTGTTTTGTCTAGTCATCCTGGATAATAGTTGAATGGAGGGACAAGAGCCCATATCTTTATCATAGTGATGATCTTAGTGTCTCAAAATTAAGTGGGTGTTTCCAGTGAGTTTTCTGTAGATATCCTTCATCAGGTTGATGGTATTCTCATTGTATTCTCATTTGGTTGAGTGGTGATTCTTTTAATCATGAAAGAACATTGGATTTTGTCAAACATTTTACAGAAAAGATTAATAAGTTCTACAACATAGATTTTTAAAACCATGCCATTAATCTACTTTTCTAAGTTATAAGATTCCTTTTAAGTGTCAACAGCCTCATTTGTATTTTCCCAGTCTTTGTTTGTAGTTAGGATGTCTTCTTCTCACATCTGTGCTCTCATAGAATGTCCTTAATACATTCTTTTGTTTATTTGTAACTTCTCCATGGTCAGGTTTCTCTCAGTTAGAGGAGGGGAAGCATCACACATTGCATTCCTAGCTTGGTTAGGGTTTCCTATTGCTGTGAAAAGACACCATGGCCATGGCATCTCTTAGAAGTAAAACATTGGATTGTGGTGACTCCATTATCATCACACTTGGGAGCGTGGGGGCATGCAGGCAGACATTGTGCTGCAGTTGAGAGTCCTACATCTTATAGGCAACAGGAAGTTGGCTGAACGCCATATTGAGTGAAGCTTGAGAAAAAGACCTGACATCCCACTCACACAGTGACACACTTCCTCCAACAAGGCTATAGCTCATAATAGTGCCATTCCTTTTGGGGGTCATTTTCTTTCAAACCACCACAATTCCAGATGTAAAAACACTACAGATTTGGAACAGTCAAGGGCAATTTTCTTTATTCTGTTTAAGGGTGACTGTCAGAGATTTGGAGTTGGTGATTCTGTGAAGGGAGAATTCAGAATGGAACATATTTGTTTACTTTGATGGTCCACTTGTTAAAAAGACAAAATTCTTTGATGAGGAATGAGAACTACACTCATTTGTAATATGGATAAAATAATTTAGAATGTAGTTAAGAACTGAACTGGTAAAGAGTCAGTGGTAGATTATCTTCCAAGACCCATTACTGTCTCGCCCTAGTTAGCTGGCTAAGTTTCCTGTATCAAGCCTGAGTTTACTCTTGTTGCTTTTCTTAAGGCCAATCAGAGAGCTGTTGTTTATGACTAAGGTGTGTACTATTGTACATTAGGGGAGTTATGCCATGTTGATCATCTTATATGTATAAGTCACATTATACATACTAAGCAGGTTGTCTTTATATGTTTAGCAATATATGTCACAACAATTAAAAGAAAAGGAGCCGATGTATTTGATGGGGAGCAACTAGGGTTATATGAGAAAAGTTGGAGAGAGAAACAATAAGGGGAGAAATGAAGTAATTACATTATCATTTCAAAATTTCATTAAAAATTAAATGTTGCCCCCAGAACAAATCTTTGGAAGAGAAGAAAAGAATATACTTCGTTTTCTCAAAAGTGAATGTACCAATAGAATACATCTTATAAAGTGATTTGTGACAAAAGTTTCTGTTTCCTCCCAAAGTGTCCTTCTGCTGCATGGAATGGGAAGGTAATTTGAAGCATGAGTGTGTCATCATTCATCTTAAATACTTTTTGTGGCGCTTCTGTTGCTCAGTAGCCAAATGGAAGATTAATCACAGAATTAGCATTTTCAAATTGCCAACAATCTCCTTTGCAGATGTGCTGCTATGTGACTGAAGTCTGTTGTTTTACCCTACATTTAGTGTTAATAATTAATGTATATTTCTAGATAAAAATTATGTGCTGCCACCATCTGGTTAATTTAATAGAAATAGTCAAATCTAAAGTACTTTATTAAATATGTTGGGAATAATTATTCTCATTACTGTAATGTAATAAACATCATGATTTTTTTCAATCAAAAATGTGAGAAAATAGAGCGACGCATATCGTCTTAGTTATTTTTGCTACATACTCATTATCGAGAAACTCTTTCCTCATATGGTACAGTCAGAGTGGGAATTAAGAGAAAATGAAGACTGTGCTTTACGAAGTAGACCACAATAGTTTATCATATTCTCAGGTATAAAGAGCTTAGATAATAAAAGTAAATTGTGTTAGAAAGGTAAAGAGAAATTATTTTCTCCTTCCTCAGATTAGTTTTCATATTGAATAGCAATATGTGTGGAAAGGAACATAATTATTTGGCATTTTTCTTCTTGGAACTGTCTCAAGGAAATAAATGGTGTGCGGTGGATGCTCTGAACTGGTAGAACGCTCCTATAATGAGAACGCAGCACTCTGCCATTGTGTGGCACAGCTCTTTTGATAAGTTTCCCCTGAAGATTGAAGGCTTCCTCTCAATGAGCTTTTTTAAAAAACTTTTTTAGGTTATATTTATTCGTTTGTGTACTCTTCATATGGTCCTCGCAGCAGTGTGTCTGTGTGTGAGGTATTGTATGAAGGCACATGTATGGAAGCCAGAATAATTTGTGGAAGTTTGTTCTTGCCTACTTTGTGGGACTAAGGAGATGAACACAATCCACTAGAGGGGCAGCAAGTGCCTTTACCCTGCTGAGACACCTCTCCAGCTCTACGTTGAGCATTTCAAATCTTACTGCCCTACTTGTGTGATAAACTGTTCAGCTTAGTCTTCCCACCAAGGCTAGACCAGGAAGTGTTCAGGTTCCCATACCCTGTGGGCCTTGTTTCTTATCTTGACAATTACTTTCACATTCATTTTTTTTGTAACTTAAATATGCTAACCCCCTATCCTTTTTGTCTTCCTACTGTAGCAGCCAAGGTCCGAACAATAGTTGGTAAGATCTCTCATCCCTCCTTCTGTCTCACTCTTCCATTTTGCCTCAGGTGTACATGCTGCCATATTTATTCCCAAGTGATCTGTCCAGTGTGTGACTGGAAATTGGCATATACTGAGATTCCATCTGAATCCTAACATACATTGGAAGACTTTTATAAGCAGAAGTGAAAAATATACTAGACATAGGGTTATGTGTATGTGAAGAAAACTGAACTGAAGGAAGCGTTCCTGAGTGTGGAGAGAATGAAATTAGGCTGGGTTCACCTCTGAACTAAGCTCTCATTCCTGTACCCCATTTAATCCTGGAAGCATTTTCTACATGCTCTGTGGATAACCTTAATCCTTGTAACAATGCATTGATGAAGGTATAAATACCAATCCTTTTCATGAACTTGGGAGTTATCATTCTCACTGGACCCCAGTCATAGAGCCATAATGTCAGTAGATACATCAGTAGTCAGTAGATACATCAGTAGTGTGGTGTTCAGTTTTGGTTTTCCTTTGGAAGCCTCTGGAGAATCTTGAAAAGTTATCAATGACCAGGCATTTTTTTCCTGGGCAATAATTAGTCTGGGGTGAAGCCAAGGGATCCTCTAAAGGTGATTCAGCTATCACCAGCATTGGGAACACAGACCCAGAGGTTACGTTTCTTTTGCTTTTTTGTTTCTTTTCATTGTGTATGTGTGTGTATGTCATGTCATCTACATGGAACTTTGAGAAAGCAAGAAGGAGTTCATTCCCCCCTTTCATGCTGTGGGCTCTGGCGTCCTAACTCAGGTCATTAGTCTTGTAAGAAAGCACTATTACCTGTGGAACCATCTCACCAGCCCTGAAGCTTTGCTCTTCAGGAACAATTGGCTCTGATTGGGATTCTATCAACAGT
This sequence comes from Microtus pennsylvanicus, assembly GCF_037038515.1. Taxonomy (NCBI): domain Eukaryota; kingdom Metazoa; phylum Chordata; class Mammalia; order Rodentia; family Cricetidae; genus Microtus; species Microtus pennsylvanicus. The sequence continues at coordinate 52,072,334 of NC_134582.1, forward strand.
AGCGATGTCTTCAGAGTACACAGTATTGATTACTTCTTACCACACCCCTGTGAAGAAGAGTGAGACAGGTTGTTAACTTTCACACATTAGGTACTCAGTGCACCAACACTGAACTGCCTATGCTACTCCAACTAAAACCAACAACAAATTCTAGATAGGTGCAAAGCTGCTTTAACACCCAAGAATAGGACTTCCTAAAGAAGATCTGCTGTATAGAAAGTGGCAAATATTTATTGTCTAGCTATCATGTGATGGAAAATGCATTGTTCTGGCAGAACGTGTACTACAGAAATCATGTCACAGAAGTACAGTAAAGATTCTAGGTAAACACACTAAACAAGGTAAACATTCGGCCACTTGAGTTACAGTCCCCACTTCTGTAGAGGTGTATTTCTGTAAGATAGTGACCAGAGTGCTGACACTTTTGGAAGAAGGTGGATGAAAATACTGCCACTATGCACAGCTTAGCCACAGGAATGCTAGCTAGCAACGGGAGATGCAAGGTCCAGCTCCCAAATCAGAAGCCACACTCACGTAATAGGAAAAAACCAAAATGTAATATTCTCTTTGTTCTCGTCATATTTGTTTTGGAAGGATGGTTAAAGACTCAGCGATTGTCCAACCCAATTACCATGTTCACAAAGACATCACAACAATAAAAGCAGAAGAGTCTAGAGAACCATGGATATCATAAGTGCTGAACATTTTACTTAGCTGGCAAGTATTTCACTTTCAACAGTGATGGGGATTATGCTAAGTCAAACAGGATTCCGGTGAAGGTCTGGCTTTATGAACGGGGTGGTTTCCCCTTCCCAACAGACTGTTAATATTTAGGGACAAAATTTTAGTCTCCGTTTTTTGTGTTTGATATTTTTTTTTGTTGCTGTTGTTGTTGTTGTGTTTTTGGGGGTGGTAATCTTCACTAGCACTGGTATCTTGTCTAAGAACTAGAGACTCAATTTCTCTGTTTGTAACATTTATACAAAATAGCTGTGCTTTTTTTTAAAGTTTAATATTTATCTAACACAGTCATCATTCATCCTTTCATGCATACAAGCATGCTACAGAACTGATGTATCTCGTCAAGGCATATGTGTGTGCAACAAAAAAACCTAAGTCTTGACATTGGAGCAGCTTGGTGTTCGTTTGTTGAGGTGAAGGGAAATTAGAGAGAAAAAAAACAAATGACCTTTGTGTTAGAAAGAGAAACCAGAGGGGTGTCCTACAGGAGAAGAGGAGGGAGAGTTTTAGAGAGAGAACGTGACTAGGTATGGTCGTTGTTTATTTTAGTTTTTGAATTGTCTGATTTTGAAATCAAATAAAATACAGGCCAGTGAACACACTCCGTGAGAGATCCTGGTCTGTGGGTGGTTCCACTCCCTGCCTGGGAGTAGTATCTGGGATCCTGGTCTGCATGACAGAAGAGAACTGAGAGGCAGCAAGCATTTCTCTCTCTGCTTCCTGACTGCAGAGGTGACGGGACCAAATGAGTTATCTGCTATAGCTGATCATGAACTTGAACCGTGACACAGACTAAACCCTCTCCTCTCAAGTCGCCGTTCTCACAGTATTTTATCACAGCATCAGGAAAACTATGAAGGGAATATGAAATTCTGCTGATGGGAGGCACCAGAAGAGAGTTTAAAATTCCATCATTGGCAGTAGCCATGAGGAGGGTATTAGTAACTTTCTTCTCACTTCTGATTTTAAAGCAACAATTCTCCTGCATGTTCCAAAGTCAAAATATTACTTAAAAACATATGTGCTATATCACTTTGCTAGACAGGTGAATGAGACAGATAAGCTTTCGTTTTACTTTTGAATCTTTTCTCACTTTTATTAGTTTACTTTTTTTTTTAGCTTAGTAAAATATGTGAACTAATCTTGCCAGCTGTGAAAAACTTTTCCAATGGACAAATCTAAATACAACACATGGAAAAGATAAGACAATGTAAACCGGTTTCAGCTGTGCTTATTCAATAAGAGCCAACTGAATTGCGTGTTTGCCCACCATGATGACCCTGGCAGGCAATGCCTAGAAACTAGGATTGAATTTAGAATCTTGAAGCGGCTCAGAATTGTTCTTAATGCTTGGATGACATGGATGAAAGTATCAGGATTGCTGGCCTTGCAAGTTCTTCAGGAGTTTGGTACCTGCACAAAGACATTCTGCCCACTGATGACTGGAACGGATAGGGCTGCAAAGGGTGGCTTAACACACCATGCTAGTGATTCACCGGCACCAGGCTGTCCCATTGTCTACTCTAGTGTCACAGTGGGAACACAACAAGAAATGGAGGGAAATCTGGGTCATTGCAAACATTCACTTCCCACATTCAGGGAAATGTGTAAGACAAAACTGTCTTAAGCTAGTTCATCTAAACAAGCAAACTTCTACTTTGCATTTGCTTAACATCCATCTCTTCTCCTCTTCTGCACTCAAGGTGACTCTCACATCTCTGTTCATTAAACCAGAGTTTTTCTGGCTCCAGAATTTTTATGTCAGAAGGAGACACTTAACTTTTCTTGACCTTAGCTCCAGTGTTGTGAAGCGGAAATGAGAATTAGCTCGTCCAGATGATATGTTCGGGTGCTGTGAACAAAGATTTTAAATTAAAAATTACATGGTTGTGTGTTAATAAACATGAAATTTGAGAGGCTTTTCACCATTAGGGCAGAGTTGACACCATGATGACCTCCAGGCACCTTAGGAAAGGAGGAAAGGTTACACACTATCTTGTAATCCGGAGATGCTGGGGGTAATGGCCCATTTGAGTAAAGCTTTCTTTGTGTTTTGCTGGGGAAGTTAGAGCAAAGTGAAAATAAAGTCGTGCAATTATGAAATCTGCTCACTTTGCTCTTTCTGCTCTTCAAAGTAAATTCTGTGTTAATAGAGAAAAGTTAGTTAGTGTAACAGACCCCTAATTTGTTACCATTATAATTGCTTTTTTTCAGACCCATTAACAATTGTGAACAAATTTAATGCTCAGGAAAATGACAATCTCAGCCACAGTGTGACCTAGTCCTGTTGCAGCCTGCTGGGATAAGAACCTTTTTAAGTGTTTCCAATGTACCTCATTTTCACATAAAGGGTATTCTTTATGTCTATGGAGACTTGCTTACCTGAGATGAAGTGCTCTGTGTTTCACCTCGTAATCATTTATTCAATCAGTCATTCATAACTTACTGAACTGGTTTAAGCTAGGGACAAGTTAGACCTGCCTGTCCTCTGAGTAAGATGTTCCTTCCTTCGTTCTTTCGTTCCTTCGTTCCTTCGTTCCTTCGTTCCTTCGTTCCTTCGTTCCTTCCTTCCTTCCTTCCTCCCTCCCTCCCTCCTTCCTTTCCTCCCTCCTTCCTTCCTTTCCTCCCTCCCCCTCTCCTTTTCTTTCTCTTTCTTTCTTTCTTTCTTTCTTTCTTTCTTTCTTTCTTTCTTTCTTTCCTCCGCTCTCCCTCCCTTCCTTCCTTTTTCTCTCTTTCTTTCTATTTTGGTTCTGGGGACAAGACACAGGTATTTATTAATGCTAGGTAAGTACCTTGTGGAATCTACTATGGAACCACATAATCCATCCTAAGGATGTATATTTAAACAAACAACCAAGTAGGTTACATTTTTGTGGCAGATCAATTGAGGCGGATTAGAACAGGGGAATTCTGGAGAAAGTGAAGTTTCATTTGAAATGTAAAAATGAACTGGAAGTAGCCAAGTGGCACACATGCCACTTTCTGTCTTTGGCCATATGCCTTAGTGAGCTTGCACAATATGAATTCAGGTATGAAAGCAATAGTTTTAGGGGGAAGAAAGCATGATGATATTAAGGAATCCAATAGAATTCAATATTAACAAAGTCGAATGCTGTGTGTAAAAGGAAAGAAAACTAATGAGAAGTGAGATTGGAGAAGTCAGCAGGGAAAACCGTGCAATAAATAAAGCAGTTCTGCTTTTAATTCTAAGGTCAAAAGTAAAAAGAAAACTATGATTACATGTGTATTAGAGAAAGAACACATCATTTCTAGCGAACAGTGAATCAAGAGCCAAGAAAGTGAGAGAAAGCATGGACTACCGTCAGAGAGAGAGAGAGAGAGAGAGAGAGAGAGAGAGAGAGAGAGAGAGAGAGAGAGAATGGTACCGTGGACTAGGTCATTGATTCAGAGCATGAGTTTGTAGGGTTATTTAAGGGATGGTTAGGTGTACGGAATGAAGGAGAGAGGAGTGAAGGTGAAGGATGCCTCCTTGACTTTGTCTGAGCACATGGAGAAGTGGTAGTAAGCATGGCACTCTCCTTTACCAAGATGGGAAACTCAAGGGAAAGATAGCAGGTCAGTGGTTCTAGAGAAAGAGGTGTGGATTCTGCTCTGGAATTGAGAAGAGTGTACCGACTAGTCTTATGTCAACTTGACATGCAAACTGAAGTTATCTGGAAGGAAGAAACCCCAGATGAGAAAACACTTCCATAAAATTCAGCTGTAAGTCATTCTCTTAGTGATTGATAGGGGATGGCCCAGTCTGTTGGTGGTGGTGCCATCCTTGGGTGGTAGTCCTGAATTCTGTAAGAAAGCAAGCTGAGCAAGCCAGGAAGCAGCACCCCTCCATGGCCTCTGCATCAGCTCCAGCCTCAACAATCCTGTCCTGTTTGAGTTCCTCCTGACTTCCTTCAGTGATGAACAGCAATATGGAAGTATAAACCAAAGAAACCGTTTCCTCCCGAACTTGTTTTTTTGTTTGCTTGGTCATGGTGTCTCATCACAGCAATAGAAGGCTTAGCTAAGATAAGAATGAAATATGTTTACACAAACACACCAACACGAAGGTATCATGGGATCTGAAACACAGGAACTTCATCTTGTTATTGTGTGACAAACATTGGTTGTCCCCGGCTGTGGTAGCACCATGCTTGCCTCTCTCCCATCAAGCTTGGTTTATGTTGAATTATCCACATCTCTCTGCTTCTCCTTACTTGCCCTCTCTAGGTGGGTTCTCCAGGAGAGACTCTGCATCACCTATTATCTACTATCACCATTTCAGGGTATAACATAGCGAGCTCTGCACTGGGGCCTTACTCAGTGATTGCTCACCAAATGAGGCTGTTTTCTATGGTCATCCCTTACCAACTGTCATGGTCATTGGTCACCAAGCTCTGTGTTTTAAAAACAAAGCCCCTTTTCTTTTTCTGCCTTAAACCCTGCTTTCTTGTTGTGTTCTAGCTGTGTAGGATCTAGAGAGGCAGAATAGAACACAAAAGAATTATGGCCTGGTGGTGGAAAGGGCATGGAGCAGCATGTTGTGTTTCTTTTGAGGTGGGGCAGTTATGGGCAAGTGATTTCTCAGTTATGTCTTTTTGCAAGAGATGATCTCAGGATGGGAGCTGTCTAAGTGTTTAGAGTACTTGCTGTGTGAATATGATAATCTGAGTACATTTTGGATGGCTCCGGTGCTTCCCAGTATTTTCATTCTTTGAAAGCAGAGTTGGTATCCTTATGGCAAACTGACTAGCCAGATGAACCATATTGATTTGGTCTAGGTTTGATTAGGAGAGTCTACTTCAATGAATAAAATGGAAAAGGATGTAAAGGGTGTCTCTCAGCATCAATCTCAGTCCTTCCCATGCTCCCAAACACATGTGCACATGTAACAACACAAGTGTGTGCCCCCACAAATGAAAATATCATATGGACATACAGGTAACTCAAAAATGGAAAAAAAATCATCTCCAAGCTCCCTTATAGTCTTCAGTTTGATTTTTTTCTCTCTTCATTTGAGTTATGTTTTGTTCTCCTCTTTTCTTAACTGTACACACGGGTGCTACAGTCCTAAGTGTGTGACTATTTGTGCTTTTTCTGAGTTTTCTTTGCTAACATTGAAAAGCTTGGGAAGAGTTGCATTTTCTGTTCCTCAACATAGTTCTCCATCTATTGCAGTAATAAACTTTCATAGAATACTCAGTAAATGCTCATTGGATGCAATCAGATAGAATCAAAGGACTCACCAATGCACATCTAGTTATTCTACTGGTCTTAATACGTCTGCTTTTCTCAGCTTCAACTCTACAAACTATTGTGAGGAAGGCACTTTATCCTCTTGTTTGTTCAGACTTGTTCAATCTTAGATGCTAACTTTTCCAGTGCCTTACCATATGAGTACTCCCCTGAGATAATTCTAAGAAAGAAAGAATTTTTCTTTCAACAGTAATCTCACATCTCAAAACATATTATAAAGCAAATACAAATGGGTATCATTATAATCGTGGTGCAAACTGGATCCTCTCCCTGCCTCTCCTCTCTGGATATTCAGAGCTCTTTGGTTTCTGGAAGCAACTAAGTTCCAGTTATATTATTCTAACTGCCTGTGTATGATACAGCCTCACTCCCCATACCAAGCTTACATAAGTTGCCAGGGATTTCAGAAATGAAGAAAATGTAGCGTCTTCTACTTTTGTAAGAATAACCTACCTCCCATGGACAAAGCGGGTAGAAGAGGTTTTCTAATAGCTTAATGTGTTTTCCTGTCTGTGGAAGAAGTAAAGCAGGTGGTCCATACACTCTTCCATTTTCACATTCTCTGACTCTAAGTGTTAATGATGTGGCCATGTGCAGTGAGTGCTTTGAGCTCAGGAGTAACATACTATATAAATTCAAGGACCATTACGTGCATAATCACAGCTGCTAAGCAGGGACAAATTCTCTATTTGCATGATGTCCTCCTGAAACCTCAAGGGAAACACTATTTAGTATCAGAAGTCTATTAACTTTTCCTTCAGAAAGAAAGAAAGAAAGGAAGAAGGAAAGAAAGAAAGAAAGAAAGAAAGAAAGAAAGAAAGAAAGAGGGAAAGAAAGGCAGATAGAGAGGAAATAAGAAATAATGGAAGGAGAGAAAAAATTCTATATACTGCAAGCTCTGTTCCTCAGCACAGTGCTGCAGGTAAATCACTCATCCGTCATTTAGGAAAATATCACAAATAATATTCTCCCCTGATTCAAATAAAATTTCCAATGCCAAGCTGTGCAGGTTGCCAGAAGTGTGTCTAGGTTAATTGCACACCTGCATTTTATTTCAAGTAAATTGCAAGCTTCCCCCCCCGCCCTGTGCCCCTTGCAAAGCAGGAGCCCACCTGTCTGGAGGCTCTTTGAGCAATGAAGGGCTTGCAAGAAAAAATTAGTCATCCTCTTTTCTTCCCTGTGACTTCTTTGACCTTGAGACTTCTAATGGCATCTCAGACAAAATGAACATAATGTAATGGACAGCAGGGAAGAGGGAACGGCTGGGTACATCTGTCGCATTACTGGGCTGTCTGAACAGTCAATGAAGCAGGGCCAAACCATAAGAGGCCTGTTCAGTTTAGCTCCAGGGTCCGCAGACAAGGAGCACAATCATTTATCTTTATTTACTGAACTCTGCTTTCTGTTTAAGAAAAAAAAATTGACAGGTTGACAAAAACCCGTGTTTGTGCTGCCCGCTGCCCAGAGATAAATGCTATTTGTGCTCTGGAGAGTCAAGGACAGTTTGTGATGCCCTTTAGCTGGTTTCAGTAGGTGCCTATTAGATAGAAACAGAAACACTTAGGCCCTTGCATCCTCCATCCACACCAGCACCTACACCCTTCCGTGGAATTGTTCTTGCATGTGTCACTGCAAGGAAGAATCATATTAAGTGGAATAGAGACTCCTGAAAGCAAAGCAAATTTGGAGGCTTTAGAGAGTCAGAGATGTTTCCTCTCCTACAGGTTTCTCCATGATAAGACAGTGTGAAACCTTCCTATGGCATCCATGATGGTATACACTTACACGCAGTGGAGAGAGACACCAGCAATGTAGGTTCAACTGCACAGGGAACTTTGCCTGGTGCTGTAAAGGAGGCACTTGGAAGTTGGGTGGTAAAGTCCTGTCCACCAGTTTCTCCTTCAGCTATGTTACATTATTAATCTGCTTGGCATAAGAGCTAGAACTTTTGACACATCCTAGGGATGTTCATCACCACTGTGGGGTTCTGGGGACTAGGTGTGGATGAATCTCAGCTGTGGGAAAGACACACAATGCCTGCTCATGCTTTAATTCTTCTCTCTTCCATCATTGTTTAACATTTTTGAGCATTTTATTATGTATCTATGTAACAGTACCTAGTTACAATTTCTGATAGCAAAGGAAGCATCAGGCACATAGACCTTTGTACAGACAGGATCGCAGTGGAGCACATTGAAGGCAATCTGAGCTTTAGGGATGTACTAGACCACTATTGTCTTCTTCAGGTGACTTTCCTGAGCAGAAGGAGCCTTGATGTATATAGAGAACCATTGCTGAGATTCTGGGAAAAAAATATTCTCCCCAGTTTTTTGTTTTTGTTTTTTTTTTAAACAGGTCTCATGTAGTACATGCTGGCCTGGAAATTCCTAGCCACCATGACCACTGATCTTCATTTCTTCACTTTCTAAGTGATAGGGTCACAGATAGGAGCTGTCACAAGCAGTTAGTGAAATTCTGAGGATCAACTTCAAGGTTTCAGGCCTGTGAGATAAACACTGTAACTGAGCCACATCCTCAACATGGAGTCATTTCTTCATTTCCTCTAATTCTTGAATAATGTTGCATGCTACCCTGATGGATCATCACTCTTTTCTCTGTGTCGAGATAATTCACACACTTAAAAAAAATTAACAGGAATTCATTGGGGAGGTCACCTCTGCTTACTCCATTTGCACAATAGCCACTGAGGTACTGCAGGAAAAGGGTCGGGGACTGAGTGGGGAAAATGCAGGAATGACGTAGAGACCTGGGTTTTTTGCCTTTGGGTATATGGTAAAGAAGACGGCTCAATCTGTCATAGTTGTTCTTCCTATACTGAGGAAGACAGTTCAAACATCAGCTTCCATCCTTTTGACTGATTTTACAATTATATGTATGAACTCTTAAAAACAAACAAACAAGCAAACAAACAACAACAGCAGCAAACCCCAACAACTGTGAGGTACCAGTGTATGCTACTGAAGACTTTGTGTTGAAAGATTTGGAGTCAGGGTTGGTACTAGGAATCCTGCTGTAGAGGCACCCATATCTCGGTGTTGGAGGCTACAATGAGTAAAGGCAGGCTGGAGATGCATTTTTACATAGCACAGCAGAAAAACTTGTAGAAAAGCTGAAAAGGATCCTACTGACAGGCACAATCTCATTAGCTGGGTGTTAATGAACCAAACACCAGCGTAATGGCAGAAGAGACTATCTTCAGGGCATAAGTGGAAGGATGTCAAAGGATAGCAACTGGGGATGAGGTAGGTTGAGCTAATGTGACTGTTCTAGAATTCTTGGCAGTGAGTCTTATAGAAAGGGCAGTTCTAGCAAGAGTTTCTCTCATGCATGTTGTGCATAGCTTTCTTCCACTTATTCTATCTTCATCCTTCAGGGGTTCTTTGCGTCTCCTAGCCCATGAGCTTTGTTATCTGTATGTTACAGAATGACCTAGGTATAAAACGCTTGTATCTGCGGTACTTGGTATGGCTACTCTAGAGTTCAAAGTACACCCAGAATAAGATTGAGGAGATGAGCAAATATTACAACTGAAAATTTTCCTAGGATCCAGGTCATAGAGATATGAGGGAATAATACAATTATTAAGAACATGTGGGCCTGAGCCAAAAAGCAGAGGCGCATTCGTCACTTAAGGATGACAGCTGTGCCTTAAAAACAGTAATGGTTTAAACCAAGCTTGTGTGAAAGAAAGAGGAAGGCATCCTGAAACAAGAATGTGTGCCTTTCTAGAAAAGCAGTCGATCAAAGCCAAAGGCACAGATATGTGTTCTAATTCACCAACTGTTGCATTTCCCTTATCCTTTGGAGTCTTATTCTAAGACTATGATGACCCTTCTTGGTCTATAGATTTATAATATTTACTATGAGAATAAAATGGGAATATTTTATAAACTGTAATTTGTAATATGTAAATAATTAAAACCATTTTTAAAATGGCCTCAAGGATTTGAGTTATGTGTCGTCTATGATAATCCTGCATTTCTAACAGGAAAGAGGAGATATGACAGTGGGAGACAGGATGATACATTTGGGCTTAGACACAAAGAATGAGCAATAGTTGGGTGGATAGACCCAACAGCACTATGCCATAGCTGAGTTTCTTGGATGGTCCCAACAAGACATGTGTGTACATTACTTTTTAAGGCAACTGTAGGAAGAAAATGGAAAACCAGACCAGGAACAAGGTCATAAGTCTTGGATTTCAGGAAAGACACTATGAAGAATATGGTAACTTTATCCGAGTTCTAGAAAACTCCAGATGGTAAGTGCTGCCTCAGTGGTCCTTCCCTTGATGGAACATCAAGGGTCTGTCTATACTGCTGTAGCCTGAAGGGCCAGATGTTGCATAGAGAATCAGGAAGCACAAATTTCAAAGTTTCTTGAGTTGTCATGCTGCTTCAGGAACCAGGGAGAAAAATACAGTAAGTGAAACAATGGACTTCGGATACAATCAGCCGATGTCTTTACAGTTTTGAGGGAAACTTTTGAAGGCTTCAAAAGTGAAAATTGAGTAAAGTGATATTTCTATATTTAAAAACATCTAGTTAGTAAAGGATTCTATGTTACTGAAGCTTTTATGAGCCTTAATGATTTTTTTCATAAATTTCCAATTTATTAACTCTTAAGTTACTCTTTCTTTAGGAAGGCATTGGTTGTACAGGCTTGTACAACCAATGACACAACCAATGCAGGTCTGGGCTCTCTTACATCAAGAGAAGGGCCACAGAGGCCCCACCACTAGCTATCTAGAGTTTCTAGAACTAAGCTAAAGTTACCACACTCCACACAGCAAATTTCCGGAAATCCAAGTCTCATGGCCTCTTTCCTGGTTTACTTTTCAACTTTTTCCCTAAACTTACCTTAACAAGTGATGTGCACATATATCATCTTGGGGCCTTCCGAGGAACTCTGCTATTCAGTTCTGCCTCTGAGTCTGTGTATATTTCTTCTGTTGGGCTTGGAATTCTAAAGTATAGTCTTATGACATAGGGAAACTTATAATGAATGTTCTACCAGACATCGGAAAGACTTCAACATCTCAAATGATGGTGTTGGTCAACTCCACTTTCTCTAGGATTCTCTCATCATCCTATCACTCCCAATGGGACCAACAGATCCACCTGGGGTCAAGCAGAAATGGTCCTCTTCAACGTCTCACTCCATTCTTCACTTCCTCTGGAATTTTAAGGATAATATTTAATAACAAATGTATTTCTAATGATTCAATCTTATGGGATATCAAATAATTATTAAGTAATTTTCTTTTTAAAATTATCATTACTTTTATTGGCCCATAACTTTTTATAGAATGTAAGGATTTGAATAGATGTAGTTATTCTCGTCTCACCCTGTCATGGATGTTTTGAAACATTGGACATTTCAAAACAGAAGAGTCTCCATTTGTTTCAAAGAGAGTTTTTATGATGAGGGGTGAGAGCCACATGTATCTGTGGATATAAGGATGCTAAAATAGCCAGGGGAAATACCCCAAGGCATCACCCTATGTAACAAAAGAACTACGGGCAACTAAGGAATGCTCATAGTGGGAAAATTAGTCTTCCCTAGTGTTATCCAATACCAAAAGGCCAAATCTGAAAATATGCGTACCAGTAACATTATACAGGAGGAGCGGGTTTTATTTAGGAAGATATAGCAAAGAAGTGTATATGGGATGGGGCAGTTTTGAGGAAGGAAAGGGAGGGCTATGCGATGTAATTTTATTATAACCTAAGAATATATAAGTAATAAAAAACCAGAATACTCATCTGAACTTGTGCTTGCTGTCACAGTTTCTGAGTTCATACGTGCATCAGTCATGGTGTGTCTGGAAGATGCTGTTCTCTTGGAGACATTCACCACTTCTGGCTCTTAAAGTCTTCCTGCCTTCTCTTCTACATAGTTCCCAGAGACTCCAGGGTAAGGGCTTGATAAAGACATCCCACTTATGATTGAGTGACAAAACCCCAGTACTGAAAATCAGAATTGGATATGCAGTCTCATCTCCAATCAGGAAGCAATTTGCTATTGATAACCTGAGAGCAGTTTTCTCCAATGAAGAATCACTGGGTGTACCAACCACACCCAAGAGCAGGTCCTATGCTCAGGAGTGGTTCACCAACCAAATCAGACTCATTTTATGTGTGTATGTGCACTTTTATTTTGGTCGTTGTTGTCTTATTGATCTTTTTATTGATTTATTTTGACTCTCTGGGGTTGTTTTTTTTAGAGCAAGTGAATGAGCAAGTGTGTGTGTGTGTGTGTGTGTGTGTGTGTGTGTGTGTGTGAGAGAGAGAGAGAGAGAGAGAGAGAGAGAGAGAGGATGAACATGAAATGTAGTAATGTAGTGGGTGGGGGCAGTGAGTATGTGGGAGGAGTTGGGGAGGGGAAGGAATATTGTCCAAAATACTTAGCTGGGTGTGGTGGTGTGTACCTTTAATATCAGCACTTGGGAGGCAGAAGCAGGCAGATCTCTGAGTTAAGCCTGACCTAGTCTACAGAGTGAGTTCCAACATAACCATGGTTATGCAGAGACACCATGTTTTGAACACCATCCCCCTCCAAAAAAAAAAAGAAAAGAAAAGAAAAGAAAAGCAAACAACCAAAAAAGCAGAATACTTTCAGGGAACATTTTCCATGCACCACACAAACCACGCCACACTGCAAACAAACTTCAGCTGCTGAGAAAGAAGACAAGAGTTTGACCATAAGGAACAAAGCTCTTCTGTGCAGGAACTTCTGATTTTCTCATCGACACACAAGTATCGTAGAGGCATCTGAAGACAGATCTTCCACAGGATGCTTTCTGAGTCCTCAAATGAAGTCAGACACTTGTGTTTTTTCCTCCCTGGGAAGTGAGGATTTATGTGGCAGAATTTTTACTTAGTAATTAATTTGGACCCCGACTGCGTGGAGATGGTGAGAAAGGGACCCTATTAAGACTTGATATTAAGTTAATAGCAGGTGACAGGGACTTCATCAAAACCCCTGTGCAAAACATCAAGTAGATGGAAATTTCAGTTCTGGTACATTACTCAGCTGAGTATCATCAGACCTGCTTACAAGGGTCATAAAGATTATTTGTACATTAAAGAAAAGCCTGTCCATCAAGCTCAGTATGAAAGAGAAGGAAAATTACCATCTCATCAGATGCAAAAAATAGTCAGTGTGATTCTGCTAATGAAACACCCAATAATGTGGAAAGTTCTTACTTGCTATTTTTCATTATTTCCTTAGACACACACACACACACACACACACACACACACACACACACACACACACCACATGCATGCATGCTCACACACACACCATACATTCTTGCAAGAAGAATGTGAAGGAGAATGAAAGATTTCTCTATCACCTGAGCAAACGTCTACAGAGAGAGGTTGGAAGGAGCATCGGCAGGATTGTCATTGTGATTCAGACAACCTTGCTAGCTCACTAAGTAGTAAAGGTCACCAATTAAAATAAAATCCTGCTATCTTTGGAATGGTGACCCCTCTGTTTCATTGCTGTGCAAAGTTGTTATGTGCTGAGTCCTTGGATCAGGGGGAAAAAAAGCAGTAACAGAAAATGTCTGAAATAAAACTTCAACATTTTCCACTGTATAAAACTGTCCATAAAAGGACGATGCAATTCTGTGTTCAGGGTGCAAGAATTGGGATGGTGGGGGAGGGGATGTCAAAGGGCACCCATTCCATCTTGGGCAATTTAGAAGATAAGCAGGGTATACGGGATTCAAAAACTCCCCTGGTATTTGGAATGAGAATTTCGGAAGTTGTGTGCAACTTATTCGCAGCAGGAATATCTTTGTTTCTTACCTCTGTCCCTTGTGCCTTCTATAAGCCAAAAGGACATTTCTGATTAATACAGTCATTAGACGGTTATTAAAAACAGTAATCATCTAGGAATTATTTGGTGTCATAAACATCCCACACAGAGAAAATATTTGAACATTTAAAAGTTGAACATTACAATTGGCTTCATATGCAGGAAGCCAAAGGGGACATAAAGAATTTTTAAGTTCCCAAGAAAGCACTCGAGTTAAGAACAAGTTGTCTCCTCCATCAGGTTGGAAGTTAGTGTCCCACATCCAACAGATTCCCCTTGTGGCCGGTTGCAATGAACCCGTTTCTATTAATGAAGAGCTCATGTTTATGGCTAATATAGAAGAAAATGTACTGAAGAGGGCTGCTCAGTCATTCACTGGAGATAGCTTAATTCTGGTAATTTCCAATTTCCGAGCTTGTTTTAATTTGTTATCAAAGTAATCACTCATCCTGGCTGCAGTCAGAAATAGCTTTTTTGTCATCTGTAGCTTGACAGATTACTCAGATGGAACCCCATCTTTTAAAGCTCACCTGCCCAGCATCTGGGATACGCTCACAAGCTCCAGGAGCCAAAGCTTGCAGCTTCAGTGCCAGGGTGAAAGGAACAGGAGCCACTCTCCCAAAGTTCTCAGAGCCAGAGAGGGGCTGCCCAGCTCTCCGTCTCAACTGAAACTCACAAACAAAAGCAGAAAACCCTGAGCATGTGGATGGGAAGTAAGAAGCACTGAATGTCCCCATGTGCCCACCTAACCTTCAAAGGCACTGAATGTCCCCCACGTACCAAACTAACCTTGAAAATATACTTGCCCACCCTCACCACAGGGAAACCAGTGAATTTTCCTACAGACATGAGGGTAGTACTACTTTTGCCTTTTCAAGTATGGTTTATTGTCTCAGATCCACAGTATTCATTTACCCACAATGTCCAGGAGGTTGGTCATCTCAGTGTGTTTGGCCAGCTGCACAGAAGCTCGGCAAATGCTGCTGTGTAAATATGAAACACTATTTAGAAATCAAACTTTGAAGTCCTTATTGGGTCTTGCAATTTACAACGCTGGCTCTAGCCAACAGAAACCTGGACACTACTTTGTATTGTTTTGTTGGGAACGGAGGAATGAAATCAAAGGTTCATAGTGCCCTGCTTGGTTCTAAAGCCACATAGAAGTCATATAGTAAGCAAATAGAATTTTATTTATAAATGAAGGAGTTGGATAGAATATAGGGCCACTAGCGCAGGAGAAGAAATAGTATCTGGCTTGATTTGCACATTTACGCAACTTGGTAAAGTCATTGTGAGAACTTAAGTCTTGAATCAAAACCAGAGTTTCCTTCATACTTGAAGAAAGATGACATTTGAAGCAGAGATGTCAGGGAAACAGAAGACAAAGTAAGAAAATTTACCTTGGGTATGGTACACTAAAGGAGAAAAGAAGAGAGGCCATCCTTGTCCTAACTACTAACTAGCCCAAATTTGCTGCTTTCTTGTGTTTTCTGAAAGATCCAGGTTTGGTTTTGTAGTTGTTCTTACTGTTGTTTGCATTTGTTCTATTATTCTGAGAACTTAGAGAGGAGAATGTCAGGGAAGATGAAGCTGATTGCCACCAAAACCACAACTCCAGGATTCTATTGGAATGCATTTAGAGCAGATTCAAACCACAGGTCCCTCACTGTCACTGAGTAGCTTCCAGGGATGGAAATGAACAATCGTCCCCTCTTTATTGCTTTGGCGAATGCTCCAGTCTGTGAAGCCAAGAATCTGGATCTCCCAGAGCCAGGCAGTGGGAAAACAATACATTAGCATTGAATAATAAGTTCTCTTGTGGCTGCATGGCAAGGCAAAAAAAAAGGGTTAATATAACTGGGGAATCTCCATCTATAACCTCTCATGTTTTCTGGGCTGGGAGGACGAGAAAGGAGCCTTAGGGGAGGAAAACACAGAGGATCCTATCTTATAATAAAAACAAGCTGACTCCCTTACCTGCTCTCTCTTCCCACCACGTTTCCGATTTCTCCACTAAACTACAAATAAAGCCTAGAAGTGTCTACTAAAATAAAGTTGCTTTTTGCATTAAATATATGAAAAATATGTTATAAGACTATAATTGCTTGGGGAAGTGACGTTTTATCCACATGCCTGCACCTTCCATAGTAGCAGTGAGTCTTGCTGGTACTGCGTTCTGTACAGGGTCAGGCTTCCAGCATCTAGTGTGAACCATGGTGTCTGAATTCCAGCACAGCCCTGCTTCTCTTCTCAAGGACACACTCAGCCTTCCCTGCTCTGATGCTTTAGTGTGACCCGTGTCCTTTTACATTTAGAGAAGCTTAAAACGCAGTGGCACCTCCCCAGCCAGGTTGGGACTGTCATTAGCACACACTTTACTGATGGCTTCACACAAGCTTGGCAAGAGAATTGCCGTGATGAGTCATTTCAGTGCGGGAGGAGATGATTCTCTCAGTCCACCAGCCACCTAAGACACATTTGCAACCTGTGCACTGAACACCAAACATTCACGGAACCACAATTCTACTGTGCACCTACCTGTCACTTAAGAAATATTTCCTTTCAACCCATAAGTTAGCAGGACACCCATCCACCCACGCAGCTACTAAGCATCTACGAGCCTTCCAACCAGCATCTTCTATCTACCGACAAAATTCCAGACACCATCCTTCAGCAACACAGTCACTGAAAATCCACCAGACATCTAAGAAGCCTTTCTTAATTACCCACCAGATGTCAGACGCCATCCTGCAGCTACACAGTCACTGAGCATCTGCTGTGAGATCTGCTTCACAATGCAGCCACGCTTTCCTGCCATTTTCATAATAAGGAAACTAAGTCAGGAAGGATCATGCCCTGTGATACATGTTGCCTCTTTAAACTAAGGTCACCCTTGTCCCCTCCATAGATGTGTGCTCTTCATATGTGTTGTTACAAAGAAGAGGCAGGAGAGCAGGGCAGAGTGAGCTCTGTGGAACCTTGGGTGAAGGCTGTGATATTAGTACATGAGAAAAGTCAGTACCCCAAAGGAAGGGATGGAGATGTTCTAGATGCTAAAGCTGATTAAGTTCAGCTTGGGCCAGGCATGGAGGTGCAGATTCACTTTAAAAGTGTCTGAAATGACCTGTGGCTCACAAGACCAAAACACACATGTCTGGGTAAAGGCCAGAGATGCTGGTAAGACAGTGATATGTGAAGCTTTGTGCATGGTTACATGGAACAGACAACATGATGAAGGAAGTTCTCACTATGCTGTGGACTCAGAAAGCTACCACACTGCCACAGAAAAACCTGCTCCATTGTATGAGTGTGAGCATTTGAGGTTCTAGAGTTCTCTTCTCTGCTTCAGTCTGTTTCCTCTTCCTGGGATGTGTACTGTCTCATAAGAGACTCGATTTTGCTTGTATCCATGTATCTCTGCCCCATCTCTTGTTCTAGGACACAAACCCTGGATCCTCTCTGGGGATGCTCACCAAACTCCAGTATCTCTAATAACCATAACACATTCTGTCTTTCAGAACCCGACTGGTCTATAAAATATTTCCCTCCACTCACTTCCTTTGTGTCTACCTTGTCTTCCCTTTTACCAAACTGAAACTCACTCACTCTTCTGAATCTTTTTAAAACACCAATGCAGGACACATAAGAATCAGGCTTTTCTTGGGCAAGTGCAATAGATGAAATGCTCCAGACCTGCCTGGGGTGAGGGTTGTTTGCTAGAACACAGGTAGAGAGGGACATAAAGGATGAACTGTAATCGGGCATCTAAGGTGACCAAACAAATGTGTCTGATTTTAAGAGGACAACAGAATGAGACCTGGGGACCTTCTGGTGTTTTAGCAGATCAAGGCAAGGTCTTAGCTTGACCTTGCAATCTCTGAGTCATATGGAGAGTTGTGGAAGAGAGGACAACATCCTGCTCCACAGCAGAAGGAAGGGCATTTCTTATTCCTTTAATCTGAGAGGCAGGGGGATTTGTTTTTAGATCCATCAGTGTTCCTTGTCTCTGCTGAAATTCAACCCTGACTTTCCAGGAATGATCTTTGTGTGCTTGTGTCTGGGTCAGCGACTCACAGACTTATTTTGAATACGGCCTGGGCCTGCATCCGTCCTCAATATCACCACCCTGCTTTTTCTACTGTAATTCCTTGAGCGGCTACCTAGTTCGCATTCGGTTGCAGAAGGTTGTCTCCTTGTCTTTGAAACTGCACCCTTAGTTAAGCACCTTGCCTCCAGGAGGCATCATTAATTATAAGCGAGAAGCAGTAATTCAGACTGGAAAGGAGGATTCTCTGGGATGGGAAAGCTCAAACAAAGGTGAAATGACATGAAGGGGCAGGCAAGAACAAGGTGAACTCTGGAGCCTGCAGTGGCTCCAGCTGCTCTGGGGTCCCTTGCATCCAGTTCCATGACTAGGTAGAGGATGCCCTTCAACACCCTTTGTGGTTTTTCTTGGAGCTTGCTTTTCCCGTGATCCTGGCTGTCACTTTCGCTCTTCCCCCATGTGGCTGGTTCTGATGACACTGCTGTCAGAAAGTTTTGCAGGCAGTTCAGCAAAGGGAAGCAGAGGGTATTGTATTCTCTCAGCCTCACATGAATCCCTGCCCCTCCCTGCTTCCGCCCTACAAATATTTATAGATATCATTATGCCTCCCTTAGCTATCATTTATCCAAGCAGTAACAGCACCGGTCTTTCCATCTTGTCTCATAAATCAACCCCTCCAGCCCCCGTAATCATCTCTCTGCTCCTCTCCGAGCTCTCCAAGGTCTGACAACATCTTAATAAGGTACCCCAAACTGAGGGCTCGTCTCTACCAGGGTCCAAAAGCAATTACCTATGTATTAGGGAGATGGCATATGCTAAAAATATTCCTTGGCCTTGTCAGTGCCATCAGAGAGTTCATGCTCATTTCTCACTTGTGGTTACCCTTTCACTCCAGAATATTCTTTCTGCCATTGCTACCCATGTGTCCTTCTCTGTCTCCTGCCCATGGCCACATAAAAAAGAATAAGGTGAAATTTTCTGCTGCCTCTTCTCTTCTTCTGTACACACTTCCTCTATCTAATCCTTGCAGCGTTGGGCTTGATTATGTCCACTGGTATGCTTGAGTCTTGACTGTGTCTTTCTGTTTTAAGCTTTACTGTTTCCCTTTCCTGGTTCTGTATCAAATCATTGAGGCCAGGGCAGTAATCCACTTGGTTCCCAACATTGGCTGTGGGTGATTTCACCCAAGCTATTTAGCTCACAGGACCTTGATTCCTCTTACCAAAAAGATAGGAATTAGAATGGTATCTAACTCAAATAACTGCAATGTCTTCTTTCTCCTTTCTTCCTTTTTATGGTTCTCTCTTCCTTCCATTTCATGTTTTCTATCTCAAGTGAGGATTTAAGTCAGCAATTCACAAGTCAAAGAAGAATATGTTTGCTTTCATTGCATAGGTATGCCAAAGAAAAGGTGGCTTGGTTTTGGTGGTGACTATTTTTGTTCTTTCTTTCTTGAGTGTAAGAAAGGGCTGTGTGGTGGGGGGTAATTTTGTGAGGATGCCATGCCTACTTTTATTATTTACTCATTCCCGTGTTATTCATTATGAAGAACCATAAAGAAGAAGAAAAGGAACTGACAAGAGGAGATAAGTTAAATTCCTTCTGAAGAAGCCATGACACTGTCTAGAAAAATAAAGTAAGAAATAGGACTATTTGAAAGCATCAGAGAACATTTTAGTATATGAATTGATAAATGTTATGTGAGCGGTAGTGCTGCAGTTATCAATCAAATCTAATTAGGAAAATAGAGATTATTCCAGGTAGTTCAATAGTGGGCATTTACTTCTGACAACTACTTAAAAGGGAGTTCATTAGAGTACAGAAGCAAATATTATCAATGGTAAGAAGATCGGTAGGAAGGAAAGGAGGCACCAAAGGGCAAGATGGTATCACCAGAATTCAAAGGCTACCTATCTGGAAACCATTGGCATTGCACTGAAGTTACTACCAAGGAAAAGAGGCAGTATGGCCTGGACACTTGCCACGAAGAGGACTGGGGCACACTTCTCCCTTCCCTTAAGTGTTCTACTATTAGCTAAGCTTAGCTGGAAAATAGTTAGTAAAATACTGTGAACCAGCTTTTGTGATACAAATCAGAGAGGGGAAGAAGAAGGGAAAACACACGTGGATGAGGAGACAGCACTACAGTTGTGTGCCTGGAGAGAGATACAGTAGTTACAAGAACTTGCTGTTCCTGTAGTAGACATGGAGTTGACTCCCAGAGCCCACACAGTGGCTCACAACCATCTGTATCTCAGTTCCAGGGGATCCGGAACTCTCATCTAGCCTCCTCAGGCACACGGCATGTACGGATTACATATATATGCAGATAAACATGTACATACAATAAAAATAAATTGATCTTTAAAAACACAATACACTACCTGAAACAACAGTTAGTAAAATGTGCAGGAATTAAAGAGCATTCTCTCATCTGTCTGTCTAATTTATATTTTTCTCCCATTGTCTCTCTCCTCTCTCTTTCTCATTGCTTTTATTGTCCTTGTTTTTACTCTTTCTCCACCTTTCTATTACTTCTACTTCTCTAACTAAGGGAAGTTTGATCTCCTTAAGGAAAACCAGTTTGGTGGTTTGAAAACAAACAAAGGGAGTGGCACTATTAGGAGGTGTGACCTTGTTGGAGTAGGTGTGGTCTTGTCGGAGGAAGTGTGTTTCTGTGGGGGCAGGTTTTGAGATCTCTTTTCCCAAACTTCACTCAGGTGAGAGTCAGTCAACTTTCTGTTGCCTGCCTCTGAGTCAAGACGTAAGGACTCTCAGCTCCAGCACCACATCTGCCTGCATGCCACCATGCCTCCTACCATGATGATTGATAGTGGACTGAACCTCTGAAATTGTACAGGACTCACCCCAATGGAATGGTTTCTTTTGCTGTGGCTATGGTTTTTCTTCAGAGCAGTAATAGACCCTAACTAAGACAACCAGACACAGTAAACTGCATCAGTAATTCAGGCAATAAAAATGATATATGGAGAACTGATAGGGTGGTAAAACTGATTAATTCCTAATAGCCATAAAACAGAGACCTAAGAAGTAACAGTGGTTGCAACCACAGAAAGCAACCACCATCCCTAACACTGGTCAAAGAGGACCAGGAAAAAGTGTTTGAAAACCCCCAGAAAAGTGTTCCTGAGGCTGGTGTCTTGCCCCACCCCTCAGAGGAAGGAAGTTCAAGTTCCTTGCAGGGTCTTGCTTGTACTACCTCAACAAGAAACATACTAAAAACTGTGTTTCTATCTGAGACGCAATAAATCCAAATTGACAGATCTTCAAAACCTTAGCAATTTGGACCCTCCTTGTCTAAGTTTAGGTCCTCCCATTTTTTTTTATTTAATCCGTTATCTGAAGACGAACACAGATCTTCACATTTGATGAAGGCTGGAACAGCAGGCAATCATAGGAACAGCATTCCGTGTTCTCACTGAGCTTTGTAAACCTAGGCTGGGTATGACTCATCACACCAAAAGGCTGCTAAATATGGAGTCTATCTTGATTGAATCAACAAGAGGAAACTCCCATAGGTGAGGAGATGCTCCACTAGGAGCTTAGGAAATTGCTTCTCTTTCCTTTTAGCTTATCGAAGTTAGATCCTTGATTCCGGTTATGCTGCAGCCCCATTCCCTTTCCTCGTCTCATATCACCTCATCAACTTCCCTCAACACAGATCTTTTTAATGGTGGGTTTTTTTCCCCTAACCATCCTTCTGAAAAAGTCCAATCTTTCTCTTTCTCATTGGTATTTTTAGTGCTCTGTGAATTCAGAGGTCGTGGTTCAGTCGGAGTTATACACAGCAGGTGACCTGGAGTTCATCTAGATGCATTGTGTGTACACATATACTTCTGTGCACGCAAGTGTGTGTAGACAAGTGTGCACCATGTGCACAAATGTGTGTGTATGTGTGTCTGTGTGTGAATGCATGCTGTTTCAAATGATGAGATCCGTCTTTTTTCCACATAGTGGTGCTGAGGAATACACAGACCAAGCCTACTAGGCTAGAAATCAGTAAACATGGAGGTAGGGATCAGGAAGGACAGTGTAGAAAACACAGAGTATTTGAGATAATGCTTTCTCCTCTCAAAATTGTAAGCTGGTATTTTGTTTATTGGGAGTGCACAAAACATTCATTTTTTATTAGCAGTAATCCTCATTCAGGAAATTATTTCTCTTTTCCCAGCACCTTGTTAAAATGTATGTTCTCTGTGTTGTTTGTCCTTGCTGAACGAGTATGCAGTGGACAACCCATCAGGGCATCTCCTGGCCATCTTTTCAGAGTTGCATTGTTCTCAGCATAATGCCGGTCTTGCCCGTGCCCTTTGTCTGTTTGGTTCTGTGTTTCTTTTTTTCCCCTGAGAGTAGAAGCTGCCTGCGTATAGTTGGACAGATTGTCCATGACTAATAAATCTCAGCACCAGAGCCTGCTTCTCTGTGCTTACCTGGAATGGTAGCCTTTCTTTGTCTGGGACTGGTTCTATCAAAATACACTTTCTATGGTGTTATTCATTAGTTTCCTATTTTGGATTTTGCTTAGGGATATTCTCTGGGAAGGTGGATTGTGGTAATTGCCCTAGGCACTGTGCTTTATCACCTAACATTGCTGCAATTTAGGGGCAGAATATGAGTGAAAATAGAATCCCAACAGCCAAGAACTCAGTATATTCAGTCCCACATGGTCCTGTCTCCATCTTGCGCAGTGTAGAGTTGAAAGACTTCTTTCCCATATGAGCTCCCCCTTTTCCTCTTTCCTCAAATATGACCAGAATGTGTATCATAGGGCATTTACTCAGGAAACAAAAGTAACTACACTCCAAACTTTAGCCTTGGGGAAACAGTCTGGTACTATAAAATACTTACAAATCTTCAGGAACTTTATACATGAGAACACATTTAATATTGACAAGAAGTTCACACTGGATCTCTCTCTCTCTCTCTCTCTCTCTCTCTCTCTCTCTCTCTCTCTCTGCTGTTGTTACTCTATTTTGTTTTGTTTCTCAGAAAATGATTGGTCAGTGTTCACAAGTTTCATACAAAGCTAAGCTAGATACAACCTCAGGTTCCCTCCAAATGTCGTTCACTGCTCTGTGGTCACAGCTTGTTTATGTAGGTACACGTCACTGCACAGCAAAGTAAGTATATGTGACAGTGCCCACGAGGGGCCAGAGGAACTCTGATGTGCCTCCCCCGAGGCTCTTCATGTTGTTACCTCTCCTTCTGGAGCAGCAGTAGAGACCCCAGTGGGGTCACAGCAGGTAACAGCAACCAGACATACTTGTATTATCTGGAACAGGGCAAGTTCTTCCCTTGCAAGTTTAGCATCCAGGAAAAAAAATCCACAAAATTATACCTGTTGCTAAACAGACAATGCTGGCTTAGCACCAGGAAGCTGAGTTGGCAGTCAGAGCTTAAAACAGAGGATGGGCGCAACTCTGATTACGACCTAGTACCCTAGGTCATGTTCCAGGGGTGCTGGGACCATTTCAGGCACCGTCCCAAACTCTGTTCCACATCTAATTCTGTGATCTATAAATTCACCTTTTCCTTGGGGCTTCAGATTTGATCTCTCAGTGGTTAGCAATCACCCTGTTCAGTGATTATTTAGTTCTTTGCACTTGTGGTTGAAACCAAGAGAGTGTGAACTCCAGGAGCCTCAGTTCCAAGATACAGTTTGTACAGCCGTGTTTAATAGAATCAATATAATAGCGTGCGTTCTCAGCAGACTCAGTGCGCAAGCAGAAAGCCACTGGCCTGGCAGTCATTGAAAGATCTGGACATGTGTTTCTCCTTGTTTCTGTGTCAAGGTGAGTGAAGAAATTATGCAAATTCGATCGCTGTAAACAATACAAATAGGTAATGCCTGGTGCTACACAGGAGAAATAGCAGATACTGAGTGAAAACACTTTATCAGATAATCCCGAGAGCCCTGAAATTGAATATTAAAGTTTTAAATATTATTGGTGTTTTAAACTGTCATCTCACCTTGTACTGAATTTCATTAAATTATTTTTGCAAATTCCAAAAACCAGTCTACAACTTCATTGTAATTGTATTGCCAAGAGGAAAAAGAAATCTTAAGAAAGATTCTAAGGTGAATTTTTTTTCTTCTCATTCTTTATTAAATTTTTTCCATACTATTGACTTTTTTGTCCATTCTGACAGAAATAAATAAGTTTAACCAATTTAAATTTAAAAGACTATGTATCATTGACCATATACTCTTTAAATTAACCCAGCACTATATCCTTTTCATGTTATTTCCTGGGGAGTAGCCAAGGATTTATTCAAAATCATGAAATGCCTAAAATAAGCATTATTCCCTCTCTTATAGGCAGCATTATATTGGGGGCCCTCTCACTTACAGGCATGTCTGTCAAAGGGACCATTTTTCAGGCTCACAGTTCCCAAGACTCTGTCACTTTCTTACTTACAGAGGCCCAAAATGGAAACTATTTTTCTTTTCATTATGAGCTGTCACTTTTTCATCTTGGCACCGCAATGATAGACTTTCATTCATCTTCTGTATTACCTTTCCTGAAACCTCTGACACACACTGACACAATGCAAAATGCAGGGATCCTGGTACAGGTGGTGGCAATTTTGAGGAAAGGCTGAGGCTTGTCTTGATCTGCTATTTTAAATATATATATGTATTGGAAATGCTGGAATTCGCGATGTGGTAAACTGGAGATGCTAATGGGCCATGCTCTGTTTGTACACGTCCTTGTTAAACCCAGTCCCCAGCTTCAAGTCTAACTGAAGGTTTGACAGAGGACAGCACAATTGCCAGGCCTTTACCCAAGTGGAAGAAGAGTGAAAAGTTTGCTCCAAATCCAAGGAGAGGGAGTGGAGGGGGAAATTGCTACATTTTAAGAAAAAAATTCCTTCTCAGACTTTTGAGGAGAATAGTGATGCCCATGTTAACGGTGACTGATCCAAACTATGGTAGGTCCTTTGGCAAGAACCCCTCACCTCATGGACGGACATACTGAGCAGAATTAGAGAAGCATTAGGAAGAACATCTTCCCTCACGGACACACATACTGAGCAGAATCAGCAGCGTGAGGGTGCAGGTGCGGTTCTGCAGCTGTTCTCAGTGGGGTCACCACAGCCGGAATTCTCACAACACAGGAGGCCAGAGGAAGAGGGGGATGGGAGGAAGGAAACCCAGCTTCCCTCGGGCCACCTTGCTTCATGCTGACCGTCTACTCGGTTTATTTGTAGATATAAACATGGCTGCATCAACTGTTTATGCCTCACTGGGGATATGGAGCACAGACAGAGGCTGATGTGTTCTTGACCTGCTTTTCTTTCTGGATTCAGAGCTGACTATGAAAAAATTACAGAACAGGGAGTTTCAAACTCTTCCAAGAGAGTCCACTTATTTATTGGATAAGAATTCCACTGACTGACAGTTTTGAAAAGTGAGACAAGAAAGACACACACACGAGAGAGAGAGAGAGAGAGAGAGAGAGAGAGAGAGAGAGAGAGAGAGAGAGATCTCATCATGAAAGTCGTAGTGTGAAGGCGAGTCCATGTACCTTTACTTGCGCATGTCCTTTGCAAAGAGCCATTGGTCTGGTTCAAGGCCTCTGGTTTCTGCTACACTATCAATGTTGGGCCCTCACTGGGACTCCTCTTGGATATCCTGTTGCTGCCTTGTGTCATGGAGATCCTGCAGCTTTTGGGTCTATGGGACTGGCCCCTTGATGTGCTCCAGCAGGTCACTGATGGGGGGGTCGATTTTGGGGTGGGCCAACTCGTAAAACTGGTTATGGGCCTGGGTAGTTGTGAGTTGGTCAGCTGCCAGCTCTCCGTCATCCTCACCACCAGGCTGAGCTCTCCAGCACTGGTGTGTTCACCCTACACACTAAGCACTAAGCGGCAGGGCCAGTTTCTTGCTCTCCTCATGCCCTCAGGACATTTCTCCCACACCTACGGCACACCTGGGTCAGCTCCGCTGTGTTACTCAGGTGAGTCACAGTGGCCACTCTCTCAACTATTGCAGGTGGTGAGAGGCTGGGAAAGCTCTCCCGCCTGCCACAGGCGGCAAGGTGGGCTGGACACGGGGAGTAGGAGGGCTTCTCTCCCTTGCCCACACCACCATGGGGCAAGCTCTCCTAGTCTCAGGCCTTCAATGCTGTCTCACCCATGTTCCCCGTTAGCCGGGTCAGCTCTACTGTGCTGCCCAGGCAAGGAGAAGTGGGTGATGCGCAGGGTCAGTTTTTCTACTATTAAGATTCAGGGGCCAACGCTCCGGCATACTGCGGTGGAGAGGGGAGAGAGGCCACAGGGAGCCTTCTCTCCTCCACTCACGCTACCACATGACCGACAAGTAGTGGGGTCAGCTCTCCCACACTCACGCCCTTGGGGCCAGCTCGCCTGTGCCCCTACCAGCAGGCTCAGCACTGTCATGCTGGACGGAATTGTTCTCTAGAGTGCTGCAGGTGGTGCGGCATGGAGTTAGTTCTCCCTCAGGCTACTGCCAGTGAGGAGCAGGGCCAACGCTGCAGCCTTATCCTCTGGGTCTTAGGTGCTGACAGGAGTCACAGGCAACAACACAGACATAGGCTGTGGCAGGGCCACAGGCCCAAACATGGCCCTTGGCAGAAGCCCAGGCCTTGGGTGACAAGCAGGCCGCCTACCTCAGCCCACTCCTCACCATCTCTGCCTTCTCAGATCTGTCTCTCTCCACAGGACATGAACCGTTCTGTCTTTTTCCGTCTCCTATAACCCACCAAATATTTGCTCACATAACAGTGCCTTGTGGGACTGGATGGGCCCTTATTTCTCTTCTCTGTCTTGGGTAGTGAGCCCTGGGTGTGTTGTTTGGGTCTTCTGCTCAGTCTTTTTTTTTTTAATTATTTTAACTTTTATTGATTCACTGTGGAGTCCACATAATGCATCTCTTCCCTCTTAATCTTAATGGTATGGGCAGTGTCGTGTTTTTTGCCTCTCTGCCCAGGTTAGAGAGCTGACTACAAGCTATTTATAGTTAGGAACTTGCAGTGTGTGTGTAGTTGTGCACTTATACAAGCACATGTATGGAGATCAAGAAACAATTTTAGATGTCATTTTTCATGTGTCTTCATCTTGTCTCTCACTGGCATAGAACTCTCTAAGCTAAAATAGCTTTCTAGAAAGTTGTGTTCACCCCTAACACTAGGATCATAAAGAGTTGCTACCACAGTTTGGACTTTTTTAATTCTGTGGGTTGAACTCAGTAATGTATTCCTCCTTTCAGGACCAATTATTTACCAATAGAGACACCTTCACAGTACAGGAACTAGCTTGTATTTAGAACTATAACACTAGTGTTTTAGAAATTATTGCTTGATAAATACCTGCTAATGAAATGTCTATGTACACAGAGAGTGGGCCAAATCTCTACTGTTTCTTCCCAGATACAGTCCAATATTGGATTGATGGATTATTGAAACTGGTCTTGCTCAGCCCCTGAGCTTCCCTGCTTCCCTCTGGTCCCACCGAGTTTCTGTCTGAAGTGAGGAGTTCTTGTCTTTTTCTGCCAGTGTGGTGGTTTGGATAAGAAATGCTTCCCATGGTCTCATGGATTTGAACACTTAGTCTTCAGTTGGTGGTTCTGCTTGGGGATGTTGTGAACTGTTAGGAGGGGAGATCTTTCTAGAGGAAATTAGTCTCTGGGGACAGGTTTTGAAACTTTATAATTTCATTCCACCTCATGTTTTCCTCCTCTGCTTCCTGTGTAGATGGAGTATGATCACCTGACTTCCGGATCCTGCTGCCACATTTTGTCATCATTATGGGACATGTCTTTCCAGAACTAAAAACTAAAATAAACATTTCCCTCCTCACCTTGAATTTGGTCATGGTGATGCTTCGCAACAAGAGAAGAGTCACTCATACATGCTATAACCGGAAGGCTTTCCCTGCCCAACTCCTTCATTCCTGGATCAAACAACGCTTTAGTCCCCTGGTGAACCACTTAGATTTTAAATTTTGTCTAGATTTTAATGATTACAGTGTAAAAACTGTTTAACAATCCTTTTGTTGGCACATAAAAGGCCTCTGATAACTATTTCCATTAGTAAATCTGACAACTTTGCCCCTTAACTGTAATAATTAGGTTATGAAGTTAGTTAGTGTAAGAATTACGGAGTGCTGATGAGCCAACACTAAATCAGTGCTTCTCAACCTTCCTAAGGCTGTGACCCTTTAACACAGTTCCTTATGTGTGGTGTCCACCAACCCTACAATAATTGTTGTTGCTACTTCATAACCATGATTTTGCTACTATTGTGAATTAAGAATATCTGATATGCAGAATATCTGATATGTGACTCCAGTGAAAAGCTTGTTTAATCCCCCAAAGGGGTTGTGAACCTTAGGTTGTGAACCACTGCTTTAAATACTGCTACAGTCTTGTTTTCCAGGTAATGATGAGTATATGACTTGACAATGAATTGGAAAAAAAGAAAAGAAATAGAAGATTGACAAACTGGTATATTTAGATTAATATTCTGTAGTTTGGGTATATAAACCTAATCTGTAAATTAACAGATGTTCTTTTAAGTCAAACATCATATATATGTGTATATACATGTATGTATATATATGTGTGTGTATACACACACACGCATACACACACGTGCCTTGATAGAGAGTGATGCATCTTCTTGTTATCATTATCCTTATCTGTTATTTGGAAAAGATTTTTTTTTACCCATACAGTACAGCACTCAATGGAAATAAGTGTATATTCTAGGCTTGTCTGGGTTCCACAGAGCGCAAGTGATCCAGTTAATTCGGTTTCCCATGCCTTTCTTCGTTCACTTTTCTTTCTCCCGTACAATTCCAAACCCGCTCATTACAGCCTGATGAACGTTCCATGTTCAACTCTATTTTTAAATGTAACACATGGTTTGTCAATTTGCACAGGAAATGACAAAGACACCTTAAATGTGACAATAGATGTCTACTATTTTTTCAAAATGATTTGATTTGCCTCTAGTATAAGTGTCTTTGCTGCAGTACCAAAAGCCACTTTGAGATGAGGAACAGGCTGAGTGGTAATGTATCTGCTCACTGACAGACATTCAGCAGTCAGGATGTTCTTCACTTTCTGTTCTAATCAGAAGAGCATGAACCCACAGTGGAGACACTGTGATCTAAGCATGCCTTCACTACATTCTCTAGTTCCCACGTACGGAAAGGCTTCTCTTCTAGGTGCTTAGCTGTTTACTGGCTTCACACGCCCTTTAATTCTTTATAGTATTTCCCATGCTATCTTTTAGTTGTTGGTTTCCTTGTTTACCTCCCTATTCTCTCTTTCCCTCTTCCTTCTCTCACTCCATCTGTGCTATTGGTCCATTATTCCCTCTCTTTGCTGTGTCTCCTTCTCTCCCACCCTTCTTCTCTCCATGCCTCTTACATGTCCTCTTCTCTCTTGCTCCCTTATGTCCATCTTCACTTTTCTTTGCTCCTCTTCACTCTTATTTCCTCACCCTTTTCCCTTCCACTTTCCTTCTCCTATTCTTTCTCCTCCCTCCTTCCTTTTCTTCTCTTCCCTATGTCTAAACTCTGAGTTTACAGGGCACACAAGCAGCAAGTAGGACTATGACTGTTGACTGTCTAACATGGAGGGGGTAGAAGGGAAGTATTTCAACATTTCCTATGGATTTACCGACTTGAATTTTAAAGCTAGACTCTCAGGTATCTTTAGCATTCCGTGCTTTTCCTTCCCATGCATTTGCATAACTTTAAATATTATTACCAACTCTTGTTCACACCTGAATCACAGGTAAGCAGCAGAAGGCAATTGCTTGCAGGTGTGTACAGTGAATGAGAGGAAATCACTGCCCATCAGTGAGCCCATGACAGGTTGTGGATGATTTCTGAAAAGCAGTAATTAACCGTCAAGAATCTGGCTGATGTATTTAGTAGAATAATTCTTTCTTTTTTCTCACACCTTCAATAATGATTGTCCTCCACATAAATCTACAGAAAACTTTAAAGGTAAAAATTCCCAGGGCATTTTCTTTGAGCAATTGCATCAAGTCTTCAGGGCCACTGACCCAAACCACAGCTAAGCAAAGGGTCACTGACAGAATTTGTATTATCTGTAATTCAAAATAACAGAGGCAAAATGAAGACAGGGAAAGAGAGCAATAAAGGCCTGATCCAGCTCCAAGAAAGGTGGGTGGGAAGAATCCAGAGTCTTTCAAAGAAGAGCACATCTGTTGTCTTTATTCAGGATGCTTTCCTTGCAGAAAGTTTCAGGTTGAAAAGCTGAAGAAACTGTACCTACTACTCCAGGAATGTCAGCTGAGTCACTCCAGGGTGTCCCATAGGGTGTGTTTTAGTCATATTTGATGAGAGAAGTAAGTAAAAGGTAACTTATAGTAATATGCTAATGTCAATCGTGTTTTGATTTATACAAATCAATAAACATCTTTAGAACATCATGGATGTCTGCCATGTACATTGTACTAGCTTCAGGACCTAGGAGGTAGCAACTACTGTGATCTCAATAGACCTCCACCACAATGAGTGGAATTATGCCCACAACTACAGACGCTCATGGCTTGCTTCCATTTCAGTCACATAGTTTCAACATGTTAGATTGAGCAGGATGAGGCAACCTGTGATAGCTAAGACGAGAGCCTGGTTTATCTTTGCAAACATCAATGTGCAGGAGAGTCAGAGAGAAGGTACCTGAACCCAGACAGGTAGCACACCCCAGGAATCTCTGGTATAGTACTGAGGCTATGCTTCTAAGGTTTCATAAGATGTGTCTGGTTCAGCTATCACAAACTGAGAACAAGATTCACGAAGTCCTACCTACCACTATCCTCCAAATGACACTTGCTTCCTATTCCTTCCAATATAAAAGTATGCTTTCTTCTTTCAATGTCCTTGTAATTTAATTAAAATAGGATATTTTATAAATATGGGATGGAATTAACTTGTACAGTATTTGTCTTCCTAATCACAGAAAATTTGGTTTCTCAAGCCTGAGGTTAGAGTGAAAGGATGAAAAAGCTCATGGTCTTGTGCCAAGATGTACCGTATCTGAGGAATGGATGACAAACCAGTATGAACATTCAGACGTAGGGACTTTGGGACACATTCAACTCTCCTGCAATGAAAATTCTTCACAGATAATAAAGATTGATTAACTTTTCTTTTATTCATTATTTCCAAGAATTTGTGATCTTTTGTCTATTCTTTTAAAAAATATCTTTTATTTATTCATCAATAAATTCATGCATGCAAACAACACATCTTGATCCTATGTCCTCCCTGCTCTCTTTTCTAGCTCCCTGTGAGACTTCCAGCGTGTTCCTTTTCTAATGTCTTCTGCTTATTTTTCTTTTTTCTTTTTATATCTCACTCCTATAAGTTATGTCTGCTGGAATATTATCATTTCATTGGCTTGAAGGTTAGCTGCAAGTAACCACAGATGCAGTGAGTTCATGAGGGCAACAGCCGTGTCATGTTCAGAAGACAGCATTTTGCAACCCCCCTCCCAGGCTCTGGCTCTTGCATTCTGTTAGCTTCCTCTTCCATGATTTTCTCTGAACCTTTGGTGGAGGGAGGAGTTGATGGATACAAATGTGCCATTTAGGGCTAAGCACTCAGCATTCATTTTTACCCGTTATGAGTCTCTATATTAACTGATACACAAGAGAAATTTTCTTATTTAATTTTAAGAAAAAAATGAGAGGTAAAAATCAGTGACTGGAGAATTCAGTGGCTATTTGGAAAATGGAGGTAATATAATGAAAGAACCTTTAGAATAAAACTTATCGTTAGGATATTAAGGTCATCTAGTCATTTCACCTTGGAGTGTGAAAAAATTTTCTTAGTAAACACGCAACAGTAACATGCTCTTCTCATTTCCTTCAAAGATTTAGTCTCTGAATTCTTCTCCCGATGAAAAAAGACACAGTTCTGCCCGTCCCGCCTATTTCTTTGTTCACTTCTATAGATAGGTAGTGAAAATATGAAGACAGGGCATGAGGACACTAAGTGTGGCTGCTGTTTCAGAATGCCTTCTTTGTTAAAAGTGAGCAACAACCTACAAAAAATATTAATAAAGGTTGAAAGGTACCAGGTGGCTCGTTCTTCCCAGTATATCAGAATTAGACAGAAGTTGCATGAGAACTGAGCTAATCATGTTCAAGCTAGTGGCTCACAAAAGATGGCTTAACTTACAGTCATTCTGAGCGCAGGTTCACTTAAGCCCAGTTTTTCTTGCTGTCGCCTTGTGTCTCAAGAATCAACTCCAGAGCACCTTCCCCAGCCATTGTGTAAAACTAATCACAATTTCAAAAACATTGTAATAATGACATGAGTATTTTAGTGATGAAAAATTATTAGATATTTTGATTACATAAAATTTAACTGTTTCATTTACATAATTACACTTGATTGTAATTTTTCAACCATGCTGTTGGAAGCTCCCTAACTAACAAAGGCTGCCTTTGAGTCAGGGTGCTGTTTCTACGGGTTCACCTGAAAAATTCCTGCTTAAAGGCTGCGTAGTTAAGAACTGCTGGGCTCTGGTTGTCAGGCTTCCTTACACATTGATCATTTTAGCTACAGTCGAGCCGGTCATGATTGTAATGCTGAAAAATCTGTTTGGAACTTCTGAGAAAAGTTCAAACTGCTCCCCATCACAGGATTGGAGAGGACAAGGAAACTTCCCTGAGGCAAGAGAGATGGAACATCCCCATCGTGGAAAGATAAATTCTGACACCATTAAGGGAGAGTAGGTCAGAAAGGGCAGCCTGGCTGTGCTGTGGCTTGGAGATAGAGCTGTGTGGACTGTCCGAGGAGAAAAAGCAAAGATCATCATGTCATTGTAAATAAAAATCACCTTGTTGCCTAAGGAACCAAGATCACAGTTACAGTTTGGTCACATCCAGCCCGGGCATCCTGGTGCTGTTACTCATGACAACATGGAAGAGGGTCATTCTCACTCCTGAGGAGGAAAATGTGGCTACAGAGCTAATGTCCAATTACATTAATGAACATGAGATTGGGCTCTGTATAGCATTTCTGAATATTCTCAGAATTGGATTTTAGTAGGTAAAAGATGATAACAAGAGTTTTTATTTGGTGTCACTTTTCTTTGGTTTTGGCTGTAGGAATATATTTAAATGAAACATAAAACGTCTCATTTATTACACAGCCTATGTATGTTAAGCCCAAGAGCTGAATGGAAGGGACGATTCTCAGGAAGCAAGGAAGGTCACTTTAATATCTGTTCTTTCAGGGCTTATATTCTCAGACCAGACCCTTCAGATCACTCGATGTGTGCCCAAGCGCAAGAGCCAGTGTGGGCAGCTGTCCAGAGGAGGCACAGACGGCGGAGGCTGCGTGCACATGCATGCATGTCTGCAGGACTAATCCTTTCCCTCTTTTGAGCAACTCTTACATTCACTTCACTAGGGAAATATCTTTGCCCATGAAAGGAATATTTCAAAGCATGACGCATTTCTAAAGTTCAGGGGCAATGCTGACCTAGCCAGTTAAAAGGCATGCTCTAGGAAAGAAAATGGATCACTGCATGGCAGGTAGAATAATGGTATTCAAAGATGTTCACATATGGTTTCAGCTAGCCGATTTTTGTTATGTCTTAGTATTTAAAAGCTAGCTAACCTGTGTAAGGTTATCTTTCATAGAACAATGGACTGCATTTTTAGATGAAAGGAGTTAAGACTCTCACAATGACATCATCCTGAGTTAATTTAGTAGACATATTACAATAACAAGGCTACCCATAATAGGTGAAGGAAGCAGGAGAGGCAGAAGAAGCTTGGTGGTAGAAAAAGAGGTCTGGTCAACATAAATATTTCTCTTAAGGATAGAAGATGACCATCAGGCTGGGAAGCTGGAGAAATTTAGATGTCTGGAGTGGCATAGTACAAATTCTTTCAGAAAGGGAAGTGACCTTGCCTGTATCCTGATTTTAGTTCAGGGAGTTCTGACTTTCAAGATGGCAAGTTTGGAGTGGTTAAAATATTGTATTAGCAGCAACAGGGACTGAGTACTGACTTCCTTAAATGTCTAAGCGGAACACCCCATCTTATGTTATTGCGATTTGACATTGCCATCTACAACTGTGGTTGGGAGCATTCAAATTCTCAGAATGTCTGAGGCCTATGCTGTGCACACCTGGTCTAGAACACATAGCTAGAACAGCTGAGCCATTTGGTCACCTTGCAGTGTGATTTACAACTATAGCTCTATGTTAAGGCCTGCCTAAGAACCTGGGATTCTTACTGTTAACTGTGTGTAGCCTCTTTTCTCTATGATAGACTGAGAAAGTAAGGAAGTCAGACAAGGGGAAGGTGTGACTCATTTATCCTTACCTTTAGCCACAGTTCAATCTATTTCAGTATTAGATATGTTACAGAGCAGTGTGTTTGGAATTGTGCTGGGTTCTGCAAATATCGTTCAATAATCAAGGGAAATGTGAGAGAAATAATTGTTCTGCAGTAACATAACTTGAATTCTGTCTTGACTACTGCTTAATCATGTATACACAAAACCCAACATGAACATGTACAACTACAAGTGCATGTATACACAATCATATGTTCACCCATGCATGTACAAATGTGCGCACACACAGAGGTTTCCTAGGTACTTATTATGCATATCCAATGCTTCTATGTATGTTATCTTTCACAACCCTATTTTGTAGATACTCTTTGTCTCTCCATGTTAAACTTGAAAGTCTTCTGGTCTATGACCACAACAATGCCTTTGCCATGCTCACTTAGCTAGTGAAAACCAGGATGGAGTTTAGTTCCTGTACTCACTGCATCACAGGGTTGGATTGATGCCTATTACAGAAATGCCTAGGTGATGGCTCACAAGTGATTTAGAGCACTGACATTATTTGTGACAAGAAAAATTAACTTCAAAGACAACGATAGCTTCTGGAGCTTGGCACATTTCAAGTGAGCTGTTGTAATTATGAAGGGCAGGAAACTGGTTTCTTTTCTTCTGACGGAGTAGATGAATCTCAACCATTCCAGAGACCTCTCCTCTCCTCCCCTCACTCCTCAGCTAATTGAAGAATAATTTCATGATTACTAGAGGAAGCAATTTCACACATCCTGAAGACCTGCAGGGGTCTGCCTTCCTCTCCACACAAGCCTCATTTGCAGCCATTTCCCTGTCTTTCTTGGAGCCTTCCTATCCCCAGCACAGATGCTGCTCACTGCAGCCATGTAATGGCAATGGCCAGCTCTTGAAGGCTGATGGCTGGCAGTCTCCCGCAGGATCCATCTGTGTATTCCTTGTCCTGGTTAATGGTAAAGCAAACCAACACCCTCCATCTTCTCGAGGTGAGAACAGGTGTTTGACAAAAGGCAAGTTCCTTTTCTCTGTTACTGAGGACATAATCACACAAGACAAGTACATTTGACTCCCTTGCTTCTCATTGTCTTTTTCTGAAGTTCTCTACATGTACTCTGCTTCAGTGCAATGAATCCACAAGCTGCTTCCTTTGAACTTTGGCCAACTCATCTGACCATCTGGAAAGCTACCTGCTCTACCTTGAATTCCTCAAATCTCCTCCATAGACTGCAACTCCAGAGGTAATCTCTCACATTCAGGTTCCCTGAAACCCACGTGTGGCATCTACCACTTGGATATGTAAATAAACCTTTGAGTCTTTGGGTTGTTTCTGACTCCAGGTAGTCAGTTTCTCATGGAAAAGTCCATG
Source organism: Microtus pennsylvanicus (assembly GCF_037038515.1). Lineage (NCBI taxonomy): Eukaryota > Metazoa > Chordata > Mammalia > Rodentia > Cricetidae > Microtus > Microtus pennsylvanicus. Next base: position 52,107,955 of record NC_134582.1, read on the forward strand.
ATTGCATCATCACCATAAATTTCCATAGCAATTATTGGGTTGTTGTATCACATACAACCAATGTGTATTTATTTGATGAATTAGTATGTTTTTTCAGGTGATAATGGTGTGAATACAGGTATTACTAAAGTAGCTTTGTATATATGAGTGTGTGTGGTACACTAACACAAGGTGGTAGATTTGAAGGTGTAGTTTATGAAAATCACACCTCAGATATCAGACATTCATACATATAGTACATACAATACAAGGCTATATACAATGTAAACAAATGTATTCTTATGCCAGAGACAGTGCTTAATGCCATTAATATCACTGGCTCTTTCTAGCCACCCTCCATAACACATAGCCTTTCTGATTGTTACGGTGGTAGCAGCCAATGTGAAAGATACATGAACAGAACCATGGCTCCTCTATGTCAAAACCTAGTTTATGTGGGTCCAAAAATCTTTCCTGAGGGAGTTAGAGCTAGGAAACGTTTTCCAAGTTGGAACAATTGAAGTGTGAGTTGGAGAAAAGAAGTGTGCATACCCCTCCATGTTATAACTCCCCAGTAAACTAACAGGTAAGTGGGGGTGGACAACAACCTGTGAGGCTGGGCATCTGCCCTGCTCCCTGGCCTCCATCAGTTGCCTGAGTTATTTTGTTTTGTTTATTCTTCCACAATCAGCAAGGTGGCAGCTTCCCTGCCTCAGCAAAAATCATTTTAGAAGATGAAATCTGTCCCTAAGCCCTGTTTCTGACACTCTTGCCATTGAGTAATCATCAAACACTTCAGGCTTTTGCACAATGTGGACTATTACTCATGTCGCCATAATGTCTCCACTTAGCCAGCATGGTAATTTATTTTAATACTTTCGTCTGGAAAGAAAAATGATTTCGATTTTTCTGATCATACATAGGTTTAACCTTGTATCAATTTATTTGTAAGTTCAATATTTGTATTCCTGATTTAAATGCAAACACAGAATCAGATAGAGAGAAAAATATCCAAGCAAAAGAGCGAGTTATAGACAGAATAGAATAGAATGTGTATTCTGCAGCTTGCTTTAGATTTGGGCAAATAATATGAGATTATAATGAATAATTAAATGCTGATGGTTGTAACATTGATTGCTTTATTGATAGTTGTGCATATTTCATTTTTACTGTTGTGCTTTCAAAATTATTCATTCTCTCTTTAAAAATAAGTTTATATATGTTAAGAGAAATCAAGAGAATCTTGAGGGAATGAGATCAGGACTGGAATGATGGGCTCACACAATAGACAAAGAGGGTTGTGTTCTTCATTCTTACTTCGAGAGATAAAAAATAAACATGATTCATCATATATACACCAGCATTCAAGAAGTTTACCCTAGTCTGCAGGTAGTTCTTCATTTGTTCCCCAGTTCTTTGTTACATAAATTACTTGAATATTGTAGAATATTAATTTTAAAGTTAATTTTATCTCATTTTTCATTTTTGAGAATTTTATATATGCATATAATGCACTTAGATCAGTTCCCACACACTTCCCTTTCATCAAATTACTCTTCTATCCATGATCTAATCATGTCTCCCTTCCAACTGCATGTTCTTTTATAACTGTTCTGAGTCTACTTAATCCTGCCAATATCTGGATATATGTAAGGGCATTTCCTGGAGCATATATCCAGCATTCAAGATGTTTACCCTAGTCTGTAGGTAGTTCTTCATTTGTTCCCCAGTTCTTTGTTACATAAATTACTCGAATATTGTAGAATATTAATTTTAAAGTTAATTTTATCTCATTTTTCATTGTTTGAGAATTTCATATATGCATATAATATACTTGAATCAGTTCACACACATTTCCCTTTCATCTGGAAAACACCATTTGCTGCAAATGCCTTTTCCCCTGACTCTTAAAATCTTCTAACCACTCTTCCTTGATTCTTGAGCCTTTGGTGGAGATGCCTTATTTAGAACTGAACTCTCTTGTACTCTGTGTGTTGAACAATAGTTGGTCTCCATAATTATCACTATCTACTGTTGACCTAAGTTTCTGTGATGAGGGCTGAAAGATACACTAATCTACATGTATAAAGCTAAATCATTAGGAGTCACTTTAATACTGTTTTCATTTATCCAAATAACTGTTGGGTTCTTCCACAGGGCATATGACCAAGTCAGCTATGAGTTTTAGGTCAGCTAACAGTGTGAGGCATAAGTTCTACATCACATTGTTAATGATACTCACTATCTTGAAGTCTAGTCTCATAGATAAGAGGTAGCCACAGCAGCTTCTCTGTGCTTACTTATTTTCCATCTTGCTACTTCCAACCTCTAAATTTTATATTCTGGGTACAATTTCTAGATGGTACATACAGAGCCATGCTTTTGTTATCCATCTGATAGTCTCAGCCTAGTAGAAGGACCTGCTCTGACTTAAAATCTTTCATCAATCTTTGATTAGTTCAAAAATGAATATTTGCCAAACTACACCACAAAGAATGGTGAAACTAGCTAGGAATATCATGTTGGCCACCACCTAGTTAGGAAGTAAAACATCACAATTATATTTTGAAAACTGTGTGCTATTGTGGAATGATGTGGGAGTCCCCTCTGTATGATGTGATTACTGTTAATGAATAAAGAAACTTCTTTGGACCTATAGGAGGGCAGAAACTTAGCTAGGCAGGAAAAACTAAACTGAATACTGGGAGAAAGAAGGGCAGAGTCAGGGAGAAGCCATGTAGCTCCTTTGGAGATGGACGCTGGAACCTTACCCAGTAAGCCACTGCCACGTGGCAATACACAGATTAATAGAAATGGATTAAATTAATATTTAAGAGTTAGCCAATAAGAAGCTAAAGCTAATGGGCCAAGCAATGATTTAATTAAAACAGTTTCTATGTGATTACTTTGATTCTGGGTGGCCGGGACAAAGAGACAGCCTCCTACTAAAGTGGAATATTTGTTTACACTGTTTGAAGATGTATCTCTGTGATTGGTTTAATAAAGAGCTGAATGATCAATAGCTAGGCAGGAGAGAATAGGTGGGACTTCTGGGAAGTGAATGAATGCTGGGTAAAAGAGAGTCGGGACAAGAGTGAGCGTCTGAAGAAGCAGACATACTATGGCACATAACTGAGTCACATGGCAGAATGTAGGTTAGTAGGGACAGGTTAATTAAGTTATAAGAGCTAGTTGGGAAAAAAAGCCTAAGCTAGGGCCAGGATTTCATAATTAATATTGCCCATATGTCATTATTTGTAGGCTGGCAGTTCCGATGAGAAAGCACTATTACAGTGTGCCTTTCTTGCTTTCATCCCACAGCTGTGAATCTGTATGCTGTAGTTATTTCACCTTTGTTCTCGATGACTGATGGTTGTTATGGATATTCCTGAAAATGCTATATAATTGCCTCTACTTTAATTTCTACAATGGTAACAATATTGCTTACATTTCTATGATCTGATATTTAACAAGTGTGTCGCAAAGTTCCATCAACATTCTTATAGTTAGAGAGTTTTTCATCTCTATTGGTGTATGCTAACTGATTAATAACTTATGTGCTGTTGATTGCTATTTCCAATGCATAGAATTTTGCTTTCATAGGCAGTATTCCTATGAGTATCCTTTTTCCTTTTTGAACCTTTTCAACTAGGATATAATCAGCACAAGGTAAGTTGCATGTATAGGAAGTGTTCAATATGATAAGATTTTTCAATGAGTGAGCCCCCCCCCCCCATCAAGGTCAGGAAAGTGTTCATCATTCTTCATGTTTCTCCATATCCTCTATGGACTGTTTCTCGCAGTCTTGAGTCCCTCTCATGTTACCAGGCAACCACTAATCTGCTGTTAGTCTTTATTGATTAGTTTGTATTTTCTAGAAGTTTTGTAAGTGAGGTACATAATGTGTACTGTTGTATGTGTCTCTCACTCTAATTATCTCGGGCTTTAGCATGGTGGATGCAAATGATTTGTTCCTTCTAGTGAAGAGCAAGTCTGTACGCAGAACTTGTTTCCACACGGCCCTGTCCATGTGGATTTGAGTCATTTCCAGATGTTGGTTATAGCAAATTAGACCATGGTGAGCATTCATGTGCAAGTGTTTCCACACACGCTTCTGCTCATTTTCCTTGGGACTAAGATCCGAGATACAGAATGAGGAGGTAAGATAGTGCATACCTCACTGTTTAGGAAACAGATAAAAGTTTGTATCTTTTTGGAAGTATAAACAATTGCAAATTATCTCCTTTCCCACCATTGTTGCTGCTTGGAATGATTTCTACGAGGGTTTAATGATATTTCATTATTGTTTCAATTTGTATTTGTTAATGACTGGTGTCACCGAAACCCTTCTTGTGGTTGTTTTTGCTGTTGGTACACCTTTTAATTTTTAAATATTTATTTTACTTTCTTATATTGTGAGTGTGTATTTGTGTACCTGTGCACTTCTCTGCATGTATACATGAATGTTGTATTCCCTAGGGTAGAAGTTTACATGTGTTCATGAACCACTGGGCATGGGTACTGGAAGTCATACTCATGTCCTCTGTAAGACCAGTAAGTGCTCTTAACCACTGAGTCATTTGTTCTGTGTAATTAGTCTTTTGTTTTACTTGGTGTTAATATTTATTGAATCACTTGTCTTTTCTGTTTGTTATATTTTTTGCTAATGAACTTTGAAAGTTGTTTTTGTACTTTTTATTCTTTGAGAATTTCAGTAATGAATACATGTATTTTTGATAACATCCATTTCCATATACCTCTCCAGCTCCATCTAGATAGCCCATAAGTTACCTTCCCAATTTCATATTGCCTTTTTATATGAGTTAGAATTCAAACCCTTTATTAAATACGTTCAAATATTTCCTCCAAATTTGTGGAAGAGCTTTGTTCCAGTTTGTCTTTTCATTTTCTTAATTGTATCTTTTGAAGGAAAGTTTTGAATTTTGATGAGATAGAATGAATATATTTTTCTTAAATGTGCATGGTTAATGATAAATGCAAAGAAAGCTTCAATTAATTCTCCACAGTTTTTCCTACATTTTTCTAGTAGAAAAATGAGTTTTATAAATGTGTGCAGCTATATCTATTCATTTAAATTTTTATATACTATGACAATGATGGTGTTGGTGGTGGTGGTAGCATTGTGTATGTGCAAGTACATTCTTGTCATGGCACCTGTTGGAGGTCAGAGGACATCTTTGGGATTCAGGTCTATCCTTGCTTGTATTTGGCATTGAAGTTCAGGCATCCAGGCTTGCATAACAAGTGCTTATGTTGCTGAATCATCTTGATGTCTCTTCATTTGAGTTTTGAATTACTCTTACTTGGTAGCTCAGACTGGTCTAGTACTCACCATGTTGTTCTGGCTGGCTTTGAACTTGTAGCAATTCTCTTTCTTCAACCTCTAGAATAGCATAAAGTCTGAATAGACTTTGTAATTTTGAGTGTATGTTTTATTTTTCATTTTTTATCCTAGGAACAGGCTCCCTTTTCTACCTTTCCATTCCCCTTATTCTCTTTTCTCTCTTTTCTGTCTTCTTTCTTCTTCTCCATTTAAAAAATATTCCCACCTAACTAAGCATAGTTTTTTTAAAGAATTCAGATGAATTGCTTTCAAGACTTTGTCAAAAGCAGTTACCTACCATGTTTGTGAGGACAGCATCCACAACGCACTTTCAACTGGTGAAAGGTTTGGGCAATGCTTTTTACTTTTAGAACTTATTATTATGGCTGCTCCTCTCTTTCTTTGCTTCTTTGAAAGATCATTGAAATTTACTAATTACGTATTTAAATTGTTAGAATTTTTAAGCCATTTTGAAGGGAAAAACTCAACTCCATTTTGTGTTAGGCCCCAAGGCATTTAAGTTTCCGTTTCCCGGAAGAGTGAGATTTGGTTTGAGGAAACAGAAATTACAGCCATCTGGGACTGTGACCAAACCAAAAAGGGGCCTCAGCCTAGGGGCAACCAATCAGGAGGGTGTAACCCAGCTGCTCAAGATAGATATCAGCAAAGTGGGAGGTTCCTTAGACGGGAGCCAATCAGAAAGTTTCCCATATCCCTTATGCCCATAACTGTAGATTTGTGGGTTTTTGCCTTTATAAACCCTGTTAAGAATGGTGGGGCACCTCCTCTGGACCCCGTTACATTGGTGTACAAGATGAGGTTCCTGCCTTGGCTTGAACTGTGCAAATGAACCTTGCTTTTGTATTTTGGTAAGTCTGGGTCTTTGGTGATCTTCTTGGGGTCTCCATGATCTGGGCACAACAATATCTTCCTAATTTCCAAGTGGTTGATGGTGACTTTTACCTGTTTTGGAGTTAATATCATAGCACATACTAGACAACATACAATTGCACTGGTACCTGAGCTTTATGCTCTGTGCAGCTACAGTTGAATATTTTACATTGACACATACCACAAGCTCCACCATAAATACCACCCTGCTATAGAAATGCCCATTCATCGTTTAGAGAAATAAAGGAAAGATAAAAAACTATAGCATTTTAAACTATAGCATTTCTTGGATAGGTAGGATCAAGATAATGAAAATGGCAATCCTACCAAAAGCAATCTATAAATTCAATGCAATCCCCATCAAAATCCCAACACAATTCTTGAAAGATCTTAGAAGAACAGTAATCAATTTCATATGGAAAAACAAAACAAAACAAAAACCAGGATAGCCAAAACAATCCTGTACAATAAAGGAACTTCTTTCTGGTGACATCACCATCCCTGACATCAAGCTCTATTACAGAACTACAGTAATGAAAACAGCTTGGTATTGGGATAAAAACAGAGAGGTTGACCAATGGAATCTAATTGAAGACCGAGGTATATTAATCCACATACCTATGAACATCTGATTTTTGACATAGAAGATAAAATTATACAATGGAAAAAAGAAAGCATCTTCAACAAATGGTATTAGCATAACTGGATGTTAACATGTAGAAGAATGAAAATAGATCCATATCCAATGACATGCACAAAACTCAAGTTCAAATGGGTCAAAGACCAAAATATAAATTTGACCACACTGAATCTGATAGAAGAGAAAATGAGAAGTTGCTTTCAAAGCATGGGCACAGGAACTCACTTCCTAAATATAACACCAGTAGCACAGACACTAAAAGCAACAATAAATAAATGGGACCTCCTGAAACTGAGAAGCTTCTGTAAAGAAAAGGACACAGTCAATAAGACAAAAAGGCAGCCTACAGAATGGGAAAAGATCTTCACTAATCCCACATTAAACAGAGGACTGATCTCCAAACTACACAAATAACTCAAGAAATTAGACATCAAAATTCCAAATAAACCCATTAAAAATGGGGTATAGAACTAAACAGAGAATTTTCAACAGAAGAATCTCAAATGGCCAAAAGATACTTAAGGAACTGCTCAACATCCTTAGCCATCAGGGAAATGGAAATCAAAACAACTGTGAGATACCATCTTACACCAGTCAGAGTGGCTAAAATCAAAATATGCTGATGATAGTTTGTGCTGGAGAGGATGCAGAGTAAGGGGAACATTCCTCTGTTCCTGGTGGGAGTGCAAACTTGTGCAACAACTATGGAAATCATCATGGTGGTTTCTCGGAAAATTGGGAAACAGTTTCCTCAAGACTCAGCAATAGCAGTCTTGAGCATATACCCAAAGGATGCACACTCATACCACAAAGACATTTGCTCAGCTGTGTTCATAGTAGCATTATTCGTACTACCCACCGCATGGAAACTACCCAGATGCCCCTCAACTGAAAAATGGATTAAAAGGTGGTATTTCACACAATGGAGTACTACTCCTGAGAAAATTGGGAGCATGGTCGGGGAGAAGAAGGAGGGTGAAAGGGGAGGGGAAAGAGAGAAGGGGAAGTGAGAGGAGACCATGAGGGAACAGGATGGTCAAGATGAGAGAGAGAGAGAGAGAGAGAGAGAGAGAGAGAGAGAGAACAAAGAAAGGGATATCTTGATTGAGGGCACCATTACAGGGATAGTGAGAAACCTGGCACTAGGGAATTTCCCAGGAGTCCACAAGGATGACCTCAGATAAGACCCTAAGCAATAGTGAAGGGGGTGCCTGAACTGGCCTTTCCTTGTAATCAGATTGATGAGTACCTTAATTGTCATCATAGAACCTTTATCCAGCACCTGGTGGAAGTAGATGCAGAGATCCACAACTAAGCACTGGTCAGAGCTTCTGGAGAACAAAGAAAGGGAGGAGTGATAATATGAGAAAGGGATCAAGACCAAGATGGGGAAAACCACAGAAACAGTTTACCTGAGATAGTGGGAGCTTGCTGACTGTGGATCAACAGTGAGGGAACCTGCATAGGACAAAACTAGGCCCTCTGAACATGGGAGACAGTGTTCAGCAGTCTGTGGAGTCACTGGCAGTGGGACCAAGATTTGTCCCTAGTGCTTGAACTGACTTTTTGGAGACCATTCTCTGTGGAGGAATACCCTACAGAACACAGATATAGGGGTGGGCTTGGTCCTGCCTCAATGTGAAGTGCCAGGCTTTGTCGGCTCTCCATGGGAAGCCTTACCCTCTCTGAGGAGTGGATTGGGGATAGGGTTTGGGGAAAATTAAGGGAGAAGTAGAAGAGGAGGGAGTGGGAACTGGGATTGGCATGTAAAATGAGAAAATGTCATTTAAAAAAGAAATATCATATCAGTGACTGCTGATTATTTAGGGAAAACAATATTTATTTCAAATAGATGAAGATTTTCTTACCCAAACGCCATTGATCTCTTTTATACACAGTACTTTGTACATAGTAGATGCTCAAATTAACTGATGATAAATTTATTTTAATTTTAGGAAATTGTTTGGAATAAATACTGATTTTTTTTTTTACTCAGAGTTTCTCTGTAGCTTTGGAGCCTGTCCTTGAACTAGCTCTTGTAGACCAGACTGAGATTCACATGCCTCTATCTCCTGAGTGCTGGGATTAAAGGTGTGAGCCACCATTGCCCTCGAATAACTGTTGAATGCCTTATTCTGACATAAGGCAGATGGTGAGGAGTTAAATAAATAATGTCTAAATGGCACTGCCAGTGATATAAAAATCCCTGTCACATCTTTGCATATTGCAAGAATGCATTTTTCCTTTGTAAAATGTTGCAGGGAATATCAGGTAGGCAATAACAACCTTTGGTTATCCAAGGGCACAGCCTCCTGATTAGTATTTATACTCTTTTCTGTAGCCATCTATTTCCATGAATTTTTCTAATTGAAGATCTGAGTACTAAGTCTGAAAGGGGGCAGAGTAGAGTGCATTGATTCCGCAAGTTTCTGGGGCCACTTTTGTAAGAGCTGCATGGGACCCTAGAGAACAGCAGCTCTGCCTTCTAGTCTGTGTCCTGAGAAAAGGCAGACTGATCAGGAGAGAGGACATTCTTTCTTGGTGTCAAGGCACAGCCTGGTCAAGCATGGAAGGGATTGGCCAGTGGAAGGCAGGGTAGCCTGGAACCAGAACTCTCCCAAGAAATTCTTCTGCTGTGGTGGTCAAGAAATATTGCCTCCAATTGCTCAAGCCAGTGACCTTCTATTGGGACCTTAGAAAGAAAGGACAGATGTACTGTTTTTTTTTTTTTTCTGAAGAAAAACAGGGTGAAACTCATTCTGGAACTGTCCAAAATTAACTGAGAGATTTTCAAAGACCTTGAAGTGTCATCCAGACTGGGGAGAGGGGAGGGTATAAGAATTCACAGCGCTACAGGTGTGGCTGTATGCCAGGGAAAAATTTATCATTAATATTAATGTGACCTCGTTTTACCCGTAAGCTGCTGAGAAAGATATTGGTGTTCCTCATTGTGCATTTTTTCCAAGTATTTTCATCTAGCATCATGTTTTTGTTCTAGAGTCATCCGTGGGACACAGATCAAATCCAGATCTCACACTTTTGTTTCCACTGTTCTCAAGAGAAATTCGGTTAAGATGAAGTACACATAAACCCCTAAGGGAAATGCTGTGTGCAACTCGCATACTGTGGAAAAGATAGGCACTTGCTTGCATTTCCCTTTTGTTTGGATAGTGCCAGGGAAGCAAGTGGGGGCATTTAGAAGCACAGAGTGCTAAGCCTTGGCATTAGTTCTGAGTGACCTCATGCTCAGAAACGCTGAGTGCAATGGGGAAACTATCAGGTAAACCTCCAAGACATTCACTCTTACATAGATTTGAAGCCCGTTCTACCACAGACTATTAGTCCTATTTTTGTGGACTAATTTAATTTAATTTTAACCCCCTTTCACAAAATCTCATTTAAAATTCTAAATATCAACATTTGGGCTGTCTCTGTGTTTAGGCAATAACTCTAACACAGGTAATTTTGCTAGAATGAGGCTATGGCACCATCTAGTATACATGATACCCTGGGAAAACCGGAAACAAACACAGTTGGAGATAGTGATGAAGAAGGGGTCCTTGTTTGATGCAGCCAGATGTCATCAGCTGCATACCAAGGGGAGAGGTTTCAGAGCAACCTAACCTCATCAGCTTCTTCATTACAGCCTTCCAGTTCTCAGAGATGTGGAATTATATTCCTGTTGTTTGAGCCACAGAAATGATGGGTTGTATGGGCATGAGAACTCTTTGGTGGGCCAATAAAACCTAATCGTCTGATAATTGAGACTTTCATACTAAGAAGATCATAATCTCAGGAAAAGGGTCTTGCATGGCTATAGCTTTCATTTTCTTTTGCTTAAAGTGGAAGTTCACAGTGCAATTTAAAAATCGTACACATAAAGCTGTAATGAACGACACTCAAATGTCACTGGTAACCATTTACACTCTAGATATGCTTAAAACCCAAGCAAGAGGAAAGAAATCATGCCTGATACTGTAAACCTAGCCAGCTTCCAAGAGCCATGGAGGTCATGCATCTTAGGAAAGAATCTACTGCCACCACTTTGCCAGATTAGCATAATTCCTTACTTCATTCTAAATCTTATACCCACAGAAAAGTGTAACACCTAGCCAAAAAGCCTCTCTTTACAGCAAACGGAGAACTTTGCAGAAAACCACAGCTGGATACAATACAGAGATCAATTAATCATAGGGAGTTCACCTGGATTGATACTTCTACATCACATCTATAACTCAGGGAGTATCATGGAAGAGAAGATAGGAAGATTATTAGAGCCAAAATACTAGGAAGTCAGCTATAAAACTTTCTTCTTTAGAAATGACTGCATATGGACCTTGGGAGCTCAAATATGCAGTCATTTCTAAAGAAGAAAGTTTTATAGCTGACTTCCTAGTATTTTGGCTCTAATAATCTTTCTTCCTAGACCTGGATGGAGGCAGGAGGACCTTGAACTGCCCACAGGGCAGGGAACCCTGACTTCTCTTTGGACTGGAGAGGGAGGGAGAAGGGAGTGGGGCATGGGGAGTGGGGGGGAGGGGGAGGGAAAAGGGAGGCAGAGAGGAGGCGAAAATTTTTAATAAAAAATAAAATAAAATAATAAAAAAGGAAATGACAGCATAAACAAGAACTCCACCCCAATAGCAATATCAAAAAATATGTCAATGTGCAAGTAGAAAAATAATTTCAGGGTCTAACCACTAGAAAAAGAGCTATAGGCAACAAATGACTGTTGGAAGAAGGCAAATTAGCTTTTCCTAGGAATGAGTCCCTTAACTGGTTGTTCAATGCAAAGTGATCGTCCTTGAAACCACATACACACAAACAACAAAAATGAACCCTGCAAGTTGTGGTTATGCATATGTGCGTGTGCATAAACATACTTATACACACCTAAACATGTGTGTGTATCTATATAACAATAAGGAAGAAAAAGAGGCTACCAACTTAAGAGTGGGTGGAACATGGGAAGAATTTGAAGAAGGGTAACTAGAGAGGGCTGAAAGAAGAAAAGAAGGAAATGATGTAGTTCTATTTCAATTTCAAATATTAAGAATGAATATAATAATAATTAATAATAATAAATCTTCCATGACATGACTGCATATACACAGACCTTTAGGGTTCTCTGCTGTAAGTCTTCCATATGGCATGGCCTGTGATCTGTTTCCAGCACAGATCATACCCATTCTGACTCACTCAGGCAGTTCTCCCGCCTTCCAGTACCTTCCCTTTAGTTCCTCCTGACTGTATAGGTATTGGTGTCTTTTTCTGCTGTCCCATTTCTTCTCTAGAATCCTGTTGTATCTATTACCTATATTATCCACCTCAGAAGTGACTTTTTATGCTTACATATTTCATCTAGTCCATAACATCATCTGCAAGTGTACAAAATAGATGAGATAACACTCTAAGTATAATAAATAATTGTATTAGACTCTATTGTGCTAGCCATGGTGGACTTAACATCATACTCCAAGAATAAGAAATGAGTAGTTTCACTACATTCACTAAAAGTAGTTTCACTTTTTGCTAAAATATTCTTGTTGGTAACCAAAAAGAATCAAGTGCTTCTATTGCTCTGCTGAGCCATGAAGATTTATCTGGAGGGCAGTAAATCGGGTCAAAGCAGGCTACCTCATCTATTTCCAGGCCTCTTACAAGAACCAAACAAGCTTCCCTTGGGAAGGCTTTTGAAAGGAAGGAGTCAAGGGCTTTACTGGGAAATGGACCTCTGTCTGGCACTAGACTATCACTGAATATCCAGACCAGAATTTGCAAGCTATTAGGATGATAATTGCTTATGGAATTACTAGAGCATGGTGTCTTTTTAGATGAGTCTACCTGAGAAATTCAGCTCCAGCACACTCGGGAAGTGACTGAAATGAATTAGGAGATGGGGAAGATTCAGACCTGCACCAGGCTCAGGGATGTCAGGGGCAGTGATTCAGATAGATATTATCACACACACACACACACACACACACACACATACACACACACACACACGAACATACACACACACTCTCACATAAACACACAGTGACAGATGAGGCAGATGACATTTTCTGCTTCTTCGAACTGACTGATGAAGATCTGACAAATTAGAAATAGTTGTGGACAAGTTCAAGAACATTTTTCTAGTGAGTATGGCAAAGGAATCTTAAAGTGCAGAGATGAAAAATTCCCCATGGACCATGGAGAGCAGGGAACGACAGAATATTGGAAGAAAATAATTATATATGTCTGTCTTCAGGTAAGACATGGTATTTTAAAGGATTCTATGGGCATAAAAGGAAATGTCGAAAACAAAGGCAATTTCATCTTTAGATACTGAGTTATAGAACAGATTCTTCCAGATGTCATTTTCTGGTCTATTCTCTCATGGGATAAGAATGTAGGAATCGGAGACAGGGTTTAGACCTTTGCAACCCTTTCACAGATACTCACTTTCACCGGATCTATACTCAGTTCTTATTTTTTCTTATCATGGTTAAAGGTTATTAGGAACCAGTATTTGCAGATAAATTCAGTGTCTTTTATTTAGTTAGATTTAGATTATATTAGACCATGGAAGGGTCTGCCTGATTTGAAACTTTTCCAACTGATGGCGAATAAAAGTTGATCAATTGTCTTTCAATTTCTGCAAACAGATGTAAGTCCTCATGTTTCTAAGGGTATTTGTCTAATCTTATCTTGGAAGTACAGGGAGCTAAAGGATGGACTGTGTGAACAACTGTGGAAATACTGGACTAGAACTCTGTTCGTGGTGCAGTTTACATACTGCATTGGAAAACCAATGAGGAAAATCAGTTAAGTCGTAAGGGGGGATCTATAAAGGATGAAGGTCATCAGCATTTCTTCATTTATGATCTGCTGTGCTATCACTGCCCAGCTCTGAGAGGCTCACTGCAGCAGATATCAACTGATGGACCTGCAGTTGGTGCTTGCATGATACCATGTGCCACTGGGAAAGTAAATTGCACAGCTAAAGCTGGACAAAGTAGAAATCAGATCACTTCCACCATGAGCCAGTAGCCTGCAGAAAGTAAACCATGCCACTCCAGCTGTCTCCACATTCCCCACGTTACAAACTGAGTTTGTAGTTAGTGAGAATCAATCTGGCCTCAAACTTTTCAAACCTCCCACAACCAAAGTAAATAGATAGATAAATAAATAATAAAAGACTACATCTGTTATGATCACATTACTACATCTTATAATGTCTGTAACCCATTTATATCTTTTCTGTGTGGTCAATGTGGGACTTGATGCTTAGTATTATAAAATGAGACAATGATGGGAAATTACATCTCATCCAGACTGCAGGTGTTTCTGTTGTCGTTTGGTTGGTGATGGTTTATTTTTTAGTGTGTGTTTTTTGTTTCACTACTATAGCCAAGTTTATCCTCCAGCACTCAATCCTCTACCTTCTACCGCCTAAATATGAAGAGTACAGGTATGTGCTACCATTTCTATTTTGAAAAGTTCAGTTTCATGGTTTTGGTTTTGTATCCTGCAGTTTGCTTACTGAAGGACGTTGATCATATATATACATATATATGTTTAATGTTCTTCCAATTTGAGTGTAACTTTAGGAAATGTGAGCTGAGAAATCTTAATTTTATTTTTATATTCAGGAAGCCCTCTATTAAGAGTTTACTTTTGGCTGCCATGGTCAATATGCTGCTTACTATGCAAGCACAATAACATGAGTTCAGATCCCTCACACCCAAATAGGAAAGACTGAGAATGTGGTAATACACACATGTGTGACTACGGCTGTATAGTCAGAGACTTTTATCCCTGGGGCTTACTGGCCAGACATCCTTCCCTAGTTGCAACTTTAAAATTAAATGAGAAAGCAAGTGGAGTTACAAAGAAACAAATGGTATGTCCATTTTTGGCATTCCCACGCCCAGACAGATATTTGCGGTGCTTGCACATAAATACAAGTGTGTGCATATACATACCACATAGACACACACGAAACTTTATCATGAAATCAATTAAAATTTACTTTCATTTTTAATCTAGATGATTCCAGTACTTCTACCTTGTGAAATTAAACAAGGATTTAAGTATTGCCCAATGCAAAACTCAGAGCACTGCACTTCCTCTGTCCACTAATGCGCTAGAAATCAGGAGACATTCCAGGTGCCAAATACTCCCCTACTATTGCTGTCCAGGCAGGACAAACCTAGCATATAGTGTATGATTCAAACTTAGAATGTATAATTCAACACGGCAGGGATATGAGAAACACCATGTTGAGTGTAGAGGTGGATGCTTAAGGAGCTGTGGATTGTAAGGTGCAAATGTTTCACAGTGTAGAAGGCCAGGGGACCTTAAACTGATAGCAGAGTGGTGAGGAGCCAGATTGCAGATGGCGAGAGGAAGAGAGAGAGAGAGAGAGAGAGAGAGAGAGAGAGAGAGAGAGAGAGAGAACCCCATTAACCAGTAAATCCTTTCCAAAAAGCAGTGAAGGGCATAAGAGCAAGACTCATGTTATCAAGGTCACCAGTGACTTTGTTGAATATTTAAGGCTCAACATGTCGATCATGACACCAGTTACCATAGATACACACACACACACACACACACACCCATCCTCATAGGCCTCATGACCAGAATCACATGTCCCCTGAAGAAGTACTATTATGTGATAAAAAAGGAGTATTGTTCCCAAATCTTTTAGATGGTTGAGTAACTACTGAAGACTATCTCAAATTTCCTCCACCAGAATCAGATCAGAATGAAGAGGTCCTCTGGAGAGAACTGCAGATATTAGGAAGATACTAGACTCTAAATACACTTGACATTTATGTATTAAATATGGAGACAGGGTGGATTAAGGAACAATAAATAAATAAATAAATAAGAAACTAAATCCTCCATAAACCTATTAACAAAAGAAATAATAAAAAGTCATCTTCAATGGTTTCCCAGTAAAAAGTTAATTTTAAGTTCTCTGAAGCCATAGCTTCATTGTTGAGGGCAAAGGAAATACAAAGAAAATTTAAGATATTGAACAGCAAAGACATGGCAATTGTCTTTGAAAGAAATAATTTAAATCCTTATAATTATTTGTACTAAACTTCTGGAACATTCAGATGCCAAAGTGGAAGACTGTGGTGGGGTGTGGCAGGGGATCAACTTGTTTAGAAAGTCCATCATGTCACATTGTAGTAGTCTTGACTTCAGAGACTTTGAAAATCCATGGGCCATGTAAATCTGATCTAATGATGAGGACCTGGAACCTGGTCTTGGAAAAAATCCAGAAGAGGCTCTGCTTAGATGTCATATTAAAAGGCTGGCACCTCCAGCTCGGAAAGGAGCATCAGATACTCTCTTTTGTGAGGAACAGATTTTTGATGCCTCAGAAGAGGAATATATGTTCACACTGTTGAAGTGTGTGGATTGATTGGAAATTGGCATCGCTCATTTGACCACTGGGATTTGTGATTGTCTCCGCTGGAGAGTGTTCATCTCTGGAAAGGTAGAAAGCCCTGATGCTATTACTCACCAGCTACTTGTGTTTAATGGTGAAAGAAGCCCTGATACCCATCTAGTTCTAGTGTCTTGTAGAGAAATATTTGTACTCAGAAGTGATTTGTTTTGTAGGATGTGGAAATCAATCAACCAAGATCCAGAATCCTGAGTGTTAATGTTCAAAGGGCCAATGCTAGCTTCACATCGTGTATGAAGTGGAAGGCTGAACAATCAAAGAGAGGGACTGGGGAGTTCCACATCTTAAACATTAAAGTTTAAACAGAGAAAAAACAAATAAGGTTTAAGTAGATGTTAGTCGGCCAGCTACTTGATCACTGTGGCACTGTTGCTCATTTTTCTTTGCCCCAATCTATTTCTGTCTCAGTGCCTCAGTCCCCCTCTCTGTCTTTGTCTTCTATCTCAATACCACCCTGCTCTCTGCCCTCGATTTCTTATTATTATATATAACTATGTAAATCTAGGAGAATTCACAATGCTTTGACAACTTTCTGCAAAAATAGGTGTGTGGATATTTTCTGTCCTGTACACAAAATTTTACTCATTCTTTTCATCTAGGTTGAACACTCTCCTTAATTAAAAGAAACATAGCTACATGCCAAAAAATAATAGGAAGTGAAGAATCAGAATCAGTTTCTAATATTCTAGTTTTCTTAATTTCCTTAATTGCTCAATTTTTTCTCTTTGAGACAATTTCCATTCAACACCTAAGGATTCATTGTTGACTGGGTATGTTTTTAATTGAGGCTAGCCTCCAGAGCTAAATCTGTTTCTCTCCCTGTTCTTTTTCTTATTTGCATATCAGTTAACAGTTTGAATTATACATAAAAATGTCTCCTTAATGGCTTGAGTCAGCCACAGAAACATGATTTTTGGTGTCCCCAGCAAGTGTCACCATACTTAAATGATTTATTTCAACCAGTACTTAAGTTTGTTTTCCTAGACGTATTTGCACAATTTATTGGAACCAACCAATACTATTTAATTACTACGACTGGCATTGCAGCCCTGTTTCAATGCAGGTTGAAATGTTTTTAGGTAAAGAGTTCTTCTAGAGGGTATATAAAATGCCCCCTCTCTTCCTTCCTTCCTTCCTTCTTTCCTTCCTTCCTTCCTCCCTCCCTCCCTCCCTCCCTCCCTCCCTCCCTTCCTTCCTTCCTTCTTTTCTTTCATTTATTTACTTATCTATATATTATTTGTGGGTTTTTTTTTGAAACAGGGTTTCTCTGTATAGCCCTGGCTCTCCTGGAACTCACTCTGTAGAAAAGGCTGGCTTCAAATTTTTACAGATTCTTCTGCCTCTGCCTCCCGAGTACTTGGATTAAAGGCATGTACCACCACTATTCAGTTTATTTATTATTTTTGAGATTATGATATAATTACACCATGTCTCCCTTCCTTTTCTCCCTTTAAATTCTCTTCTTGTTTTTTTTTTCAAATTCATGGCCTCTTCCTTTTGTTTTTATTGCAGGCATGTATGTATTTGTATATACATATATATTTCTAAAATATAATCTGCTAGGTCCATATAATATTTTATTGGTACATGTCATCTTAACCTTTTCTTGTATCTTCTGCAGAACCTGGAAGTCACAAATATACAAACTCAGGAGCCTCTCTAAGATAAAAGATGGGTCTGTGCTGGCCAGTTGTTTTCATAGACGAATGCTATTTCTATCTTGGTTTCTGTCTATGACCTTGTCTCTATGTCTCTGTCTCTCCCCTTCTCACATCTTCTTTCTTGTTAAAATGCAGTTACTATTTACATTTTCATTTAAACAATCAATGTTATAATTATTTGCAGAAATGAGTGTAAGGGGTCTGGAGAGATGGCTCAGCATTTAAGAGTACTTGCTGTTCTTAGAGAAGACTATTATTCAGTTTCCAGCACCCATATCAGGCTGCTTACACTACCTGTAACTCCAGTTCAATGAAATAAAACATCCTTTTCTGGCCTCCTTGGATACCTACACATGTGTAGCATACACTCAAACACATAGACATAAATAGAAATAAGATATCGTTAAGAAAATAAATGATTATATGGATACTTTTTCTGTCTTATAAATACAGCCTTTCAAAGATGTCTGAGGAAGGTTTTCCAGTACCCTCTATTTTATTTTACGCTGTGTCCATAGTATAATGGCAAATGAAGACAAGCAGAGATAAAATCATCCCCCAAATGTTTCAACAGAAAAATCAAAAAAGAATTTGCTGGACTGTGCTGCTTTGGATTCCAGCAGTAGAATAGAAGACATTTCCACTGACCTCTCCGGCCTGGTTCATTAACTCAATACCATTGCTTCAGTCATATCTTACTCTATTTGGTTTTCAACTTTCTGCTTGAATTCAAACTGTCTGTCAAGTGTGATAACAGGCAGAAAGGCACACCCCAGGAAGTGAGTGTTCTTACCTTTCTCTAATTTCCTCAGTTGTAATATTGTTCCTAATATTAATGAAACTATGCATTTGACTCATAGGTTCTAAATCCCTCATGAGCACATTGTCCCAGTATGTGGTTCCAAGGATCATCTTTGTATAGGCTTAGCCTCATTTTGAAGACACAGAGATGAGATTAAAACCCAGGGCCTCCTTATTTCCTAGAGTTATTATTTTATATGCTATATGTGACTTCTTTTATTGCTACGTGGAGGGGCCTGTGGCAGTTTTTGTTGTCAATGTGACAGGACATGGAACCAATCTAACCATGCCTATAGGAAATGGTCTTGGCTACTTTAATTAATGTTAGAAGCCCCATTTCAACTATAGGCTGGAATACTTTTGAAACAGAGGTCCTGGAATATCAACTAGAGACAGAGAGCAGAGTACTAGCATGCATGCATTCATGGCTTTCTTCTTGTGAAAGCAAATGGAACTTGACCTGCTGCCTCACACAGTTACTACCATGACTTGCTGGCCAGAATTGATTCAACCTAGAACTGTGAACCAAAAACAAACCTTTTCTTCATTAAGTTGCATTAATGAATTAAGGGCATTTTAACACAGTAACAGGAAAGGAACTCTGACAGTTCCCCCCATTGCTAAATGCCAGCCTTGTCTCAATGCCCGGAGGGTAATGAGTTATGTCAAATCCAGTCTCTTAAAGAACCTCCTCCTAGTGGGTGATCCATCGGACACCTCTCTTCCTGTTATTGCTACCAGCCACCTTCATCTCTTATGTCCATTTCCCTTTTGTAGAATGTCAAGACTTCTTGAATGAAAGTAGGTCATCCAGAGGTTGATGGGCGACTTTGAGATGTTTGCATACCTGGGCTCTTCCTGTCGGCATTGCAGCAGACACCCTGCTTGGCCTTGTGCAGGTCATTATGGATCTCTTCACTTCTGCTTTCCCATCTGTTAGAAAGTGGATAATAATATTTGCCTCACTGGGGTATATTTAAGCTTAATTACTATAATTGCTTGTAAACAATTTGCTATCCCGAGATAAAACATATGACTGGAGAGCAAAAATTAGAGGCGACAATTTAATATCTCTTTATTTATTTTTGAAATTTATTACATGATTGCCTTTGCCGAACGAGTTTATTCCAGCAGTCTTTTGGGACAAATGACTGTGTGATATCATGAAAAACCACCTTGACTTAAAAGTCAAGTTTTCTTTCTAGTGTCAGCTCTGTAGTGATGTGAGATTTTTTTAATGTTCCCTGAACTTCTGAACTTTATTTCAAAATGATCAGCAATATCTGCTCATGTTATCTTACAGAGGTGAGAAGAGTGAGCATGATCTACAACTGATATTCAGAATGAATTAGGAACTTAAAGAAACTTAACACTAGGCACATTGAACAGGCATCTTAGGAAAAAGCTGTTGGCAGCACGAGGAATTGATAAGAAAACAAAGTTTGAGCAAATGTTCCGAAAGGTGATATAAAAATGTTTTATGTTTTAAAAAGAATTTCTCCAAATTTAGAGCTGTGTGTGACACATGCAAAATACTCAATGAGATCAACTATTCTTATATTTTAGTTGCTGAGACCTCATCCATCTCCCTTGAGTACCAAAGATGCAGGGACTGATATTATTGAAACCTACTAATCATGTACAATTAACCCTATATTTGGAAAAGAAGTCTGGATAGTGACATCAAGAGATGATAGTGATATCACTTAAAACTATGAAATCCTCCATGGTCACTTAAATTCTCAATACATTCCACATTAGGGATTAGCCCCTTAGTCTTTTTACAAAAGGAAAGAGTTCATTGAAGTTACTGCTGCCTTCCAGTCTCTTTATTTCAAGAGACAGAAAAGTTCTTCTATGTGTGAACCTTGGGGAAAACCTTGGGGAAGGAAAACCTTGGGGAAGATGAAGTCACAAAGACCACAATAAAGAGACAGAAGTTGGAACTGGGGAAAATATCATAGCATACAGTGTGATAAATAAAGAAACAGATTGTGGTAGAAGACAGAGGAGCATCTTGTATGAAAGAGTAATCTAACTCTTGCCAGCTATGCATGCAATCCCTGCAGTCAGGATGCTGATGAGCGACATGGGGGACATGGGTTCTAAGCCAACATGGACAATGTATTAAGACATGGTCTCAAAAGCAAGCAAATAAAGACATCCTGAAATCTACTCCTCTATCATTATCTCATATACAATAGGAGTGCATACTCATTTTCAATAGATACATAGACAGATATAAATAAAAGTGGACTGTTGTACTTCACTTATTAACCCATGTGGGATCTAACTCAGTTTGTTAGAAAGAACTTCTGTTTATATCATGTTAGTTGCACACAAGAAAAACTGTGTAAGGACTGTAGGTGAGTGCATTGCCATGTTCTGCCTCAGCTCTCTGAAAACTTGTCCTGAGGAGTTCTGAAGTTCTGCAGAACTATTTTAGAAATTCACCCACATACCATTTTTTTCTCTTTTTATTGAAAATGGATTCTTTTCCCTGCTCCCATCCCATGGGAGCCATCTTAGGGTTGGCAAGAGACTTGGACCTAGAGGGGCTCCCAGGTGCCCAGGGCGATGTCCCCAGTTAGTTCCCGGGGCAGCTGAGGATAGGGAACTGAAATGACCCTATCCTATAGCCATACTAATGAATATCTTGCATATCACCATAGAACCTTCATCTGGCGATGGATGGAGATAGAGACAGAGACCCACACTGGAGCACCGGACTGAGCTCCCAATGTCCCAATGAGGAGCAGAAGGAGGGAGAAGATGAGCAAGGAAGTCAGGACCATGAGGGGTGCACCCACCCACTGAGACAGTGGGGCTGATCTATTGGGAGCTCACCAAGGCCAGCTGGACGGGGACTAAAAAAGCATGGGATAAAACCGGACTCTCTGAATATGGCAGACAATGAGGGCTGCTGAGAAGCCAAGGACAAGGGCACTGGGTTTTGATCCTACTTCATGTTCTGGCTTTGTGGGAGCCTAACCAGTTTGGATGTTCATCTTGCTAGACCAGGATGGAAGGGGGAGGACTTTGGACTTTCCACAGGGCAGGGAACCCTGACTGCTCTTTGGACTGGAGAGGGAGGGGGAGTGGAGTGGGGGGAGGGGGAGAGGAGTGGAAGGAGGGGGAGGGAAATGGGAGGCTGGGAGGAGGCGGAAATTTTTTTTCAATAAAAAAAGAAAATGGATTCTTTTCTCATACAATCTTTATTAAAGGTTTCGCTCCCTCCCCTCTGGATTCACAGCCTTTCTGTCTCTCAGTTGAAAAGAACAGGCTCTAAGAGATAACAACCAAATGACAAAATAAAATATAATAAGATGAAGCAAAAACTATAATATTAAAATTGTACATGCTAGCTCAAGAGAAAAAAGAGTCCCAAGAGCAGGCAAAAGAGTCAGAGGTCCACTTGTTCTTATAGTCAGAATTCCCATAAAAATACTAAGTTAATAGCTATAATATATACACAGAGGATTTGATCCAGACTCACATAGGCCCACGTGCTTGCTGCTTCAGTCTCTGTGAACTTATAGAAGCCTTACTTACTTGATTCAGAAGGTCATGCTTTCCTGGTGTCCTTCATCTCTTCTAGATATTACAGTTTTTCTGCTTCCTTTTCCCTGAGCTCTGGGGTGAGGAATTTGATGGAGACCTCCCATTTAGGCTCTTTTTATGTATAATGATTGGTTGTGGGTCTCTGTCTCTGTTTCCATCTGCTGCCAGAGGACGCCTCTCTGATGATCACTGGATTAGGAATGCACTGGTCTATGGGTACATCAGAATATAATTAGGAGTCATTTTATTGTATGTTTTTGTTTGTTTGTTTGTTTATGTTGTTTTGTTTTGATCAGTCCTCTTTAGTTTTACCGTAGGTCTTTTGGTTATCTAGCCTCGACTTCTTGGCTGCCCAAAACACATCAATGTAAGTTTCTTCTTGTGCACTGAGTCTTCAATCAAATCAGATATTGCTTGACTATTCCCACAGTTGTGCAATTTGGGCAGATGACAGTTTGAGACCTCCAAGAGGAGACAGGAGTGAAAAATACTAGTCTCTTTTGCACAGTGTATGTTTTACTGTGTGACCTAGGCTCCCAACAGAACCAGAGAAAGCCACATATTGATTCCCAAATGAATCTTTATGGTTTTGCTTGTTCTGCCTGAGCCCATCATTTGAAAAATTGTCTGCAATTAATCTTCAAGGCAGGATGCAATCAGCCAAGGGTTAGAAGAATGGCTTCAAATGGTCCCAAAGGAAGACAGTTGGGGCATATGATGGGCAAGAAGAGAGAGAGTTGGCTAAATAGCCAAGTTTTCTTGGGCAAAGTAGATTATTGCACATGATGATTTGGGGCCTGAGAACTGGAAGACAGAGGAGATGAGTGAATACATTTCTTTATGGTCTCGGTCTCGGGAGGGAGGGGAGGGGAGCAGGAGGGGAATTGGAAGGTGAAAGCATCCAGATGCTGGAGTGCCGCAAAGCATTCCTGGCTGTTAGTTCCAGTAGGTCATTACTGCATTAATTTGGTGTTTAATTAAATGCCTGTGCAACAGACCATTTATTTGTTATCTAATATTAGCCCTAGTTCTTATCAATTAAATGCTAGCTGAGGGCTTGATTCACTTACATTTTATGTCCCTTTTATACTCTGTTCAGAAACAATAGCTAAACCCAACAAGGCCTCACTGTGCCTGCAAAGACTCACATGGCCAAATTCATTGTAGGGAATACAATTCACTGGTGTAAATAGGTGAGAAGAAAGGAAATAAAAAGAAGATTCCATTTCATCTTGGGGAAACAGTAACCAAATGCATGGTCTGTGGCATCCCTATTCTTTTTCTGCTGGCCCTCAGCACTGGGAGGCATACAGAGGGGCCAGGTTAGAAGGCTGTGTATTTCTATGTCATGTATCTGTGTGTCTTGCTCTGCTTGGGCCAGCTTCCACTGCCAAAGGTAAAGGATACTGCCCACCCTACCCCTGCTAAACTGCTCATTTCTTTATGTGAATCTAAGTTATCAGTGAGACTAGGCAGCAGCAGCATGAAGTTATTGGTCCCAAAGGGTTGTATACTTACTGTCCTGCCAATCAAGGTGTGCATCAACTGAATGATTATTTTAGGCAAAACAGCCAGAAAAAGTGAGAAACAATTCTGAAGCCTAATGGAAGCACTGAAATTCTGTCTAAATAAGTCAGAGTTTGTAGCCAGGCATTTTCAATCATATATATATATATATATATATATATATATATATATATATATATATCCTTTCCCTGAGTCCTATCATCTGCTGTCTTTTTATCCCTCTCTATATAAAATCTCAGTCCACATTTATATGTCGCCAGTTCACTCTTCTTAACTCAGAAATTATCTTTTTGAATATTGTATAACTAAGTGTAACCAATTTCGGGGAATGTGCCATAACTTCGAGCAAGCATTTCCTTGCTAGTCGAGAATAGCGAGTGTTAGAGAAATGGTGAAGAAGTCCATTTCCAGATGGAGAATTTATCCTCTGTGCCATCAGAAGGATCAGAAAGAGAATTGAAAAGGGAACCACTCTGTCACTATGGAATTCAGTTTTATTTGTGAACTTGTGAAACATATAAAATTATCTGCAGTTCTTCACAGTTGAGAGAATTCGGTTCTCAGTCACTACAGTTTAGTGTTAAATTTATCAGAAGTTCGAAGAAAATCTCAAAGGTGGGATTGGAGAGATGGCTCATTAGGTAAAGTGCTTGCCGTGCAGGCCTGAGGATCTGAGTTGAATAACCAGCACCATGGTGGCACACATCTCTAACTCCATGTCTGGAGCCCTGGGGAGCCCTGGGACTTACTGGCTATGCAGCCTAGCTGAAGAACCAAGGTCCAGGTTCAATGAGAGACTGTATCAAAAACTAAAGGTGGGCAGCTGGTTAGGAAGATACTTGATGTTGACCTCCTGCTTCTTACATATGCACACGCATCTTTATACATGTAACCACACATATGTGTGCACACATATACACATACATCCATATACATATAGTCACACATATATTTTCACACATGCCTGTGTGTATGTGCATGTACACACATCAATAGTGCCACATTCAAATACTCCTCAGATTACTGGTCACATGATCTTTTGAAGACTGTCACATGGTCCCTTGGTGAGTCATTTTGTCTGTTTTTCTCTGAGTGCCAAAGTTTACCTTCTTCTGTTCCCTTACCTGTTTCATTCTGAAAACGCTAAATCACCTCAGTTCACCACGCCCTTCTTGCCTTGCTGCAAACATTTGCCTTTTTTTTTTTTTGCACATCTTTAGCCAGAGGACCTCAGCACCCATTCCACATCCTATGCCCTATCTTATTCTTGGACTCCACCCCGCAGCCTAGGCATTTCCAACTTCCAAGCATAAGAAATCCTGTCTGTGTGGCTGCAAAGAGTCCTACTGCCTTGTAGGCTGCTACTGACCCAAGGAATAATAGGTGAGAAAATGCTCCGTCAGTGTGATTGAACTGCTTTATAAACCCAGGATTGTTCTTCCTCTAGAAGAGTTTTTTTTTTTCTTTTTTCCACTGAATGTCTTTGCTTTGCTCTGCCTCTGTGGACATCACCATGCACTGAGTTTGGTAAGGCTCAGAGAGAGTTCCCAGCTGCTCCCCCTGTAACTACCGACTGCCCCAGCTGCAGTGGTGGTAGCAGGTGGTGTTCTGATAATGTCGGCTCCAGTTTAGGTACAGAAAAACAGAGCAACTGAAGACTGAAATCACAGAGATAACAGGAAATGAAAAACGAGGCGAAGTCATATCTTCTGTCTCCTCATAAAGGCTCTGTGACAAATGGAATCACGGGCATCACACAAACTGCCTTGCTGAGCTACTGGAGGCATGAGCTATCTTGACGGCAAAATCCGTCCTATAGTTATCTGTGGGGAAATAATAAGCAAGCAGCATGTGAGAGAAAGAGGAAGGAAGAGAGGAAGAGATATCACAGTAAATGATCAAATATAGCTGCTATCTGTGGCGTGGAAAAATAGCAGTCTACCTCTAGACTGAAATTTAAATATGTGTTTAACCAACCTCTGTGGTCTTGATAAAACCATGTTACTAGCCAACATACAGGACAACATCTGCAAAGTTGGTTTTAACCATCAGTGGGCTGGCAACCTACTTTCATAGTCAAAACAGATACTCTGAAACAAAGATGATGATGCTTAGCCTTTTGAGTAAATGTTTGAACATATATCCCATTTAAACTTATAGTTTTTACTAAGTGTGAAATTCAGACTTTTATCATACAGATTAATGCAAAAATGAATAAGCAAATAATAGCCAGAAAATATTGTATCTTCAGCATTCAATTCATTTGAAGGTAAATACTGATTGGATCATTTGACAAAGTCCTGCAGCTTAATATTTATTACTTAAAGAGCTTCGTCTTCAGTATGGCACCCAAGCAGACTCTGAGTGCTATGTTCCATAAATGTATGGAGAAAAAATCAAGTCAAACAACTGTTAAGAATTTTGAAGGAGAAATAACTTACTGAAGGTCATCTTCTACAGCTAGGGATGTTCCTTGAGAGAATCTTGGGAGTGAAGTAGAGGAAGCCAATCTATGCTCTGTCAAGAGAGTAAGGACGTGGCTATCAGGATTTCTTCAGGCACCATTGAGTAAATCACTTAACCAGATGCTTGATGGTTAAACTACTATTTAGGAAATTTTGTTGGGAGCTCTTCCCATGCTGCTTATGCAATGCAGCTTTTCCCTGTCCCTTATAGGAATTCAGTTCTGTCCTTTCAAGTACCAGTAACTTAAACTCTACACAGCACCTAAGCACCTAGGTATTCTACTTTGTGAGAGTTGTTTATCAAGCCCGGGCTGCCAGGACAGCAGCTCAGCAGTAGCAGTGCCTTGGAGCCTGGGAATGGAACTGACCTTAACAACATGGACCAGGGAATTTTCAGTTTGAATATAGTCTTGGGGGAAATTTAAAATACTGGATAAAACTTCTCTCTGATTTAGTGTGATCCTAATTTTCCTGTAGTTAATTTTTTTTTGCCTGTAGTTATTTTTAAAGTAATAAACTAAGCACTCATGCATGCACCCACACACATAAATCTCAATCCTTTTTTTCTTTTATGAAAGTATACAGATAAAACACTTTGCAGGTGATAAACACATCTGTTATCATAATCAAGACTATGCCCCCACTCTTTTTTTCACAGAAAAAAAATTGAATTTCAATAAAATCATTAGAAAAGTGTTTCTTAGATTTGGTTCCACGCATAAGGTTCTTGAAGATGTTTAGAGCTGTCACTGTCAGAGTTCCATACTGAAAAAAAATCTCAAAAATGATTATGTCAATTAGAGTTGTGGGACTACAGCAATAGGATCAAGGAAAAAGTAGCAAACTGGAAAAATATAGAAAAGGACCAAAGGACAGTAGCAGTCAACTGCCAGGAGAAGGAGAGCCTAGAGAGAGAGCTGGTATTAGGAGGAGAACATGGGGGATGGTGTCCAGTGAGTTAAGATATGAAAGAGCAGAGCATTGGGAAGACAGACTTCAGCGATGCAGCAATGAAGACCAGTCTTAGCAGAACACTGGAAATCAGGCAGAAACAAATGACAAGATGGGAAGGAGCTGAAGACAGAAACAGCATGGTAGAATATTCTGTGAAAAACCCAGGTAAAGTCACGGAAGGTTGGTGTTATACAAATTGGCTTCATTTTTATTTTAATATATAGGAAGCATTGTGTTTATATGAAATGTGACCAAATTGTTGAAAAAAGGAAGGACAGAAAGAGAAGCCTTGAGAAAGTGAAGAAATTTGTGATAGAATGCCGTGGATAGGGAGGCTTGGAAGAGTAGAAATGTACTATTACTAACGCAGACAGATGAAAAGGAAAGAATTTATGTTGATTGACTGGGAGATTAGACTGAAAAATGAACGTGGGCACCTTCTGATTTTCTCAGTTTAATATAGGGAAGGAAGAGGGTATTTAGCCAATGTGTTAAAGACAGGACAAACTAAAAGAAATACAAAGTCAGGTTTTGTAGGACAAGCAGAGTGTGCACTAGAGATAGTGAAGGTAGTGACTGACACTTGACGTGTGTTTAAAAATTGTTACCATTATCTCACAAATGCCTATGGCTCATAAGAGATATTAAGGAAATGTCTTTGTCCATATTTTATCGCTGTGAATAGGCAGCATGTCCATGGCAACTTTTATAAAAGAAAAACATAATTGGGGCTTGCTTATAGTTTCAGAGGTTTAGTCCATTATCAGTGTGGTGGGAAACATGGTGATATCCAGGCAGACATGGTGCTGGAGAAAGAGATGAGAGTTCTACATCCAGAACATCAAGAAGCAGGAAGAGAGACACTCAACCCATCTTGGGCTTCTGAAATCTCAGTTCCACCCCTGCACCCCCTGCATCCCCTCTGCACACTTTCTCCAACAAGGCCACACCTACGCTACACCTCCTAATTTTCTCAAATGGTGTCACTCCCTGGTGAGGAAGAATTAAAACTTCTGAGCAGGTATAAGAATAGACATTCTCATTCAAATGAGGAAAGAAGACTAGATGACATAGATTTACTTAGAGTTTGGGTTGCTGTACAAAGCTGTGAAAGATGGAAAACGAAGCAATAGGATTGGGGGTGTTTGCAAGAAGGAATGAAGAATTTTGTAACACAGGAAAGGGTGGCAAATGAGAGGAAAGCCAATGGGCGCACACTCAGTAGGACACATGCATTGTATTTGAGCAGGCCTTCCGCAGGCGACCTCACCTGGAGAAGAGGACAGTTCAGTCGTCCCTAGGAGAGCACTGCAACTTTTAACTATCGCTTTTCCTAAGGTTCCATGATCCTATTGTAACCAACAGGTGCTTCTAGGTAAGTAGAAATTCACGGTGAACCCTCCACTGGGGAATCAGAGAAGCCCCACTACCTGCCTGAGGAAACTGCTCAGATTCAATGTCTCTGGGTGGGCAAATTGTACTGAAGGAGAACAGGTTAATAAGAGACTTGAAGAAGGTCTGGCTGAACCTAGGATAGCAATCCTAAGGGCCAAGTTCCCCTAGGAGTAACTGCACATCTCTAATCATGAGGCCTACTACACAGGAGCCTCTTATGGTGGCTCCTTCATACTCTACTTCTGCACCTCCCTCTATTGGTGACATATTTCAAGGCTTTCCCACAGATGTCCCACACAAGACTTCTTCTACCACCATATTTGGTCTTTACCTCAACTGTCTGCTCCTCAACTCCATATCAAGGGTGAGGAGTAGATGGTGGACATTTTCCAATGACTGGATTGCTCTGTGCCACACCCTCTTTTCACTCACCCCTGGTCCACACATTCAAATGCAGGGCGGCCATAATGTCTGGAAGAGGGCTAGGATCTCATGGGGAAAGGTATGTGACAAAGGTCTAGAACCACTTTAAGGAGACCAGCTAGGGGACAAAGCTTAAGAATCCCATCCAGTTTCTCCATACACATTACAGATGTAAGTGAGAAATTATCATGAAGGGTTATTAATGCTTTTGTGTTCTGAGACAACAGCTCCGAAACAGAAAGAAAATGTTAATCTTCCTTCATCTCCCTCCTGCCCTCCACGGCCTGATTTAGTTCTTCCTCCTGCTTTCCTCTCCTTTCTCTTTTCCTCCTTTCTTACTCCTCTTCTCAGGCACACACCCAACCCTTCTTTCCTCTTCACTGCCAGCCACTGAATAAATGGCCTTCGGGCTCTGTGGGAAAAGCTGTTGCTGTGTCCCAGTATCCCCAGAGCATCTCTGTCCAGTCCTCTTTCCCTGTTGACTGAAGTCTGTGTTTTATCGGGCCTGCTATTCTTGGCAAAAAGGCCAACGAAGTGGAGATAACAAGTCCCAAATCCCTTCGGGCCTGGACGCTTCATCTTGTCAATGAGATTAAAAAATAATGCCTGTGTCTCGACCACACTGCTGCAGCCAAATTCAGAAACTCTGGAATAGACATTCTGGACTTTTATTCCCCTGTTTTAAACCTAGATCCCTTCTTTATCCTCTCATTTTCCACAAGGCCTTGGATTTCCCTAAGTGTTATGCTGTCATTGTAAAAGAAGGTCCATGGATACTGACTCCAAAGTGTAATCACTGAAGTGTCTCCTTTGAGGTCCTCAGATTACAACAGGATGTTGAATAGCAGAGTCCTACATCCATGACAGCATCCTGTAGCCCAGTCCCTTGTCTGAAGTTCGTAGAGGGACATGCACCTGCTTGTCACCCCCTTTTGCACCCTGACTTGTAATGTCTCCAGGGCAGCACATCTGAGAACCATCATTTTCTGCTCAATTGCAAACCCTCTGGATAGGCAAGTGCCATTTCCTTTTAGAATCACCTATGGCTGTAACCTTTGCTCTGCAAAAGCTCAGAGGTGTCTAAGACCAGAGCGAATCTCCCCGGCTTCTCTGTTTCTTTCTTGATGTGTTAAAGTCACAGGCTTTAAAAAGCGCTAGTTGCTTTCTTCATAAATGAGCCCTACTGAACAACCTCAGAGAAAGTAAAAGTAAATAAAAGCCACATTTTCTTATTTAGGGCTGAAAATTTTAAAGTCTGTTATTTTAATTTTATTAAATTTACAATGGTAAATCGAGATATACAATCTACATTCTTGTTTAAGAACTGTTTCCTGAACTCTATCTTTGTTTTTCTATCAACTTAGACATGTGCATGCAGACACAAATCTTCCAGAGTCCATATAAGGGTAACAAGAAATAAGGACAGTAACATCATGAAACTGAGGAAGCCGTGGAATCCCAGGCAGGCCTAAGGAGATGAAATCTTCAGTCAGATATGCTTTCCCCATGCAGGGTGGTCACTCAGCATGGCATCGGGATTTCTTATATTTTTAGGAAAAGTTAAAAACAAAGGGGAACTCAGTTAATAAACTATTTTCCATGCCACACAAGCATAAAGACCCGAGTCTGAATCCATCACTCCCTTAAGAAGGCAAATGTGTAGCACATGCCTGTAATCATGGCCCTGGCAGGTAAAGACTGAGGGATTCTTGGTGTTCACTTGTGGAACCTGATAGAGAAGCCCCAGGTTTCACTGGAAAAATCTTGTCTTAAAAATCAAGTTGAATGGCTCCTAATGAGCAAATCTGAGGTATTCAGAAGTTTGCTGGGGCAGTGCACGCCTACCCTACCCTCACCCACCCAACACACACGCACAAAGCTAAAAATCTTGATCAGATGAATTCTTCTAATTGTTAAGTAGTGACCATACAGACCAAAAAAAACAGCTTGTGGTGAGATGCACAGTTGGACATTTCTTGACTTTTGATGTAGTTTTTATTTATTATCATTTTGTCACTTAATATTATGCATTAATATTTTGATATTTTGCAAATCAAAAATGTTACTTTAAGGTAGGAAACAAGTTTTACATTTATATTTTCCAGATTGTTCCCATAAAAACAGCCTAGACCTGCTTCTCTGTCAAAAAGGAATGTGGAGTCAGATGCCCTGGAGGAGGCGCTGACATGATCTTGGAGAAATGCTGAAAGAGGCAAGCAGAGTGCAAATGATTCTTTCATTTAGAAAACCTTGGGAATCTGGTCCTTAAATATTAGCAGTTCCAGGAAATGTTCCTTGAAGAGGTTTATCTATAAGCAACTGCTGGGTTTCTTCATACGTGAGCTTCCAGGCTGTGTACGTCCATCTTCCAGGGTTTCACAACAGAGAAGTCTCTCCAGAGCAGGGGTCATTGTCATTTTGGTGGAAACTACTTACTACTTAAGGCTGAGCCTATCAGGTGGAGCAAAGAAGGCTGCATCAAGAAAATAACCCCAGCAGTGGAATGCACCTCAAGATCCAACCACAACTTTGAGATGGGCTGCAAGAGGAGTTTGATAATCAGAATTTACCAACTTAAATGGAGTCATTCCTTTGGTTCTCAAAGAGATGACATTAATGACAAAGTTCTGTGAGTCTTGTCACCTCATTTTAATTTCTGTGTATACCAAAGCGCCATGCCCCACTGGTCAGAGA
Source organism: Microtus pennsylvanicus (assembly GCF_037038515.1). NCBI lineage: Eukaryota > Metazoa > Chordata > Mammalia > Rodentia > Cricetidae > Microtus > Microtus pennsylvanicus. The sequence goes on from NC_134582.1 coordinate 52,139,759, forward strand.
CACAAAAGGCTCCATACTCCTGAAGTTGTCTTCTGATGCCTCCATTAGGTGAAGCTGAGACTGTTTTTTGCATGTGTGTGCATTTTTGTGTCTCTGTGTGTTTCTATTTTGTGTGTCCCGGTTTATATCTATACGTGTATCAGGCAGACACCATGATTCTTCGACCCGAGACGGATATAGGCTAGAATCTTTCCCAGTAAGCCACCACCTCGTGGTGCTACAGAGATTAATAGAAATGGCTTAATCAAGATGTGAGAATGAGCCAATAAGAGGCTAGAACTAATGGGCCAAGCAGTGTTTAAAAGAATACAATTTGTGTGTTGTTATTTCAGGTGTAAAGCTAATCATGCAGGAGCTGGGCGGGACCTCATCACTACAGATATCTTCTCGAGATGGGCCTCCACTATATTTCCTTGTGTTCTTCCTGGACAGGAAGCTCTTCGCAGCCACTTCTATCTGCTGTAAGCCTTTCCTATGCTTGCTCATTAGCCAAACTCCAAAACTCTGAAGTTCCCACTTGTTAGTTCTCCTCCATCCTGGATTTTGTTCAATGAAAGATTTCACTTTCTTGGATAATTTCAAAGCATAAAACAATGTATTAACATAGTTTAACTGAATTTTCAGAAGAAACCTGAACTCAGGGGTTAGTAGGATTAGATGCTTTAAGGTCAGCAGAATCTGTGATGCAGGGAAAGGTTCAGGGACAGGATCTCTGGACCCAAACTTCAGACCCATGAAGGCAACAGCATCTAGACTTCTGAACCCCAGCGAGTGGCTACATTTATAATTTGTCAAGTTTAAGCTAAGGTCAAATCCAAGAGATGCATGCCAAGTCGTATCAGAGCTCAGAATCCCAGGAGCCACACATTTCCCCTGATGGTGTCTATGTTGGGACCACACCGAGTTACAGAGGGGTCACATCCAAGGAGTGCTAGATGACAATGGTGAGTCAGGTCAACTGCTCCAGAGACAACTGTGTTCTATTCTGGGAACTGCTAGGCAACTGTTAACTACTTAGGTGACAGCACCAAGTGCTTCTTTGCCCATTTTATAAATCTTAAACTTTTATTTGTTACATATAATGCTGTGTAGGATAGAACTGTCTGGACTTTAGGGTCTTCCCATGTCTTATTTCATAGATGATGTCATTTTTTAGTTCTGAAGTATCTAGTCCCTTGCTGCCTCAGAGTTGGTGTGTGGTTCTGTTTGGTCATCTTTGCTCTCTATTGGAATATCTCAAATGACTTAACCTCCTCATCTGAGAAGCTCTTTTTAGTCCCTCTCTTTCTTACTTCTATTCCGTCACCTCTGCAGCAATGCATAAACACTCAGATTCCTTAGTGCATTCCTTTGCCTCGTTCCCCATCACTCTATTGCAATACAAGCCCAAAGGCCACATGCCTAAGATGTCTTCTTCACCATAGTAATTCCCAGGATCTAGTCCCAGTCTTGGTGCTAACCATTTTATAAAAGAAGAAATGAATGAATAATTTGTTTTTCTTTTTATCAGAACCCTAGGAATAAAGGCAGGCAGGAAGTGCAGAGGAACTGGTCAGCTCCCAAACTTTTCTTCATTGCTTATACTTCTGGCTGGCCTGCCTGTGGTATACAAAGACTGGGGATGCCAGCTCTGCTTAAGAGAACACAGCTAAGCAAAGCAATAGCAAAGTCCATTTTCCATAAAAAAAAGAAATTAAAGATGACTTAAAACTAAAATAAATATTTTTGAGGAAGTGTTGGGAAATTATCTCAATTTTCAACCTAAACACCCCAGTTCCCAGAAGATCTTCTCCTTTGCAAATGGGTTAAGGCTAATGGCCCACTGTAATGTGAGAGCAACAGAAGTGTTGGGTGGTAAATATCCAACCTTCTTTTCTAAAAACACCAGGGGAGGGAAATTGTGCTTTGCACAGGAGCCTGCAGCCACTCTTGCTGGCTAAGACTTATAAGGGCCATCAGGATTCTTGCTTCAGGGCAGAAGCTGGGCACCAGCTGGGCATAGAAGAGATTGCTCCAAGCCCCCTGCTCTGACATTGCACAATTAGCTGCATTTCAGTAAGAACTTCTACCGTTTTTTCCACACTACTCCTCACTGGCTACTCTCAGAGGCAAGATCCTGCACTGGACGGACCATTGGTCTGGTTCCACTGGGGTGACTCTTTGCTTTGATGGTCTTAAACAACCTTGCTGAGAGATAAATGCAGTCCTAAAAGGATTTGGAGATAAATTCCCGCAGCTATGAAGATAGCAATATTTGACTCTAGTATTGATGTAAACAGCAGTCCAAATATTTAAAGTCATCTGCTTCATTTACTTTTTTTTCTGTCTCAGCTCTGAGGGGACCTCATATGCTTGGCTTGAATCCTCCCCAGGGTTCCTGCAGGCTGAATCATCTGCAGAAGTGGCCAGAGTTGGGGTGCTTGCCTTTGAACACTTATTTGTGATTCTTCTTTCTGTTAGACTGTTTTGTTTATTTTTTTTTAGTTCATATCTCTTTATCAGAGAGTAATTATCAGTGTGCATGATTTATTGTGAAAGTTAGCTTACAAAATCGCTTTTCCCTAAGGGACTTTTGATTGGCAGTTGAAGTATAAATGACCCCAGAGTTTTAGACATCATGTACAACATAATCAGCTCTGATTAACCCTGCTTTGGGATCTTATGTGAATTAGCTAATGTAGGTCAATAACTGTCATGAGCTGGTCAGAAATGTGTGCTCCTATGGTGACTGAATGACATCTTGATTTCAAAAGTTGGCTAACACTGCTGGACCTATGATCCTGAGAAATAAAAATAGAATCCATACAAAACATTAAGTCAAACATCCATAGTAGCATATAGAGAAGAACTGAGAGAAGCAGAGAGGAGATAATCCCAGAGTCCAGCAGCTATTCATCTGGTAAATAGCATCTGTTGTACAGTTTCATGGTATCCCTCCTGTCAAGGGAGAGAAAGTTGACATGTATTACAATGTTCTAAAACACTATTACACTATGGTATACTTTATATGATTCTAATTATATTCCCTATCCTGAATATTCAAATTCATAGTGATGGGAAACAAGTTAGTTGCTGCCAGAGGCTGATGGGAGCCTATTGCTCACTTTGTTTTAAAGGGAACCCAGAGGTGATTTTAAGCAATGGGGATGGATGTCCTTATGTTTGGAAAAGACAGTCATATTTGCTATGTATGTCAGAGTAAAGGTAGAGGTGGGCTAGAATGAACTGAGATCGTTCACATCAGTGTGATGGGGCTAAAACCAGCTTGAGGACAGAGAAGACAGAAGTGGGCAGACTTAGAAAGATGTCCCAGTGAAGCTGACACACTGAAATGATCATGATACAGAACACTTAGTGCTGGCACAGCAGAAAGCTAAAAATGACTGATTAAGTGTCACTTAGCTGAAATGTTCATGACCAAAAGTTCTGCAATTTTGGGGTTGAGAGTATTTTGAGTAACTAGTGAGCTATCTTGGGATGACAAGCACAAAATTCATTTACGTTTTTATCGTACAATTTTGCATGTGGCCTGTAGAAAATGTTCTATAATCTTTTAAAAGCAGAGTTGTTTTCTGGCTGTATTTCATCACTTGGGGAGAGTGTGGAGTTCTCCATGTTCAGTGACCTGTTGCTGCTCAGGAGTTTCAGAGCCCAGTGTGGTCGCCCTTGCCTGATAATACAGTAGCAGTGAATCATGAGCTCAAAGCTGGCCTGGGCTCCATTAGAGAGACTTTCTCAATAAACCAGGAGCTGAGGCTGTGGAAGAGTGGTAGGACATTCACAAAAAAAACCTCCAAGCTTTGCGCTTTGACATGCAGCACCACAAAAGAAGTTCTGGAATTTGAACATTTGAAATTAAAAGTTTCAGATTAGGGAAGCTCTCTCTGTTGATGAAGACAGGGACAAGATTTTCAGAGCAATGTCATCATTGAAAGCCTCAAGAGACTGCCCAGATGTGCACACACTGACATGGATAAACCAGCTCCAGAGAAGTCAGACGGTGGAAGGCCAGCACAGTGGTGACAATGAACCAACACTGAGGGGAAGGAAGAAGGCACCAGCATTAATTCGGTATTATTTCATGTGCATGAGCCTTACAAACTGGCCGAGAAAGTCCTCCTGCTTTACAGGTGAACAACTTTTGGTCAAAAATTCAGTGGGTTATTTATTGTCACCAGATGCAGTTGTTCTCAAGGGTTCACAGCACTTGTTCCACAAAGAACTCGGAGGCCTTTCCAGCATTGCTCAGAATTCCATTGTCACCTTGGAAATAAATATATAAAAGGAAGAAGAAATATGTAGGGTATAAGGGAAGATTTAAGGGGAGGAAAGGAGAAGATGGGGGGGAGGAGAGAAAAAGCCAACCTGCCTGATTGTTTTGTCATTTTTTTTTTTTTGACTGGAGCAAGTAATGCTGACTGAAGTCCATGGCGTTTTTACTTCATAAGGCCCTTTTCTGTGCTCACAACAGCCTATGCTCATGAAACCCAGGAGTTCAGAGCTTTTTCTTGTACAGCCTTGGGATTAATGCACCTGTGCTGTTCTTTACTGAAGACAGATCAGAGTGGCAAGCATCATGTTCTATATAGTCTATGCATGACTTGAGATTCCATTTTCATCATATAGCAAAGAAATGGCAAAGTTGGCATAAGACCTGGGGTTTACGACATGGGCCTAATAGATATTATTGGATCATGGTAATTTTGTTGGTAACCTTTTAGTTTTATGAACAGAACAATAGTTTTTAGCCTTTTTTAGTGGAGACAATCTTTTATCAATCCTTTTATGGAGTGTAATTACATAAATGGCTTAAGACTGTAGGATAGGGGAATAAAATTTGAGGCTTGTATCTGGGGCCTGTGTGCCCACAGTGGATAAGTGAGTGGCAAAAATGGAGGTTTAGAGAAACTTCTGGGGTTCATGGAGCTTGTCCATAAATCACTGAAAACCTGGCCTAACGACATGAAGTTTTTTCAGAACACATTTTTCTCTACTCAATATAGTTTGTTGCTCAATGTTTAGGCTCTTCAATGCATTTTCATATAATTTGTGCTATCAGCCTTTCACATAAACAGTTTACATATATATTTAATAAATTCCTACCTCAACTGTTAGGTTAGAAGGAAAAGATAACTTTTTGTTTCTTTCACTATAATCTACGAGGCTCAGGATGTCTTTTTTTTTTTTTTTAGGTCTCTCTTTGAGTGATTCCACTGTATCAAGAGTGTATCTTGTCCTAGTCATGAAGGATATCTGGGGACCTTAAAAGGTGACCTTCTTTCATTCCCAGTGTGGCAGCAGAGAGTCGGGACCTGCAAGCTGGCTTGGCTTAGCTTTTGGGAAAAAGCCAGGAGCTCAGGGTTAAACCCTGGCATTTTTCTGCAACTCACAGTCTCTTATTCTGACAAAAACTACCAAGACTTTTACACTATGTGTCTGAGAGCAGCTCCTCCTGCAGTAGGCTGTGTCTCCAGAACTCTGGGTCAACCGGCTGTGTAAAAGCATAAGCAATTCCGGACTTTTTGTGTTTAACCCGGTCCACTGCTGCTGCTACAGCTCACTCCCCTTTTAATCTCCACAGGCACTTTGTGTTCCTGATGCTTTCTTTCTCTTTCTCTTGTTTATTTTGTATTTGTTTTATGATATTAGAGATTGAACCTTAGACCTTCCACATATAAAACAAGGACTCTGCCCCTGAACTGCATGCATAGCTTTGTTTTATTTTTGAGGTAAGGTCTTGCCCATTTCCCCAGTCTGACCTTGATCCTTGCTGTAGTCAAAGCAATCCCCCTTCTTCAGCTTCTACAGCTTCTAGAGTAACTGAGATTACAGGCCTGGGCCATAGCAAGGGACCTAAACAAGACACAATCTATCTAGAAAGTGTCAGCATGTTGACAGCTAAGCTTTCTCCTATATCCATATCTTCAAGTGAGCATAGACTGAGACTAACACCTTACCTCATCAGGTAATTTTATTAGCTATGTTGACCTGTTTTTATAAATTATTATATTGGAGATTGAATTTAGAACTTGCACATGCATGCTAACATCTAGCTTTTTATTTTTCATTTTCCACCAGTTAACTTGGACTATGTGGATTGGCCTGGGTTTAAGATTTCCCAGCTTTATCCCATCGAGGAGCTGGAATTAGAGGCCTGAGCCATCAGGTTCAGTGATTGGATTTTTTCAGTGGAGAATATGAATCTAAGACAGGTATGGTGGTATGGTGGCACATATCCATGAAGTCCAACCAGTTTTTATTTCAGATCAATCTCTATCTTACAACTGAAAGCAAGCAAAAAAAAAAAAAAAGAGTCCTACCCAGACCTTTCTTCTTTCACCATGTAAGTGTCTTGGATAATAGAGTATTCTATGAAGGACGACAATTGCGAAAGACAACAATTGGTATTATATAAGAGCCGTTTGCTAAATCTGCTGACCCGTCTTTGCTTTGTCAAAATTATCATGGTGGGACAGAACTCCAAAGGCCTTGTGAGTTCAGGGTCTCAGTCATTCATTTCCACCAACGCTGAAGCACTGTTCTCTGTGAGTTTAGTGAGAGTGACTCTGGTAATTACATGGGGGATCAAAATTGTAAGCTTAGACCGGCACTTACTGGGATGTTCTTTTGCTACACGTTGGAAAGACTGAAATTATGATGAGCTTAAATGGGACCATTTTAACCCATTTCATTCCTTGCCGATAAAATGTGCTGAAACCATCCAAGACACCCATGGGTAGCTTCCATTGGAAAGGCGTATTCCTCAAGTAGCAGTTCAGGGATGGGTAAGATTTAGGCATGTGCGCCAGGAGCATGCCTGGTGCCCAGAGAGACCAGATGAGGGCATCAGATCCCCTGGAACTGGGATTACATATGGTTGTAAACTGCCATAGTGGCACTGGGAATCTGTCTCGTCTGGATCCTTTAGAAGAGCAGCTATTGCTCTGTTCTGTGGTGTCCTTCAGCCTCTTTTTCCTCTTTGTCCTCTCCTGTAAGCATTCACACTGAACGACTTCACGGGAGTAACTTCGTTAGAGATATTGTGTGGTTCCGAAGGCAGATGGGTCCAGTTACATGCCCAATGTGAACATGTTGTTAAGAACTCCATAAGAGTGGTATTTAAGTTAACGCGTTAGACCCTTTCTCCCGAAGGAATTCAGAATGCTCCAAAGAGTTTCAAATTTGTATTCCTAGAAAGAAGACTGTCAGTAGAGCATACAAGACAAACTGGAACCATCGGAAGTGACGTATTTCCTGCTTAGGTTGGGGATGTTGATTCTTGGTTACCATGGAACCCTCGTAGCTAAATTCTGTCACTAGGGCTGTAGTTTCTCTCCAGTTCTTCTCCTTTTTCTTATTCATCTTCTTGAAATCTTTTAATATGAGACCGAGATGGGCTCCTCAGTATCTTCATAGGAATTAGATCATTGATGTGTTGGTATCTGTAACCTAAGGACTTGGGGTGAAAAATAGTGATGGCTGAGCTGTCCATGGCCTCATTTTAGGAGACAATGAGCTGAGGTAGGCTAGTCACAGGCATCCACTGAAAATGCGTTTGTTGTGTTAGCGCTCATCTTTCCTTAGGATAGAAAGAAAATAAGAATAGGATGCTTTAGCATAAGACAAGATATTGCTTTGGGGCCTTTTCCTATTACCCAGGAATAAGAAAGGTCAAAGTTACACGGTGTGAAAAAGACAAAATTCTCCTGTAAACTCCTGAATGCCTTCAGACTCTTTGCATTTGCCCTCAGTCAGAATTCATTTCCTTCCATAGCTATGCTTGATTTCAATTAAAAGAAGACAGCTTACTTAATCTTTCTCACAAACTGATATGGTGTATACCTGAGTGCATGGGACAATTTTCCTCATAAATTATGTATAAAATCCTCCACTGCTGAATCTCTTAGAGAGTCAAACGAGAATTCAATTTCTCTTAGCTTATTTTTTTCATGGTTCTTGGGATATTCATTTCAGATTTCCTCTCATTTTTATAAATGTCTTATTTATTCAAGCTCTTCATAGAAGAAAGTAATGCTCCGCTTTGCTGATTTTATTACCCTGGACAGGCTACAATATCTTCTCAGAAGCCAACACACTAATTGATTTTAAAGTTTCTATAACTGTTGGGAAGTCTTTTGCCAAAGACTTAAGGGAGGGAAATCTTGTGGGAAGTCCCTGGCTCCATTGAAACACAAGATGCTCTGATATGTGTCTCTCATCCTTCTTTTATACATGTTAGGGGTATCTTAGTCCTTATCTATGTTTTGACTGTATAGCCAAAAAATGTCAAGGCTTCCTTCAACCTTTAGTCCAACTTTTGTTCTTGAAAGCCATTTAGTAGATTTTGCAGTACTCTTAGTTGCTTGTCATGATTCTACTCATAGCTTTCTTTGATAGATATTGCTTTAGTAAGAAACTCTAGTCACAGATGTTGTGAAAAAGATGAGGAAGCATTGTTTAGCCTGGATGCACATGTGTCCTTCAATCAAAGTTTGGGATTTTAAGAGGCTATGAAGCCAGATAGAAAGAGGGAAGCCAGAACTGTAGGAAGGATCCTAACATCAGCATGAATCAATTAAATCTGACCTTTCTTTACTTTGTGGTCATATTTGACTTACATTTCTTTTGTTGAAATGTCATTGTCAAGAACATTAGAATAAAGAACCAATTGCTATGTTAAAGACAGTCTTTGTCTTCCTTTAACAAATGTGTGTGTGTGTGTGTGTATATATATATATATATATACATATATATATACATACATAGTTTTGAGATTGATGTTTATGTATGAATAAGTGAGACTGTGTGACTTAGCCATTGTCAAATTCTCCAGATCCTGTGATGCCTGGCATTGTTAACTTCACAGATTCTAGAATGGTCTAGAGACAAGCTTTCGGTCCCACCTGTGTTAGGTTATCTTCTAGACATGTCTATGAAGGAGGGCACAGAGCAGGTTAACTGAGACTAGAAGACCCACCTCAACTGTGGAAGGCACCATGCCACAAGCTGTGCTCCTAGACTGCATACAAAAAGGGGGCAAGTTGAGCGTAAGCATTCATCTCTCGCTGCTTCCTGACTATGGATGTAAAGTGAGCAGCTGCTTCACATTCTTGATGCTATGACCGGCTGTGCCCTGAGACTGTGAGGAGCGGGTCTTTTTTTCTTTAAATTCTTTTGGCCAGGTGTTTTGTCAGCAATAAGGAAAGTAACTGATAGATTTCCCCTCAAAAACATTCAGTTCCACACGCCCCTTTCTTTAGGCACATTCAAACTTTAACTGAGGTACATGGTGCATGATGCTTAGATGCACACCCATTGGCATCATGTGTCAGGTACCTTTATGCTTTTTTAGTCCAAATGTTTCAAAACATTCTGACCTCTTCTTCAGTGATATTGTAGTTATGATCTATCTTGCTGACCTGATCCCAACACTCTGCAAACCCAAAACCAAGTACTTAAAAATGAACAATATATGTCTATGAGTGTTTTCAGTGAGAGAGAAAGTGGTGGACTGGTTGGCTTGAAACCAAACTAAATAAACATGATTCAGAAGAACTTAGATGCATCTAAGAACTGTAGGACTGTGGCCCATATTTCCTGGACATCTCTGCTTCACCCTGTAGGTTTTCCTTCTCATGCTAGATGGCTTACAGTTGCCTTTAGAGACTGGCTAAATATCCTCTGTGAATGGAAGAAAGAAGGAGCTTACCAGTTTCACTGAGATTCTACTTAGACCATCAGAAGCATGCTGCAGAGTGCAAGAGCTGATCATTGGATATATCTCTCAGACTTTTCATCAAAGGGTCTTTCCCTCAAAACAGGTAGAATAGGCCAAGCCAAAGCCATTTGCCTTCTCCCTTGGACACTGATGTTCTCTCCTGTTTTTCCTTTGTTTTATTTTATTTTTTTTGTGAATATTCTGCTCTTGTACCCTGTGGATACAGAAGTACTTTTCTATTCTGCGCTGTGGTGCAAAGAGTCCTGCAAGGGAAATAGGTTTTCCATTTCTTATGAATATATAAATGAGGAGAAAAAAATTAAGTTTCATCGTGGAGGCAGGTAAGACATATTTTAGGGAATATTTTCCTAACAGAGAGAATTCTAGAGTATAAAATCAGACTTGAAGAGGAAGGCAATTGCATCATATGATTTATTTGCCCAGAGCAGTTCAAGTGTACACCTGAAGGTAGGAAGGGAGAGGTCAATATCCAGGCACAATGTCATCATTCCCAGGTACAAGCAATATCTTCAACAAACTCAGCTTCTCAAATGTGTTATCAGTATGAGGTCACATTGGTTCCCAGCTTATGCATTAGAAAATTTCTCTCTCCAGTACTGACACACACAGTGCTTCTCTCTCTCTCTCTCTCTCTCTGTATGTGTGTGTTTGTATGTGTGTGTGAGAGAGAGAGAGAAAAAATGTGTGCATGTGTGTATGTATGTAATTCCTAAAGTCATAATGTAGGAAATTATCTTTAACCAGATTGCTTTTCTAACTTATCCAATGAGTCAGACTCATTACATAAAACCCAGACTCCACTCATGTGATTAGCTTTGGTACCTAACTTGCTCTGATGATGCCCTCTCTCTGCCTTTCATGGCTGGAATTATGGATTAATAGTCATACTCATGCAGTAAGTATGTGATTTCTGGAAATATAAATTCTGATCTTCAAGCTTGCATGGCAAGTGCTTTAAACTACTGAACAATCTCTCCAATTCCAGCCATTTAAAAAGATTTTCTAAATGCTTATGGAGAGTTTTATTACATTAGACAAACCCAAAAATGATACCGGCACTTCAACAAGCAATTGATACTTGAGGTGAGATGGAGCCAAATTTAAGTTACACGGCTGCTGGAAGATGGCTTTTAGCTTTGCCATCTTCAGGGCATCTCCCAAACCCCCAATTCTAGCATCTATGACATCTCTGAAAAATGCATTTCTGAATGGCACAGAAGCCTCAGCAATATAATGCTGCTAAGATTTCCTCACTGTCTTTTGAGTCATAGCTCAGTGGTCCTGTCCTTTCCTGCTTTGAGGATTTGCTTTCTCCATTTATCCTTAGCTGATTAGAAAAATTCTGGACACAGAAGCCCTAACCCATAAACATCCATCCAAGTTATATTAGCATAAGAATAGCACTGGTGTTAGCTTGGTTCACTGACTTCGGGACTTTTTACAAATTAAAGGATTTGAAGGAATATAATGCAACCATATTGTTAGATAAATTGTTAGGGTCAAGTTTTATTCATGGCTTTTCATTTAGCCTAGCACAACAAAAGGTGTTCTGGGACATCCAAGGACAGGAATTAGCCTTCCATCGGTATCTGGATGTCTCAGTGCGGAAGGTGAGGCTTGTTCCTGAGTGTGCAGGCATGCTTTCTGTCTCAGAATTTCAAATCGTCATGCTCTACTGTGCAGCATGGTTTACAGAAGGAATTGCTGTTTTGATTCGTGCTTTCTTGCATGCTTCCTTCTTGAAAAATAGTGGGCTTTGGAGATGGAGTTTGTGGTGATATTTGGAATGGATGAAATTTAGTAAGCAAAGTCTTACATGCTGTCTGTATTCTTACATGCTTTCTGAATTAGGGTTTTTGAAGATGAAAAAGTTTCTCTCAGAAAGGAAGTTGAAATTCAGTTGGAAACAAAATCATACATATTGGAAGCCACAAAGAAGACAGGAGTGTCCACAGAAGCGCTTATCTACAAGGTTATAGAAAGGGAGGGGCCTCAGGGACCAAGACACATCCTGGTTCAGAAAGGGAAGCCATCCAGAAGGAAATCATCAAATTTTACACATTTCTTTGAGCTGACTGATAGACCATATGTTATCAGAAAATAATGTTACCCATAACTGTAAGCTGTTTCTAATTGTGGAATTGCAAATCAAATCATTTAAATTTCCTTAGAAATGTTATTTTCTTTTCTATAAAATCTTTATCAGTAGAAATCCAAAGTAGTCAGCTTGCCCTTCTGGGGGATATCCTATTTTTCTTCTCTGAGAAGTTTAGGCAGTCTTTCACAGGATGTGCTATGTGAAACATCGTAGAAAGCCTCCTCCGGATTTCTCCGCCTGTCTTCACTGATATGACCCATTGTTTTTTACTTGGTGCTTTAGAGATTGGGACATTAGTTGTCTGAGTTGAAAAATGCTTATTCAGTTTGTTTCTAGGAAAAGAAAGGTACTTGGTTATAAGGAAACACAAAATAAGACAAAAGCAGAGAGTGTTTGACTTCCGTCAAGGAAGTGATGGAAAAGGAAAATAATGAAGGTGATAAGCAGTTTGATGGGGAGATGGCTCAGTCTACAAAGTGCTTGCAATATCAGCATGGGCAACTAATGGTGATCCCCAAACCCCACATTGATATAATAATGTAAGCCCATAATTCTAGTGCTGAGAGTATAGACAAATGGAGCGCCTTGGCCAGCCAACCTAGCCTACTAGGTGAATTCTAGGCCAGTGTGACACATTTTCTCAGAAACAAAGATGGGAAGGTCCTGGGGAACCACAGTTTGAGTGGAACTCTGGGTTTCATACACACATACACATATACATACATACCCACCTGTACACATGCATACCTACACAACCACCCCCCACACACATACAGATGATAAATATTTATCTATTGGGTAAATACACCACAATGACCTCTTGGAGATGAGAAATATCTTCACAGGCTAGAATGATTATGGGATAAAAGAACCCAGAAGCTGAATTTGGGGATATTGGAAAGTTTTGAATGGAGAAAGGAGGCACAAAGTGATTCCAGGCTGTAGAGAGCAGTCATACATGGTGAGGGGAATCTTTAAGTATCTAGCAGGTACTTGGAGGATGTGAAGAAAGTGAAACAAAAACTGGAAAGTGGGAAAGTTCTTCAATCATGTACATTTTACAGCTGGGCACTGGAAAGAACCATTCAGTGGTGCAAAATAAGCAAGAAAGGCTTGGAAAGCACACTAGGGGGGTGATGACAAGACTAAATCTCTGTAGTCTCCAAATGTTGCTGATTCTTAACCCCACTCACTACATGTGTGGGACTGTTTACCACGGCATTTTGCATAGTCTGCTAAAGAAAGTCAAAGGTTATCTCGGATTCATGCAAACATTTACTCTGTAGACTAAGAGAAAAACGCTGATGTAGAAAATGGTCTCAAGGTAGACCCTTATGATAGGATGGCAGACAAGAGACATTCAGCACTCCTGATTGTGAAAATTGGACCAGGCAGTGAGGTATGGTGTGAATTTAGACTTTTGGATGACTTCACACCAGTCTGGGTTGGTGGCCAATGTGCGGGTTTATGACTTGGTGATCTGAGTGTGCTATACATATTGCAGTGTTCCTGCTATTCCTGACCTTTCAGAAACGAGTCTCAGCTAGAATCTAAACAAATAGGTTCGGGTGGTGTAGCAGAAGGTGGGAGGCTTAGGAAAAAGACACAGGCATTCAGGAAACAGAATGTGCAGGGCTTGTGTGTCTGTCTGGTCAGGAGGGAATACTTGTACTGGAAATAAGTAGACTAGGCAGTTTTATGCCTTAGGTATTTATATCATCTATTAAAGATATTGCCATAGTCCCTTTTCAGTGATTTGCTGGACAGTTAAATTCAAACTTCAGTTCAGTTTAACACCCCTAGGTGATTGTTTTACATAATTTATATTACTAAGATTTCTTTCAAATTGTAATTGGACCTTCACAGCTTGAAGAAGAGGCTGAAGATTGGGGCCAAACATGACAAACCAGTACCTAAGGGAAGCTCTCTGGACCTCCTTCCATTTACCTTTTCATACAATATTCATTTATTGGTTTGTCTGAGCATTTCTTGTTGCAGAGTGCCATTGAATATTTATGTGAATGAGTAGTCATTGTTAGAAATTGATGATGTCTATTGATTAAGGCAGGAATGAAGTGGTAAGACTGTAAGGACATCTAGCACAGAAAACAAATCATGGCCTAGAGACATAGCTCTATAGTATAGTGCTCATTTCTTATGTATCCCCAGACTGAAATAAATAAATACATAAATTTATACACATATATATTATACATGCATATATATATTAAAGAGGAAGGAAAGAGGGAGGGATGAAGGAAGGAAGGAAAGAAGAAAGGAAGGAAGAAAGGAAGAAAGGAAGGAAGGAAGGAAGGAAGGAAGGAAGAAGAAGAAGGAAAGAAGGCAGGGAGTAAATGAAAGAACAGAGAAGAAGATTGAAGATTAGAAGGAAGGTAAAGGAGGGAAGGACAAATAAAAGGAGTTCAACTAGATCTCTTTTGTTCAATATAAGTTTTTTTTTTCCATTAGTGACTTCATGTGAGCATGACTGTTCATGCCTTCGAGTCTATATGAAAATGATGATAACAATAACCCTTATATCATAAGGTGTCTCCTGAACAAGATGAATTGTGTGACCCTTATTGTGCTGCGGGACAAATAGAAGGCATTCCTAAGATACCGTTTGTGGTTTTGAGAAAGGCAGATGCCAGTTCCCTGATCATCCCTTTGTTCAATACAAAATCAGTGTGGCAGATTCTCAGAAAATTGAAAATCAACTTACCTCAGGATGCAGCAATGCCACTCTTGGGAATATACCCAAAAGATGCGCAATCTTACTACAAAAGCATTTGTTCAACTATGTTCATAGCAGCATTATTTGTAATAGCCAGAACCTGGAAACAAACTAGATGCCCCTCAACTGAAGAATGGATAAAGAAAGTATGACACACTTACACATTAGAATACTACTCAGTGGTAAAAAACAATAACATCTTGAATATTGCATGCAAATTAATAAAATTAGAAAACACTATCCTGAGTGAGGTAACCCAGACCCCAAAAAATGAATATGGTATGTACTCATTCATAAGTGGATATTAACTGTAAACAAAGGACATTAAGCCTATAGTTCATGATCCTAGAGAAGCTAAGTGATAAGGTGAACCCAAAGAAAAACAATTTTTGTGGAAATTGGAAACAGACAAGATCACCTGAGAAAATTGGGAGCATAGGGGTGGGGAGTAGGAGGAAGGAGAAAAGGGGGAAAGGTGGGGAGAAGAGGAAGGTTGAAAATAACTTAAGGGAATGGGATAGTTAAGATGGAGGAAGGACAGAGATGAGAGCAAGGAAAGAGATATCTTGATTGAGGGAGCCACTATGGGATTAGCAAGAAACCTGGCTCTAGAAAAACTCCCTAAAAATCCACAAGACCCCAGCTAAGACCCTAAGCAAGAGAGGAGAAGGTGCCTGAACTGACCTTGCCTTGTATTAAAACTGATGATTATCTTAAATATCACCATAGAACCTTTGTCCAATGACAGATGAAAGCAAACCTTTTAAAGAGAAAAAGTTAGAAGATCCAGTATTGACTGAGATCAGTGTGGCATGATATGCTTTGGAATTACTCATTCATTCATTCATTCATTCCCTCATTTCCTCATTCAGTCATTCTCCTATTCTTTAGGGAGAATCTATAGAGCAGTGGTTCTCAGCTTCCTAAATGCAGTTCCTCATGTTGTGGTTATCCCCAAGCATAAAATTATTTTTGTTGCTACTTCATAACTGTGATGTAAATTTTTTGGAGATAGAAGGTAGCCAGAGGGGTTGCGACCCTCAGGATGAGAACCAGTGCTGTAGACAGACACTTACATAGTAAGGAGATGCCCTCTACTTTGGTATAAGACTTGCTTACCTTATGTACTCCTTTGCAGCTTTCTTAGTATTTCTTTTCAGGTCTCTGGAGACTGCTTAGCCTGAGTCTTGCTTTGTTAGTGAAAGATGAATAATTGGAATAGTTGGTCTTGTCTACCTCTGTGCTTGTCAAACAAAACGTGGATTTTTCATTCACTTTTGGAGATTTGTGACCAGGCGCAGTGCTCTTAAGTCTTCCAGACCCCAATTCCTTCCCAGATAAATATCAGGAGAATTAATGGGATAGTGAAACAAAACATCTGGAGGAATGGCACTCGATGTTCCCGCTATTACAAACACTTGTCGCTCTTGTAGGGGACCAACGATCCATTTCCAACACCCATGCCAGGGAGCCCACAAATCCAAAATCTATGGTTTTAATGGACCAAGCTCTCTCTTCTGACCTATAAAGGTAACCCCTATACACACATATATGAAAATAAAAGAAATATTAGATAAAGAAATGAATAAGGGCCTAGCAGTACCTATTAATCATCCTTTACAGCCGTCCTCCTCATCCCCAGTCCCAGGGCAGCACAGTCCTCATTCCCTTGACTGCCCATCTTCTTATTGCTCTCCTTTCTCCAGTTCCCAGCCTGGCACAGTCCTCATTCCAGAGCACATGCTGCACCAGCCTCTGCTCCAGACCTTGCTGACCCCTCCAAAGCCACCCGGATCAAGCCCAGAGGTGGATTTTATTCCTCATCATTTCCCTGTATCTTTTATAAAATCTTGCTGCAGAGACCCCTCTCCTTTACCTCCAATCTTTATTTCAAAATGCCTTTCATCTTTCTAGGAATTACTCTCAAAATAATTCATATATATATTAAAGTTAAATCTTAAGATTTTGAAGATGTTGATGCTGTGATGGCATGTGTATTAATTTGACTGACAGGGACCTTACAGGGTACTTGATTTAAGAGGCTGAATTGCAGACCAAATGAGCAAATATATATGAAATTCTGTTTGCTACACATGAGGTACTAATGCAAAGTTTTATATTTTACATATTATTTCCATAGTTCTTAACTTATGCAGCCGCATTTATAAATATTTGCATATGGGTGTTGATTCAACTGTGTTTCACTATCTAATTCTTTATCCAAAATTAGTAGAGAAGGAGAAGACACACAAACTCTGCCCCAACATTTTGGAGCCTCCAGCCCAGCAGGAAAAAGAAGAGAAATCTCTGTAATATGTGAGGCAGATGTGAAGAGTCTCCATAAATGAGATATACATGCACCTATTTGCAACAAAAACGAAAACTATGTCTTGAGCAAAAATAAATCTGCTTGTGGACGGATCCATCTGAACTCACCACTGTACAGATCACTCCGATATCGCCTCTAATTTCCTACTATCTGGAGTGTCATCATGGAAGTAATAGGGATGCTAAACCAAACTGTAGGTCTAATGAGATTAGAGATGAAATTATTCTTCAGAGTAAAATAAATAAACTAAAATAAACCCGTCCCCTATACGAGAATGCCCCAGCAGGTAGCTCAGTAATGAAATCCATGATTTCCAAGGGGTTGTGCTTTCCGAAGTTTTTGGCAAAGTGCTAGTTTCTCAGAGGCTGTTCATCCAGAGAAGCAATTTGACGACTTCAGTCTTTCTTGCCTTCCCCATTTGAAACTGAAAGAAACCATGAGGGCAATTACACCCTTCCCCAAAGTGAAAACTTGGTTGGAGAGTGGTATAAGCCTGACATAACTAATTGGGGCAAATATTCAGCACAAGGCACGGGAAATTAACCTCCAACGTCTCATTAGCATTAATGGGAATTGCACAGCTAATTCCCTCCCCATTGTGCACAATATTTACTTCATAATGTTTATACTGACAGTCTACGACTTCCAGCAAGTAGCAATGATTTAGGCACATGGGGGCTGAAAATTCTGCTGGGTATTTTGTGAGTTACTCCCTACCATTTCTCATATACTCAGAGGATGACCTCTGGGTGCCATGTAACCCTTCTAATGCCAAAGTCCCTGTCCCTTACCTTAGCCCCATGCTTTCACGCAAGTGTACATTGAAAAAAAAGTATTAACTTTGTTCTCTTCCTTTTTTTTTTACCTAGTATGTCCGAATCCCAAACTCAAGATATATGTATATTAGATAGCCAGCCTAAACTACAAGAAAAGGCACCGAACTACAGCCACCGTTTCTTCGGCCTTTCTTTTTTCCTGTTCAATACTGCATCCACGGTCACCAGAATTCCATATGGCCATAGGCCCTGACCTGCAGAAGGTATCTCTCTGTTCTGCTGCACTGGTGTTTAACTGACCAGTGGAGACTGCTTTCAAGCCATTTGTGCCAAGGTTTTGAATCTCTGTAACTCCATTTGCTCCTTCCCAATTTCCAAGAGTCTTACATCCATGAAGATTTGAGCCACACCATGCATTTTGTGGTAACACTGTCATTTACAGTGCATACCCGTATATATGTGCATGTATGTGTGTGAGAGAGAGGGGGAGGGAAGGGAGACAGAGAGATAGGAGACCACCTAGGGCCATGGCCCTATTGGTTTGATGTCTAGAGAGGCAGAAGAGAGAAAAACTATTGATGCTGAGCTTGGCTGATTTCCATGACAAAAGCTGGATATGCAGAACACATGTCGAACACAAAGGAGCCCTCACCATGTCATTCCTCCCCTGTAAACTTTAAGATGAATGTGCAGCAAACTGGGGTATTTACAGATGTAGCTTAGAGGGAAAAGACCAAAAAAAAATACAAAAGTAAATATTCAGTCCAAACCAAAACAATAGTTACTAAAGCCAGAGTAGTCACTGGAGGGAATTTTCTGACCTTCAAGGTGGTCTTACATTCACTTATTATGAAGTATCGTGAGCTGAGTCAAACTGTATACTCTGTATGTTTATCTAACAGCAAAATTGAATGTACACACTGGACCTGATAGCTTCAAACTCTCCCTGTCAGCTTGTTCTATGCTGACAGTGATGTCACACAGTATCACCATGCTCATTTTTACTTTACGTACTTTCTTATGGAGAAAGCCTCTCCATCCTTGATTCCTTTTGTGTTTCTATTAGTCTTTCCATATGCCAGTGGTGAGCAGCTATTTTTGTAATGGGTTATCTTTTAAAATTTATCACCAGATAAATGTACTGAAACAAAAATTAATACTAACTTTAATTCCCTTTTGAAACATTAGAAATATACCAAACGTTGTCCTACCAAAAAGTGAGGTGCATTGTTCAGATGGAAGAACTTGTCTTTTCATGGTGATCCGTGTTCCTCTATCTCCCTCAAAGACCTCTTTAGTAAAAATGCCTGCCTGATGTCTCCAGAAGACTTAGGAAATTACAACATGGGTATCTATGCCAGCACACTGGGAGCTTAGATGGACAAAACCCATCTTATTAAAACCTCCTTCTCTCAGGCCTCGCTTGGGGTCTTCTAACGAAAGCTGTGACCTTTCCTCTGTCAGACATGTGCTAGGATTAAACAAAACAGAAGGAATTTGTGAGAAATCAGGCCATCAGCAGTGTTGATTAGCAAGCACTAGAATGATAGCAATGTTTATGTTTTACCCTGATCAGCTGTGTCATCTAAATGCTACCACAGGGCATTCTAAAGTCACCATGTCATCCCTGCTGTTCTGGACCATGAGAACGAATGGTTTGTTCAAATTTACATTAATTGAGAAAGAGTGACTAGCAGCCTGTATGACAGTTTTGACATTCACTTACTGGCCTACATCACACTGTCTTTTTAGATAACGGTTAACTCATTTTTTAACCATCTCTGAGTATGCAGGTTTTGTTTAATCCACTCTCTTAACCTCCAAACTCTAAATACAGTCATTTCCTGACTTGAAGATTAGATTATCACACAAATCAACTGCCCTCAGATGAACAAGAAAACTACTTTGTTTTAAATATTTTCATGTGTTTCCTGTAGGGAGTTCCTGGTGGGGACAATAATTGGGTTTCTGACCTCAGGTTGAGGATCTCTCAGATAATACTTAAGTTCCATTTAATCCAATGCACTTTCTTCCAGTTTCCACACAGAACATTAGATTTTATGTTGAGAACCTGTAGGAAGCAAAAGAGAAGGATCAGAAGATGAACTCAGTGTATAAGAGTCCCACCTTTCATTGTCTTTATCTTCCAAACTGAGTGTAGAAGACTCTAGTTTTGATGTTTGAGAATCAGAGACTCAGTTGAATTTCTTTCCTGTGTTCAAAGTCCTTTCTACAACTCCTTCGGAACTGACATCTGTCTCTTTTGTCCTGGCCAAGATATGTGCTGTTTTATGAGGCACTGAAAGGATCAGAGTGACCCCATACTCAGGAAACATTTTATTCTCCATGCCCACATGTGATAAAATCTGGGGCTTGATAGTTTTTTCTTTTTTTTTCTATTCTGGGTTAACTGTTTCACTGGACAAGTTTGGATTGTAGAATAGCGAAGAAGAGCTTCATTCACCAGTTTCTACGTGACAGTCACTGTGATGTGTCTGGAAGGACTGTACCTATCATCACCACTTTTTTTAAATAAAATAAATATGTACATTTATTGTATTATGTCCAGTTACATTATTTTTTTTCATTGAGAAAAAAACAATTTCCTCCTCCTCCCAGCCTCCCACTCCCCCCACCCCAATCTTCTCCCTCTCCCCCCACTCTTCTCTCCCTCCCTCTCAAGTCTGAAGAGCAGTCAGGGTTCCCTGCCCTGTGGAAAGTCCAAAGTCGTCCCCCCTCCATCCTGGAGGAAGGTGAACATCCAAACTGGCTAGGCTCCCACAAAGCCAGAAGATGAAGTAGGATCAAAACCCAGTGCCATTGTCCTTGGCTTCTGAGCAGCCCTCATTGTCTGCCATATTCAGAGAGTCCGGTTTTATCCTATGCTTTTTCAGTCACAGTCCAGCTGGCCTTGGTGAGCTCCCAATAGATCAGCCCCACTGTCTCCGTGGGTGGGTGCACCCCTCTTGGTCCTGACTTCCTTGCTCATCTTCTCCCTCCTTCTGTTCCTCATTGGGACTTTGGGAGCTCAGTCCAGTACTCCAGTGTGGGTCCACCACTTTTGCATACTTTTTTCATACACTGCACTGATGTCATTATTGAAAATGGATATAAAGCTCTGTTCCTTAAGATCAAATCCTTCAGTCTAATTTCTAGCTCTGCAGCAGAAAACCTGGGGTAATTACCCCTGCTCCCATCTCCTGTGGATCTCACAGAGCATCCCCTTCTTATCTTCTTCCCATAACCTTTTGATTTGCTCCATACCCCAATACCAACAAGACAACTCCTGCTGACCCAAAGGCTGCTCTTCCCAGCACAAGTAAGCTGAAGTTGGACGCACACCTCTCTTACTGTTCTTCCTACTCCCAGTCTTATCCCTAGCTCTCTATAGCATAAAACTCAGTGAGGTCTTCCTCTCTCTGATCCCATCCCCAACAAAGCACAAATACCTTCTCCTCCAAATTTTCATCTCCCAAGTCATCCCATTATCCCATTGTCCCAGCTTTCAACACTGGCATGCATTCACTTGTAACATACCAGCTAAGCAGAACAGGGAAACAGGCACCCGAACTGAACCCCTCAACATTCTCTTCTCCTCTGCATATCCAATTTCCATAATATCCATAACACTGCAATAGAACACCAACTGAATCTTCCTTCCCTCTGCCTACATCTTTTTTGGATCCCACACACCATCTCCTCCTATCCACTCTTTTCCCACTTGGTCAGGTCACTGTACCCGAGACCCCAACTTCAGTAAGCAACTCCTGGGAACCCACAGGTCATACCTGTCAGAAAAGCAGGTAGTCCACTTCAGTCTTCTCTTTATCTCCTTTTCCCCACACCCAATCCCCTAGTTTTTCCCCAGTTGGGCAGCAGAACACCCTTGGCAGGCTTCCATGCCTCCTGCTCTCATCTCCTGTGGATCCCACAGATCTTCCCCTTCTAACCTCCCCCAGCTTGTTAGTTTTGTCCCAGACACTAACCCAAGCAGGCAATCCTGCTAACCCAAGGGCTGCTTCTCCCAGGGTAACAAGTGAGCTGAAGGTAGACCCATACCTCTCCTAGAACTTCTGAGATCCAATCCACCATCTCTTCCATAACCCTGTATCAGGAATCCTGCTGTTTTCTACCTCTTTTCTATGATCCCATTTCATCCTCAGTGGATCACAAAGACCTTCTCTTTCCTAACTCTTCCTAGTATCCCAGGCTCCCATACCAGCAGGCATTAAACTGTGAACACACCACATGACCAGACCAGGAAACCAGGACACATAAAACCATCACACTTTTTAAAAAATAGAGAAGAAACAGAAAGAAACAAAGAAAATACCCATTCAACAAAACAAATCTCAAATCAGCTACTCCCAAACCCAAATGTCTAGACACCAGAATAAAAGCACAACCAAAACAGAGAGGGCAGTATGTTTCTGCTGGAGCCAAGCTATCCTACCACAGTAGGCCCTGAATATTTCAACACAGTTGAAGTACAAGAAAAAAAAAACATGAAGATAATAGAAGTCCTCAAAGAGGAAATGCATAAATCCTTTAAAGAAATCCTGGAAAACACAAACAGTTGAAAAAAAAAAAAACAAATGAAACTGTTCAAGACAGTTTTAAAATAGAAATAGAGTCAATAAATTAAACACAAACTGAGTGAGGCAACTCTGGAAATGAAGAATTTGGGAACTACAGAGGTAAACTTCACCAACAGAGTACAAGAGATGGAGGGGAGAATTTCAGACATTAAAGTTACTATAGAAGAAATGGAGTTAGAAAAAAATGGACGCATCTGTCAAAGAAAATGTTAAATCTAAAAAAAAACTCCTGAAAATCTGGGACATTAAGAAAAGACTAAACCCAAGAATAATAGGAATAGAGGAAGAAGAAAGACCCAAAAAGTATTTTTAACAAATTCTGGAAGAAAAATTTCTTAACCAAAAGAAGGACATTCCTATAAAGGTACAAGAAATAAACTGGGCAGTGGTGGTGGACACCTTTAATACCAGCACTCAGGACATAGAGGCAGTTGGATCTTTGTGAATTTGAGGGCAGCCTGGTCTATAGAGTGAATTCCAGGACAGGCTTAAAACTACACAGAAACCCTGTCTCATACACAGACACACACACACACACACACACACACACATACACACACAGAGAGAGAGAGAGAGAGAGAGAGAGAGAGAGAGAGAGAGAGAGAGGGAGAGAGAGAGAGAGAGAGAGAGAGAGAGAGAGAGAGAGAGAGAGAGAGAATACTAAATAGACTATGTCAAAACAAGAAAGTTACCTTGCACAAAACACTAAGCATACAGAACAAAGGAAGAATATTAAAAAAAA
This sequence comes from Microtus pennsylvanicus, assembly GCF_037038515.1. Taxonomy (NCBI): domain Eukaryota; kingdom Metazoa; phylum Chordata; class Mammalia; order Rodentia; family Cricetidae; genus Microtus; species Microtus pennsylvanicus. Next base: position 52,162,775 of record NC_134582.1, read on the forward strand.
AACTGCAGGGAAGAAGACTAAGTAACATATAAGGCAAACCTAATAAAATTATACCTGACTTCTCAGAGGAGACTCTAAAATCCAGAAGGACCAGTGCAGATGGTCTGCAGAGACCTGAGACCACAGATGCTGCCCAGACTTACTGTATCCAGTAAAACAACAAGAGAAAGCTTACAAACTCATGGAAACTGAACAACTCTTTGCTCAATAATAAATGGGCCAAGACAGAAATTAATAAAAAACATGAAAGACTTTCTAGAATGTAATGAAAATGAATATGTAACATACCCAAATTTACAATACTGTGGGACCCTGTAAAGATTTGTCATTTGTATTGGTTTAATAAAACACTGATTGACCAGTAGCCAGGAAGGAAGTATAAGGAGGGCTACTGGTGTAGGATGGTCTTCTTTCTATGTGTTGCTTTCATTGGTTAAATAAAGAGACTACCTTGGATTCTTGATAGAACAGCAGCTTAGAGAGGTGGAGTAGACAGAACAGAATGCTGGAAGAAAGGAGGCAGAGGCAGAGAGCCGCCCGCCATGAAGCGGCCAGGTAAGACATGCTGAATCTTTCCTGATAAGCCACACCCTCATGATGACATACATATCATTAGAAATGGGTTGAATCAAGATGTGAGAGTTAGCTGATAAGAGCCTAGAAATAATGGGCCAGGCAATAATTTAATTAATACAGGTTTCTGTGTGATTATTTCAGACATAAGCTAGCCAGGCAGGGAGTCAGGAGGTGGGAAGTGACCCACCACTCATTTTACTACAGGCTACCAGACTAGGAGGGTTCTGGGAATCAGATGGGCTCAGTCTGTAGTCATCATTCAGATACAGAGGAAGCAAGATGAGACTGCCTCACTGATATAAGGTACCAAGCCACATGGCTCACACAGACAAAAATTATGGGTTAATTTAAGATGTAAGAGTTAGCTAAAAATATGCTTAAGCAATTGGTCAAACAGTATTATTATTAATATAGTTTCTGTATAATTGTTTTGGGTCTGGGCAGCTGGGAAACAAATGAACAGCCTCCACCAACAAAGAGACACAATAAAAGGAGTCTAAAAGGCAAGTTGATAACAGTAAGTGCTGACATAAAAAATTGGAGAGATATCATACTAGCAACTCAATGGCCCACCTGAAACTCTAGAACATAAAGAAGAAATCACACCCAGAAGAAGTAGACAGTAAGAATAATCAAAGTTAGGGCTAAAGTCAATAAAATAGAAACAGAAAACAATGCAAAGAATTAATGAAATAAAGAATTGGTTGTTTGAGAAAATCAACAAGATAAACAAACCCATTTTTAAACTAATAAAATTATGGAGAGAGAATATCAAAATTAACAAAATTGAAAATGAAAAGGGGGACATAACAACAGACACCAAGGAAATCTTGAGAATCATATGGACTTACTTTAAAAACCTGTACTTCACCAAATTGTAAAATTTAATAGAAATTAATAATTTTTCTGATAGTACCACATAACAAAGTTAAATCAATATAAGATGTCAGAAATAGACCTATAACCCTGAATGAAATAGATACAATCATTAAAAGTGTTCCAACAAACAAAAAACCAAAACCAACCAAACAAAAAACAGGGCTAGACAGTTTTAGTGCAGAATTCTACCAAACTTTCAAGGAAAAGTAAGCACTATTACTCCTCAAATTATTCCAAAAAATGGGGAAAGAAACATTTCCCCATTTATTTTACGAGGCCACAGTTACCCTAACATCCAAACGATATAAACGTTCAACAAAGAAAAAAATTTCAGTCTAATTTTTCTTATGGACATAAATGCAAAATTGCACAATAAAATATTTATGAACTGAATCCAAGAACACATCAAAAAGATCATCCACCATAATCAGGTAGGCTTCATCCCAGAGATAAGTAGAACAATTTACACTCAACCTGATAGAAGAGAAACTAGGGTATAGCCTTGAAACATTGGAACAAGAGATGACTTTTTAAACAGAACAGCAATAGTGAAGGCACTAAGATCAAAAATTAATAAATGGAGCCTCATGAAACTGTAAAGTTTCTGTAAAGCAAGGATATCATCAATATGACAAAAAGGCCATCTACATAAAGAGAAAAGATTTTTTTTTTACCAAGTCCACATCTGAGAAGACTAATATCCAAAATATATAAAGAATTCAAGAAACTAGATACTAAAAAAAGTAACCAAATTAAAAAATGAGGTACACATCTAAATAGAGAATACTCTGTGAAGAAAATTCAAATGGCTGAGAAATACCTAAAGAATGGTTCAGCATCCTTGGCCACCTTGGAAATGCAATTCAAAACTACTTTGAGACTCCATATTATGCTCATTAGAATGGCTAAGATAAAAACACAAGTGAAAGCTCATGCTGACAAGTAGGTGGGATGCTGGTGGGAGTACAAACTTGTACAGCTACTTTCAAAATCAATATGGTGATTCCCCGGTTTCTTTATTGATTAACCGATGAAAGCAACACATAAACAGAAGGACGAGTTGGGTAAAGAGGAGGCATCTGGGGTGATGCATGTATCTCCCTGGGACAGGAAAATAGAATAGATTTTACAGACAGACTGCAAGTGGGTAGGATGTGAGTCGGGGGATCAGGTGGGGGTAGATGGGGCAGATAGGTTGGAAAGAGAGAGTGTGGGGAGGGACCACTGGAAAATGGGGGAGGTGTGGAAACCTAGTGTAGTGGAAACTTCCTGGAATCTGTGAAGGTGATCCTAATGAGAAGTCCTAGTAGTGGGTGTATGATAGATTACCGTCTATCTCTACCGCCAGGAGAGGCTTTCAGTGGTGGTACTGGGTTGCTTTCAATTAAGTTGTTGGCCAAGAGAGCCCCATGGAAATTCTCAAACAACCTACGCTGTTGCTATAGTAAAGTTTGCTTTCTGTACTCAGGGAGTGGGGTCCCATTGCTGAGGACAACACCTGCACAACCCATTGAACCTGGAGAAGCTGAGCTGGTGCCTACATGGAGTCTTTACCCACTCTTTGGTGAGGGAAGAAAGTCTGCAAGCTACTGAAAGAGAAACTTGGATACCAACCCAGCCACAAAACCTTTTACCTACACTCTGCCCTGCCTTCAATCTAGCTAGTGTAATGGTGGTACAGAACTTGTGGTAGTAACAAAGCAATGTCTAATTTTACTTAAGACCCACCTCACAAGTAGGAACCCATATGCAACACTGCCTGGGTAACCAAGAACCAGAGACTGTATAGCCCAGGGACCTAGGGTAAAACCAAATACTACTTGTCTTAACAACAACAAAAAAGTATCAGCACTAAGACTCCTAATGATATTCTGTTCTACTCATAGATCAGTGCCTTATCCAGTCATCATCAGAGAGGCTTTTCATCTGGCAGCAGATGAGAACAGATGCAGAGACCCACAGCCAGTCATTATTTGGATAGAGTCTAATTGGGGGGTCTCCATCAAATCTCTCTTCTCAGAACTTAGAAAATGTTTTGGAAAAGGAAGCAGAAAGATTATAAGAACCAGAACAGGTGGGATACACCAGAGAGCAAGACCCTCTGAATCAACAAAACAAGGCTCATATGAACTCACAGAGACTGAGGCAGCAAGCAAGGGCCTACATGGGTTTTCACCACGTCCTCTGTATATATAATCACCCTTAAACTTAGTATTTTTAAGGGATTCCTGACTGTAAGAACAAGTGGGTCTCTGACTTATGTGCCTATACTTGGAACTCTTTTCCTCATGTTGGGTTGCTGAGTTAAACTTCACTATGATAGTTTTTGCTTAATCTTATTATATTTTACTTTGTCATGTTTAAAGATAAAATGTGTGTAGGCTCATGTAGGTATTTAATCAGCTATAAAGTATATAAAGTAAACCACTTGCTTATGAGTTACCAGGGGCCACATTTTAGAATCCAGGGTCTTGAAGCTTCAGGAAGGAACTTATTTAATTATAAATGTATTTTCAATTGTCCATACTTTATACAGTATCCTACTGTATAAAGAATATTACCTTTTTTATTGTGAGAGAGATGCACAGAGGGTCTGATAAGCTGGTCCCTGTCTAGGCACTCAGATGCCTGGCATTTTCCTGAGACCATCTGAACAAAAGAAAAAAACCTTCTCAGCTGTCTCATATTACCCCATTTCTGAATCATGATTTTAGAAAGAGGAAAACCATTTGTTTGCTAGTACAACTGCATGCACAGTGCTCTGCTTACTAATTCCTAATCCTTCCCACACCAGAAGCTGCTTCTGCCAGCAATCCTCAGGTACCAAACTAATTGGGCAGAATCCTTTCCCCAAATCTCTTTTCTGGAGTCCTTCTATCTTCTGCGTGAGTGGATATGCAGATCAGGGGCAGAACTTGGCCTCCATCCGCAGCCCTCATAAAGAGATCAGATGGCCAACTGGGAGGCTCTCTAATTGGAGCTTTATGGTAATAGGAATACTCCCCACCTGCAAAGCAGCTCTTAGCACTTGGAGCCTGTAGGAGGAATGAAAGCCAGGTTGATAGACAGCTAGTCCCTGTCCAGCCTCACCTGTGTTACAGAGGCCCAAGGTCAGCAGACTGGTGATGCCAGGCTCCAAATCAATGTCTGTTGCAATCAGCACTGTTCTGCGATGTTGCCAACTCACCTAGGCTGCTGCACTGTTGGCACTGTGGCTCATGAGCTTTCCCCCAACAACAGTGCTGAAGAGAAAAGGAAAGAAAGGAAAAGAAAGGCCTATGCAAGACATGAGGATGTAGCCTTTGAAATCACATGGGAGTTGAGTGTGAGAGGGGTTTATTAGGCCTAAAGAGAAGGTAAGGGCTAGTGATCTTTAGACACTTGAAAGGAAGGATTCAAGACAGAATTCTTAGACCATTCCTGTCAATCAATACTTGTCAATCAGTCAGGAAGGGTGAGGTCAAGTTGTTTTGGGTTTGAATACAAAACAATCTTTAGTTTTCTAAATATTAATACTCCTTTCAGACTCTCCATCTCTACTTTTTTTTCTCTACTGGGTAAAAAATTCCACAGCTTCACAATCTCTTTAAGTTATTAAAATCAATCTGGTCTGCTCTAAATCTCCATTGCTATTCCTTCTCGCCTTGTTGTAAACTTTTAATTGAGGCCCTGATGGATACTATTCCCATTTCATTGAAGGCACGGTTTCAAACTCAATTGTTGCCCAACACTTCGGTCCTCAGGTATGCTCTGGATGGAGAAATAGTGTCAAGGGACTAGGAGGGCCCCACAGGCTCCAGGAGTCTCTCTATAGGTTGTTCTTTGTCTATTAAAGAGTTGCAGGTCACTCCCATTAGATGGTAAATTTAGACATACATGGGCATTTATTTATAGATAGTAAATATGGTTTCCATGGACCAGAATCCAACCCTAACCTTGAACTTCCCATGATATGATACAGCTGCTCTTTCTGAAATATGACAGTTGTACATACCCCACACATTGTACTGTCGGATTTTAGCTTTAGACCTTTCCTTTGATCTTTAGACCTCTACTTAGACCTTTACTTAGACCTCCCTAGGCAGCTCTAGCAAGCCCATGGTAACTGTTTTTCTAACGGGTTAATTCCCTACTAGTGTGCCTCTAAATGCCCATGAATAAAGGCTAGATCCTTTGAGTGTTGCTGTGGAAAGACAAGACAGACTCTGAGTGGGAGAGCCAGATACTGGTTCTCAAATTACGGGAAGGAGATCCTTAAAGGGAGAAGTAGCATCTCCTCTGTTCCTCTCCCTCCTTTCTATTTTTCTCTGCATCTCTCAGTTTCCCCTGCCTCTCTCTGCTAATCTCCTTCTGTCGCTTCATCTTCATTCTCCTTCTTTTTTCTTCTTTCTCACCATTTTCTTCTGATTTTGTTGCTCTTTTCCCATCTTTTAACTCTACCTTTTCCTTTTCTTCTCCTCCTTTCTCTGTCCCTCCTTTCTCTCTGTCTTATTTCTGTGTTGCTCTTTTCTCTTCTTTCTCTCTGTATTTCCTGTCTCTCCTATCTACTTCTCTCTTTGTCTCCCTTCTTTTCTCTCTATTTCCTTCTCTTTTTCTGTCTAGCCCACTCTCTCCTTACTGGCTGATGGCATAGGAAGTTTGTTCTTCTCTGCTTCCCACCACTACTACCAGAAGCAATGAACTTATCTAAAACCTCCACATATATTACTTTTCTCTCTTTTTGATGAGGCACAGTTGCACAATGACCATAATCATACCAGGTAGCCAGTAACCTGCAAAGTTGGCCCCAACTCACAGACACCATCTTGCCTAAACCTCCCATGTTGCTAGGCCATGAGCCACCACACCTGACCTTTTTCTCTTATGAGGTAATGGCTTCACATATTTTGTTGTTGTAATTGGAATCTCACAGACATGATTCCCTGCAGCACCAGCCTCCGAAAATATAGAGGAATTTTTCTTTAATCCACCAGGGTTAAAGGTAGAACGATACCTTCTACCTCTTTGCTTTCCCTCATCTTTTTGATGATTCCAGAATCAAAGAGGGTGCAGGTATCTGTGCTCACATATGCCTTCAGTTTCCCAGTTCAGTGTGTAACACTCTGCAAATGTCTAGTCCCCTAATAACCTCCTCCTATTTTTCTGTCCAGCACTGTCAGTTTGACCAAATGAGTCTCTAGAACATAAAGGGTGGTTTGCATTCACCTTTTTTTCTGTTCCAACATATGAGTGTAGCAGTTGCTGCCTGAAGAATGATAACCAACTCAATAGTTTGTCAGACTGTTTTTGTTAATATGATGTAAAAGAATTTCCCTATAGACTCCTAGGAGAGACTGACCTAGCACTCAGAATATATGTCCCAGTTGTGTAGCTTGGTCCTCTTATGGTACCGTAACAGTGGGAACAGGGCCTGTATCTGAGTCTTTTACCACTTTTTGGGACCTTATTTCTCATAGCTGGTTGCCTTGTCTAGCCTCACTACATAGAGGTGTTTATTCTTACAGCAAATTGATATGCCATGTTTTATTGATATGAATAGAAGACCTTCCCTCTCCCAAATGGAGGCAGAAAAGGAGGGGGTTGGGGAAGAGGGACCGAGGGACTGGGAGAAGAGGCTGTGGCCAGATGTAAAATAATTAGATGAATGAGAAAGAGAGAAAGACAGACAGACAGCCATACAGACAGACAGAGACAGATAATTCCTCTAATATTATTTTAAAGAAAGACATGAAGATATTAGTAAGGAATATATATTATTTCTCTACAGTGAAGGAAAGTTGCTACTATTTAAGTTTGGGATCAACTGCCGAATGCGAGATATGTGGAAGGTGTGGACAAAAGTTATTCCTAATACCAGGAGGGAAAACAAATCAAATGAGAAAGTGGATACATTCATAAGGTTTCTAGATGTCACACCTAGGCAAGCAACGCTATATAAAATATTTAGCAGTCCTAATGCTGGCTGAGGAAATTTATGGAGTCTGAAGTGCCTGTCTTAAATCATAGCCACTCTTTAGCCAGGCTTCCACGAGAACTTAGCTATGCTTCTTTGTTTCCTTGAGTTTTGCGGGATGGCTAAAACTATAACAAAGTGAGGATTACCTGGGGTGGAAAGAGATTAAACCTAGAGAAGATTGTGGCCCTAAGCAGATGTGCGAAAGCTGCTGTCAGCTGCAGGGGCTTGTTTCTATGTCAAGCTTGGTTTATGAAAAGAAATATATATTATTGCTTTAGTCATTCATATTCTATATTTCCATTTATCTTTCCAATGAATATTTTCTCAACAATTCTTAAAGTGTGAGGCAGATGCTGGAAGCCATGAGGGATGACAGTTGAATGAACAATATTCTCCAGCCTTCAAAATCCTCTATTTGTGTTTGGGAAAAAATATCATATATCTGGAAAACTAATATACTAAATTGATGTCATATAGATGCTTGATAAATTAAATTAAAGACTCCAGTTAAAAAGAGTAAGCTTTAGTCAGGAACAAGCACCAGCCCCCCAATCAAAGCTGAGCAAGGCATCCCACCACGTGGAGTGGGCTTCAAAAAGCCAGCTCATGCACTAGGGATAGCTCCTGGTCCCACTGCCAGGGGTCCCACCAACAGACCAGGCTACAAAACGGCTACCCACACATGAATAGGCCCTGGCTTGGTCTTATGCAGAATAGCCAGCTGTTGGTCTATGAGTTCCCACAAGCTCAGGTCAACTGTTTCTGTGGGACTTCCCATCATGATCAATGACCTCCCCTTGTTCATATGATCCATTTCATTTAAGATGACCTCATTTTTTTTTCATCAATTAACAGCAACAACAAAAACTATCTATTCCATCACCATCCTGTTCTCATCTGGGTTTTGAGAGTATGGCCTAACACATGCCTAGTGTGTGTGTGTGTGTGTGTGTATGCACACAAACCCATGTATGACAGATGTATGGATAGAGAGAAGGATAGTGATAGGTATGTAGGTAAGTAGATAGAAAGATAGATAGATAGATAGATAGATAGATAGATAGATAGATAGATAGATAGATAGATAGATTTTTTTTTCCAAGCAGAAGTCTCACAGCCTGGCTTATAAATTGTTATATAGCTCAGAATGTTGTGATAAGAGCAGCAGGCTAAGTCTCTGGCACCCAGCCGCCTGCACTGCTAGCTTTACCCGAAATAATTACATGGAAACTGTATTGTTTTAAACACTGCTTGGCCCATTAGCTCTAGCTTCTTATTGGCTAGCTCTTACATATTAATCTAACCCATTTCTAATAATCTGTGTAGCCCACGAGGTGGCTTACCAGGGAAGATCTTAACCTGCTGCTGTGTCAGATGAGAGAATCATGGCAACTCCCTGACTCAGCTTCTTTCTCCCAGCATTCTGTTCTGTTACTCAGCCTACCTAATTTTCTGTCCTATTAAAGGACCAGGGCAGTCTCTTTATTTAACCAATGAAATTAACACAAAACAGAAGACTCTCTCCCATCATCAGAACAACCTTTAATACTTGCTATACCTATATCATGCTGGAATTAAAGTATTCACCAACACACCCATTTTATATGATTTGTGGGACTGAACCCAGAAGTTTCACAAATGCAAGGGAAGCACTGTACTTACTTTCTAGTTCTCAATTATTACAACATTTAAAGCAATTTTATGACTCAGCCTTTTTTTAGGCAGTGAGACTTTGTGATTTTCAAAAATTCCATTCTAGGGGGAAAGATTACTAATGATTTGATGGTTAATCTTAATCTTCCACTTGAGGAGCTTAGAATCGCCAGGACAATGGGACATTGAGTATGCCCATGACTGGTCATCTGGATCACATTAGTTGATACGGAAGGATCTGCTCACTGCAGAAGCACACTCTTCCCTGGGATAGTGTCATGGCATGAACTGTATGAGAAGGAAGAAGCTGGCTGGCAAGTATTCATCGTTATCTGCTTCTTGCCTATCAATGCCTGTGATTAGCGGCCTCAAGCTTTTGCTGCTTTGGCTTCCCTGCAATGATGGACTACAACTTTAAATTATAAACTAGAATAAACCTTTCTTTCTTGAGTTACTGTTTTACTGGAGTCTTTTATTATGGCAGCGGAAACGTAGTGAAGACAAACACATAAGAAATAATGTAGTTTAAACGCTGACAAGGTACTCGAGGAGGGGAACTACACAGAAGACAGGAAGTTAGCGTGGGAGTTATTTCATGGGAAGGCACGAGGAAAATCTACTTTGAAGGTACCTCATGCAAGAGAATCAATCCTCACTAGGAAACCCACTCCGAAGGTACCTTATCCAAGAGAATCAATCCTCACACAGGTATTTCACAAGGACAAGGAGATGGAAGGAGCAGCCCAGAGTAAACCTTCTCAGGTAGGTTTAGGTAAGTGAGCCTAAACCCGCTGGAGGCAAGGTAGGGTTTAGCCCAAAGTTGCCTGTAGACTAGAACAATAAGCTGTATTTGATTTTAATGTAATATGACTGCAGGACTGGCTAGGCATCTGTAAACGCTCAGTCTACCAAAATCTCAGGGTGATTAGAAAAAACAAAGCAAAGAATCAGGAAATCGCCTTGGAGTTTTGTGAGTGACACCAACTCCTTGGGTAGAAGTGACTGTGAAGCCTCTAGCACAGGATACAGACACAATTTGTATTGATTTATCTCAGATGTCCCTTACAATGAAGGGAAGATGGTGAACAAGATAGTTGTTGCAAGGCTAGCATTCAGGGAGAACTTTTCTGCTCAGTCAAATGGAGTTGCTGGTGTTGGAATACACACACACACACACACACACACACACCGCGCACTCACGCATACACATGCATGCATACACATATGCACAAATGATTGCACAGCCAAGTAGCATGAGGGCCACAGCTGCAAACGGATGTTCACATCTGGCAGTAGGACCGAACCTGTACTTGTTTCATATTGTTCTACATGAAAGGCGATAATCACTGGTGGGCCAGCCCCTAGGCAACACTGGATACCTCAGGGAGTCCCAAGGAGAGAAATAAGAGCAAAGATAGTCTGTATTTACCCTCTTTCCTGTGTACTGGAGGAACTTTAGCCAATGCTCCCCCAAACTATATACAGTTACTCCAGAGCTTCAGACTCCTGACAGATGAAGTGATGTTAAATCATCTTCCTGAGAGAGTTCTGGCAAGTCACAAGATGAATTAGTTCGGCCATCTTCTTCTGGTCTTCAGCTCCTTTTGGACTTGCCTCCTCCCACCTAGTGAAAGAAGGACGAATAAAAGAAACAAGAGCTGGGAATTATGACCCTCTAAATGTCTCCAGGATGGCGGGGATGAGAAATGGCGTTGCCTTGCCTGGGGAGGCAGGCGGGTTTTTATCAGCTTGGATGGTGATTTTCTACATTACTTTCCCTCTTGGTGGGCTGTGATCCATAATACTGCATTGTGCCCTTTAGGAAGAATTTTCCAGTTGCCAGACTCAACAGCCATATTCCGTCTGTCCCAAGGCCCAGGAAAGGAGGGCAGGATAGGAAGAGAGGCTGAACGCAGTATTTCTACATACAGAGTGTGAGAATTTCTGTGCTGTGTGTTTTGATGAGGGAAGTGAAACTCAATATTTATACAGCATATTGCTCCTCTTATAAATTTAAGTTGGAAGATTCTGATACAAACGCATTCCTATATCTTATACCATCCATATTCCACACGGAGAGTGTTAAGCACAGAGTTCTTGTGTGTGTGTGACCCTGCAAGGAAAGGGAGGTGGGGCGGCACTGATAATGTCATTTGGAAACAGTGGTGGCATTTAGGCATTTATTTTCTGTTTGTTTTCTTTGCATGAATAACACATTCATAGAAAAATCTCACAGAGGCAAAGATGAAAGCTCGACTAAGAAAATGGGAACATTATCTTCTACAATGACAAGGTTTGGATTTTCCCCCCACACTGGTAAAAATGATACACACAATTCTAGGTTGTGTCTATAACAGTCCTAACTCACAGTTGGTAGAATAACTTTGTGTGAGTCTGGGAGCCTCTACTGACATCCAGGGGCCTAGCTAACAGCTTAGCTGTAATTGTACAAAGTGGGTGCTAGCTCTAGGCCCACTTTAGCCTTACAGATCTGGCCCTGAATTGGCCATCATTCTTCCAGGTCACTGTCCATCCTTAAGAAAAATACATGAACACACTCGAAAACATTAAAAACCGTACAAGAATAAATGTTTAAAACTGTTTTCAGTAGTTGATGTTCATTCATTCTTTCTTTCTTAAATACTGAAGAGAGGGTGACTGTGGCTTGGTAGTGGCTCACCACTAGGCTTATGCAGAATTGGATGGGCAGCCTAGCCCTGCACTCAGATTTCCAATCCATAACTCTGCAACAGAGAAATGATAGAAGGTTCTGGATAACAAGTTTTAAAACCAAAGGAGAGGAACTGTATATTTCATCAACCCTCCTTTACCCTGTGATGACCAGCATCTGCTGTTCCCATCCAGGAGTTCTAGAACTCTCACAACCTAACTCCAGGGATACAGCAGATACAGCACCAGTGGCAAGTGTTTCTGAGCTTTCGTTTCTCTGACCTCCCAAAGAAACTGTGGAGATGTCATTCATTTCTTGCATACGTTCTAGTACTTTCTATAACTGAACACACACGGTACCAGGTAATCACATTTAATCCTTGCCAGCAGGCCACGACCCTATGAGACAGAGAGCAATGACGTAGATGGATGAGGGTCCATAGTGAACTGCTAGAAGAGCACAGTGGCTTGCAGATCATGAGCTGGGAGTGACAGGCTGGGACCTGAATCAGTTCCTTCGAAGTCTTCAGTCCCAGTCACCGGAACTGTTGATTCACATTCTCGGATGTTTAGGTTTCTTCTTGGAATCCTCCATTTAAATGGCAATTTCTCTGGCATTACGGCAAGGCTTTACAACACTGCCACGCTTAGCCCTGCACTCGCCTTTAATCCCAGCACTCAGGAGGCAGAGGCAGGCAGATCTCTGTGAGTTTGAGCTAGTTCCACCACAGCTACGGCTGTTACACTGAGAAACCCTGCCTTGAAAAACAAACAAAAAAAGCCAAACCAAACCAACCGAACAAACAAGAACCTGCGCCACTTATTTGGGCAAGTTCCTTTTTAAATTCTAGAAGTTTATCAATAAAGTAAGAGATGAGGTTATTTTTATATATCTCTTCAAGGAAAGATCAAGCAATTGTCCATGAAGCCTAACTGTAACTGTAAGATGTATTTCTTTCCTGTAAAAGTTTGGCTTTAGACTGTTCAGGAGAAGATAATTAAGAAGTGTGCCTAATCTACATTTTTTACTTTGAACAGGAATTTATTTACCCAGAGTCATGTAGATACATCTCAAATCTGTTAAATAATCTGGAGATAAGAAAAGGGAAAATACAAAGGATGAAAAGATGTACTGGAACCAGAGAAGGTCTAGGTTATGGTTGTCAGTTCCTCAAGATTTGACCTTAAGGGAGCTCTGCTCTGGGGAACATATCCTCTGAACCCAAGTGAATAGGATAAATTGCATGTCTTAGAGGACATGTAAGGTCAGCCTTCCTGGGATTCTGATTTGATAATGACTTCTAAGACTCCTCCAGCTCTACTTCTAGCTTCAAGGTCCATGAGCATCTTGTTTTAGACCCCTTGTTATGACACACCCCTGTAGAAGCGGTGCTTCCCAGGATCACTGAAGCACTCACTTTTGGGGCGATGTTTCACCGTTTTCCATTTTAATCATCTCAAGGCAGAGCAAGCAGGTCACTACTATGTTCTGTGGCTGGTTCCTGCTACAGTGGGGTTTCTGCTTTACATGCATATGCCTATCTGCTCCAATTTTTCTCACTACTTCTAAAGAGGCTTGAAATCTGGGACTCTCTCAGAAGCATCAGCATCAAACTGTTCTCTGGATCACCCTTCATGACCACCTACTTAACAGTTCTCTGTGTCTGTCTTCTAGTTGGGAATCTCCTTCCTCTGTTTCTCTCTCTCCTCCTCCCACCCCATCTCTCTACTCTTTCACTCTCCGTTTTCCACTAGTTCTGCAGGATTCCTTCTTTCCTTTTTCCCTCCCTCCCTCCCTCTCTTTCTCTTCTTCTTCTTCTTCTTCTTCTTCTTCTTCTTCTTCTTCTTCTTCTTCTTCTTCTTCTTCTTCTTCTTCTTCTCTCTCTCTCTCTCTCTCTCTCCTTCTTTTTTTATTCTTTAGTGTTGGAGGTTGAACCCAGGGCATTTTGTGAATTTTAGGTAAGAACTCCATCACTGACATCCTTAGAAGAAGTGCTCGATCTCTGATTAGTAAATAGGCAAGCAGATTATATTATTTACTTGAAGGCAATATATTGTAGTAGAGAGACTATAATACATTTAAGGTCTAATTGATCAGATTTTATATCCTTGAGAGCTCACATTATTCTCTAAGTGAAAAATACTTTCTCATATGCAAATTCACCTAAGATTTCATTTTTTATGGCTCCTTTGCCTTGAACACTACCTCAATGAGTGATCTTTCTTTAAATCCTATTCATCCACATTCTTCCAAACACTTCCATTATCACATGGTTACTCATTAAATATTTACTTATAACATTCACTTGCAATTATTCTTTCACTGAAATATTGTTTCTTCTTATTTGTGCTCTAAACAGCTATGGAGTGTTAAGTATTATCTATGAAACCTACCGATGTTTCTTTGTGGTAATGGGAATAAAATCAATGTTTGTTTTTGTGTGGGGAGTTACTTTTATCTCGGATACACATTTGATGCTCAGTCCTTGATAGTTTCTTTGAAATGGACAACAGCCATTCATTCTCACTTGCTGTCCTTCTCCATAGTTTACTGCAACCTGCTTGTTTCCTTTCCAAATATTTTGTGTTTTGTTCAAATGCCCAAAATCTTGTGTAATAATACATTATGTTTTTGCTTCTTGTGTTATACAATGTGATATTTGTGACATCATTTTGCAACAATAAGATATAAAATACAAATGTCTGGGGTTAAAGCTGTGATTCAGTGGGCCCAGTCCCTGGTCCACTTGGAATCTGAAGTAATTATTTGAACCCTGTAGGTCAACAGGAAACAGATCATTCTTAGCTTCACTTCCCTTGAAAGGTGTATTAAGATCCTACCTTACAATCTTAGGTTTCCTGGTTAACAAATATACATTTCCACCCGAGTGTGTGGCATGCTCTGGGACTCTACACATCTAAATATTTAACAGGATTGCTTTATATGCCTTTTCGCTGATGGTTGCTGATGTGTGATTTGGCTTCTGCCTAGTGAGTCCCTGGCTTTTCATCATCTGGTGTATATATTGGCTGCAGAGAGCCTGGGCAGCAAGAATAGTGGGGTTGCTGAGGCGTCGAATGCAATCAGAATGCTATTTAGAAAAGCTGGCTGAGCAATTGAGCCTCACACATATCTCTTATTACACTGTATGGCTGTGATATATTATTTTTGCTTCACAAGGTCACCTAACCCTGAGTGGGACTTGTGGTCCACTCATGGCACAGTCGAATGATAGCCCTTTCAGGGGTTCGGACTGGCTCTAGAGAGTACGTCCAGGTGGCCAAATCTGAGTCCTGTCATCTTCCTGTGCTCTTCTTCCCTTTCCTGTTAATTGGCATATGAAGTCAGTTAGAATATGCAGTGGAAGTTGGTTAGCACATGAGGTAGTAGTCAGTTAGGTCATGTGCTGGAAGCTGGCTGGAATATGGCCTTCAATTCAGTTAGAATATGCAGTGGAAGTCGATTAGAGCATGCATTGGAAGTCGGTTAGAACATGCAGTAAATAGTTTTACCAAAAGTTGCTTTCACTGATCAGGGAAGTGTGGTTGGATAGAAAGTCCTAAGTGGGTAACATTCACTACTACTTATGTAACAAACCTGTACACATTCTTATCTAAATAGCAAGGTTACTTCTGTGTCTCATCTATGCTCTTTTGATTAGCTCTCCCCAAGGCTGGCTCTTTACATACACAAAATGCCTCTCTGAAATGCTTGCACATTCTTGGTGCCTGATTCTCTGCCTAAACAGAAAGAATTCAGAAGACAAATAAATATGAGGCAGGATGTTAAGACAAGAAGGTGTTAAAGGGAGTGGAGGATCCCTTCACATAAACATGAAACTGAGATATGAAGGAAACAGTGATGGTCGGCAGAGAAAGGCACAGGAAAAGACTGAAGCCACAGTGAGCTTCTTCTGCTCCTGGAAATTGGAGACCACCAGATGGGGGTACAGCATGAGACCCTGTATACCCCTTTATAGAGTAGGGCTTTAAGTGGATTGCTTTGCCCATAAGAGGCAGCAATCTTCTGAGAGAATTTAGATACATAGACAACATACCGATATATATTACTTAAAGCACGAATGGGCTGGCAAAGTGGCTCACTGGATAAAGGTACTTGCTAATGATCAGAGTTCAAACCCCAAAATCCATGTGGGAGAAGGAGAGAATTGGTACCACCAACAAGTAGTTTTCTGACCTCCATTTTGTGCCATAGTGCGGGAGTACACATACGCACGCACACACATACACACAAATGTAATAAAAATTAAGTTTTAAAAAAATCACTTGGTATAATAATTTTTCTTTCAATGTCCCATCTTCCTCCTCATCACTAAATAATATAGTTTGTTTGAACTTGTATGAGTGGAGCTGTTGGAATGTTTTAACATCTTACATGCTGAAACTTATTATTGAATTTAATGTTCAACATTAGATTCTTGAAGGGGAGGAGGAGCTGAGATGCTGCATATACCAGGTTAAAATTTAAATTTGTCAGAAAAAAAAAACAGTGAAAGGAGAAAATTTAGGATTCTGGGAAGGATTTCTTTTTCAACTGGAGTAGTGGGGTCTTAGGCCCTTTTCACATTTATGTACTGCCTTAGTCAATGTTCTATTGTTGTGAAGAAGCCCTATGACCACGGCAACTCTTATGAAGGGAAGCATTTGAGTGGGACTGGCTAACAGTTTTAGAGACTGAGGTCATTACTGTTGTGGCAGGAATGCAAGGCAGCATGCGAGCATACTTGTGCTGGAGAAGTTGAGAGTTCTAAATTGGATCCACATGTAACAGGAAGAGAGAGAAAGATACTGGAACTGGTTTGGATTTATAAAAACCTAAAGCCCATCCCCATTGAATCACTTCATTCAATAAGGCCACACCTCCTAACCTTTGTCAAGTAATACTACCTTTTAATCACCAGATGTTCAATATAGGAGCATATGGGGGCCATTCTGAGTCAAACCACACCATTCCATTCCTTGAACACCATAGACTTATAGTCACATTACAATGTAAAAATGCATTCAGTCAAATTTCAAAAGTCCCCATAGTCTATCATAGTCTCAACACTGTTTAAAAGTCCAATGTTTCTTCAGAGACTCATGGCAATCTCTTTACTGTAATCTCCAGGGAAGTAAAAATCAAAACTCAGATCACATGCTTGCAACACACACCAACAGAAAACATGCACTACCATTTCAAAGGGGAGAAAATGGAGCACCGTGAGGAAACACTTAACCAAAGCTCACTTTCTTCCGGCTGCCTGTAGAACTCTCAACCTCACTAGTACCATGTCTGCTGCATGCCACCATTCTTCCTACCATGACATCAAATGCTTTCCTTTATAAGAGTTACCACGGTCATGCTGTCTCTTCACAGCAATAGAACATTGACTAAGACAAGTACCAAAACAGAGCATGTGGGAATATCACTGAATTTATACTTCAAATAAAAATTCTAAAAAGCATCACGTTTAGTTTTTTATTAAAAAAATGTTCAGAGGAAGCTAATCATCCACAAAGTAGTTTCCTTGAGGAGAAAAATAAAAGTAAATATAGTACCATCCTAGTAGAGTGAGAGAGGTGTAGAACGTTGATGCATGTATTGAGAAAAAAGTTGGGTACCTGTTGACATTTGTCCTGGGAGTACAAGGAGTACCTTCTCTTCTGGCTGAGTTTTTGGTGAGCACTATCTGACCACGGAGATTAATTACAGCTTCTGAGCATAAAGATGATGTGCCACATTGTTTGGCAAGTGCTTCAAATTCAATACGTTTGTCTAGTTGGGTATTTTGATTCTCATTGACCTTCTTGCTAAGTAACATCCAGCATCCTCTGTCAACAGATGTTTCTGTCCACTCACAAATCTGGAGGAGTCTTCTACAGAGCATCACGTTTGTACCTAAAGAAAAACAGTTACTATAGTCTGATGATACAAACCTGTAATGTCTCAGGGGCCAGGACAAGCATCCATCCTTGTTCAGAGTCCAAATTTTAACTCAAGCCTTTTTATAAAAACAAAAGTGAGGATTCTGTCAGCTGAAAAATAACAAATGTTTTTAGTGCATTCTTTTTCTCACATATAGATTCAACATCCTTTAGAAGCACAGAAAGATGAGTTCAAATCTTGGTTTTGGAGGCAGCTGAGCAACATGGGTTTAAATCAACTTTTTGTGTTTATCTACTCTCAATTGTATAGATAGAATGTTAGCAGTCTCTTACAACTTTGGAATAATTAATGAACGCACCCCAGTGGGAGACACACAGTGCCGCACACTTATTCTTCTCCAGTTCTGTTTTCCCAGGCGTCTCTTCAACTCAAATAAGGAATCAAGCATTCTTCCTGGCAGGCTGTTTTCATCAACAATATCATTGTGATAAACCAAAATGTCATTTGCACTGGGGTGTCTGATGCACAGAGAGGGCCAATGTACAAGAGTAAAATAGTATTAATTTCACTTTGGAAAAGAATTTGGTTGTTTCAGAGTGACTTTACTCCATTATTGGCATTAGATTGAAAAAGAACTGTCCATTTTTACCCCAAAATGTTTTTTTTTCCTTGTCAAGTTGGTGCATTCTATCAGGCAGAGCCGCTGTTGACAGCTAGATGAGAAAGAGAGTGGAATTGTGCAGGTATGTGGCAGTGTAGGTGGTAGAGGGACTGAGCTGGATGTGTATTCAGGAGAGTTCAGCAGCTTCAGCTAACACTACTCAGAAGTGAAATGACATATTCCCTTTACCATTATGTTGATGGTGGAGTGCAGGCTATCTCTGGACCCAGAGGGAGGAGAGTAGAAGCTTCTGGGCTCAGATCTTACTGACATCTAAATCTCCCATGGTGATCTTGGGTATATTGATGAGGTTCACAGTGCTTTAGTTCTATCTCTCCACCTACAACCCCAGGCAAATAATAGTCACTTCGCTGTAGGGGAGGTGCAAAGATTAATGAGTTAATGAGCAGAATGTGCAGGGTGAGAAGGCAGTCTGAGGAGACATGATTACTTCCCAAACCTCTGATTTGCACCCCGGAACCTGCCACAGAAGCCTCTCAAAGTGTACTCCTCACTACCCTCTGCCTCCTTGATAAGGAGCCATTCATCCAGTTTCTGCTTCTTTGAGATATGAATGCTCTTCTCCAAGAGGTGATGAGTTCTTCCATGCCCCCATAAGCCAGGAGGCAGTGCTACAGTAATAAGGGAAGAGAGTCACTCACAGACTATTTGGAGAGATTCCAGAGAACCTTATCTTATAGTGACACCATATTCATGCTTTTGCAGTTCTAAGAAAATTAAATGGGGGGAAGTGGGAATATCACTCCAAATTATTATCACGGTATCAAATGCAAAACAAATTAAATAAAAAATTTCCAATTTATTCATGATATGACAAGAATAAGTATCTTGTCATGTGTGGTAGGACATGGTGTGACATCTTTCTTTACTACAGTGCTCTTCTTGCCTTTCTGTCTCCAGCAAAGATACGACAAAGTGAAAGAAAAATAAATTAGCAGACACTTAATATCATGTGCAGAAAAAACTATCAATATCTCTATTTAATATTATTATGGTCTAGAAAACAAAAAACAAAACTAAATGACCATCAAACAATAATCAGTTTTAAGATCATAATGGGAAGGAAATTCAGCGAACAATTGGAATATAAAACATAATTATGTTAATATACCATCTCATTTGTTGGTCTGAAGGTTGGAGAGCAAATGCATGAGTCTGATTTTTAAAACTGGAGATTCTGAGGGGCATAGACATATATTAGAATTTTGCCATGGAGCCTGAAACTAGCAGCAGCCATGTGTGGTAGAGCTGAGTCTCAGCCATATCATGATCTATATTTCAATTGCCTCTCCCTAAATTCTAAACAGAGAGAACTTGCTTGGAGTAAAAAAAAAAAAATCCCACCTAGCAGAGAATGTGCATGTCCCCTGTACCAAAGCACGCATCTCTTTGTGTTATTATCCACTAAATAGCTCACAAATACTGAAATCACAATATAGATGCTTGTAGGTCTGTTGGTTTTAGGAAGCAGAAAGGGTGAGTGGGATGCCTTAAGGAAGTGATGTTGAACTTTGACTCTGTAACTGTGGGCATTGACTTTTCTCTTGGGCTCTTTATATGGTATGCAGGGTCAGAGCCTTTGATCCTAGACATATGAAGATTTCAGTGAAATTTAATCCTACCTATAGATGCTAAGATACTATTGAAGATATGGTATAGATTTTCTAATCTATTGCATTTTGTTATCACTTTTATCAATATTGGAAGAAGTTTAAATATTTAAATCCAGTGGAAGAATAGTATAGGTATCTAGTTTACTCATATCCTAGCAGGAAAACTCACTGGCTGTATTCTTACTTATCAACACTGAAATATCTTATACCTGAAACCATTTGCTTCCAGACCAGAAAATAGCTGAGCCCAAGAGGTAATTCTTATGCCCTTCTTTTTACAAAGCCTTTTGCCCAGTGTCTACTTGACAGCATTTGCCATTTGGGATCATCACAAGATATATTTGGACCTGGTAGAATAAAAAGAATGATGTATTGCGGTTTTATGTTACTTTGGTTTGAATAAAGGTCAAGAGATCCAAGCAACTCCATACTCTAAAATATGAATGCAGTTGATATGATAAAATTCCTTTCTAGGCATGAGGGCAAATACCTGTATTTCTAGCATTTCAGAGGACTGAGATAGGAGGACTGCTGTTAGTTTAAGATTAGTCTGAGTTAGGAAGGGAGTTTAAGCAGACCACATAGTAAGACCTCTTCTTATTCTTAAAGATATCAGTGTGGACCAGTTGACAGCACCCTTTTGTCTGCCTTGGCTAGTCTACTTACCTGGCACAGAACTGGGTATTCTATGTGTGTTTATACACATATTTAGGATACGGACAGTCCACCAACACAAGGTGAAGGCTAAAGGTAATAAGGTTCACATGAGCCTGGATCATGACTTAAGCTAGCACAGAGAGTCTCCTTGTTGATATTGGAAATTTGAATATTTTCCCAATCTTTGTGCTCTTATACAACTTAGTGTACATTTATATTATATAATGAAACAAGTTGTGTAGATTTTATGTTTTAGATTGTGTGTTTTTGTTCCTCTTCATTTCCACCTGTACTATGAATCTAGTGGGTGGAAAGTCTTTGAATCATTGACTCATTAATGTCATGCCATTGATATATCTCCCTGGTGTTGAGGAGCGGCATCATGTGAAATTTTGGTATTGTGTGGTTTTATTAGCATTTTTTTCATATAAGTTCTAGTTGCCAAAGTGTTAAAACATGTCCATAATTGAAATCAACTATGAACAAAATTCATATCACCTGTCTAGCATTTTCAGTCAAATTTATAGAAATATGTTCATTCATTTATTCATTTATCATCAACAAATTATTTGGTTCTTCCTATAGTGTGCAGGACTACATGTGACTAGATAGATATTCAGCGAGACTGAAAGCTTTATTAGAAAGAGGTACAGTTCCTTTTGCTGCTCCACTTGAGCTGACGCATGTTCCAACAACAGGGACTAGCACTAGACAAGAAACTGTACAAGAGTGAAAGATGTCTGAGGGGCTAGAACGTCAATGCTGCTTGTTCCCAAGAAGGTTCATTAAGCTGAGATGTGAAGGACAAAGGATGCATCAAACACTGATCCAAGGGAAATCAATGCCTGAATTCCAAAGAGGCAATGAGCAAAAGGAATACGTATGTCCCAAGGTGTATTTCCAAAGCGTATATTCCCATAAAATGAGTTGATCCCAGCCTGTAAGAATTGGGGCATGTGTGTTTTAAGGATATGGGGAAGGAAGTGTTTTCAAAGTAAAAATAGAAGTAGGCCTCTAGAAAAGACTACTCAAAGAAGAGAAAGGACTTACATCTTTAAAGATGTCTCTGGATGCTGTTTCAATGGGGTCAGTCATTCTAAATCATGTCATAATAACTAAAATAGACAGAGAAAAATTTTCCAGAAGACCAAGTTTATTAGTGAGCTCTTTGCAAAATGTTAGAGGATCTAGTCAGAAACAGCATCAGTAAGCAAGCTCAAAGTAGTCTGTATTCCGCATGTAGAGGCTATGAGTATGTCTGTATTCTACGCATGACATTGCTTGACTTTCAGCCTGCTCTGAACTTTCTGGGCCTTAGGGATGAGGAAGTTTGATGGGAATAATTTCTAAGGTCTCTTTCAGTTCTCATATTTTATGACCGTGAAATTAGTGAATTAGAAACTGATTAAAATCTAAGATGCTATGAAATAACCCTGCTTCTCTATCTTGTGAATGCAAGGAATCCATTTCGCTGCCATTCCTGTGCTTCATTTTATTGCCTACCCAGGAAACACCGGTAAGCCCACTGAAATCACATAATACTGACAAGCGAGTGCTTATATTATTTTCATTTTCACCAAATATAGATGTGATATTTGGTGGCATTTGTGCCACAAAGAAGATATTGTTTCTAGGTCATGGAACAAGAAGAACATAGACTTTATCTGTGTGGACCAATTTAGAAAGCTTAATTTTATGTCATCTTTGTTGCTTTTGGTAGCTATATAGGCTTCTTTCAAAAGTACCCTTCATCTTCCTCAGCAATTACACCCGTTTTATTCCTTTGCTATCTAAGAATAACTATTAGGAAGGGTCTTTAGGTTGGAAATTCTGCAATTTATTACAGCTGAAAAGAAGAGAAAATAAGGGCAGAGTAGTTTAATCCACATCAAAGATGGAAGTCTTATATCCACCGAGGAAATTAGATCATAGCCACATTTTTATAGCTTTCTCTGAGGGCAAGGCATGTTTAGTTTAGGAAACACATGCATTTGTGGGGTTTTTTTTTGCTTGTTTTTGATTTTCCAGACTCCCCACATTCTAGCTGCTCATGTATGCTGGTGCCTGCACACAGACACAACTCTCCACCATTACAGACATTGTCAGCCTGGGTGCTGAAGGAGACCAGTGTCTATCTTCTCTCTGGAAGAGGCTATTAGCTGAGTTGAAAAAGCTTTCAAGATATTTCGCTATCCTACATTTCCAATCCTTCCTTTCAGGTATGCATTTTAAACTTCACTGCATTTTTTAGTTGCTTTTTGTATACTAATATGTGCTAGTGGTCATAAAAAATGAAAAAAGTTTTTAGTCATGTAGCTCATTATATATTTATATCCATAACTGTAATTGGTTCAAACTTTTAGAATCCAAAGCATCTCACAGAAAGTCACATGAAGACTGAGTCCAAATTCTTTTAGAATCACCCAGCAGAGATTGGCAGTAGCAATGTTTTAAAGACAAACCTATAGGAATGGCTTCATTCTGACAGCATTCATGAAGCTCCAGCCGTCCCTCTCCCTCTGAGCCTCTCCTTTCTTCCTTTGTGTCAGGCAGCTCCATGTTTAAAATTCCTGAGCCTACCATGCATGTGCTGTCTTTGTACATGCGTGCATGTCTCCAGAGGGAAGATTTCAACCTCGTGGCAAAACTGAAGAAAGCATGTCAGAATGCTGTCGGAGAGAGAACCTTCTTTTCTACAACTGTTTTTGGATACCATCCAAAATCTCCCTCTCTGGCTTTTACTCTTGACACTATCTCCCTGTAGACTAGAAGGGATATTTTAGCAACTGGCAGGGTTTAACCATGCCCTCCAATGTTGCATGGGCCCTGCTGAATTCAGAGCACCACTCTGTCTTCGTGCAGATATTAAACGAGCATGCCGTTTTAAGACAACGCAGGGCAACTTTTCTTTTGAGGCTATCTGGGGAAATTTTTTTTTATTTTATAAAGGGTTTTATATAAGACATCAAATAGTTATGAGGAACGTGGCTGTGCTTTTTATAACAGTAGAAAGGTTAAGAGCAGAAATTTTTATAGACACTGTAAGAACTTTCAAGGGACTAAAAGGCTCAGAGGAATCTGAAGACAGACTTCACCTTCAGGAAGAGAATTCAAGTTCACCCAAGGAATGAATAAGTACAAGGGTTGAGAAACCAGGCGATATCCCTGGTGTCTGGTGAGCATCCCCACTGAAATCTGCTCCGCAGCTAATTGAAAGAGGATTGTTTCCCGCGGAGGGAAAATTGTAACAACATAACATGCAGGAGGCTGGTGTTGGGGAATGGTCAAAGTGTACAGATTTTCTGGAAATAATATTCATTTTATTTTGCCTTTTTCGGGGCCGTAAGCCATAGATTGTTGTCCTGGTATATGCGAGGAGAGAATGCTTTGCAAAAGGCATTTTCTATGTCCAGATAATTTTTACACTTGTGGAGGCAGAGACCTCTCAGGGTTCTCTTTGCAGCACGGGTTACATTGAAGAGATTTATACTGGCAGACAGAAATTCCCAGAACACATGGACAACGTGGGTGCAAAGAGGAAGCTATTTCCAGAGAAAGTCTCAATTAAGAATGAAAGGAAAGTATGGAACGGAACAAAAAGAAATGGAAACAAAAGAAATGCAACATGAAAGAAAGGGAGAGATGATTCAAATTAATCAAATGCTATATGGCTTGGTGGAATGCTGTCTTCAATACCCAGATATTCTTAGAATGTAAATTAGTGACAATATAACAGGACCCAGATTTTTTTTTCAGAAAGAGTGCAGTCAGAAGTGTTAGTTACTCTCAGAATTTCGCTAAATGAATAGTCTGATTTTGTTCCAAACCCATGCAAAGGATGAGTTAAATTCCCAAGAGGAAAATATTTTTTCTGTCACCAGAATTCTTATTCCAGGGGATAATCCAATTAATTTCTCGGAAACAAAGTCTAGCAATTCAACTACTGTAGATATGTCCTTATAGTGCTAACAAAACGCAATTTGTTACTGAATGTAATACTGGAATAAATTAATAGTTTTAAATGGGGATCATTTGATTCCTTTCATAACTCCATGAAGAAAGGCCTAACAAATTCTGTGAGGAGTCACAGTTCTCTTCTGATTCTATCCAGTATATTATAAGCATATTCCTAATATTTAAAAATTGTTAATCAGTAATAGTTTAATGATAAAGTAAAATGTAATCATTTAACATCATTTGAAAGAACAGGAATTATGAGAAATATAATAATCCATAACTCAATTTTCTAGACATAAGTATGTTAAAGTCTTCATGTGTTCAGAATTCAAATTTTTTTCTATATTTGTTTCTATATATTTCACATGTAATTAAATTATGCTTATTAAATATTTTTTTTAAAAAATTATTTTTATAATCTATCAAAATACAAATATATACATTTTATTTTATCCAACATCTGTATATGTGTGTCTCCTGATTTGCTGCTAACCCATGATATCTGCAGGTTCTCCTGTTTTAACACAGGAGGGCTGGAATTGCTGAGGTGTACTATGTGGTTCTGGGGATTCAGATTTAGGTCCATACACTTGAACAGCAAATGCTTTACCCACAGAACCATCTCCTCAGACCGTCATTTTCTTTCTTATGCTAACTTATGCATGATATTTGTTCTTCCTGCAAGTTCTGCAAGCATAAGGAGAGCCTTCCTTTTGAATGCCATTTACTGAGGTTTGTACACATCCCTTAAAACCCATATTGAGACCCTGCTGGTCTCCCACATAGTAGATCTCTCCTTCATTTAAGTCTTTTACTAACAACAAAGATAATGATAGTGGGAACAAAAGTCCTTCTGAAAACACTCAGTGTGCCTCTTTTCTTGAACCTCATGGTACCCATTAGCTCAATATGGCTGTGGGAATGAGTCTAATCTGCAGAGAGATGTGCTTTAAGAGTGAAATGCCTGTTATATTTCTGTAAAATGCAAAATATCTTATTAAATTTTTATATTATGTTTTAAAATGATTGTGTTTTGGGTATGAAAGCTTAATAAAAGTATGTGTTTAAAATTAATGCAATTGATTTCTTTTTATTTTTAATAGGCTGACTGCAAAATTTTAAATTTCGTATGTGACTCACATTTTGGATGGCAGTCTCTCTCTTTCTCTCTCTGTCTTTGGAAAGCAATGTGTAGAAGTTTCACAACGTTCATTTTTAGTACCATGGCTGTGCCCTGTTCTGCAAGTAGGTTGTCTGCTAATGTTCAGCTCCTCATATGAGCATCTGTCCTGAATCTTTATAAATATTGATGCTCACAATAAATTTGGTTTTTCTCAAAAATGTGATCCTTGGTGCTGATTTCTGCTTTGTTGGTTAAATAAAGTGATTTTTGATGCTACTTCTCTCAGTTTTTAACCCAGAGATTAACTCTGTTTGCTCTTGTGGATGTGTTTCTGCATTCTTTCAGCTTAATTTGGCAGTGGGTATAGAGACGTGTTTAGAATCATTTCACTTGGATATCAACCATTTTTGTAAAGATGTTGATCTCTCCACCTGACATCATTTGCTATGAAAAAAGTAAGTCCTTTTATTATTTTGTATCCCCCAGAGAGTATGTCTCTGACCTTGAAGCCAGTGGTCCAGATCCCAAGAAGGACACATTTGAGCTTTGTGGTCACTGTAAAAATGATTTGCTTTGTGTTAGCATCAGTTAACTGACCTCAAACTGGCAATAGTGATTTTATTGGAGAGTTCTATCACTCTATTCCTATTAGCTTAGATCTTTGCCTTCTTCTCCTTCCCATTAATTTCCCGTATTTAAATCCACTGGCGCAGGATAAGTTGTCACCATGTAGGATTAGGGATATGATGCAGACAGGAAGGTTGGTAGTGGGGCAGCTTGCTAAGCTTGATTACTCTAATGCCTGTTAAAACAGGACCTGATTCCAAATGCAACTGTCAGAATTTCACATATTTTTATGCAATAGATTACAGAGAATAACAACCGAGCCCGCCAACCTTGGCATCAGGATGCTTTCTGCCTTGAGGGTGATGCAATCCCTTTAGGAGATACTAGGAATGAATTTGCCTTAAGCCTCTCTCTTGAAAGAGGCCAAGAAATTTCAAAGCCTTACATTTTTGCCAAGTAGAGAAGTGATGCTGAGTTTCTTACATACCCACATAGAAAATAAGATTTCAGCATGGCATTTGACAAATTATCATAAATGTGAGAGCAGTGACTGCTTTAAACAGGAACTGCAGATTGGCTGCCAAGGGTACAATGTGTAAGGACCTGATATTGCGGGCAGGTGGTGGCTGCTGTCAAGTCAGGCAGCCTTTCTGGACAGAGTGAGTAAGGACTTAGGAATGTAAAATACTGTGGTGGGGGCAGCACCCCATGAGGTATAATATTTTTCTTGCCTATCTGAAACTCTGTGCTTCACGTCTTACCAAATATGTCTGCAAAAGCAGCACCTGACTATTTGGGGCTCTTTATTAAATGTTTGCCAAGTTACAGAAGGTGAAAATATTAGAAAGGGTGGATTAGAAGGGAACACTGTTTTTGTCTTGAATTTAGGGGATAAATTCTCTGTTATGAGTTCTCAATCTCCCCTACTTTTAAAGGAGGGAGACCTTTCAGTGACGGAAGGCAAATGAAGGGGACTGTCGTCTTACATCACAACAGTGGTTCTCAACCTTCCTGATGCTGCGGCCCTTAGCACAGTTCCTCATCTTGTGCTGACCCCAGCCATAAAATCATTTCACTGCTAATTTTGCTACTGCTTGAATCATAATGTAAATGTCTGATGTGCAGGATATCTGATATGCAAACCCCAAAGGAGCCGAGATCCACCATCTGAGAAACACTGCATTAGAGCATTCATTTTCTTTCTTATACAACATATTTACATTTATGGTTTTTATTTACTATCTCTTGCTGGCTCTGTGTATGCTTCAGCTTTCAAGATTAAATTGTATACAGAGTGTAAAGTTTAAGGTATTTGCACAGGAAGATAAGACATCTTGGTAGCTCAGGACATTTATATACATAGGAATCCCACAGTGTAGAAGCATCAGAATGTCAGGGGAAGGGAAATGTTCAGGGGTTTAGAGCCTTGGTTATGCTATAAGACAGCCACTAGGTATTTCAAAATAGGTGGATTATCAGATTTAATATATATAGCACAACAGTGGACTTATGATATTTACAAGCACACAAAGGTGCCAATGTATACGAAGCCGCTGACATCCTTCTAGTCCTAGGTGTAAACTTGCTTAACCTATCTATCTACACATCCTTGCTTATATACATGCCCCAAAACATAAACACAGGATATCTGTGAGAGAGGCCATTTAATTTTGTCTTTCTGAGTCTACTAGATTACTATAATACTTTACAGGTTCATTAGTTTTCTTCAAATTTTATTCTCTTCTTAAACAGCCAAATAAAATTCGATTACATGTAGATGCCCCTTTTAAAAAATGGTCTATTTGTCTGCTGATTTATATCAAGACGAGATCCACTTCCATTCTAGAAAAGAGACCAAGATGGGGGAAACATATGCGTTAAGGAAGGGGATGAACAGCAAGAGGACATATGAGACATCAAGTGGAAAGGGGGCTATGAAAGGAGAACATGAAAATGCAGGGGAGGGTCTACTGAAACAAATTTTGATGGAAAATGTCAGAATGAAACAGTGCTGCATGTTGTGAGTTTCTAAAAATGTAATAAAATAATAAAGGAACACATGCAGTTGCCAAGTCTGTTTGGGTAGAAGACCCCCGGAGCTGGACGTCTCTTCCCAAATGCTATCTTCTACTACACTTGCAGAAATCATGCCTTCATTATACAGCACCCGTATTTCTGTACATCTGTTAGCAGGGTGATTGTGAACCTCAGTTACCTTTCTCATGAGATGGGGAAAACAACCAACCTAGCAAGTTTGAGCTTAAACAATTCTTTGAGTGTGCTATGCCTAACATATGGTACCGGGTTTAGAAAGGAGAGAGAGGGGGAAGGAAAGTAGCTTATGGGCTGTTTACACTGATAAATTGAAAACAGCTCCAAACGAGTCCATTGAGCCCTGCCAGTCATTTGCCATATGTGAATAGATGTATTTGGTTCCTTTTGCCTTCTGTGTCGCTGAGCCTGAGTGTGGCCATGTGAAAACAAGGACAAAGGACATCAGCACACACATCCTTGTGAGATCAGGACTGAAAAGTTGGCACAGATCTGAACAAGGACTCTGGTCTCCACAGGTCAGTGTGGTGACCTTCCATCAAATGTTGAATTTCTGTACGCGATCTCACTCATGTCATAAGTAGTTCCTTTTTTCTTGTGACCAATATATTTTGGAAGGAGATAATGACTCCCTCATTTTTGCCCTGTGCCCTGATCTATACATGCCCTTCCCTATCCTACTTACCTGAAAAAAAAAGATATTAACTTGCCTTCTACCAACTTTGTCGGTAAGTAAAATCTACACCTTTTATTTTTTTTCTTAACAAGTTTGAAAAGTTTGTATTTGTAAAATGTGCTCTTGGGCTAGAGAGATAGTTCAGTGTGTAAACTACTTGTCTTGAAAGCAAGAGGAGCTGGAGTAGGTTCCTGGAGCCCTTCTAAAAGCTTGGCTTGAACGATGTCCTTGAAGACCATTGCTAGTAGGCACAGACAGGTATTTATATACCTGTGTCTTGATGAGCAGCCAGCCTAGTCTATCTGACAAGCTCCAGGCCTTTGACAGATCTTGTCTAAAACAATGGAGTGATGACCCTGAGGAATGAATACCCTGGTTTGTCCTCTGGTCTCCTTGTGCATATATTAATATGCATGTGCCTCTGTACATGCATGCATTTGCCCAACACACACACAGAAAGAAACGTGGGAACTCTTCTAGAAAAGCCCAAAGAATAAAACCCTTTCTTAGAGGATTTTAACTTTAGTGGCTTGAAGATGCATTTTATGCATTTCATATCTCCCGCCAACATATATGACAATATTATATTGTAAGAGCTTCAGTATGCTCATGGATAGTTGGAGAAAATTCTCATACTGTTTTGCAATAAGAAAAAAGAGTGCATGAAAATACAGAATTAGGGGAACATGTCTGAGGTAATGAGATTCTTGAATATGCAAGAGTGGCATTACTAGGCAGAAAGGAGAGACATTTTATAATATGTGTGTTCATATCATCAGGGAAGAGATGAGATGTGTGGTGGAGTTTAAAAGGAATCTGAAGCAAGAAATATTTCATTTTTTGTTGTTGTGCTGGGATAGCTTGGAGAAAAGAAAGCTAGGGAAAAGGAGGACTTGTTTCAACTTATAGTTCCAGGGTGTATATGGGGAGATGGATATAGTCCCCCAAGGCAAAGAACATTTGGCAGCTAGGGTGTGAATCCTGTCTGGTAGAAAGTCAAGTGATCCCAATTTATCTCTATGTATATAACATGGAACAGGAAGTGGGGATAGTCTATCAGAATAGGAATTGGGGACAGTCTATCAAACTTCAAATCCTGCTTCCATTGAAATCCTTCTCCATCAAGTCTCCATTTTCTAAATATTTCAAAACCTTGCCAAACAGCACCACCGACTTTTGCCAGTGGGGAATCAACACGAGCCTATCACTCAAACCATAATATTCTACACTTGGCCCACATAGGCCTGTGTGGTAGCATGATGTAAAATGCAATTATTCTAATTTCTCAAGTCCCTATAATTTTAAGCAATTCCAATTAAGTAATAACATCCAAAGTCTCTTCTGAGATTCAAGGCACAAAATATTTGCATTGTGGATGAATCAGATTGTCTCATGTCTAGTAGTGGGAAGGATCAACCACCCCGTGGCTTTCTGAATGCTGAACCCTGCCATCTCAGCTCAACTGTAGAAGTGCTGGGGACACACATCCCAAGCTCAAGTCAGTGCTCAAGTCTCTGGACTGTAGACACAATTGAGCCTTGTCCAAATTGTCTTCATCCACACTAATTCATCTCCATAATACTCAAAACATATTTTCCAAGGTTTCTAAGGAAAAGGCTTCGTAAAAATAATTTTCATCAAAGATATACGTTTATCTATTTCAAAAGTTAACTTTAAAACAAGGTTTGAAAACATCACTCATCTTTAGTTATTTCTTTTTTAATTCATTCAACTTGGTTCTTCCTCTCTTCATCTTTATATAGAGAGATATCACTTTTGTTCTGGTACTTCTAAAATAAAATTCAAGAGAAGTAGATGATAGTCCCTTTCTGGCATGCTTCTGATTTTCATGGTTTCAATTTTCTATGGTCAACTGTGACCTGTAAATATTATATGAAAAATTGCAGAAATGATGAATCCCTTTTAAGTTGAATGCCACTCAGAGTAGCATAGTAAGAGGCTCACCCTGCCCAGCTGCCCCTGTCCAGCTTCGCTTACACGGCACTTGTCTCTCTTCTCCCACTGATTGCTTGTGTTCAAGCTATTCTTATTTTAGTTTACAATGGCCTCAATATGCAAGAGCAGTGATGCTAGTAATACAGATGCAAAGCAGAATCAAATTGTGCATTAACTGAGAAGGGAAAGTTCTCAGTGGGAGCAGAAGAAAAAAAGCATCTGCTGGAGTTGCTGAGATTTCAGTTAGGAACAACTCTTTTACCCATAAGAATGTGAATAAGGACAGAGAAATTGTTTCTAGTTTTCTGTCATGCCTCAAATCACACAAGTTAGTGTCAGCGTTTGATACGTGTTTGGTTGAGATGAAAAGGGATTGAACTTTATTTAGTAAGCTTGGAAAAATTACGTACATGTGTATTTCAATATTTCTATGGCTTGGGTATCCCAAAAGTCAAGGGATATATACCTTAATTTAGAGGAGAGAGACAATCTTGTGATGGTTAATGTTGATTGTCAGCTTTACAAAATCTATAATAACCTGGAAGACAGGCCTCCAGGTATATGATTGCCTTGATTGCATTAGATAAGGCGGTCTTTAAAAGAAAAGGAAAAAAGCAATAAAGAATACTTATTTCTGTGAAATAATGGCTGGGACCTTGCACTCTATAAGGGGAGAAATGGTTTCTATAAGGGGAATGATGGGATTGAGCAGCAATTTACTCATTGTTCTGTTTCTTGAGGGTGGATGCGATGAGACAAGCTGTCTCGGCTCCTGTTGCCTTGACATCTCTGCTATGATGGACTGTACCTTTGAAATGAAAGGCAGAACAAACTCTTTATCCATACATTGTTTTTATTGGAGTACCGTATCCTTGAAACAGAAAAATAAGCTAAGATAAATCTTTTCTGATACCTCGTTTGCAAAGCTAATTTAACTCTATTACAAGCCTACACACAGTCCCTCCCACTAGGCTCTCCTTCCCTACTATCTCTATATAATTATGTCATAGTTTTGAGCTCACAATGCAGTGTTCAGTTTATTATATAAGCATTGCTCATAACTGAACTATGTGAGAAAATGTTTTTCCCCTATCTTCAAAGTTTTATTTTTCTTTACAATTTATTTGGATTATGTGATTTCTTATATTTAATTAGCTATGACCTTTAAGTGTATTAATCAAACAAAAATAATGCTGATCTGACCATTATAAAAATCTCCTCAGTTGATTGAAATGAGTCAGCTAGCCTTTCTTTTTCCTGTTTCTCCTTCTTAACTTCCAGAACATTCTCTACTGAAGCTCTGCCCCAAGGCACCCATTGCTTGCTGCCATCCTGGTATCTTGATTTATAGGAACTCAGAATCTTGGATACTTCCCTCTTTTCCTTCTCCCATTCATGCAACAACTTATCTTAGAAGCAGAACCATCCACCTCTTAGTTTAGCAGAAATAATCTTATTGGTGAGAAGACAGATAATGCTGTGACTCCTGAAATGACATCTGTCATACTATAGAGTCAGTTAGGACTGACTGTCACTGTCCACGGTACTGTGAAGTCTCATGAATATACACCTGGATTACTTTTGTACTTTTTCTTCCTTCCTTCATTTGTTTTCAACGGTCATATTGAATATTAGGAGGATTTTTATTCTTGTTTTCTAGAAACAAGTTTTTTATTAATTTCTGGTACTAGTAAAATGTTTTAAACATAATCCATTATCTTCAGGATTTTCATTTGTTTTTATATTTGTACTTTGAATTAACTGAATTCTAAATTTGTTATTAAACTTCGAATTTTAAGGGCTCTGTTTTTGATTGCTCTGTAATCTCTTTCAATAAGCTGCTCTTTGTATTTCATATCTACACAAAGCCCTGGTGTTCTGCATTTGGTGCCATGAGGAAACCATCCATGGAAAAGTTAAACTGTAAGCAAAGCAAAGCCTTTGTAGAAGGACATGAGCCAAAGAGGAAGCAAATGCCAGGGATTCAGAGGTAAGTGTGAGTGAATGCGACCTGGGCTAGCTGTACAAGTCCTGCCTTTCAAATAATCAAATACTCTGGTAAAGTTGTTCTTAAATATTTGAGGGAGTATTTCAACTTTTTATTCCTGAGAATTCTATACAAATGAGTAACAAAATATAATTGATTACTCCCTTCATTCAATAAGCCTCCTCCTCTCTCCCAACTTTCTTTCCTCTTTCTTTCTCTCTCTCTCTCTCTCTTTCTTTCTTTCTTTCTTTCCATGTTTGTCTGTATCTTTGTCTTACTGTTTTAGCTATGACCACAGAAACTCTTATGAAAGAATGCATTTAATTGTGCTGTCTCAGAATTTCTGAGATTTAGTCCATCATCAACATGCCAAGCCTGATGGCACACAGGCAAACATGGTGGTGGTAAAGTAGCTGAGAGTTCTACATCCAGGTCCTCAGGCAACAGGAAGAAAGAAACACTGGAACCCACCTGGAATTTTGAATTTGCCAAGCCCCCTCCAGTGATGCACTTCCTCCTATAAGGCCATGCCTCCTAAGCATTTTACATAGTGCCACTTCCTGTTGATTAAGCATTCAAATATACAAGTCTCTGGGGGTCATTTTTATTCAAATCACCACACTTTTTTTTTCAAACTGTTTTGATAATGAAACTAAACACAGTTAGTGCTACCTTTGTACGTGGACATGAGGCTATCTACTAGGTCATAGAACTCTCAATGGGAACCAAATCCTCAAAGAAGAATGGTTCTTCCTTCCCCAATAATTCTGTACTGCTAATATCTCCTCAGAAAGGGGTATAGCCTAGAGATCACATGCATCTATGCTTGAATTTGGGCTAAGTTGATCTTGTGCAGATATCCACAGCTATTGTGAAACTGTGAATGTGATTAGCCATTTTATGTCCACAGACATCATTTCACCACTTTTCTCCTTGTTCTCCACATTTAACATTTTTTACTCCTTGGCTTCTGCCATGCTTCCTTAACCATGGTAGTTGTGATGCATGAGGTGATACAGGTTTCCCATTTAGGCAACACTCTCAGCACTTTTATACATCTTTCCATGGACTGCTACCCACTGCAAAAGAATGCTTGCTTTGAGCATCGTTGAGAGTGCCCCAAATCTATGGGTATAAACATAAATATTGAGAAGGCAATTTGACAGTATAAGTACTAAGCATAACAACAATGTCAGGTTATACACTACAGCCTATGACCATCCCAGCCACAGACTTTTTGACTGAGATTGCAGTACCAGTGACAACATTCACTCCTGTGGAGCAAGGCTCAAATAAAACCCAGAGGTAGTCACCCCTATAATAGTCATGCTCTATTGTACGAGTAGGCACATATTCTTTTGCAGGTCAGTATTGATACATACATTGAGAAATTAACATGAAGGATTGGAAACCTAGTCTCAAAATCTCTCTCTCTCTCTCTCTCTCTCTCTCTCTCTCTCTCTCTCTCTCTCTCTCTCACACACACACACACACACACACACACACACACACACAGAGACACACACACACACACACACACACAGAGCGAGAAACCAAATAATCAAATGTCTTTGGACAATTAAAACAATCTAAATCTTAGAATAGAGATATTTATATAAGCTGAGCTTAGAAGATATCATTATACCAAAAATCAAAGGCTCTGCCAATGGCTCCAAGTTTGTCTTAAAAGGTCACAAGGTCCAATCAATCTGTAGAGCTTCGAGTATCAATAAAAGTGACAAAGGAAAAATCTTGCAATGCATCTCTGACATGCACATTTTTGAATTTATAATAATATTTAGAGAAAAATAACCTTATTGATTTTATTCGGAGTATGCAAGATAAAGAGCTCACTGTGAAATTGACTGATGGTGGTAAAATTGAAGCTTTATCAAACTTTCTTTTATAAATGTATTGCAGAGATATTGCACATATGATAAAATAAATTTTTATCAATGTATTACAGCTGATAAAAGTAAGGGAAGTTATGGAATTTTGTAATTTTGTAAGCTTTGAATAAGCAAACAATAATTGTAATGATTCTAAACACAACAAATGGTCTCAACTAGGCAGTACATTTCTACTAATTGAAGCACATATCAAATAGAAAATGATTTAATTGAAATAAGTTTGTCTGAATCTCTAAATAGAATTGCTAGTTGAAAGAATTAGCAATAATACAGACACACATTTATATATCTCATATAAACTGCAAAATACAAACTTTGAAATATTCTACAGGAAAATGAACATATGTTCAAATACAAATATTAAGGATAATAAATGAATGGGAAAATAGAGAAAGACAGAAAAGACAGAGGGAGAAAGAGAAAAAATTAATAAGTTTGACAGGTTCATAAGTAGCAAATGTTACATTTTGAATTTCTATTTAAGTGAACGCAAATTAAAATGATCAGACAAACAGACAAACAGTGATTTCTAATGCTATAAAACAATAGTTTCTGGTATGATGACAATATTATAGTCATATAAGAGCATCTTTTATAAATGTATCTGAAATTCACAGAGATGACACAGTGTCTAGGACTCCAATCTGAGAAACAGAATGAGAACCTAATTAAATGTAAAGTAGTTGATCTTATGTTGATCATTTTTGAAGCAGAGAACTAGTGATGCCCAAAGCTCATGATATTTTTTCTCTTGCTTGAGATGTTCTAACTTAGATTTTGCAGGTTTTTAGAGTCATTTTGTGTTTCTGTTGAAGTGTAGGCTTTGGTTTTTACCTTTGTATTGGAGGACATTCTCCATGATTGTTAACAATTTAATTAATCTCTGCAGATAGTATTGAGATCAGTGGTTATTATCCTTTCATGTCTCATCCACCAGAATTACTCTCTCTTCCTGCCTATCTTTACCCCCAATGCCTCTATTTATCTGTCTATCATCATTTATCTGTAAGCTGTCAATCAAACAGCTATTATCCATCTATCAGTCCCATATTTATCATATATCACCTATGAATTATCTATCATCTATCTCTCATCATTGATTTATCTGTGTATCTATATTTTCCTTTTGATTTTGAAAATTTCCTCAAAGAGATTCTATCAATCTCTCACTATGAAAGAAATGAGATCAAAATGCAAGAAGTTAGAAGGTGTTTCAAGAGCTTAGAAGGTGGAACCAGAGCTCAGAAGACTGACATGGAAAATTCATGTCTCAATATTTAACCCATTTTTTCTCTTTTTTTGGTATTAACTCATATTCTTAGTTACAAAACGAACATCCTTTACCTTTCCCATAGTTAGAAACATGGAAAAAATAATCTCCTAATATTATTTTAGCATATAAAATGCTTTTAGGATTCTAGGGAATGAGTCCAGAAAAGATTGCAGAAATAAAGGATTAAAGTTTTTATTATCTTTCTTTTCTAAGGACATACGACTTTTACTGTCTCCTGGACTCTGTAAGTAAACATTGCATGGCTGCTGTTCATAACCTTCCTTACTCCTTTACCAGGGCAGAATTGCCCAATATTTCCTTCTTTTATCACTTTAGCATGAGAATACATAAATCTGAATTGATAGCAAATATACTGAGAATTAATTAAATAATTAGTTTTGCTTGGACCTGATGCTATCTGTGGTTTCTGAAATGTTTGTTCATCTCATCAGTTTCAAGGACCTTGGCAAAGGCATGGTTCATCAATACTCTCTGTACCACAGCTCCTCTGTCCTGGGCAGAAGGGATGTTTGTTTTTTAAAACAATGTCCTTTTAATAGTATCTTAAAGTTTAGAATTTTCACGGAGCCTCTGTTTTCCCTTACTTCACTGTGACACTGCCTTCTGTGTGTTTGTTGATTTGAGAAGCTCCTGATGCTACTGATTTGATACTGTCAGTACTTTCTACAGTTTACTAAGCACAGGGTTCACCCCCTGAACACCAACATCTACGTCACTCTCATCTCAGATCCCTGCTTTTGTCTAAGGATTGGCTGGTGCCTAGAAGATAGAATGCTAGCTTTTATAATATTCCTTGACAACAGCCCTTCCCATACATCTCTTATCTTTCCACTATATAATTCAATAATGCATTTCTTTTCTACCTTGCTCACTGAAATGATACCTTTAGAACATAATTAATACCCTGCATTTGTAGACTGCCTCACACTCTTCAAAGCGGAAGTTCATCTATTATCATCATATTTTCTATCGAATCACAGTGAGGAGGTAGAGCAGGCTCTTGCTGTTCAGAGATGCAAGTGCTGAAGCAGAAAAAAAGGGGCTTTTCTGAGACACTGTATACGAGTGGCGAGCCTGCCATGAAAACCCCACTGCTTTGGTTCCAGCATTGTTCTGCTCTTTGTCTGTCTTTTCTGTCCTACTGAATACTTTCTTTCCCTCTCCATTTGGATTCCGTCCTGAGGCTGAGTGGCCCAGATGTCACCACCCTGAGCCACTATCTCATTGCTTTGCTGTTGAGTTATTTCTTCATTTATCATCCCATGGTAGACCCACAGTGGCTCCACACCTCCATGTGGGAAGAGACCTTTTACACCTGCCATAAATCAGACACTTTCTTACCTTGCTGTTGGCCGTGCTCTTTGAAAAATCTATTTTTTAGTAAAGACATTTTTCTTAGGCAAGTACAGGCTCTTTTCACTTTAATGAAAACATTAAGCTCTTTGTGATGTCATCTGCCTTTTGCTCTGTGGAGAAGTCCATCTGTGGGGTGAGTGCCCAGCTCCTGATGGAATTCACTGACTTGCATTACCCTGTCCTTTCCTCCATTAGACTCCACTCGTTCATATTCTAAATTGTCGCATTTCTAGAAAAGCGTGGAATCAGTTGGGATCAGCGATCCAATACTGCATAGATTCATCACTTTCCCTCTGTTTGTCTTCATCTGTCTTTGTCCCACTTACCTGGAAGGAAAACAAGAGTCAACACACTGATTATGCCATCAGTTAGAGAAAACAACGATATTTCTCAAGACACTGTCACTCTGGCAGAAAGACAAATGCCCATGGTTCTGAAAGACTGTAGTACCATCAGAGACCCATGTCTGACCTCAGGCAGGTCACACCTCTTTCCCTAATGGGGCTCCATCTGAGCATTTTGGTGTTTAAGCTTCCCACTGAGTGACAATTTTGGTGTCTGGGACACAGCAAGCAGCAAGGGCATAAACCAATGCTTTCCAAAGGTACCTGGATTTTTCGAGACAGGGTTTCTCCATAGCTTTTTGGTTCCTGTCCTGGAACTAGTTCTTGTAGACCAGGCTGGTCTCGAACTCACAGAGATCCGCCTGCCTCTGCCTCCCGAGTGCTGGGATTAAAGGCGTGCGCTACCGCCGCCCGGCCAAAGGTACCAGTTTTAATTATGTGATGGATGGTGGCCCAGGTCATTTAAACCCAAACAGCACTCTGTATTAAAGTCTCATAATCAAAGCAGGAAGTTCCTCATTGGATCGCTTTTTATATTGCATTCAGGACTTTGCACTCAAATGCACAGCAGGATAAGCAAGAAATCACACACACATGCACGCACACACAAAAACAATGTGAGAGGATTATCAAGTGCTGTGGAGAAACCAGCACTCTAGTGAACAAAATATTGCTATTTCAGGGTTAAGGGTTCATTTGCTATAGGAAGTCTGTGTCTGGCTAAAGGAGTCAAAACTGCTTTATAGACATTTGTTATTGTTGTCTTTGAAGAGCAATCACATTTCAGGAGGCAGAAAATAAGAAAATGTTGATGGCCAGAGGAGCAGCCTAAAAGAAGCTTGGAAGCTAGAGAGAACGAGAGGTGCACACCATGAAGGAAATAGCTGGTCTGAGGCAACAGGAAACTCTTGAAGGACCTTAAGAACCTGTAGAAATGAAGTCTCCAGGGACATTTACAGTGCTCTTTCTTTTCTCACACTGGGTGATAACCAGTTTTCAAAGAGCCCATTTGAGTGCGAGACTTGGAGAATGGCATTAGAGAATGGCATTCAGCTGACATTTAATAGTTTGCACACATTTTGCAAGGTCTTTCTTTTCCATATGTGAAACCAAACTGGGTGAAGACAAAACAGAATTGTTTTACAATTGGTGTGAGTGTAAATCTAAGCACTGTCTTACACAAAACATTCCTTCTTTCAATTGTTTGGTCCGGAGCAATGGACTCAGATCTATTTGAAGGGCAAGGACAATGTCCGTTGGGTCCTGATGTGGAACAGAGAGACTTTAAACTCCTCTTGTTATCATGAACAACCAATGGTGTTTTAAGCTTCATGGGAAATGGTTGTCTGTTGAAGCTAAGGTCCACGAAAGAGTTGACAAGGTATTCTTTCAGAAAAAAAAAAAACTTTAATTGCCAGTGCCAGTGGTAGACAATTCTTAAGTATTATGTATGTGCATAGAATTGGAGGGTTTATGAATACAATGGGATAATAGACATCATGTTTTTCACTATGCCAGTCATAGTAATGTGAGCCACTCCCTGTCTGTCTGTCTGCAAAAGCAAGGTGCTCCACTGACCTCACAGATAAGAATAAAAGTTGAGTGTTTAGTGTTTATATTGTACCTTACCATTCTGAATGCACACACATGACGCTCGTAGTTATCAATTGTCTGCAAAGGCCTACATAGAGTTGCTGTTAAGTTTGTTGACATTTATCAAATAACAAAGAAATAAAAAGTTTAAGTATCTTCAGAAAAGAAAGGTTTCTGCGTGTCTTTTAATTACATTGTATTGATGCTACTTTGTACACATCATTTGTTGGCTTTATTTTTCTAGTATGATTTGTTTTATTTTCCCTTTATTTCACCTGAAAAAAAATCAGTATCTGCTTCCTAATCCATACTAAGTGATTTGACCACATGAAGGCAACAGACGAAGATTATTTCAGACAGTTCTGGGCTCACTTATTGAGAATTGTTTAACAGTGTCTTTTTGGGCTGAAGAAATGGCTCCACATGAAAGAGCACTTACAACACTAGTGGCCTGGACCTGTGTTTTGATACCAGCTTCCATGTGAAATGTGAGCCTGGCTGCATGTGCTCATAACCACAGTGCCTGGTTTAGGCAGGAGGATCACTGGGTTTGGCTGGTGACCAGCCCAGATCCAGCTTTGGTAAGAGTCTTTTTCTTAAAGGAGTAACTCAGGGAATCGTAGAAGAGGATATATGATGTCCTCCTCTGCCCCCCTTGCATGTGCACAAATGTGTGAGTATACACAACTCACTCTCTCTCTCTCTCTCTCTCTCTCTCTCTCTCTCTCTCTCTCTCTCTCTCTCTCTCACACACACACACACACACACACACACACGTGCATAAAACAAAATGAACTAAAATAAAAGAACAGTTCTCTAACTGGAGACAACATGAAGACCACATTGTTTCCAAACACTATTACTTCACTTTAATGACATTTGTGTCATTTAGCAAAGTGGCTTTTTCCATTTGTTTCTTTGGTTCCAACACAGAAAGGTAAGGTTGTTTTAGTGCAAACACATTGCTTAAGTTCACACTTGTTGGTTGGCACCTGCTGGATTTTACTGAATATTCAGAACAATACAACTTCATTCATTCCCTGAGGAATTTATAGCTTGTTGGAGAAAGATACATCTTTACAGTTACTTTTACTAGGAGAGAAGGAGAGAGATTGGGTGGAGAGCTGCAAACTTTGCCTTGTCTACTGTGGAATCATTGGCTGTATGCATGTAACTGCCTGAAGAAGTCTCATGGATTCATCTCTTCTTCTATTTTATATACATTCCTCTACTACTTGGCCTGGCAACATTTTTTCCTGCTGGGCGACAGGGGGGTATTTCCGAGTACTGCAGATAAGCCAAATATAGAGGAATGTGAGTGTTGGGGTGGATCCTTAGATCTAGAAGTAGGAAGAGCCCAAGGATGAGAGTGCTTTGTTCTGAGCTCCAAGCTCCTGCAGGGTGGGAAAATGGCTGAAGCTTAACCCAACAGGATGAGGTTAGAGAGGATCACATTCAGGGGCACAGGTGGAAGAGTTGGTATACTTGTGGCACATCTTCCCCTGCTGTTGATTTAGTGGGTAGTTATGACTATAGATAGTTCTTAATAATACAGATTTTGTTGCTTCAAGCTGTTGCCAAAATGATAGTGGTCTGGAATGAAGGGAAAATAAGCGTGGTGAGGGATTTGTGTTGTTGTTTTTTCTTTCTTTTTTCCTACTAGGACATGCCGAAGGCTATGCTTTTCAGCCTAACTGATTCCCCTAGCTTGTTACATGCTGTGAAAAAAAAAGAAGATTCACTGTGAGTGTTGCAAGTTGCCTTTGCTTATAATCTGCAACACTAAGCCCTTGTTTTATATGCATGTTTGTGATACAACTTTAACAATCTGTGCTGCTTAAGGCTGGGATGGGAGTTGTCATTTTTTTAATCGACCTTCATGGGTTCTGAGTTTAGAACGGAGCTCCAGCCTGTGTGTGCTTCAGTCCAATTATGCTACTGAAACGTGATTTCATTGTTCAAAAGGAAATAGCTTCCTTTTTTTAGAGACCCTTAGACATTGAATAATTCCTTTAAAAATAAATTGAAAACGAGTCAAACCAATACAGAATTAACTCACCCTGAAATAAATGAGTTCCACAATTAAAGAGAAAAATTACTGAAGAAATTATGCAAAGGAGCTTGTCAGTCAATAACACAGAAAACATGGAGTGTCTGCTGTGACCTGACTCACTATTACACCGGGGATGGAAAAGGCGTAGGAAATGGCAGTCACCGCTGAACCATCTGTTGACAGTCAGAGTCAGACAAAAGGAACTTCTGACTATCAATCATATTCCCTAGAGCACAGCTCCGTACAAGAGAGAACATTCTGCCAGTCTCTCAGTCTCAGCTGGAATGTGTGACTCCCGGAACAGGATCATTCGATGTACTTCTCGAATTAGCACTTGTAGTCTGGATGAGGGAAGGTGAGCCCTGTCTTCTACCTACCTGCAGGACGCAGGGAGCTGAGGATTGGAGAAGAATGTGGTCAGAGGACCCGAGATGAGCCCAAGATGTGGAAAAAACTGGCCAAGAGCAAGAGTGGCCTGAGGTGAGGTCAGTTGGCAGCCAGCTCCACTCATTCTGTCCTAAGCAGGTTAGGTCTATCAAGGGAAGCGGTGTAGGGAGTAGAGAGAGCACTGGCATCCACCTTCTTTTTGCTCTTATTTCTGACGCCTGTCTTCTAAGTCTCATGACAATGCTCGACTCGCTGCTCTCTATTTGGGTTATGCTTTAACGAATGGAGAAAGAAAGCATATCCTATCTGAGTTTTAGGGGTTGGCCCTATATGATGGTCTCAGTTGTACCTGTTTTCCTACAAATGACCTAACTTCCTTCTCCTTTATGGCTGGGAAACATTCCATCATGTTTATCACCTTCATCTTCTGTATCCATTGCTCTGTGGATCAACTGCAAGACTGGATTCACAATTCAACTCCTGTGCAGACAGCAGGAGGAAACAGTCATTTCTGGGAGCCTCTCCGTTCCGAGTGACCCTGAAGTTTGCTGGGCCAATTCTCAGAATATACTGAAAGCTAGGTGGGTGGGTTCTGGGATAGGAATTGTGAAACATAAACTCTAGATGCACACTAATCACCTGACCTCAAAGCTTGCATTTGACTGGCTTTGGGGAAGAGATATAGTTTGACTTAGAGGAGTGCTGACAGCCTAGAATGGGCATAGCATCTGCCCTTAGAGAGACCTGATACACACTGAGAACTGAGGCTACTGGGTACTGCTGCCAGTATAGCACAGTAGGGATGAAATGTGAAAAAACCCTAATTGTAGACTAGACCCTATATCCACCATGAATACAGACCCAGGACCCTGTGGATGCTACTGAACTGCCATAAACTACATTTTCCTTACATTTTTGATGACTTTTAATATATAAACTAGGCCCAGGAAGAGACTAAAAATCTTTACTTCAATACTGTTATAATGCCATACTATTATATAAGTTAGTGTGTGTTTGTGTGTGTGTGTGTGTGTGTGTGTGTGTGTGTGTGTGTGTGTCTGTGAAAAATAGAAGGGAACTAGTTGCAGAATAGGAAGGTCAGTGGGAGTATTAGGGAACAAAAAGGATAATGGGGTGAATATGATCTAAATACATTATACACAGCATGGCATGTTATAACCAAACTTATTATTATGTATACTGATACATGTTCAAACAAAAACTTAAGAAAAAGAACACCTTATTTAAAATATTTGCAACTGTTATGAAGAGAGGGTTTGGACGTTGAGGGCACTTGCTGCTCTCGCAGAGGACCTAGGTTCAATTCCCAGCACCCACATGGTGGCTTACAGTCATGTGTCACTCCAATCCATGCCACCTAATACCCTCTTCTCACCCTCACAGGCTCTCAGCACATACATACACACATAGGCAAAACACCCATACAGAAAATAAAATGAATATACATAATTTAAAAATAAATTGGGGTTCCATGGACCAGGGGTAGCTGAAACTACAGAAAATAAACCTCCAGGTAAGG
This sequence comes from Microtus pennsylvanicus, assembly GCF_037038515.1. Lineage (NCBI taxonomy): Eukaryota > Metazoa > Chordata > Mammalia > Rodentia > Cricetidae > Microtus > Microtus pennsylvanicus. Next base: position 52,206,146 of record NC_134582.1, read on the forward strand.
GATGTTCTGAATGGTGAAGTGCACAGATAATAGATTTCTCTAACATCACTCAGGATTGCCTCTCTCCCAGACCATTAAAATGTGGGTAGACCTATCAGATGATGTTGTAGGGAAGATTCAGAATATAAATTATCTGTCATTGTAATATATGCTTTGTTGTACATTCTGTTTGTTCCTGGGCCTGTTTTGATGGAGAGTAAACTATATGGGAGAGGGAGATGCTACAGCTGAAGGGTAGGCTTGAGGAGAGCCATTCCATGGAGACAGAACTGTGTTGTAAGCTGGGGGCAGTCAGCAAGCCCCATTCACCTTGCGATCTTGCCACCAGGCAGACTGAACCTAAATATGAACATTAATAACACTTCTAGTAACACATAAAAAGGAAGGGGCTTGTGGAAATGAAGGCTAAAAATGTTGCAAAATAAATTGTTTTCTCCTTTTCATCCCTCTTTAAGTCTTCAGTTTCCAAATGTGTTTGGTCATTTTTCTCTCTTGGATGCTACCGTTACTTTATATCTGCTAGTAGTTTGTGCCTGTGCTGAATATTTATAGAGAAACTCAATACACCATAGATCTTGAAAGTACCTCGAGGGCAGGACCTGGGTTAATAAAGTCATAAAATTATTCATAACCATTCTGGGTGAGAGCCACATAGTATTACAAAACTATATGAATGTTAATAAAAGACATAGAAAGAGACTTAAATCACAGATCGCTGAAGCAAAATGGTGGCCATAGGAGGTTTTACTGCTCAAGTCAACCTGCTGTCTTATTTCAGAAAATATGGTAGTTTTATAAACTACTTGGATAGTAGTTTTCCTGTGAGAAGCAAAAATCTTAGCTTCTTAAAGTCCACATAACTTTTCAATTGCCTTAAATTTCTATCCGGGGTCAGCCAAGAGCTCTGTTCATGCCGTTTTTGCTCTGGGGTCCAGGCTACTGGGCAATGGCCACAGGAAGCCCTGGCATTTGCCAGGTCAGAGTGAAAAAATAGTCAGTTCTGTGTCAGTTTTTAAAGTCACCACCTGACATCCTTGACTTTGGCTCAGTACCCCTTAAGCAACTCTTTGACATGTTTAACTTAACCTGGCTCAATAGCACAGACGTCGCAGGTCTGACAGCTAGGGACAACATACACTAACATTGCTGATATTACAGATTAATATTTCAGTGCTGGATTACCCATGTTTACTTGAAGTTTCACAAAAATAAAGACACCTGAGCTAGTCAGGCTTTAGGCTTTTTTTTTTTTTTTTTGGTGAACATATCATGATATAAGAATATTCACATATACTTCCTAAGCATCCATCCCATACTGGGAGGTAAACGTGTCAGGCTCCATTGGTTAAACAAGACATGGAAAACACTTTGTACAGAATATATTCTCACAGTACAGGGTCAATATGGTATGCTCTCGCTCTAGCAGCCCAAACCAGCCAAGTGTAACTTCTTTCACGGTACAAGAAGCCTGGAGAGCCATATTTCCTAGCATGAGCTCTGCTGTCATCCCTGCTGTAGAGAATGTATCAGCTACATTCTCTGTGCATTGGCGCCTGAACACTCTGGCCATTTTCCTTCACATTTGGTGGTTCTGGGCCATAGCTGTTCATTGAAGGTCAGTGCATGCTTTCTTGACTAAAAAGTGGAGAAAGAGAAGTAGATGAAGTATCTGCTGTGTCTACCACTTTAACAACAGAAGACTTCCAGAAGGCATCCAGGTAAGCCATTAAACACAAGAAACCCCGGTACCCAGTAACAGGGACAAAAAGATGCTCAAAGTAGAATTGATATTTGCAATGTTCTGGGACAAGGAAAAATATTTAGACCTAAAAATTAAATGCAGAAGGCTCTCAGAATGAGTGCCACAATGGTAGACAGTCAATAGACACTGTACAACCACAGATGGGAATCTAAGATCAGCCAGTGTGGTCAGCAAAGACTTTCTCAGGATGGCACCTGTGTGGTGGTACACTTCCAGGATGGAATGGTTTGCGAACGCCACTGTAAGGAGGTGTAGCTAAGTATCTGATACAATGGAAATTGGTTTTCTCCAAGTTCTGGTGATTAAAAGTGAAAGACAAAGTTCTTGAGAGTGGCAGCTTTCTCTGGTGTGTGTGTGAAGCCAGGCATGGTGGCTCAGACCTTTCAACAGCACTTATGGAATTGACACAGAAGGATTGCTGCAAGTTCCAGCCAGCTTAAGACTCTGTCAAAAAGAAAGGAAGGAAGGTAAGAAGGAAGGAAGGAAGGAAGGAAGGAAGGAAGGAAGGAAGGAAGGAAGGAAGGAAGGAAGGAAGAAGGAAGAAAGAAGTAAAATGCCTCCCTATTTTCCAATTCTTTGTCTGCTGTATGTGGAATTTTGGTGTTCATGAGTTTATAGGAGGGACTCCTGTGCCATTATCTCCCTAACCTTCTCTTTGGGTAAGTTACCTGTTCTTCTGGATTAGAGCCCATCCTAACTGCTTTACACATCTGTAAAGAACTTATCTCTAAATATGGGTTTACTCAGAGGCGCTATGGTTTAGAATATTGATGTGAATAGGGGTGGGAGTTAGATTCACCTTTTTTAAACTTTTAATCATTTCTTTGTGAATTTCACATCTTCTAACCCGATCCCATTCGCTTTCCTGTCTCTTCATGTATGCCCTTGCAATCCCTCCAAATAAAACAAAATTTAAAAGAAAAAAGAACAAATAAATAAACAAAAAAAAATGTCTTGGCTTGGAAGCTGCAGTGCGACACAGTAAACCCTTTAGTCCACACAGCTTTACTTGTAAGTGTTCACTGCAATGAGTCATTGGTGTGGTGGAGACTTCTGGCTTCTGCTACATCCTTGATACTGGGCCCTCACTGGGACTCATCTTATATAGTCTGTTGTTGCCTTGTGTCATGGAGATCCTGTTGTGTTGAGTCTGCATGTCTGGCTCCTTTCCATGCTCTAGCTTCACATAGATAGGGTGGATGTTGGGGTAGGTCAGCTCATTGCCCCGGTTCTGGGTCTGCGTGGTAGCTGGTATGGTCAGATTGCCAGCTCTCCCTCATCATCACCACCAGAGCAAGCTCTCCAGCACTGCCCAGGCTAGCTCATCCATTGCAGCAGACAAGAAGGGGTTTGGGCCAGTTCTGCTCTCGTGCCCTCAGGCTGGCTCCCTGGCACCCACACAAGGACCAGCTCTACTGTTTGCCCAGGCAAGGTGCAGGGTAGAATATGCTCTCTACAGGAGGGATAAGCATAAACAAATCAGAAAGACAAGCCTATTTTATGTAAAATAATCACCTATGTGGTATAATATTGATTGAGGTGAAAAAGAGAAGCAGGAAAGATTTCAGAGTCTTGCGACCCAAGCTGGTTGCTTTGCTTACTAAATGAGGCAACAATAAAACCTACACTGGAAGGACTGGAGAGGTAGCTCGAACTGGGTGCTCTTATAGAGGACCTGGGTTTGAGTCTGAGCACCTCCAAGGTGGCTCACAAACACTGGTAACCCCAATTTCAGGAGGTCAGACACTCTCTTCTGACATGGCATTAGGAACACATGTGGTATATAGACATCCATGTAGGCGAAATACATTATAAAGATAAAAGAAATAAATTGAAACAAATGTTTGAACTACACAGGAGGATATTTTGGGAGAAGAAAATGGAGAAAACATGGGTATGTACAAAATGTTGAAATGAAAACAATGACAAAGTCCTAAGGCGAAGGTAGTATATGGGGATACTGACAGCAGACACAGGAGGCATGCCAAAGTGCAAGCAGAAGAATTTAGTGATATAGTACATACACTGCAATCATGAAAAAGCGACACCAAAGAAAACACCAGGAGTCAGAGGAAGGTGAGAATGCAGAACTTTTCATCTTATTTCACACATTCCTTACTATTTAAAGCAAAAAACAGACAAACGAGGAGTGGGCACGTCTTTCTGAGTTTCAGGAATTTTTTTTTCTTCTCTATCTGATGATGTTTTGCATGACATGGATTAAATTGAGATAATTATAAGACATCTGAGAGGGAGTGCTTGATTGGCGATAAAAGCCTTGAAGTCACACAGGAATCGTTCAGGTAGAAGTGATGGATACAGTAAAACATTAATAGCAGAGAGCTGATTGTTATTTAGATGCTTGAATAATAATAGTAATTACCCAACACCCACTGGGTGCCAGGACCGTCGGGCACGTTGTTTCATCAAATCATCACAAGGACTCTGTAAAATAGATGTATTATTTCTGCTTTACAGATGAGAAGGCTGAATCTTTGAGACATTAAGCAATTTTCCAGGGATCATATAGCAAGCAAGGGTTGGGGGAGTGAGCCTTCAAACCCTTCCCTGTCATACATAAGCTTTATGTGCTTCTATTCCACTTTGCTAGAAGATAATTACCTCACGTGTAGATAATGAATTCCTTTCTTGGGGCAGCATACTAGGAACTGCATAGGAAATAAAACTTAGGTGCTTTCTACAGGTGGGTGGAAAATTACATTCCCTTGTCTTTATGTGACATGGGCCAGATAAGGGGCATTCAGAATATGAGATGCCTGACAGGAGGGAATTATCGCCTATTAAGCTACAGAAGTTCTACTCAAACCAAAGATGAAATTGTTCTTGAGTGGTTAGAGGGAATGGTGCTGGCAGAAGTAGTAAAATTACTGGGCACAACCTCTGAATTCCCTACACTGAATGTGTTAATTCAGCAATTCCTGATTTGGGGAGATATCTTGCCTCGTATTATGCCAAAGCTATTTTGAGCAAGAATTAGCACTTTGAAATGGGCATGCAAATTTCTCATTTCAATAAAAATGCCATTGCTCTATAAAGAGACATGGAGGGCTAGGATAAATTTGCTCAGTTTTTGGAATGGACATGGGAGGAAGAAACTAAAGACTTATTCTATTTGAGTCTCTATTGAATAAATAGAATAGAAATCTGACATGATCTCAACAATGGGATGGGTCTTGGCAGCAAAACTAGAAAAGAAAAAGAGACCTTAAACTTTCTGTAATCATGCTGCTGAACCTTGCCTGGCAAGTTATGTGGTCAAAATCTTAGATGATAATTAGTTTTTTTTTTTAAAAAAAAGCTTTAGTCTATTCTTGGCTGCATTGACCAAATTACTTGAAATTTCTCTGTGTAGCACATTAACATTCCCTGAGGAAATATCGGGCTCCATCTAATCATAGAGTTAGCAAAGGACACTGGGGGAGGACTTCATAGTCCATATCTAAATATTGAAATAATTATAACTTAATCAAAGAAAGTGTTTAATATATTGAAGATTCAGACCCTCAGCTGTGAATAGAGAATATAATGACATAAGAAGAGGTTAAAGCCCCTTCCTGACTTTTGACCCTCATTTTCTCTTTTTCCATCCTAGGTCTATTCACATCGGCAGAGTCATTTGTTTTAGTGTGAACACCTCATTCTGAATTTGTAAGCCCCAAATACTGTAGTAAGGAGGCTGCTTGTTTGTTTCCCCGCTTCCCAGACTCCTGAAATAACCATACAGAAACTATATTAATTAAATCATTGCTTGGCCCATTACCTCTAGCATCTTATAGGCTAACTCTTACATATTAATTTAACGCATTTCTATTAATCTGTGTATCGCCATGAGGCTGTGGCTTACCAGGAAAAGTTCCAGTGTCTGTGTGGCATCTGTCTCTGCAGGGCTACATGGCATCTCCCTGGCTCTGCCTCCTTTCGCCCAGCATTCAATTTAGTTCCCCGACCCACCAGCTTTATTCTCCTATAGCTCTGCTATAGTCCCAAAGCAGTTCCTTTATTAACTAATCGTTTCAAAGCATATAGAGTGGAGTCCTACTTCAAAATACAACAGTGGAGACCATCTTTGGAGCAGGAGGGGGGAAATGCAGCCGACTAGGTTATGACTGCTTTCTGGGAGGAGAAAGTTGAAAGAAAGACATTGACAATTCTTGGGTTTAGGGGAAAACTAGGGAAATCATTCTTGGAGGATACTAGAAGGGAAGTTTATATGGAAAGAGTTAGGAAACAGAGCCCTCACTTAACTTGATTTTAGAAATCCTTAGCTCACCTCCTTTTATCCCATCTCTGAGAGAACCTGTGCAGCACTCTGGGAGCATCAGACTAGTGGTACAAGTTTTATTAAAATACAAGAGACAAATCATTACAAAGTACAAGACCATTGTCCCATAGCACACACACTGTACCACCATTTTAGGGAAGTTCTTTAGAGATGGTTGTGTTGAGTCAAGTTTCACTTTTCATTTTTGTTCGGACATTAATTTGCTGTATGATGTGGCCAAGAGGATTTTCCTTCCTTGTTTCTCTCTGAGTTTTAACTGGAGACTATTTATCTTCTTTTCTATTAAGTGGTGGTATCAGGTGCATATTAAATCCAAAGGGGACCCAGGACTGACTATATGCGATGCAGCTTTGTAGGAGAGTCATTCACCTTGATGAGTATGAGTGATTGGGCACAAAGACATGGTGAAGTTTTGTTACTAGTTCTGTGCTATGGTTAGTGCCATGTCTATCATAGTACCTCCTTTTCATGATAGTTGTAAACTGGAACAGGAGATATTCAATAACTAGACAGATGATGAACATGAAGTAAAGATGTTATGAGCTACCTGTAACATGACAAAGAAAGAATGTAACATGCTCAAGATGATAGCATGTGGTGTAAGTCAATAAATACATTTTTAATGACTGTGGATATTAGTCATTTACCATCAAATGCCACATTTACTGTTTTTATACTATAAATATATTTTCCTTCCTTGTTTCTCTCTATAAATAAAGGTCTGTAAATAAAGGTCTGTAGAGTTGAACATTAACAATAATTTAGTATTAGTTAAATTTAATATGTTACACTTAGAACCATGTTGCAAAGTTTAACCTGAAAAGACTGAGAGTTTTCTACAGTAGACAATCCTATGTATGACTCTAAAGACTTAGAATACTTGATGCTTCTAAAAACAACATAAAATTGCTTTTGAAGATCTTGTGATGTTGTTCATCCTTGATTTGAGTCCTGTTGAATGCAAGCCAGATGGGACAAACCGATAGGAGTTAAACAGCAGATGTCAGTAGATATCTTGACAGCTGTTTGATATCCAGCCACGTGAATTATCAAAATAAAGCCTTATCTTCAGGGATTCTGACAAGAATGGAAATGTTGTGGGATAATGCTGCCGCAGTCGAATCTGCTGTGAAGACAGATCTAAATGAAAGTTTCCTCAGGCAAAAGAGGGTTTATTTGGTGGGAAATGAAAAAAATAAATAAGAAGGTTCTTCATGTTCCCAATGTGGCACTGAATACAACAACTGTAGAAATTTAATTTGGATTGGCTGAAGAGAGACTTAAACTTTCTTCCCCCCGAGTAATTCTGAAGAGCTGAAATTCCCTGTGACCTAAGGAGCAGTGAAAGTATTCTCAAGCATTCTCACCTTGAAAAACTAACATTGTTTTGAAAATCAAAATTGTTTTGGAGCAAAACAGTTTTAAAACCCCTGACTGTATTTTTATTTTATTTTATTTTTTAACCACACACACAGATATTATTTACATCGTTGAAAACATAAACCTGCAAAAGACTTCTGGTGCTGAATAGCTCTTCCCTACTCTATGAGATGATTTCCAACTAATGCCCTACTCTTCTAGCATGTATTTCCATTTCCTAATCATTTTTTTTAAATCAATGAACCCTGGAGGGAAGGTTGTTTCTACAACTTTTTTCAAGTCCTGAATATGTAGCGGTTCTTCACCCTTCAATCAGTGGTCTTTCAAATTTGGAAGAATCACTGTATTGGCCATGCTTGGTAGCCTTGGGCCCTGTATTCTTCAGTAGCTCTAATTCCTGCAGGAATTCTGGCATCACCTGGAACACCTGGAAACTGGCTTATCGAAGCATGCTGTGTGTACCTTTCCCCAGTCTTGTGTTCAGTGATTTCATGTTTTTAGTTAAACTTGGTTGTAGTAAGATGTTTCCATTCATGAAACATACGAATGGCTGATAACTCAATATTTCTATCTTAAAATATCATTTGTTTAATGTTTACCAGTATACCATTAGACAAGGAACACCTGGATCTATTGTCTGCAATACATTGTTTGGGTTGCTAGACAATTATGAGTCTCCACTCTGTCCAGAAGGGTGGTCTGTCCTTGGCTATTAGAGGCCTTTCTTACATTTTTTTCTATGCATGTTTTCTACAGGTTCCAGAACACTGCATATTTTCTTAATGACATGTTAACTAACTGAGACACTCTCAACTTCAGTAGCAACTTACTTTTCCTTTTTAGTAGCACTAGACTGAGCTGGAAAATGTCTTTAGGAAACATATTTTGACTTCTTAAACAAATACAATTGCCAGTGAGCAAACTCTTTAAGTAGCCATATATTAACTCATAGGCAAAGAGCAAGAAGAACTGATCTAGAAAACTGTCACTTTAAATGTCTGTGTAATTGTATATGCTCTTTGACTTACAATGGAATTGCCACTGCCTCAAAGTCCACATTAAGATAAGCATTGTGCAGGGCAGGGTATCTGGATTGCTCTTCATTCTCAAGGGGGAATGGAGTCGGGGGGAGGGGGAGAGGGCGAGGGGAGTGGAGGGAGGAGGCAATGTGGGAGAGGAGGGGGAGGGAAATGGGAAATGGGGAGGAGGTGAAATTTTTTTTTTCAACAACTAAAAAAAAATAAAGAAAAAAAAAGATAAGCATTATGGAAGCAGATGCAGAGATTCACAGCTAAGCACTGGAATGAACTCCGGAAGTCCAGTTGATGAGGGATTATATGAGCTAAGTATGTGTGTGTGGGAGGGTGGTCAAGCAAGTTGGAGAGTCAAGATCACGACAGGGAAATCCACAGAGACAGCTGACACAAGCTCATGGGAACTCATGGACTCTGAACCAACAGCTAGGGAGCCTGCATGGAACTGACCTAGGCCCTCTGCATGTGGGTTACAGTTGTGTAGTTTGGTCTGTTTTTGGGACCCCTAGCAATGGGACCAGGATCTGTCCCTTGTGCATGAACTGGCTTTTTTAAAACTTATTCTCTATGGTGGGACGTCTTGCTCAGTCTTGATGCAGAGGGAGGAACTTGGTCCTGTCTCTACTTGAATGGTTTGTTGACTCACACAGGAGGCTTTAACCTTTTCGGAGTAGCAGATAGAGGTAGGGAGAAAGGATTTGGGGAGAAGGAATGGGAGGAGAAGAGAGAGGAAAAACTATGGTTGGTATGTAAAATAAATTTTAAATATTTAATAATTAAAAAGAACACACACACAAAGATAAAAATCAACCCTACTTAACAAGAAAGCTTGAAATCCAAGTGTGGGAAATAAAGGATAGTCGGAAAAAGAGTTTTGCTAAGGTAGACCCAAGCCACAAAGAGGTCACATACACATGCATTAAAATGACAAAGTCAGTCTTTTTTCTCCCCTACATTTTCTTTTGCTGGAGATTTGGGAATTAAAGGGTAGTGCCATATATATTTCAAGCAAACAATTTGCTATAGAGGTCTTTTTAAATGTTCGAGACAGTCTTACTTGGAGTTTCAGTCCTGATTCTGACTTCTGAGTATTTAGGAATATGGCATGGCATGTTGCTAAATATGCTAAGAAGATACTCTTAACTATCAGAAAATGGTCAACTATATGTACTAAGATAGAAGACTATTTACAGGTAAGCCCTCCAATGCCCAGTGTGGAAGTGGGCAGAACTGAAAGCAGTTCTTATGCGGGTTGTTTCAGTAGTTCCTCTTCGATCCTTACGGAAACCTCTGTTTTTGCCACTTTATTAACACAGGAGAACTCTTAATGATCTGCCAGCTAAATGAACCTAAATGTGAGCCGTGAGGTCACATATACAATTTCTTTGCGAATTCAGAATGCACAATAAACATGACAGAAATTTTAAAAGAAAGATGGTATTGAACAATACGTACGATTTATTTTTATACAACTGCTTTTAAATACAATCTGTTATTAAATAATAAACTTAAAAATATTTCTAAGGGTGTAGTGTGAGTTACAACTTGAGTTAAGAACGAAGAAAGGTAGTCATTAGTCTTAATGTGCCTGCCTGATTAATGTGGAAACAAAACCAACCAGAACACTATGGAAAATAAAATTAAGTTACAAAACAGACAGTGATGATTTTAGAGAATTCAAGGAGTTTGAAGAAAGAGAAGTGGAGGAAGCTGTTAGAGAAGATGAGACACATCTCCTTGAGTAGGAAGAGTAGAAGAGGAGCCCAGTTGCCATTCACATTTTGACACTGGGGTGTGATGTCCTGTTTCAAAGAACAGAAACAAAAGTGATGTTCCTCTCAGATGAATCCTCCCAAGAGGTTTCTACTTAGAACCCAAATTCTGTGTTGAAAGCATGTACCTGCTCTAGTGAAATCATTTGGCTTCTGTGGTCCTATAGAAAGATCTTACTTATTCCTCAGCTCCAACTTTCTGTGTGTTCTGACTCCCAGATAAAACAGACTGGAATAAAAATAGTGGAAGAAGGAGTCTTCCCCTTTAGTTAATTCCTTGGCTAAAATGATAACATTGGAACCTTGGTGGAATGATCTCGCTCATCCTGAAATAGCAGAGGCCGCCAAAGCAAACCAAGATTGAAAAACCAAAGGGCACATCAACATAGAAAAAACAAAGGGCACATCAACATAATGTACATATTGTGGGGATTGTTGAAGGTCAGAACATGATCTTTTGCTTCTTAGTGACATATCATGCCAATATTTGTCAGCTCTTACTGAAGGCTAGAGCTCAAGCAGTGAAAAAAATGCATCGCGTGGCATTTGTTTTCTGTCCTCCTGCTTTGAATATCCTATTGTTATAAGCACACCGGTGTGATGATTAAATAGTTGGGGTTAAAGCATTTTCATGCATCACTGTCCAAAGCACATTTATAATGAATTACAAGGAGTCAGCCCAATGGAATACAATGAATCATTTTTTAAACTTACCACTAAAGAATTAGATAAACATAAATGTTACATTTACTTTCATTAAATAAATAAAGAAAAGGGGTTTGTCACTTGAAATAGATTATTTTCCATGTTTGGGAGGATATGTTTTAAGGTCTCACAAACATTCAAGTTATGAATTCTGTGCTGTACTAGGCACGGCTCTTCACTTAAGAAGGATGTGTTCCACGATTATTTGTGAGGAGCTTATCTAGAGTTGTGTGTCCAGGGGAAACCTTTTAGTTGAAAAACCATATTCAGAATTATAGGAGCACTTAGTTTTTTGTGGTGGTTTTTCTATAGAAAAATACCAATGTGGGTAAAACTATGCCAGGGATTCGTAGGCATAAAGTTTATACAAGGAGGAACTTTTGTGGTTTTTAATGTCTACCCATTTCATGACAAAAACTTGAACAGCACTTAAGGACTGCCAAGGACAGTCATATTTTCTGAGAAGAGTTGGCAGAAGTGGGTGTGATCTATAATTAATTATATTGATAAGTATTAGACAACAGAAGTTTATAACCATGAGTACGGACAGCCTTCTTGGTTGATATGATGGTTCAGCAGCCAAAGAATATGACCTGAGTTCATCCCCCAGAAGCTACACGGTAGAAAGAAAGAATTGACCCATAGACTGACCTTTGACCTGCACAGGTGCACCACGTACCACAGAGTTTGTGAACCTGTACATATAGAAAGACAGACAGACAGACAAACAGACAGCTGATAGAATAAAAAGACAAGTTTTTTCTTATTATCTCTTCCAGGTACATTTGAGGCACTAGTGACTCCATTTGAACGCTGAGGTTTAAATATACCTTGCCTACTGCAACAGGGTTCCGCAGCAAAACAAATTCTTCAAAGCAACTTTGGGGACAACTGTGGGCCTGAACGTGAAAAACCACAAAATACAAGTTTTTCAAGCCAGACTTCAGCATTGCCTTCTTAGTCAAAGGCACGTTGCTCTCTTAGCTTGAACACAACAGAAGACATTGGTCTAAAGATCTTTAGATAATAAACTCTTCAGATCAAAATAAAACAGTCAATCCACAAACCATAGCCTACTTCCCCATTGACTTCTCCCGATCCTGGCTGTCCGTCAGAGTCTGGAAAATCCATATTTTAAAAATCTCAACTTCATCTTCTTGTAATCAAACTCAGTCTCTTTCCTCAGAATCTGCATTTTTCCTCAGTTGCTATTACTTGGCTTGCTTGCAAGTGGGCAAGGACACAGGCTTCATTAGGAGACAACACTTTAGCTCCGTATTCCCAGAGAGCTGACTGAAGATGTGCGAATGCTAACGTCTCAGTCACATTGTAGTCACATTTCTTCCTAAGATCCCTACAGTACTCCAGTTCTGGCCACAGGATATTCCAAGTCCTGATGGCCTTTGTTTAAATGACGTACAGCTTTCAATAGGCCTTAAAAGGCACTGTAGGAGATGACAGAGGGAAAGAGGAACTGGTAAGTTAAGGAAAACAACAATATCCTTCAAGGAGAAAATAAGTCTCAAAGAGGAGTATGCTTTACTTCCTCATTTCTCCTGGCAAGGACTGAATCATACATTGGCCTAATTGTATGAACTTCATTAGGATCACGGTCCTATCAATCAGGAAAGGTAGCTGATGACAGTGATCAGAACGCTATCTAGAAATAATGTGTGATTAACATACATTCAGCCCAGAAAATCATGGAGAATTATTCAAGTATGCATTAAGCTCTTAACCATAATCCGATAAGCAGTTTAAAATAATTTTTATGCAGGACTCGGATTCTACTTCCTCAGCAGAATTCTCCTTTCCTCCTAAATGTGGGTTGCTGGGGAATCACTTCTAAATTCTTATGCATGAGTAATCTTGCCATATTCAGTAATATATTCCTCGTGTGAGAATGTGATCAAGTACAATGCAACTGGTGACTTTCCTCATTCATTATCAGCAATTTGTGATCAATTTTACCCCACGGTGACGGCCTGGAGTAGAAGTTTCTGCTAATGTGTTTGATGGTTTCATTTATGTGAGGCTAGCCAGCTAAGTAGAAAAGGGTGAGTGCTGGAGAGCGCCCCTCCCCCATGAGGCACAGCACCAGCCTCGTGGTGTTACTAAGAGGAAAATTGAAAAAGTTTCCGGGAGATTAAGCAGAAAGCTTACAACTTGCATGAGACTCTCAATTTTCCAGTGGCTCTGACAGGAGGATAAATCTTCAGCCGTTTTAACTAAAATGTAAGCAAAGCCAGTGTCTAACTAGGGTAAACAAAATTTATTATGATTCGGACGCGGCAGTGGTGTTTACATCTGGGTTGACAAAATTGCCAATGTGTGAGACCCTTAGTTAAGAAAAATATAACCGTGTGCTTCTCTTCTGTCAGGTGGAGGAATATGGCTTTAGTGTGTGTGCGTGTGGACAAACGAAGTGACTTTGAACACAAGACGTTGATATTCTGCACATTTGAAACTTGGATCAGTGCTAGGGACAAGTGAAGCTTCTGTGCGTAGTGTGGCTTGTACCTACCTCCCACGTTCATTTTAAAATAAAGTTCATACAAAGTACAACTTCCACACAGTGAATCTGCTCTCAAGGTGTGCTTTATGACTCTGTTGTTGCTCATAATACTTTAATGGAAATGAAGTACCAATCTATTTCCCTGTCACCTGAAGAACTTTGAGAAATGATTCAAAGGCAGGTTGTGAGGAGAATTTCATATTTTCTAGAGGGCCAGACTGCCCTGGTCCATTACACAGTGTGAGGGCCCTGAAGACTTGGAGGCCTTGTGAAAAAGGGATGAAGCTGAGAGCTGCTTAGGAAGTTCAGTCTTTCCTGACCCTGCTGGCTTGGTGGTTCAGTTTTGCCATGTGCTGGGCACACTGGAGCCTGGGATTTCTTAATGTTCTCTACTTGTGATTGTGCAATAAGATCTTCCATCTGTGACAATTTCTTTGATAGGAATGATCTAAAGCAGTAGTTCTCAATCTGTGTTCGCAACCCCTTTGGGGGTCTAATGCCACTTCACAGGGGTCACGTAAGACCATGGGAAAACACAAGTATTTTCAATTTGTAACAGTAGAGAAATTACAGCTACAAAGTAGCGGTGAAAATGATTTTTTGATTGGGGGTGGTCTCCACAACATAAGGAACTGTTTTTAAAGGGTAGCAGCATTAGAAAGATTGAGAACTACTCCTTTAAAGAATTCCATACTGAATATCACATAGGAGGATCTGGAAAATTACCAAGCCTTCATTGTGTTTGTGCTGGTGAGGGCTGAATCCCTTTCCCATGTAAATTTTGTTTTGCAACTATAAAAATCTTAAATTCCAGTTGAGGGTTTTTAACATGGCAATTTCAAGAGAAAATGGGAGATGTTTCTTTTTTTCTATGGACTTCAAACCAGCACCACTGGCAAACTGTGTCACACTTCTTTACTTTAATCTTGCTTTAAATTGGGCCAGGAAATCAAAGGTTGATGTCAGATGGAATACACCTAAGTCTGGTTGTAAAGTCTTGGGCTCCCAAATATTTCCTACCTTGGATTAGTAATTGTTAATAGTTGTGATTACCAGAAGAGACTCTACAAAACAGAGTAAAGGCTATATTACAGAAAGAGAAAAAAGAAACACTGTTATTTGTTACAGTGCATGATTGCATAAGGTCGTTTTCATGCATGCATGCAGCATGCTTTGAGTCCATCTACCCCAGAACACACTAAGCTCCCCTCTCTTTTTTTTCCACCTTCCCATTAGTCCCCTTTGTGCCTCAGGCAACGTCTCTTCTACTATCATGTTATCTGTTTGCATATGATTTTATATAACCCCAAAACTGGGACAAACAAACGAGAGAGAGAAAAGGTGATAACCGTACGTCTGAGACTGACTTCATCATAGGATCAATCTTCACGTTTAATAACAAGAGAATAAATAGGAAAATGGGGCTTATTATGCATGATGGAGTTTTCTTCAGCAATAAAAAGTTTTGCTGTTAGAAAGAAAATAGACGTAGCAGCAAAGCTTCATCCTTCTAGTGGTGTGATTTGGCAACAAACTCTCCAAAGCTTTCCCTACTTGTGAGAACTCAGTTGCAGCCTAGTGTTGAGCTTTCCACACATCTAACTGCTTCCTCATGGACTCTCCAATATCTACACTGTCGAATTCAGCTTCCTTTCCCCTACGAAGTCAATATCACATATCCTCTTGGATAATTTGAGAACACACTGTAGCCAATCACTGCTACTAGAACCTTATTCATCGGAAATTTCTACGGAAGAGTACGTTTTCAATGTAACACCAATTAGTTCCACCCTGACTTAGATATTTTCCCACCATGCATACTTTACGTATGTACTTTATGTCTCCTGTTTTGTCGTGTCTAGTTTTGAAGTTTGACAGGATTTAAATCAAATAACTGCATGTGCTAGGCAAAAATAGGTTAATTATAAATTAACATGTACTTGACATTTCCTTTCTCTCTTTCTTTTCTTTCTTTCTTTTATTCATTTTTTGCATGATAGTCTCCTACTTTGGATTCTTGTCCTGTCTGGGCTTCCAATTTAAGTGTTCATATCTTCACGGGCTATAGACTCATTGTTCTGATGGCTGCAATTATTTTCCAGTACTTTATGTACTAGTTATTCCAGAATTGTGGTTTCATTTTATTATCTAAATAAAATTTTCTCATTCAAATATCTTAAAGAATTAATAGCTTCAGCCTTTTCTCCTTGACTTCTATCTAGATTAGTGTCTGTTCTTCAAAGTTGCCATTTTCTGAGCTTATATGTTAATATCTTACATTTAAATTTTCTGAAATTTTAGACTCATCTCTTACCATGTTGATCCATTTACAATTATTCATATTGGTTATTTGTTTAATTATTGACAGAAAATTTACACTTCCATAGGCTTGTCATCAATGTGCAAGATTTAAAATTAACAACCTAAAAACATAGACCATATTCTTTCAACCATTTTGGCACTGATCATGAAATGTATACTGGTAATACTTTTCCAGAGAAACATTCATAAATACAGACACACACACACACAAACACAGACACCACTATTTTCTGTATTTATTCACACATACAGCATATTATAAATTTATATAATCTGGAAGTGTATACATCCATCTATAAAATCATTTCTTCACCATCTTGTTCAAAATCTGAGCCTGCTTTACATTCTAATTATAAATATTTTTCTGAAGCTTTTTAGCCAATGCCAGTTTTACCATCGATATAAGATACTAATTTTCAAAATGCAAACTTAAAATCTTAACCTTATTATCACACTTAAGACTTCTCAAATGCTTGAATACACATTTACTATTTAACATATTTAAATGTTCACTTTCAATTTCCTCTAATTAAGATAATTTAGCTTGAAGTTAAATAGCTGCTCTTAACTATCAACTGATAGTTTTTGATTGATAGATGGTTGATGCCTCTGGAGAGTTCTCTAAAGTACTCTTGTCAGTCACAGTAACCTTTCCTAAGTTCTGAAGAAAAAAAAATCTCTGGTGGAAATTGAATAATTTTGAAATTTCTATTTCTTAGAGTTGAATTAACTATCATGTTGTGTGAAGTAATTTTTCATTTTAGTATTATCATATTATTAATTCAATAAAATGTTTTGAATTGTGAGCAATTTTACATAGTATAACTAGTTCAACCAAGACAGACAGATGACTCACAAAATAGCAAAGTCTTTTGATTTCATGTGTTCTCTGTGCTAAATGGAGAGGCCAGGCACTACCTGGGGCAGAGTGTGCTGAGAGGAGCTAAAGGGAACCAACCAGGAGGCTTGTTCCTCTCCTGTTACCCTGAAGATGTAGAACACATAAAACCTCTGCTTGGAGAATCCTACTCTACTTGCTGACAGGCAGAAGAGCACATCACTGTCTAGTCTGGCCATGCTAACACAAAAGTGCTCTGTTCACAATTTTTCATGTGAGTGGTTAAAATGCAATGAAGTATTAGGAAAATAAGCCCATGGAAATAAGGGTGTTATGTGTGGCATACTTAGAAAATGTTTCTCTGAATCATTTTCTGATTTCTCCAGCAATATTTGTTAGGCAACTACTCCATGTCAAGGACCATGCTTTGTAAAAATTATAAATATACAGTAACCTAAGTCATAATTAATACACTCAGCAAATATTTGAGTGATGACTGTGCTCAGGTCTTGTTTGGTTCTAGGGATCTTGAGTCTGGATACTTCTCTTTTCCTTTGTGTATATTGCATAAATAATGTGCTTATGAATAATGGACTGTGGATGCTCATTATGTATGTTAGAAGCCATAGATTGGAATGATGACATGTTAAATTAAATCCTCTTAACCGTAAGTAGTAATGTCAAAAGTTGAACTCAGTTCAGTTCAGTACCAAATATAGTGTGCTTGATATTTAATCACTAACAAATGTTTCTGCCTTGTTCAATAATCTCTTAGTTCCTTAGAGGCCAGTACATGGATCAAATTCATTGTTTTGTGCTCCTTGCCCACCGCCTAACACAGTGTAATCAGCTTCTCTCATTAACTATTAGTACATTAAGTTATTCACTCCATAATAATCTTACATAAGGATTCCTGAGCCTTCTTTATGTCAGACCTGTTCCAGGTGCTACGGTGGGCTCTACCTACACATGGAAGAACTTCTGATATCATGGTTGCTGCGCAGATAAAGGACAGAGCAAAGGTAAACCAGCCTCTTCCATGGAATGTCTGATGGCCTTAAGTATACTAGAAATATGTGAGCTAAATAGGGCACGGTGTAAAAGATTTTGTCAACTTCTTTGATTGAATTCTTTGGATGCATATTCTGAATTTTCAAGGTTACTGTAAAGACATGACTTTTAGAACTTTGCATGAAGTCCACATCTAAAGATACTTGTAAAGGTATGAATGAAATTCCCACGTGGAGCGATGCCTAAGGACTTCACTTAGATCTGCATCCCCAACTTTCTTCTGATGACTGGCTCTAAAACATGTATGGTATTTTTAGTTTAGGCACACACCCAACTAATGTCACAACCAATTCAGAATGTGGTTAAGTAGTTCTTTCAGCTAATACTATAACACTCTCTACCCTAAATATGGAAAATTTTCCAAACTCAAAAGTAATACACAAACATACAACTTAATACGTTTTGCCTACACATATGTCTTTGCTCATATGTGTGACTGGTGTCCACAAAAGACAAAGGTCACATGATTCCCTGGAACTGGAGGTATAGACAATTGTGAGCCACCATGTGGGTGCTGGAAATAGAACTGGGTTCCTTTGAAAGAAAAGCAAGTACCTGTAACCACTCAGCCATTTCTTCAACCCCTAACTTAATGTACTTTTTTTTTTTTGCTTTTTCAAGACAGGGCTTCTCTGTAGCTTTGGAGCCTGTCCTGTAACTAGCTCTTCTACACCAGGCTGGCCTCAAACCCAGAGACTTGCCTGCCTCTGCATCCCAAAAGCTGAGATTAAAGGTTTGTACCACCACTGACTTGCTTAATGCACATTTAATAAATAATATTGGAGAACTTGAATTCACACTACACTCTACTGTCTTATTGGAAGATGTTTTGTTCAAAGCCAGTCTCTTGCCAGATCCCACAAGGAATGGAAGAACAAGAGACAACAGAATGTAGATGATGTGATGCAACTGCTGGGGACATGTTCCCTGCAGTGGATTCATTTCACATTTGCCATGGAACAAAACTTCAGGCTTGTGGCTTAAGATCCACAACAAAGAGATCCTAACCTTTTACAGGCTACAAGACTATTGCAAGAGCCATCTGTTCACTTTATTTGCATTAACTAAAGTAATTTGCTGATTAGAAGAATGTGCGAGGAATATTATTTTCCAAAGAAATGTTGCAATCACTAAAGTAAATGAAAACATAAGAAATTCTGAGTCTTTGCATCAGGCCTTCTATGTTTATGTAAATGCCAAATGCAAACCAATCTGGGAGACAGCATTGAAGCACTCTCCTGAATGTGTTGCTATTTGTTAAGAAACACTGATAAGGTTATAGTCATTTTATATGCAGACATGTTCCCATACACCTCCACACAGATCCAAGGGGCATACAATATACCTGTGATATAGGTGATGTTCTGTCTGCACACTTTTGTGGATATTGATCTTATGTGATGTATGTTTCGTGATTATCCCCATTAGACACATGATGTCAGAGTGAAAGTCTTGTCTGGCGACACAGCTAGCAAGTGGAAGAAGCAAGGTGGAAAACTGCCCCCCCCCCCAAAGAACATGTGTGCGTGGTGTTGTCTTTACATTGCTTTCATGTTAGCTAACGTCTTGACCCTTCAGCTTCTTTCTTTGTTAAAGAGCAAACTAGACAAATTCCTGCATGTCCGTTTCAGTCCAAAGTCTCTTTGAAGAGAAGTGTAATTCCCTTTAGCCACAGCTTCTCCTGTGAAGCAAGGAAAAAAAGTGTATTTATATCATCTATCAATTCTCTCTCCCTATTTTTATTATTTTTTTTTTCCTGTATGCCTCGGCCTCCTGGGTCCAGCATCCCTGTCTTCCTGTCAACTTCTCAAGTAAAGTAATGTGTTTCATTACATTTTGGATGCCACACCAGCTTAATCCCATTGATAGAGGGCTATGCAATCAAGCTGACAGTTGGATGATGATTCGAATCGTCCCTGACTCATTACTTTGTGAAGGATTTGGCATGCCAATCAATGGGGAATGATGTGGCGTGCCTTGAAGAATGACAGTAATCCATTTTCCACCAATTGACGTGATGAGTCTTTGACAGACTCACAAGTTATGGGGCCAAAGCCAAACACGATTTGGCACACACCTCCCAGCTCTGCCATTTTGCAGACCCTGAGGGTATTTGTCAAAGCTGTAGCCTTCTTGTCTTCCACAGTCTTCAGCCCAGGGTCTCGGGAGGCAGACAGCATTAATAGGTTTTCGCAGGTTAGTAATGCAGAAATGTCCATGACCCCACCTGGTGTACTAGTCCAAGGTGAGAAAGTAAAGAAATAAATTAGACTTCCTAATTATATCCATCTACTCAGACTCCCCTAAATTTATACACCCCAGTGAGAGCTGTCTTTCAAAGTCAGCATTTGGGGAGTGCATCCATTTATTATAATGAGGCTGTCAACCTTTAAAATGCATTTGCAATAACCTTTAAAATTTTTCTTCAGAACTAATATTTAAGCCATGCTATTTTCCTGTCTTGACATCAGAAATGTAGCCTCAGCTTGATCATGTTCCATATTAATCTAATTTTCTCTTTGTCTCTTTTTCTAAACAATTCACTCTAAAGTCATGTGGGATATTCTTAAGAAGTGCTGTGGCTTCCAATGGAAACCCAGCAGAAGTGTTTATAGCATATTGTCTCTGGACTTAGCATCTGAATCCCTAAAGTGATGGCTTTGGAAGCATTGACATAAGAGATATTAGGGTAAAATTTTCCCCATATTTTTAATGTTAGTGACAAATTACTGAAATAAGATATTGAGCAACATCAAACTTCCCTAATATTAAAACCTACACTTTGATATTGCTAGGAGACATGAAGGAATGGGAGAAGTGTTCTTCCTCAGAGATAATCACACACCAATTGGTTGCACACTGCCTAATGGTCAGTGCTGATAAAATACATACAAGTAACATTATATGAAATTAGCAGGTTATATTTTGGAATGTATAACTATATATATATATATATATATATATATATATATATATAGTCATATATATATGACAATAACAATGAATCTAATAATAGACTATGAATTTTTAGGGGAACAGGGAAGGATATATGGGAAGACATATTAGTATAATTATACTAATCTAGTAAAATAAAATTATAATTATACTAATTATAATTATACTAATCTAACAAAAATAAATTAAAAAGAAAAGAAAAAACTACTCTCTTCTCCATTCCATGGCCTGCTTTGCAAAATATTCCTGAAATGTATATCCCTATGTTTTCTTTGCTGCATATTTAAAATATTGACACATGACAGTTATCCTTCCACTGTAATCATAGGTGGCAAGTGTTGTCTTTTAAGCATGTTGGCCAAAGAGGAAACTGGTCTCCCTTCACAAGAGAAGGATTCATTATAAAAGCAAATACAACCATAGCTAACAAAACAAATTGAAAAACCATGGTAGGATCCCCAGCCAAACATCTGAAAGAAATAATCATCATTCCATAGTGTGTGTACATCCACTCTAGGATTTCAGGTAAAGATTTCATGACTTCTTCTAAAATACGAACAGTTAAGATTCACTAATATCTGAAGAGATAAGATAATATTTTAAAGATAAAAGACAGAGACCCAGACAGTACACAGAACACAATACTGAGAAACTGCTTGCTTTTAGAAAGAAAAACTTTTGACAAAAAAAAGATGGAAAAATAACATTTGACACTCACACACAACATATGTGAACATGTATGATGACTCCCTGTGGCCTTCTTTCAACATGTGGGTTTAACATATTTCCAGTAACCATTTTATGATTCAGTTGTAATTTCCTTCCATTTAATCCCAGGAAAGAGTTTGTGTTCCCTAAATCTTTTATTATTTATTAAGACTTGTTTGAATATTCTGAAAACTTAAGTCTTTTCAAAACAGCACTTTTCAAAAACCTCTTGGTTAAGAGGTTGGTTGCGATCATAAAGTTTCTGGATCATGTGTGGGTTATTATTTTTTTTCATTTTAACTTTTGTATCAGTTTTATTTAAAATGAACTTCTTTCAAGCATCATATAACTGGAACCTTTTTTTAAAAAAAAATTTTCATGACACAATAGGCTTTTGATTGCCAACTGAAGTACCTAGAGTATTTGCATATTATGTAATTCTGAACTTTTTGAATTTAACGTTATGGTCTTAATCTGTTCTCTGTTTAATTTTGCCTTGTATTTGACCTCTCTCCAATTAGCTAACTTTTAAAACTAAAATTACAATTTATTTTATTTTTTTGATGGTTTTTAGTTATCTTTGTGCTGTTATTTTGATGGTTGCTTTAGAGGTTATTGCACATATTTTTTAGATGATTTTTAGTCTGTCTTCCACTGCTACTGCATTAATTCCTGGAGGCTAAGAAGGTGCCAAATTGTCTTTCCTCATCAGGTTTGGGTCATGTTCATGTGTTTTATTTTACATTATAAACATTTCGCTCGATGCCTCATGATTGTGGATTTTAACTAACATATGTTATTATTATTTTCATGTAGGTTGTGAACTATCTTCTAAAGAGATTTTTAAAATGAGAAAGAGGCCTTGCACACCTTCTCTTGTGTTTCCTGCTACTGTTCACTGGATTAGCACTTCTCACTGATGGGGGAGAGTCTTCTGTTTTTTATTGATTTCATTGGTTAAATAAAGCGACTGCCTTAGCCCTTTAATAGGACAGAAAATTAGGTAGGCGGAGTAGACTGAACAGAATTCTGGGAGAAAGAAAGCTGAGTCAGGGAGTCGCCATGATTCTCCCACTCCAGACAGATGCAGGTTAAGATCTTTCCTGGTAAGCCAGTTCGTGGTGCTACACAGAATATTAGAAATGGGTTAGATCAATATGTAAGAGCTAGCCAATAAGAGGTTATAACTAATGGGCCAAGCAGTGTTTAAAAGAATACAATTTCCGTGTAATTATTTCGGGGCATAAAGCTAGCCCTGTGGGCGGCCAGGTGCCAGGAACTTAGCCCTGCCGCTCATATCACAACATCTCACTGCAAGGTTCCTCATACCTGATGAATTCCTTAATATTTCTTAAACTGAAATCTATAAACAGAACTTTAATAAGTCAAGGAGATCTAAATTTGGTTAATTGCAATTTCACGAGAAGAAAGGGGAATCTGGAAAAGTAGGTAAAGTCCAGCAAACTGGGTTTAGATTCAATGGCTCCCTCAAGTACCCATGGATTTAGATGAAATTGTGCTGATGTCAGGGATTAAGAGAAGATTCAAGAAGCTTTTATACTTCAGAGAGAAATAAGGCCATTTTTAAAATGATCATGAATGAAAAGATTGTAGTAAAGGTAAAGGTTTTATCTGTAAGGTGAAGACCAAAGAGTAAGCTGACACTTACAACCAAGACTACAAGAGGGGAAATTCACAGGGAATGCCTGCTCTTTTTATCCTTTTCCTGGGAAGTTATTGATTAATATGCCCATGAGAATTAGTAGACACAAATGAGAAAAGAAAGAAACATTAGAAGTGGATTTGTAATACAAGAGAGAAACAGATGTGATTCCCAGGGTAACTGTGAAGGGAGGCAGGGAAACAATTGCTCACTTTCCACAGTAGGAAGACTCTCTAACCTGGAGGACTGTGGAAAAACCCTCAGATGAAACCTAGCAAATAGCTGGATTGTATAACTGAATGGGGAGATTTCAATTTCCCTGGGAAAGTTCAGGTGCATTAGTGAAAGGTACATAGAGCACTGAGCAATTGGAATACAGAGTCAAATATTCACTCATGAATAAGCATAAAATTCTACTCCTGACTCGACTCATATTCTAAGTGAATTTCCCTGTGATTATTATCTACTCAGCAGCAATGCCAAATTGTGGTTTAATGTGAAAAATGTGGCAAAAATGAATGAGTGAAGGATGCAGACCCATATATCTGAAAATGCAAAGAATCAGTAAGAAAATTCAGATTCTCAGAAATTCAACCAAGAACAATAATTCCTGGGTGAGATTAGAAGAGAGATGTTATTCAACTATATGGAAAGATTGGTATAGAATGAGGTAGGCATTTCTGGGAACAGAAACTTGGGGTTCAGGAACTAACACTTTCTTTTAAGAAAAGCCCTGGTTGATCAAACTTTGTACAAAAACAAAATCTACAAATAAAACCTGAATTCTTGTGGAAGAACATGTACTTTGTCTGTGTTCACCCTAATACCTGCTCCTGTTCCTTTTACTAATAACTTTACTAATAAAATTGTCCCTTTTCTAGATTCATGTACTATACATGCACACATATTTAAAACTTTTCATTTCTTTCATTCATAAAGATTGTGGTAATAACTTAGAACTAGTTGTCTATCTATTTGCCACACTTATAATCTTTCTTTGTAGAAACCCCATTAACATCTCTACTCTTTCTGATCAATGTGTTAGTTTATTCCACCTTATATTTTTCCTATGTTTTTTTGATTGTCTTGATTTTAATTACAACTTTAAAAAAGTAGATAAAAAGGAAATACTTGCTAAGTGGCTCAGCAACATGATCCTCTTACATTTTCTTTCCTTTTCTTTTCCTTCCTTCCTTCCTTCCTTTTTTAGAAAGAAAATGATGACCTTTTATGAGGGACAAAGAAAAAGTGTCTACTGTTGTACACATGTGGAAGGGAAGATGGCAGAATAAAAAAAAAAGGAAATAGCACAAAGAACAAAGAGATGAGGAAGAGAGAGAACTAGAAGAATCAAAAGAAGTCTAAACTTAAGAGGGAGCTGATTATACTTCAAACGTTTAGCTGGAAAGTGTACTAATGCTATATAGTTTTCATTGCTTGTTATTATATTCTGAAGCATGAAAATAATTGTGTGTGTCCATACCCATGATTTGAGGTCAATTATAAAACATTGTCTTTACAAAACATTACAAACATTGCTTGCTGATTGCTGGACTTGAAAATGTTCTATTCTGCAAAGCAAATATACTAGGGCCACCTTTGTGTCATTTAAGTACAATAAAATTCTTATGAATAAGAACTGTGAATGACAGAAAAATCTACTAAAATCTTCGCATAACCAGGTAACCAGGCTAAGATCTGTCACTTGTCAAATTTTAGAGATTTATTACTCTTCTTTTTTTTCTCTGTATCCTTCCCCTTTCTACTCAAGGTCTGCATTACAAAGTCTCATCTGGTGCTAGTATCTTCAAGGACAGGAGCTGCAAACTTCAATCCCTTTATTAAAAATCTTGGTGTTGTATTTAACTGAATTTCATTTCCTAGGGATGGAACTCTCAGACCCTTTTATTACTTTGCTGATCTCTTGTATTATATTCTGTCTCCAAAAAGGGCCCTATGGCCCACACTCTACTGCTTTCAACCCGTAGATGCAGCAACAGCGACAACTCAAGATGTCTGATTTTATATAAAAGATAATAAATGGACACGAATAGATGGCAAGGTTATAAACCAATCAGGATTTTAAGATATCCTCGCCCTGAGTTTATTACCAAGGTTTCATGTAATCAGCATGCGTATGGAGTCATGAAACTTCTAGTCTATTGAGAATTCAAATGTTATGTTGTTACGCCCGAGGCCTCATGAGATCACAAAATAACTTTATAGAAATGCTAGCTGTGGCATACATAAATATATCACCTTTTGTCCCTCTCCCATGCACAATCTGCCCACATTGCCAGCTTTGCTTTCATAAACCCATTTTCATCTCAATTCTGTTTAATAAAATACTTTTTGTATTTCGTTTATTTCTAGAAATAAAAGTTTCTGTAGTTCTTCAGTCTCACATACCCATCACCTATTTAATTTATAGCCTTCATTAGTGTTCTTTCCAAAAGGTTAAAACATTTATCACTTATACTCCAGGCTAAAATTTACAATAGTAAACCCCCACCCAAAGCAGAAGCACAAAGCTTCTTTGTCCTGTACATTTGTTCAGATTGATGTCTCTTCATCTAGTATCATGCCCTGTCCACTGCTTGCACATATGGAGTCGTATTACACACACAGGAATCTTTAGAAGTTGTGTATAAGTGGGATTTATAGCCACTGAGGTGACACGGCCAGGTTTCTTTTTCTTTTCTTTTCTTTCTTTCTTTCCTTTTTTTTTTTAAATAATCAAAAGACTAGCATCGGGTCCTGCGAGAGAGAAACAAGGAGGCCAGTGAGGTATTTGATTCCCAGTGAGCACCTGGACCCTACTTCCTGGACCTTTCACTCAGTTCTTGTGAGACACACTCATTTGTCAAGCTTTTGTGACTCCGTGGATTAATTCATGCTAAATTGTGTTGCTATTTTAGCTATCTGATGGGCTTAGTTTCATCTAGATTTTAAACCTTAGAGCCAGGCTATATTGATTACCATGCAGCTGACAGCTTCCATTTTGACGTCAGGTGCACAACAAAAGGGCCAGAATACACAGAAGTTGACTGTAAAACACTCCTACAAAAGGTTTCATAAACAATACCAGAACAATGACAGAATAAATGGGCATATTAGTGTATAAAGGAAAATTTCATGAGGCCCCATCTCCAGGTCAAAAACTGTAAGTAACTAATCCTGCTGGAAGGAGAATTAGCCTCTCCCAGGGATGATCACCTTTATTGGTTGTCCAGTGCAGGGTGATCAGCCCTGAAACCGTATACGCGGAAACAACAAAAACTGACTTAGCAGGTAATAATAGATATATTTGTGCATACTCATATAAACATATGTGTAACAAAAATATAAGAAAGGAAAAGAGGCTATAAACCTGAGAGTTGTGGGAAACATTAAGAGAGGTTTAAAAGAAGATATGGACGCATTAGGTTGAAGGAAGTTATGGGAATTATATAGTTTTATTTTGTTTAAAAGTGTATTAAAAATGAGAGCAGAGCATTGTAATAGACAGTAGCCTGGGATTGCGATAAAGGATAATATAGTTAGGGAGCTGTGGTTTGAAAATAGTATCTGAGAGAGCCAGGGCTGAGATGCAAGCAGTGATTGAGAGGAAGAAGGGAGCATATGTACACATCACTTACAGGGCATTTGAATATTCAAATGTGCTACGTTCACACCTGGCTTGGTTATGTAGAAACTGTGAAAATGCTGCCAATAACAGTCGCTGTCCTTAGAAGATGACCTAAGCCCTCTGAACTACTCCAGGCAACATCTCCTTCCTCTAAGGCAGGCATTAATAGCTGACAACCTGACGGTCAATATGACCTTAGAGATGCCACCGCTCTACTGCCGCATCCATAGTTAAGTGTTCATTACTTTGAATTACACCGGTATTCCACTTGAATGGTGCAGTACTTCAAATGTAGTTAATGCATTTTGGAGTCATTCATACTCTGTTTTTAAGCTGGGTAAAAAGGTGCCAGGAACTGTGGGAATAATTACGGAACCCTAATGGAGCAATTCCTAGGTCATTAGAAAATCTTCTGAGGATGGGCAACTGTGTGTTCATAATGAGACTGTGCTGCCTTGCTATTGCTCTCACTTTAGTTGGGGATTGCGTGTTCTCTCTTGCTCACTGAACTCGTGATTTCTTTAATTTCTGAGTATTTCTCTGTGAATATATTTCAATCTATGTTCCTGTTTAAATCTCTGTCTCATTGGAAGATTGGGGCAATACCTTGCTTTCTCTGGAGGCAGTGATATATAGTATCTTGACAGAAGATGGAGGTAACATCTTGAGATGCAAGATCTGAAGACTCTAAGCTTGGAGATTTCAGATTCCTTAGATTGTAGCTGATGTTCCTGCCAAGAAACTGCTAGTCCTAGAAATCAGGTGAGGGAGGTGGCATACAGGAGATTCTTAGTGGACTAAGCACAATTGCTTGCTTTCTGTCACCCCAGATGCAGAGCAAAATCGTGGTCCCTTTAGCACCTTGGCTATCAGCTTCAGTGACACAGAACAATCCATGGCAACCATGACAGCTTATCTGAGAATCGTGATCATCGTCCATTAGTCATGGGACTTAATCTGTTACTGTATATGACATATTTTGCTTGATTTACATAACTTTAATGTATTATTTAATCATGAATAAATTCATTTGGTTAATATACAGCCCCAAACTTCTCAGACTATTTCAAACAAAGTAAGAATTGGTAGCTCTGATCAATGGATTATAACACCATGGAACAATCAGCCATTGCTGGTCCCTTGAGGGAGGTAAGCTAAAGAGGCAAACCAATGTGTAGTTTCTGAAGGTAGATTCATGGTGATGGCTAAGCAGAGATTTCACCGGAGACACATGAGCACACATCTGTTTGGTATCTAAGGTGCGTTCTCTGCTTTAGCAGCAGCTGTCTCAGGTGGAGGACATAGTTGAGTGGTCACAGCAAATGCTAGGCATGTATGAGGCTCTGGAATCTCTCCTCAGCACCACTTTAAATCAGGGTACTAACTTTGGAAGGTAGTATTCATGAGGTGTTCAGTCAAAAATCAGCCCACAGTTTTTCATGTTCTAGCATCCATAACCACTAAGTACTGGGTTTTAAGATTACTCTCCAGTTTTTTTGTTTGTTTGTTTTTAGTGTTGAACACTAAGAATATATAGATTAGTAGAACATAGGGGCTTTCCTTTGAGAACTTTGAATCTAGTGTGATACAAGACCACATAAGGCCTACTGCAGTAGAGTCAAGTTGCCCCTTTAACCTGATAGCCTTGTGACCCACTCCAAAGATGAAACTCACGGAATACCTGTGTTACCTTTCAGACAGTCTGAAAGGATTTTAAGTGAATAATTTATTTTATTATCAGCAGTTGCTGATCACAGAGGGCTCTGCCACCCTATAGGGTTTTCTTCCTGGAATAGAGCAGTAACAAAAGGCAAGGCCACCCAGCTCTTGCTCTCTTCATTCTGATAAGGACAGTGTTTCTCTCTGATACCAGTTCAGGTAAGTAGTGGCTATAGGGACAAAGGTAGGAGGATTACATATTTATCTAAGTGTGTGTGTGTGTGTGTGTGTGTGTGTGTGTGTGTGTGTGTGTGTGTGTTTGTGTGTTTATGTGCACTGTGTAGGGATATTGGGGCTTCAGAGCTGGAAGTTTACCTCAAAGACTGCTATGTCACATATCACTATTTTAGAGAAAAAGACACTAGAATTTCAGATGACTGAATTATTTGCCCAAAGTCCCACATTTTAGTCTCCAAATCATGATGGAGACTATTGCCACTCCTGGTGAAACAGAACTGAGTGCCACCAATAAGAGCTAGAGTTCTGCCCAAAGCTCCTTTTTCTGTTCCATTGTCCTTGTAACCCGACACTCTGCTGCAAACCCCTAGGAAGAAGCAAGGGAGTCATGAAATCCACTCAGCTCTCCAGATTCAATTGGCAGGTTAATCGAAAACAATTTTTTATAGCACAATAAAGGGCTTGAGAACAGGGGAACATTAATATTTGTTTCCCAAAGAGTAGACCCTGAGCGAATAAAGCTGCTAGCAGGTGAACTATGGTGCCCAGGTGTGGGGGATGCACTTTGCTTTTCTCCATCTTATCCCCATTAATCAAGCAGTGATGAGCACAGGCTGCCAGACACATCTTTGCCAGGGTACCCCAAGAGGCAGATCACCCCACCGTGGGCAAGGGGAGCAGCTTGCCCAAATATCCTATGCGACTACAATATTGTTTTCATGGCATATCCTTAATAAAACAAAAAGGTGGCCCTCTGACAAAAATATCATCTGGTTTTTATAATGTAAAATGCAGCAATTTTATCAGCATTTGCCCTGATTGGCTGTCATTAGCCCCTTGCCTTCTAATAAAATTTATGATACTGTTCAGGAGTCCAATTTGACAGAAAGTGAGGTGATTGCGCCCTGCTTAGATATCTCTCTGGCATCTATTCCAACAATAATGCGGTAATTTTATGCATGAAATAGCACAATTGGCATAAATAGTTCTAACACCGAGTGCTGTCTAAGGAAGCCGGCTGCTGGAAAATTAGAAAGCGCTTCACACTTTTGAAACAGGTAATTAGGATTTTTCTTCGTGCTCATACAAGGCAGACTGGAGTTTCATTTTATGTTTCATGTTTCATTAAAATATAGGTGTTAAAAATAAATGTTGAATTTAAAACCGCATATATTATGGAATTAAAGATATAGTGCACAGTAGGGTCCATGATGGGCCCTTGAGGTTTTGTATTTAGTGGCTGGCAGTGGGAGTATTCTTTAAAATTTGAGCAGGTAATGCTTCCCTGTTTCAAACACGGTACTTTGAAAAGGACTGGTTGATGGTTAAGTGGTATTCAATCACCTGGCCGGAGAACCAGAACACCACTTTCATATGAACTGACTGGAAATATCTGTTTGTTTTAATTAGTAGGTGAGGATAGGTTGAGGGTCATGTGGGATTCACTGAGAAGTTTTGAACTTTTCGTTGGGATCGAAATTTCCATTTTTAACTTGGCCGCCTGCTCAGACCTAAGCCAACCCTGGACAGAACCTTTCTGATGCTCCTGAAGCTCACTGTGGATTGGGGAAAGTGGCAAATGGCACTGTAGTATTAACCTCTGTTTATGACCCAGCTGATAGCAGGCTTTTAAGTTTTCCCAGCTGTGTCATTAAATTTGCTGCTCTGACCCCCTGACCTGACACCATCACATGCTCAGCTGCTGACTCTGATGGTGACCGCCGCTGTCATGGAAGCTCCTGTGAGCTGGGTACACTGGGGAGAGAGGGAAGGGGTGGTAGGGGCGGGGGTGTGGGATTGCAGAAATGGGGCTGCAGCTGATCATTTTGTGTCTCAGTTTTATCACCTGTGAGAACTGCACCTTTACTTCACTCCTCTGATGTATATTGTGAAATACAGAGGAAGTGTGGATGGCAAAAAGAAGAAACATAATTTTAAATAAATAACACGTTATTTAATTTTCATGAATAGTGAAAGATGGTGTTTAGAGCAAACTAGAGTTTGGCCAAAGGTTTTTTTGAATTCTCATGAACAAATGGGTTCCACAAATTATAGGCTCCTTTAGGATCTTGTGTGACTAAATTCTGTTTTTTTTTTCATCGCACAGATTTTGCTTTTGAAGATATTCTGCCAGCCCTAAAGAAAACTCAGCATTAAGCCCTAGCCTCAGGACCAAGACATCTCATCCCTTTCTTCAAGGCTGAGTTTCTCTTTGGACACTAGCTGGTCTGCGTACGGGAAAGCAGTCCAGCCAGCTTCTTTATCAAAGGGTGAAATCAATATCTTAAACTCACCCCCAAATTTTGTAGAAATGATAACTTAACTAGAGTGCAATGAAAGAAAAATAGACTTCAAGATGGATCAGTGGCATTGGGAGATGTTCACAGACCACTAAACTTAACTGCTTTGAGAATTCAAATTTTATTTCTGGGAATGAAAGAAAGGAGGAAAAGATGAAAGGAGGTAATAAAGGAAGGCAGATGGGGGAAAAGTTCAAGGTGGAAAAGACCAAGAATGATTGTGTGTGTGTGTGTGTGTGTGTGTGTGTGTGTGTGTGTGTGGTGTGTGTGTGTGTGTGTGTGTTTGAAGAGAGTATACAGGACATTCAGACAAGATATGAACCTTGAAGTACATCAGTCTTTGGCACAGGAGCAGTTGGTGAGTAGGGTATGGCTCAGCTGCACACAGTGACAGAACAGAAATCAGCGCTGCCACATACAGACATGTTTTGGGTAGGACACACACAGACTTGTTTAATCAGATGGCATAGCACATACAGTGGAAAGACACTTCAAAAAATTAACCCCCTCCTTTGTGAGCCTGAGAAGTGCGTATAGTGACCCAAATTAGCAACATATCCAGGGGCTGGGGATGGGGTAGAAAACACCAAATGAACACAAATAGAAAAGCTTCCCTCCCATGTGATCTGATTCTTGGGAATAATCAAACTGAAGTCATTAGGTGATATGCTGCCATGATGCTACTTAAGGTAAAAAGAAAGGAGCCAAGTCAAGAAAATTATTGAAACTGATAAAAAAGGCTACATATCATATAATCCAAACCCTGGATACCCAGAGAAAGATGCAATTACAGATATTGGAAAATTACTGGGGATCAGGAGTTGGTAGGAAGTGAGGAAAGACACACAAGTAGACCAAACTCAAGTGTAAGGTAGAAAAGCAATTTATTTTAGGTACTTTCATGGTGGACTTACAATGTTATACATCTGTCAGAACCCATAGAATGTACAATGTAAAGAGGAAACCTATGTAAACTGTATGCTAAGGTTCATAGCGAGTTGTTAAAATTGAAAAATTGAATTATCAATTGCCACAGTTAAGTACATTGATGCTTAATAACTGGAGAGGCGGGACATAGTAGGGATTGGCAACACTTACTGCTTTTTGTTTAATTTTCATTAAAGTCTAAATAGCTAAAAACACAAGTCTATTATTTTTCCGCAAAAATGTTTTTCTTAGAATTTTGTGTTTATGAATGTAAGCCATGCAATGAGTTTGAAAAATAATATAAATATAGAGTCTTACATTGGAAAATGTTTAAGGGCCTTACCCTAGAAAGAGAAAATTCAGTCGCTGTGACTTGACACAGTGACGAAGAAGAAAGTCAGTCTGGCTCTAATCCCACTGAAAATTCATTAGAGCCATCATATTTTCTAGTGCTTAAAAATACAAAGATGTGGACAATGAGGAATACTGAGAACTCAAGAACAATCGCAGAGGGTTTTTGATCCTACTGCACGTACTGGCTTTGGGGGAGCCTAGGCAGTTTGGATGCTCAACTTACTAGACCTGGATAGAGGTGGGCGGTCCTTGGGCTTCCCACAGGTCAGGTAACCCTGATTGCTCTTCGAGCAGATTAGGGAGGGTGACTTGATCGGGGGAGGGGGAGGGAAATGGGAGGCGGTTGCGGGGAGGAGGCAGAAATCCTAAATAAATAAATAAATAAATAAATAAATAAATAAAATAAATTAAAAAAAAATACAAAGATGTAAGCTGGGCAGTGGTGTTTCACACCTGTTATCCCAGCACTTGAGAGGCAGAGGCAGGTGGATCTCTGTGAGTTCAAGGTCAGTCTGATCTACAAAGCAAGCTCCAGGACAGCCAGAGCTACACAGTGAAACCCTGTCTCAAAACCCCAAACAACAACAACAAAACAAACAAAACCCCACAAAAACTCACACACACACACACACACACACACACACAAAAACAGAAACAAAGATGTATCCAGCTAATGCAATATTCTATTAATAATTATAAAAAATGTATAGCCTCTCAGAGAGGCAACAATAAAAATGATTTCAGAGGTCCCTGCTCTTTGTCACAATACCAAGTCTCCTCACATTAATAACTAAACAACTTTCCCAGCTGTTTCATAAAATCTTTGCAGTTAACACCTTTCTGTTCTCTGTACCCTCCCACAAATGGTGAGAAGCAGCTTGTTCATACAAGAGTAGGAGAAAATGCTAGGAGAGACCCTGACAGCTTTCTCCGTATCTTTTCCTTTTCCATCCACCTTCTCTGAACCAGTTTCTTTGGGTGTAATACACATCCTGTCATTTACATCCTGTCATGTCTCTTTTTTTCTAAGTTGATCCAACATTTGGAGAATAAAGGAATTCCATACAGCTTCATTCCCAAATAGCATCCTATATCCCTGGTTGAAAATCAATCATTTTAATTTATTTATAGTATAAACCTCAAACTTGTCAGACTGAGCACCAAGGGCTTTCTTAAATTTCCAAAATCACTCTAAAAGAATAAAAACAGCTAAGTTGGCTGGTGTAGAGATGCAAGTATAATTGCAGGAGCAGGGGAAGCTAGCAACAAGCCAAGAGCAGCAGCATTAATGGCTGTTCTGAAGGAACACACATGATAATGGCAAGAGCAGTGGAGGCTAGCAACAAGTCAAGAACAGCAGTGTTAACAGATGTTCTGAGGAAACACAGATGATAAATCTCTGAAAACTTTGATAGAGTAAGCTATTCATAGAATAGGTTAATTATATGTGCATTTATTAAAACATATTTTAAACAGATTAGTCATCTTTTGTGCAATTAAAATATCATTATGTCTGTTTTATTTTTCAAGTTCAAAATAGTTTATGGGCCAGTGCAATGGGTCAGCATGTTAAAATACACCTGCTGCAAAGGGCTGACATCCTGAGCTAAATACCTGGAAACAGAATTTAGAACCTTTTGTAAACACACACACACACACTCTCTCTCACACATACTTATTTACATCCACATACACTCACTCACAAACAAACACACACAATAATAATTTTGATTATGATGATGATAATAATAATTTTAAAAGGACAAGAAAGATTAGTTTAATGAACATGTGTTTGCTCCTTTGCACAGTTTAATATCTAATAATTAAACAGCTCTCACAATGAAGAATCATATTCTCACAATTTTAATAAACTGTCACAGAATATAATTTTTAAAGAAGGAGCCAATATAGATGATTGTTTTTGTAATTTCAAATTCATCAAGTTACTGTATCCTCAGTAAGCTGTGAGTTACAAGGTGCAGTACTTACAGAAGTAGCCTGTTCACAACATCCAGAAGCAGTAGTCATATTGGCTGACTCAGAGAATTAGCAATATATCTTGTGTTCTAAAGAAATAAGAAGTAGTCAGCAGATGAAGGTGGTCGCAGATATGAATCAGAAGCCATTGTTATAAGATTTCATAGAGCAAAAATCATACAGTGATAACCATGGTTTATTTGGTATATCCTTCACTTTTTCTCACACACAGTTATGTATATTATAAATTAATGATAATAATGGCCTCATTGCTGTTCTGCAAATGTGAAGTATTATAGGAAATCTCATGTAAAACATTTACAGCAAACCATCCTGTTTATACCTTCCCCTCACTCATCAATCCCTATCTCTGTATTAAGTATTGCAGAAGAGATGATGTGGATATCTGATTGTTTGATGTTTGACTGTACAGTTTAGGCATTGGGTAGTTCAAATCAAGAAGCATTCAACCACATGGCAGATGGATGTGTACGATCCTATAAACAAATGTTTCTGAGCCTCAAGCTTCTAAAGAAGGTGTTTCAGGATCAATGCCATTAGTTATAAAACAGAATTAAACTGAAATTTAACTTGGTCAGCAGAATCATTCACAACTAGGAAGAAACTGCTCTTTCACTACTCATTGAGAAACCAATATATATTATCAAGTGATGTTTTCTATATGATGGAACACACTGGTGAGTGAGATGTAAAATTTGTATTGATTAATAAGGGTTATAGACCAGAAAATAGATAAGAAACAGGGTAATTATACAATGTCTTTTGTGATCGTGATGACAAGTAAGGAGAAAAGTCAAGAAAGACCCTGTATTTGCTGATTTGTGTTGATTTGACTCAAGCTAGGATCATCAGAAGAAGGAACCTCAATTGAGGAAATGCCTAGGTGAGATCCAGATATAAGGCACTTTCTCATTTAGTGATCAATGGGAGTGAACCTAGTTTATGATAGGTGATCCCATCCCTATGTTGCTGGTGCTGGGTTCTATAAGAAGGTGGGCTGAGCAGGCCATGGGAAGCAAGCCAGTAAGTAGCCCCCCTCCATGGCTTCTCCATTAGCTCCTGCCTCCAGGATCCTGCCCTGTTTAAGACCCTATCCTGACTTCCATCACTGATGAACAGCAATGCTGAAGTATATGCCTAATAAACTCTTTCCTCCCCAACTTGCTTTTTGGTAATGATGTTTCATCACAACAATAGAAATACAGACCCTGAGATCTGAAACTCACAAAACCATAGGAGCATTGAGTGAAACTAGGAAAAACCCAGTTGACGTTGGTGTGTGGAGTGGTAAAATGGCCTAAGGAGTTGGGCATTTAGCATGTGGTTCAATAGTGATTTATAAAGGGTTGTTTAATGATTTCCCTCATCTTTTTTTTTCAATGGTTCCCTTATACTTTCTCTGTATACCTGGGTTCATCAGCTGCATACAATCAATCTGGTTTGTCTTGCCTGCTGTGCCTCTCCTAAGTTTCAGTTAAATATTGACCATAACAAGTGATGATCCAATCTTAAGTCAGCACTAGGAGATGATTGGCTCTTTTGGATGATAGCTAAGAGTTTCCTGTTGACCAGAATGTAGCCAGTTTGGCTGTATGTGCATTTGTCAGAGGATTTCCATGTCCAGCATCTTGATGGTTTGGCTTGCTTAAATTTTGTGTTGGTTATGTACAAATCATTTACATAGCAGAGGTCAAGCAGTCATTCTTCTTTGACTACACAAAAAAAATTGCTGAAAATCCAAATGAACTGCAGGCCATGGTAATAGAGTGATGGAAGTAAGTGGAAACCTTGATATGAAAGCAAACATCGAGAAGACTGAGATACAACGCACGGCAAGGGCTCACAAGGATTTTAACATTGTAATAAAGAATCAGAACTTTAAGAAAACAGTTAACTTTGTCTATCTGGGAGGAAACCTCAGTTTAAAGGAGGGAACTATTTCAGAAGTCAAGAGACAGATAGGGATAGTGAGGCCACATTCCGGGCACTAAGAAAGGTTTGGTCAGCAAGAGACATAATGACAACAACAAAATTGCAAGTATATGAGACATTTGTCTTGAGCGCCTTCTTTACAAATCTGAAACATGGAAAATAAAATGCTCTTCAAAACAGCGGCTGAATATGTTCGAGGTGGCATGTCTCAGGAGAATTCTAGGCATCACCTGAAGTGATAGGCTGTGCAACGATGACATTAAGAAGCATCTCCATCTATAGAAGGGAGTAAACTACAGGATATGGTAACTATGTTTGAGATACTTTGGCCATGTTATAAAAATAAATGATGGCAGATACCCTAAGATAGCACTGCTTGGAGAAGTGCATGGGATAAGGTAAAGAGGAAGGCCAAACAAACAAACATAAAAACACTGGATAGACAACATAAAGGAAGACCGTGGAAATGGACCCTTGGGTATAAAAATAACACAAGCTTCTAGGACTGCCCAGGATAAGAAAAACTGGAGAACCACCTCAACCAGGTTGCCCATGCATGCTTAAGCATTACTAGGGCATAAATGCTGATGATAAATGATGACCATTAATTATTATTCCTAAAGCTGAAGTGGGCAGCCTGCATTGGAGACTTAAGTTTAACTTTAGTGGTCAGAAGCTTGAATTGAGACACTCTTCAAGGCAGAAAAAGAATATAGGGAACAGAAAGGAAAGAGAGGGAGAAAAGGGGCAAAGAGAAAGTAGGGGCAAGACTGAAGGAGATGGGAAAAGTAGGCGAAAAGGTGAGGGGATAGCCATGGTACCTGGGAAGGTAGGAAGTGGCATAAGAGAACAAAGAGAAGGTTTCCTAAGAGTCAAGTAAATAGAGATTCAGGGACTAGGGAGAAGATAACAAACTCAATGCTGGAATGCAGTAGAGAAAGGTCAGCAGTGAGAACCAAGTAACAGATTGAGGAAAACACAACTTCAGGTCTGGGCCACAAGAAGAATCCAATGCTCCTGAAGAGGTAGATTGAAAGCTAGATTGAAATGGTTCAAAAACATCACGGAGACCTGATACACTCTTCTGCTTGATTCATTCTACTGGTAAGACTTCCTTTAAGTTTTCTAGTTGGGAAACTGAGTTTCTCAAATCCATCTTCATTTCTTCCTGAGTCTTCTTTATTGTTTTTCTTTACTCAGTTCTACTCCCAAGACTTAGATTGTCTCACCATAGCCATACTCTTTATGTTTGTGTTTTCTTGGGCTTTCTTTAGGTATTTAAGTCTCCTTAAGCTATTTTTCCTTAATGTCATTGAACAATTTCTTTGTATCATTTTTAAACTGCTTCAATGATTTGATTAAATTTATAGTTGTTCTTTTAAATTCTGTATCCTGGAATTTACTACGGTAATTCTCATTGTCATGTATTTCTGTATGACTGGTAGGTTTGAAAGAGGAAATTCAGGATTGACCATTCATTTTTGTGGTATCCCTGGGATGAGTTCTGGGAATGTGAACTTTCTTTTCATGTTCTGAGTTTATTATAGACAGAATAGGTTGGGAATGAAGAGAAGGCACAGAGGTAGATTGGATCTACAGTTTGGAAATGGCATGGAGGAATGAAGTCAGATGGGCATAGGAAACTAGGCTGGTATACAAGAAGTGCATCATGTTCCAAGCCTGGGAAGTGGGGTAGATATTTCTGGATGGAAACAGATACAACATGGGAGAGTCCTGCGTTTTGGGGGTATAGGTAGAGATGGTCCTTGCCTAAGCCTAGAACTCCTTTGCAGTGAAGGCAAGAAAGGCCAAACTAGGCTGGTGCAGTGGTTGTAAGACCCAGGCAAAACCTGTGGGTTGCAGAAAAGACGTGGAAGGAGAGGTCAGGGGCACTTGCCAAGCAGAAAAATAATAAATAAGAGGCAGAGGATCAAGAAGTTTGCTGTGAGCTTGTGTTTCCTTGCAATCAGAAGCTATACCGGTAAAGTCTCAGCAACGTTACTGCCCAAACTTAAATAAATAGAGACAACACCAATGGACTTCTAAACCTGAATTAGAAAAATCCACAAATTCTCAACCCTACACAAAGAACTATTTGCAACTGAGAAAATCTGGGAGTGGAAGAAATGATGTTCTCCAGGGAGGAGCATATCAATTGCTTGCTCATTGCCAAATGCCTAGTCCTGAAAACATACACACGAGCGACAGTATATGTACTGAACATATGCTATTTGTGTGTGTGTGTGTGTGTGTGTGTGTGTACAGATACATGTATGCAATAGCAATTAGTAAAAAGAAGAGGCCATGCATTTGAAGGAGAAAAGGTAGGGGTAAATGGTACGGTTTGGAAACACCATTGAGCAGAGAAATGGAAAGAAAGGTTATAAAGGCTTTTATTTTGTGGTTTCTTTCCTACAATGAGGGGCAGTTAGTGTGAGGGGAACAGAAAACTGAGGAAACTGCTAAAATGAGAGACCTCCCATCCATTATAGATAAGTGAGGACCAACAATACACAGTGGTGCGCTGTGCTTGGGAACTCAGAGTCAGGCCACTCAAACCCACCACTCTGGAAGGAGAATGTTTGACTTTAAATATATGTCTGAAAACTGTGTTCAGTGAGACAAAGTCAAAATCATGGAATGAGAGTGCCGACAAGTTGGCTACTTTAGTGGTGGAGGATGATGACGGCTAGTTTCTGTCTTTTCTTTTTTTCCCCTCCTATTCTTCTTTTTCTCTCATGGAAATTAAAGATGATGCTAACTGAACAAAAAGTCTAAGGAAATGTTAAAAAAAAATCAAGGGATAACTGGAATGTTTTGGAGGTGTTCTTAGAGAATTGAAGGGTGTGGAACTGGGAACAAAGAACACACACTAAAGATAGTTCAAGAGCCCACAGGAAATGAATGGATTTCATTCTAGCGAGGAAGAAGAAAAGGAAAGGGGTGTTACAAAGGAAAGGATAAGTAGCAGTGCCTGGACTCTAAGTAGCAGTGGAAGAGAAGGGAAGTTCAAACCTGGGTCAGTGATAAGGGAAAACTGATGAGTTTGGGGTTAAAGAGAAGTTATTAGATTGCTGACTAAGAGAGTATGGCGTGCGCATGCTGATGGCTCATTCAGTGGGCAATACTGGGAAAGTCCTGACATGTCAAATGCTGTTGCTACAAGGTCAAAGTCCAGGGTGCAATGTGAAGTGGGAGGCTTTGTTGATCAAAGTTGACTTACTGTGTGTGCTTCTGGAATGTCTGTAAATTAAAAAGGTAGATGTGGCCATGCAGGGGTGGAGCACACGTTTAATCCCAGCACCCAGAAGGAAAAGGCAGGCAGATCTCTGTGAATTTGAGGCCACTTTGGTTTACAAGTGAGTTCTAGGACAGTCAGAGCTGTTACTCAGAGAAACCTGTCTTAAGAAAAAATTAAGGTAGATGCGAATAAAAACATGAACACTGGTTGCATCCAAATATTTACTTAAAAAAAAATATTTTGTGAAGGACAGTTTAATTTTACCTTGCTACTCAAATAGCAACACTGTTACAATTAGGTGCTACTATGTTTCAGACTCAGAGGGTTATTTCCATTAATGATAATTCACATATTGGACACACAAAATGTTGTTTTGTGACTATAAATGTTCTATTTATAAAAATAAATTCTTATTTTCTTTGAGAAACCATAGTGATACTTTAGTTTGGGTAATAACTGTACCTTATCAGGTGCCTTCTGAACATACTCTAGTAATCTACTCCAGACAAGTTCTGCTAATCTCATCAAAGATGCTGTTCCCCAGTGATGACAATGATGTTCTAGGACATCAAGCTGCCCTGAACTCACTGTCCAAGAGCCTCGTGTTCCTAGGATATCTATGCATGTAGTCCAACACAACATAAGATTTGCTTTAAATGTTGTGATATGGAATGTGTATTTTAACTTACATGCTTTTTTTAATTGATTTTTATTGAGCTCTACATTTTTCTATATTCCCTTCCCTTCAGAACATTTTGGTGATCTTTTCCTTTCCTTGTTTATTGAGTAGAACTTCTTTTTTATTGATTTTTTGAGCTCTACATTTCTCTCTGCTCTCCTCCCTACCTCCCCCTTCCCCCTTTAACCCTCTCCCAATGTCCCCATGCTCCCAATTTATTTAGGAGATCTTGTCTTTTTCTACTCCCCATGTAGATTAGATCTATGTAAGTCTCTCTTAGTGTCCTCATTGTTGTCTAAGTTCTCTGGGATTGTGGTTTGTAGGCTGGCTTTCTTTGCTTTATGTTTAAAAGCCACCTATGAGTGAGTATATGTGATAATTGTCTTTCTGGGTCTGGGTTACCTCACTCAAAATAATGTTTTCTAGCTCCATCCATTTTCTGCAAAATTCAAGATGTTGTTATTTTTTTCTGCTATGTAGTACTCCATTGTGTAAATGTACCACATTTTCCTAATCCATTCTTTGGTCAAGGGACATTTAGGTTGTTTCCAGGTTCTGGCTGAAAACAATGCTTACATGGTTCTTAAGCTTGAAACATCTAGATGACAACATGTGTCATTGTCAAAGTTTGAACATGTTTGCAAGTTTATCACTACCCGAGTTTGTCTACTGGTAGAAGCAAAGCTCCTTGGCTTTGTTTTAGGGAGAAGTGAAATAATACGCATTATATTGCCTTTACTATCTGTTCAGTTTCTTTTATCAGTAGGATAAGGACACTCTTCATTGTATCAAGTGCATACATTTTAACTTAGATATTCCAATAGTATTTTCTGTTTATAAAAATAAATATTAAGATAAAAGGAGAGATGACTTGCACATGCATAAGTATATATATATATATATGTGTGTGTGTGTGTGTGTGTGTGTGTGTGTGTGAACTTGTGTGTGTTCAGTACATTGGTTATACCAGCCACTCTTAGAATAGGGCTTTATAATATCATTAAAGTATAATTTTAATATTCAATCTGTGATTAGAGTATTGAATAAAATATAATTTAGTTTTATCTCACTAAGGACCCTGTGCTTTTGAGAGGATATAAGACATAAGGACATTAATCAATGAACGATGTATTGGATACAGTCAAATAGCAGGCTCACCCACAGATGCTAGGCTACATATGTACAATAAATTACACACAGAGGGACATAGGGCTAAGTTAGGATTGGTTGGTACCCGCATAAGGAGGAACGTGAATCTTAAAGGAGATAATTTTGTAAATCAAAACAATCCTGGATAGACATTTGGAATAAAGACAAAATTTATATCACAGTATGAATGTGAAAAGAGAAAAGAATGGATTTATATTTTCAACCTTTTAGATGTCAGGAAGAATATCTATTACTCTAGTTATGTAATCAATACAAATTAAAATTGGTATAGAAGAGTCCACTGACCGACTAAGATGACAGTTCTGTAAAAACAACATCTGATATCATGAGAATGATTTTCCATGTGATATTTTCACCCTAATGTTTGCTTTATTGTGAACAGCCCGAGGAGGGGATCAACTATGCCTACCTCAGAGCTGATTGGCTTCTGAAAATCAGGTTTGAAGGAGAGTAGCTGTAGATGTGCTTGGGACATGTGTGAAAGGTGCAGAAGCACAGGACTCGTGGGCAGGGCTGGCTGTGGAGCACAGCTCTTCCACTCCTCTAGCTCTGTTTCTCACAGCAAACTTGTGAGCAACTTTCTACATTACTTTCTTGAATCTCTGAACTCACCATAAAAATAATAAGGAAGCAATCTCAAAGTACCATAGTGAGGATCAAAGTGAAAAATAAACCATATTACTGTATTTCATGACTCATCAGCAATCATAAATGTTTGCTATTATCATTTTATTGTGAATCAAAATTGACTGTGAGAGAAAAGATTGTGACGGTTATGAATACTTAGGAATTAGAAATGCCACAGTGACACCATCTTTGGAAATCAGTATGGCAGTTTCTCAGAAAATTAGGAATCAATCTACCTCAAGACCAAACAATACCAATCTTGGGCATATACCCAAAGGATGCTCAATCATACCACAAGGACACTTGCTCAACTATGTTCTTAGCAGCATTGTTTATAACCCCTAGAACCTGGAAACAACCAACATGTCCTAGATATCAATTGAAGAATGGATAAAGAAAATGTGAAACATTTACACAGTAGAGTTTTACTCAGCTTTAAAAAACAATAACAGCTTGAAATTTTGGGGCAAATGGGTGGAACTAGAAAAAATCATTCTGAGTGAGGTAACCTAGACCTAGAAAGACAAACATGGTAGGTCCTCATTCATAAGTGGATACTAGATATAAAGCAAAGGATAGCTATGATATGAACCACAGCCCCAAAGAAGATAGGTAATAAGGAGGGCCCTAAGAGGGATTGTCCTAGGAAGGGGAAATAGAAGAGATCTCCTGGGTAAACTGTGGGCAGGTTGGGGGTTGGTAGAGGGGAGTAGATGGGAAATGAAAACAAGAAGGTTCTGGATGGTCAAGCTGGGGAAGGAATGGAGTGGGAGAGCAATGAATGAGAGACCTTGATAGAAGGAGCCATCACAGGTTTAGGGAGAAGCCTGGTACTAGGGAAATGCCCCAGAATCCAAAAGATGATCCCAACTAAGACTCCTAGCAATAGTGAAGAGGGTGCCATAACTGGCTTTTTACTGTTAACAGATTAGTAACTACCCTAATTCTCATCACAGAACCTTCATCTAGTAACTAATGAAGCACATGCAGAGATCTACAGCCAAGCACCAGGCCTATTTCCTGGAGTACAGTGGAAGAGAGGAGGGGTGTATGACCAAGGAGGGATGAGACCATGATGGGGAAACTCACAAAGACAGTTGACCCTAGTTTTGGGGAGCTCAGGTACTCTAGACTGACTGTTGGGGTGCCTTCATGGGACTGAATCAGGCCATCTGCATGTAAATGAATTGTATGGCTTTTTCTATTTGTCAGGGCCCTGGTAGTGGGACCAGGAACTATCTGTGGTGCTGACTTGTTAGAACCTATTTCCTATGGTAGGATGCCTTTCTTATCCTTGATGCAGTGGGAAGGGCCTTGGTCCTGCCTAAACTTGATGAAACAGGCTTTTTTGACTCCCTATGGAGGACCTTATCCTTTCTGAGGAATGAATAGGGGTTGGGGCAGGGGTGGGGACAGGAGGATAAGAGGAACAGAGAACTATGGTTGGTATATAAAATGAGTTTAAAAATTTAAAATAAAAAAGAAATGCCATAAGGATATGAGTATAAATGTCAAAATAAAAGGTAAAGAAATATCATGTTTTCTTTTGTCGTTGTGTTGACTGTGCAAAGAAACCCACAAAATTACTTTCCAAATGCACCCCTAGAGATTCCTACTAAGGTGACCACTGTACAAGTTAGTGACTATATAAGTGCTTTTATTGTTTCTTTGTTTGTCTGTAGTTTTTTTGTCAACTCAGTACAGGCTACAATTATTTAAGAAGAGATGATAACCTCAACCCCTTCACCAGATTGGCCTATGGGCAAGAATATGGAGTATTTTCTTAATTAATCATTGACTTAGATGGGCCCAGTTCATGATGGAGCAGTGTTACACTTGGGCAGGTCGTCCTGAGTTAAATAAGCAAGCAGACTTAACAAAATCATGAAAAACAATCATGTCAGCCTCATTCCTCCACAATCTCTGCTTCAGTTCCTGTCTTGAGTTCCTGCTAGACTTCTCTCAGTGATAGATTTTGACCTGAAAGTTGTAACCCCCCCCCCAAGTTGATTTTGATCAAGGTGGTATATCACAATAGAAACCATGATTAAAATAATGAGTTATAAGGTAGACCTCCATAGCAGGCCAGGCCTCCTGTTCCTAGTCTTGCCATCTTCTCTCATGGCCAGCTGAACAAGAATTACTAAATTCTGTTGTCAGCGACTACTTGTCAGATGCCTCCAGTGCTGTTAAGGAAATTCACACAAACTCATTAGTTAACAGAATGGAGGATATCACAGTTGAAGAAGGGAGAGCTGTTTGCTTTACACAAATTTCAGTGCCTCTTGTTTCAGAATCACAGTCAAAGGAGCTTCTTGAGGCCAGCTTCCTCCTTGGTCTCTCCAGACCAGCTTTTCCTGAACGTGTGTAATATATCTGTTGCTCTCCCTGATTTTTGAGATCCAAGCTTCAA
Source organism: Microtus pennsylvanicus (assembly GCF_037038515.1). Classification (NCBI taxonomy): domain Eukaryota; kingdom Metazoa; phylum Chordata; class Mammalia; order Rodentia; family Cricetidae; genus Microtus; species Microtus pennsylvanicus. The sequence goes on from NC_134582.1 coordinate 52,250,339, forward strand.
GATAGTGCATCCTCTTGTTTCCTTTCCATAAAATGATGTCACTTCACTGATGTAGAAATATTACTGGAAAAGCAATGATGTTTGATGGAAATGTTATTATCTCACCATTTTCCTATTAATTTATAAGAAAATCTTGCTTGAAGATTATGCTTCTCATAATATCATAAGTCCTTAACAGAAAATGAGATTAAATTATTAAGAATTGTATTGAAGGACCTGAAGAGATGGTATAGTGTGGTTAAGAGTACATGATATTCCTTCAAAGAACCCCAATTTGGTTCCCAGCATCCATATCAGATGTCTGACAACTGTGTTTTATTTCAGTTCCAGGGCATTCTATGTTCTTCATTGCTCTTGCAAGGTCCTATACACACTTGACATAAACATAAACACATAATTAAATATAAAGTGATAAAAATCTTTAAAAAGAAAAATGAATAATTTTGAGATAATAATTTTGGGTTAGAATTGTGGATGAGTTAACTGATGTGTTGTTGGATGAGGTCTTACGTTGTTGTTTTACAAATGATATTAACCCAGACAGTTTTTTCTTTTTTCTTTTTGATATTATAATATAATCACATCATTTCTATCTTCCCTTTTCTCTCTCCAAACTATTCCTCATTTCCCTTCTAGCTCTCTTTCAAATTCATGGTCTCTTCTTATTGTTGCTAACTGTATATATATATACATGTATATATATATATACATATATATTCTGTGTATATATATTCTATATATACTGAATATGTGTCTGTTCACACATATATACATACAAACATATATATATGCATATATATTATTCCTAAATATAACCTGCTTATTCTGTATTGTTACTTGTATGCATGTTTTCTGGGTTGATCATTTGGTGTGCTATTCCCTGGGTAAGACAATTGCACTCACTCTCAGCATTTCTTAGTTGCTTGTAGTTCTTTGTGTAGGATTGAGGCCTCATGGTTTTCCCCATCCAATTTGGAATGTCTATTGCCATTGCCCTTGTTCATCTCACGTTTAGGTAGTCATCTCAGTAAGACTTTATGTGTGTAACTTCTAACATCATTAGGAAACAAAATCTCACAGGAATCTCCCAGATTCTCTGACTCATACAATCCTTCTGGTCACTCGTCCACAATGTTCCCTGAGCCATATATGAGCATGTTTTATAGATTTATACATTGGAACTGGGCTTTACAACCCTGAATTTTGATTGTTTGTAGTTTTCTGAAATGGTCTCTTAGTTAGGGTTTCTATTGCTATGAAGAGACACCATGACTACAGAAACTCTTAAAGAAAAACATGTAAATGTATCTAGCTTATAGTTTCAGAGGTTTATTCCATTATCATCATGGTAGGAACCATGGTAGCACGTGGTCAGACATCATGCTGGAGAAGGAGCTGGGATATCTACATCTTGATCTATATGAAACTAGAACTGAGCTGTAACATTGGTAATAGCTTGAGTGTAGGAGACTTAAAAGCCCACCCCAACAGTGGCATATTTTTCTCCAACAAGGCCAAACCTATTCAAATAAGGCTACACCTCCTAATAGTGCCACTCCCTTTGGGGGCCATTTTCTTTTAAACCTCCATAGTCTTCTTCTCTTGTATAGATAATTTTCCTTGATATGATATTAGGGCTACACTTTTCTGTGGGTATAAGGACAAATATTTAGAGTTTAGATAGGGATTATATTGATTTAGTAAAGTGGTAGTTGTGGGTTCTACTCCAAGATACATGACATCCACTAGCCCTGGGTAGCTGACTAGGTTTCCAGTACCAGACATGGTTCCCCTCTTCTTGAGTGGGTTCACTATAGAGCTGTAAGTGACTCTCAAGATAAGTGTGTCACTATTGCACCCTTAGGGTTATCATGTCATGTTAGCCTTGTTGTGGTTTATAGACATCATAACTGAGTAAGACAATTGGCTGATTCTCTCCTTTGGAAGTTTGCCTGGTGCTATCTGGTACTATGAAAGCTTGTCCTCAGGATTATGTCCATTCTATCTCACAGGTCTCTAGGTCCTGTTTCTAAAACATATGGCGTCTTTGACTATAGGAACTTACCTTCCAGCTCTGGCAGAACAACCAAGGGCAATAGCAATAACCTGTAATGTTTTTGGGAGTCTCTTGAACAACTCTGACTGACTAATACAAAGGAGGGCTACTCATGTCTGGTGTTGAAAATTTTTGTTAGGTGATTTTTGGCTCTTTTAGCCAAGATAAAAAATTTTCACTTAAACTATGAATGCATATTTATATACAGATTTAGGTGTATTATAGGTTTTTAGTAGATGGTTAATAGTATTAATCCTCATTACTTTTTCAGATACCCTTACTATTATTTTACTTCCTTCTTTTCTACACACACACACACACACACACACACACACACACACACACACACACTTCCTCTTCCCAATTAGAGCTCTACCCATCCCATTTCCCCCATTAGAACAATTACACCCTACTATTTCCCTCTTTATTACTCTCCATCCTATTACCCCAGAAATGGTTCCTTTCTCACTCTCCTGGTTTCTTCAGTCAGTCCAGAATATGTACTTACATCTGGAAATTTGGAGATAGAAGTGTCTAATGAAAGAGAACATACAACATTTATCTTAATGGGTCTAGGCAACCTTACTCAATATCAGATACATTTTAAGCTAAATTATGTTTAGGAGGTTTGGGGCTTGATGGATTTTGTATTTAGGTTGGAGGGAAAGGACAAAGAAAAATAGAGAATGAAAAGAAAAGTTAGAATTTGTATGTTGCAGAGAGGACAATTAGGCTGGGGTGATCCAGGAGTGATGGGTTACTCTCAACCTAATGTCCAGCTATAACTTCACAGAGGGTGTGAAATTAAACTGGGCTTTGCCAAATGAGATAGATAAGGAGAAGCTAGAAAGGCAATAAGCTGAGATATGGCAGTGTTTCAAAGATGAAACATTGTGAAGGAACATAAATATATTAATAATGGCAATTGCATGATATGAAGCAATATGGTTGAAATGACACTTAAAAGCAGGAGACAGTCCACCAATTCTAACTCAGCATTGATCATGTACTTCACATGCTATTTTTTAATAAAGTGATGATTTTGGACAAATGTGAAGGCTGGCGCCTAATATTGACTTAATAATTAAGTTCTACTTCCACTACTCATTAACTGAGTAATCTTGACAAAGTAGGCAAACCGAATTACATTAATTTACTCTCTCCATTTCTGTTTCTATGATAACAGTTTGTGCTGATATAATGAATGTTATGAGAGTAAGGACACTAATGTTAACAAGACATAGTGTCTGCTACACAAAAGAGTCCCTGTGTACCTGTCAGTTTTAACTAGCCATGGCTATTGGTATTGTATTAGTTACACTAGAATTCTGACATTTAGAATACAATTTGATTGACAGCTAGCATGGGCATATTTGCAAAGTCTCAAAGAGCAAGGAACTCAATATCTAAGGTGACCACAAACTTCTGCTTACTTGGGTATTTTTCCATTTACACCTGGGGTCACAACATAAATCTTAAAAGTTCCTCCTTTTGTTTCTGAAATATATCTATTCCTGGACACAATTGTTTGTCTCTTGAGTGATGGAGAAAAGAAAAGGGCATGTAGCTTTTTGAGCAAGAGTAATGATGAGATATAAATGGTGTATTCACAAGGTATCTATGGCCATGGCAAGGAATCATCTTAGGGAAGGGAAGGTAGAGAAACTGCTTCTCCTGAGACCAAGGCAGCATTGGCCACTGCAATAGTCACTGCTGGAGAACCAAACAACTAAGTCATGACTCAAGAAGAGACGATACCTCCTACTGTCTAAGCTTTATCCCTGATCTTATACCTTCTCCATTCCTGTCTAGGACTCAGAACCTCCTTACCATAATTCCTGAACAGAATCACATTTCACAGATCAAGCAAATGACTCTTGCCTGTCTTTATAAGAGAAGTCAGGTTCTCACTGACTGCTGTTGACCTAAGCCAAATGCTGTAAGTCAAAATGGAGAAAGACATGTTATCATGGGTATAATTGTCCCCTGTTCAAACACTATGTTTCAAACTTTGTCATTCGTCTTTGATGTTTTGGATAACCTAGACTCAAAGGGACTAAACTTTGCTGTGGAGGCAGGGAAGTTCATCTCATGCCAGGATATCTACTCATGAAAAAGGAGGTAGGTGGGTTTCAACATATAGGGAAGATACTCTAATAGCAGGAGGCTCTTTCTGCTCGAATACTCGATGGACAAACTGGGTAGAGTGATGCAGACACAGTCTATGCACCACTTATCTGAATGGCTTGGGAACAGACTAGAGGAGAAGAGAGAGCAGAGGCCAGAAGCTATGTATTGAGTTATGAGGGGCAGACAGAAAAGACTTGCAATCCCAGAAAAGTTGTGAAAGATATAGATAGATAGCATCTGAGCATTCATGTGTCTATATGCTATAGAGTTTATAGTGTTAATACCTTCCTCCAGTTTCTTAATGCAATTATTAGAAGAGAATAAGACGCTTTCCTGCCTGGGCACACTTTCTGGCATCACGGAGAGGGACCAGATCACATTATCTATATATCTACATCATATTACGGTTGTACTGGTGCCTACCAAACTGAGATGGAACCTGGACAAGGAGAAAATCTGAAGTGCTGCTTGAAATGCTCTTGAAAGATTTGTCACTCAAATTGGTTTAATAAAATGTTGATTGGCCAGTAGTTAGTCAGGAAGTATAGGCAGGGTGACCAGACTAGGAGAATTCTGGAAAGAGAAAAGTTCAGTCTGTAGCCATCAGCCAGATACAGAGGAAGCAAGATACCATACTGAGAAAAGATACTAAACCACGTGGTTAAACATAGATAAGAATTATGAGTTAATGTAAGTTGTAAGAACTAGTTAATAATGAGCCTGAGCTTATAGGCCAACCGGTTTATAATTAATGTAGGTCTCTGTGTGTTTCTCTGGGACTGAATGACTGTGGGACCGGGCAGGACAGAAACCTCTGTCTACACTGAAGCAAAACCTTTGGTCTGGGAATGTTGTATTTTAAACATTTTATATGTAGCCTGGCCACTGTCATGTCTACAGGAGGGCAAACCTACTGTAATGTCTGAACTGCCTATTTCTTTGAGGAGAAAATATTTTCCAGAAAGCCCCGAGCACATTAAGACTATAAAATTTCAGTTAGCAAAGAGGAGCTCTTAATTTACAGAATATCTGAAGTAAACCTTCTGGTAAAGCAAGGGTTCCTTTTGTAATGTAAATGGACTATTCTGGAAGCCATTATCTTTTCCTGTGAGTTTCTGAATTGGGAAAAGGCATGCCCACCTGTGCTTTTACTCACCACGTACTAAGAAAGAGGAACAGAATAGATGGGGAGCCCAAGGAATATTTCAGTCCTAGCAGCATGGTTCACTGCTGTCTATGACATGTTGTTAAATTATTGATACCAAGCCAGGTTTGGGGACACAGGCTTTGTTGTTCAGAGCTAACAAAGCCACCAGAGAGAAGCCTTAATGAGAGAGCCGGGACTTAACAGTGATGGGGTGAAGCTTCTGGGCTACAAGTCTTTCCCATAATGGGAGAAGGCTACAAATTATCTGGACTGACCAATCTTGCAAGGAGAAAGAAAAAATAGGTGCATTAATGATATTCTTAGAACAGATGGCAAACTGTCCTTGGATTCTCCAGTGGGGAAAAGGGGGAAAAAACTTCCAAAGAATATTTTATATGAGTGTCTCACACAAAACCACTTACTCTGAGGACTCACGGCGAGCTATCTAAGAGACATTCAGCTAAATTATTTAATAGAAGATGACAGAAAAGAATTAGAGAAAGAAATTTTCCCATCTCACTTTAAAACCACAGTGTACTCTCTATCCATGGGTAAATCTCTGGGTCCAGATGGTTGCCCAACAGAATTTCAGCAAACATTTGGAGAGATAATAAGGCCTGTAACAGTAGATAATTACTCACTTATATATGGCTCAGTGCCCCCTCATCTACATCGGTTTCTGTAGCAGATTTTGCCAAAAGAAGCAAGCAGACCCCTGCTCTCCATCCTCATTTGTAGCATTTTCCTGCTTTGCTCTGGACAGGCGCCAGGCACCTCCTCTCCATTCCACTGTTCTGAGGAAGAATTTTGATCAGAATGACAAGGTTGGAAAAAAGGAAATATCATGAAATGTAGTCGCACCAGTGAGGAATGAATACCTCGAGGAAAATGGGAAAGGGTGCGATTTAATTAAGAAACAACATGAAAATAGGAGGGGGTAGAAAGAAGAGGTTCAAGAACAAAGGGAGAAGAACAAGAGATAGTAACACAGAAAAATATGATTATGATGTCTTATATACTTAGATGTAATTGTCTAAATAGCTCCACATTTTATATATGCACGAATCTTCAAAAAATAAATTAAAAAACAGAAGTGCTATAGCAACATTGCCCCTGTGGTATATGTGGCAGTTCAGCATAAAGTGAGGTGCTCTTAAACTCTAGTACTCAGTAGGTCATCCATGTTTGAAGTGGTTCATTAAATGTTCTCAGTGACCATGGGGAGGAAAGAAAAAACAACAACCAAAACATCCAACAGTAGATCTGGGCAGGAAAATTCTCCTCCCCACACTCTTCTTACTCACTCTCCTAGGCATAGCTATGAAAGGTGGCATTTTGGAATTATCTACCCAGACCATAATAAGCAAAGGTCACAGATATTGTCTTCAGTAACTAATTTATGGACATTTTAATTGTAGCTTAATGAAGTCAGTGATCTCAGCAATGGTGTGTGCTCTGGGGATTAGGAGCAAGGGCGATGTTCCACTGCAGGCTTCACTGAGTAGACTAGCTAGAAATGTCTCCACAGTTATAGATACTCTGTAGAGATGGTAGTCTTCAGCTCTTCTAGACCTTGACAGAGATGAACTTACTCATCCTCTCACCAATACAGTGGCTTTCCCATTTAGTAGACAGAGTAACAAGTGTGGCAAGCATCATACCCTTTAGCTGCCAGCATATTGAAGAAACCAAGTTCACATGTCATAATTGCTAGAACATTTTAGCCACAGCCAACCCAAACTGTCTCCTCATTTCCTTTAGATAGATTGTATCTTCCATGTCCTAGAGTGACTGAAGACCACTGATTTATTTTTAAGATAATCGCTAACATTTATTGAGTGCTTATGACATCTGAGGCTCACTTTTAACTCCTGACCCTCCTGCCTCAAACCTCTTGCATGTTGGGATGATATGAATGAGCAAGGATACCCAAGGAGGACTAGACATTGCCCAACCACTCTTGAGAACAGTGGCTCTTCCATGACTTTATTAAAATCCTCATGAGTCAGCTTTTATGAATATCATGAACACTCTTTAAGAGCTGTTGTATCTGAGCCTCTCTGAGGTTAGAAGCAGTCACTAGTACATTCAAAGGTCTCTTGGGTGAATGCAACATGCATCCAAATTTAAGAACATTTTGATCAAGGAGAGAAGTCTGGAAATGGAAGAACATGTAAAAATAATGACAGACTCTTCTTTTCTGCTTTTAAAATGTGGATTTAATAGAAACGAGGTGCTTACAAATCTCAGGATACATAGAAAGGGTCACCAGAGAGGAGGAAAAACAAAAGAAACATGGGGTCATTTCAACGAACCCGTTCCTAGAGAAACTTAAGGGACTGTGTTTGTTCCTTTCCTTTCTCTCTCTTTCATTCATACACTTGTCTGTCTTTTTGCCAGTTTGTAAATTGTTAGAGGTATGGCTGGAACATTTCTTATTTCAAGTACCTTGGGTTCTATTTGGTATGCAACAGGTTTTTAGATTTGGGGTTCTTAAAAGAATAAACTTAAGAAATTTAAAAGACTTCTTAATTGTCTCTCTCACAGAGTTTGGAGAGTTTATCAGTTTTAAGTGATAAACTTTCTAAAACTCTGGATTTCTGAGTTAAGAAATATCCTCCGGGCCTGGTCTACAAGAGCTAGTTCCAGGACAGGCACCAAAAACTACAGAGCAACCCTGTCTCAAAAATCAAAAAAAAATTCAATAAAAAAAGAAATGTCCTTCAGGCATTACAGTGTGTCTTGGAACCTTCATCTACGTGGCTGCACGAATTTCATTGACTGATTAGTCACTTAACGAGGAACAATACCTGAAGAGAATAATCTACTGGGTTGTTACCATCTGATAAACTGATAAATTCAAGTAGAGGAAGTATGTGGCTTAGAGAACAGAGGTCTGCTCTTAGCTGTTTGGGAGGTAACAAGAAGAAAAGCCATAATTCCAAGATTGTGTGTGAGTGTGTGTGAGTGTGTGTGTGTGTGTGTGTGTGTGTGTGTGTGTGTGTGAAGTAGGAGTAAAGAGTCAGGAAAAGTTAACTATTACTGAAGTCCAGTGAGAGCAAGGCTGGCCTTATGCCAAGCTCTTATCACCAGATCATAAGAAGACATCATTTGTGCCCTTGGCTTCTCTTTTTGTGTAGACCACTCAGCATATCGATGGATGAAAATTGAAGATGAAAGTTTGATAATTCTCAGATCATTCTGAGGATGACCCAAGCCATGTTGCTGTTCCAGTTTAAAGTTACCCTCTGGTCCCAATTTCTCATCTTTCCAGCTTTTTGCTCCAGTGGTTTTATTCTAAGTGCTCATGTGAGCTTCTTTGTCCTCGACTTGTTTTTCTATCTCTGCATGGTCCTGTTTTTTTTCTTTCAGTCAAGTCTTGATACATCACAAAAATTCATCCCACAAAAAGGCCCTACACTATGCGCTTGGTCGTTAATTTCACAAACTGGTACAATTCCAGAACTTCGGTGAAGTGATTGCTAGGAAACACCAAGCTTTCCTGAGAAATTACCCCCAAAGCAGAGTGCTACCAGTGTGAATTTAGGCTGCCAGCCTCTGCTGGCCCCTGAAAAGATATGGTCAGGTAGGTTCTGCTAGGCTTACCTGGTCAGCTGCTCTTCGGCTTGACTGCCACTTCTATGAAACTCCTTTTTCTATCATTCTCCCAGCCACTTTGTCTATTCCTCTAGGTTTCAGTGGATGATCTTTTCCTTCATTTTTAGAGGAAGTAAATAACATCACATAAGAGTCAAAAGTCTCACCCTTTGTATCCGCAGTTGTCTCCTTCTCTGCAGATATTAATGCAGGGGGGTTATTGGTGGGCTTTAAAGGCTGATTCTCTACTACATGTTCAACTGCAGCACAGTCTTTACCATCAATCTCTTTGCAGAGACCTGCACAAGACCCTTTATCTAACTGAATTACTCATTACTTCAGGACACCTGCCCTCCTATGCATTTCACCTCAGATCCAGCGACAATGATACTCACCTGCTGTGGCAGGAAGATAGGCTGCTTGAAACCAACCTGAGCCACATGTGAGGCCTGATCTCCAAAAACCAACACAATTTTTAACTCCACTCCCATCTACATTCTACCCCGTGATGCTTGTCACTTTAAAACTAGAATTTCAAGAACTTTTCCTGTTTTCAATTCACCTTTTCCCCAGGAACTGGAGGTATTTGATTTTGGTTAGAGTCCAGCATGAAAGCTATTTCCTGTTAAGTATGCATTGCCATTGGATACAGGACATAACCGTTCCAACATCGCTGGAGATTATTCATCGTGTTTGACAGAAACTTCAGGTTCATTTCTCCTCCATACACACAGACTTGGGCAACCACCATTTTACTTTGATTTTACGGATTTGAAAATTTTGAGTATTTCACAACAGTAGAATTATATAGTATTTTCATGTTTGTACTGAGTTTCTTTCACTAAGCATAATATCAAGGATCACATTTGGCTAGGCATTCTTTCCTTATAAGACTGAAGATTACTTAATTATATAGTTAATTTTAGAATGCTTTAATATTTATATACTATATTTTTATATTAATATTAATTTTTACATGCAAATATCACTGTGTAGTCAAGGGTGACCCTGAAGAGCTTCCTGAGTGCTGGGATTCAAGCTTGTTCCACCATGCTTAGCTGACATCACACCTTTTACATTGCCCACTGTTCTATAGGCACTTAAATTATTTCCACTTACCTGCTTCTGCAATTCCAGAGAATCTACAGGTCACTTTGCTCTTGTCTCAAGTCCTCTGTTCCACTTGTATCTGCCCTAACATCTTCCACATTATATTTTTTTTCTTTTATACATTTTATTGACATCTAAACATATCAAACTCTTCTACTTTCTCTTCTGGAGGCTTCCTCCTATCATTTGCCTAACTTACTTCTAGGTAATTACTGCAATTAGTCAGTGTTCAATCCTGTCTCCCTTCACCTTTTAACCTTTATGACCTGTCCTTGGCCAAACATGGAGGTGACCCTGAAGAGGAGAGCTCTGCCTCATATTCATATGTGTGTTTGGTAATAACTTGGAATTCTACTCCTAACCTGGGTGCTCTTTTGGAATTTATCCCTGACCATGTGGTCAGCTGTTATGACATTTTCAATAGTGTGCTTCATAGATATTGTTGTAAACTTCATTTGCCAACACATCTACCTGGTCTTTAATCTCGAGTGGAGTGCTTCTGAGACCTCAATATTGAGTCATCCAGGAGCAGAGGCTGCCAGCTGTCTCCACAGAAGTTGTGATTTCCTTCTCATTTAGCAGATTTGAAAAATGCAGACATATGTCCACAGTAAAAAGTTAATTTTGCTTTTTTTTCAAGCTCCATTGTGGCTAAAAGCGCAACTCTAGATAGTGATATGGAAATCTCAGGATTCTCCTAATGAGTTTCATATACAGCACAGGTGTTACTCTTTCCTTTCTCACTTTCTTCTTCCTGACTAAGATGACAAGATGCCTGTGAAAAGAGCATCCCTTAGTGTCTCTGAGACAAAAGCATGAGCCAAACTAAATGGTATCATCCCTGAATTCCTATACTGTCCTGTACTGGGACTTAATACAACCCTGAACTTATTACTATTTTTATGATATTTTTCTTGTCAAAATTATTTGTTTTGTAGGGTATGAGTGCACACACTTTTAATCCTAGTACTAGAGAAACAAAGCCAGGTGAATCCCTGTTGGTTAAAGACTGTTTGGTCTATAAAGTGGGTACCAGGTTAGCTAGGAGTACATAGTAAGACCCTGTCTCAAAAAATACGTTTTTTATTTATGTGCCTGTGTCTGTATAAGGGTGGGATGCTGTATATGTGTAGGTACCTATGATGGAATGGGATCCCCTGGAGCTTAAATTATGGGTGGTTGTGAGCTGCCCAGTTGGCTGGTGTGAACTGAACTTGTATCATTAACAAGAACAACATGTGTATGATCATAACCCTGGAAACATCTCTCCAGCCCCTCATGTGCTGTTTGTATCCATCAGATTTGCTTATAGTGCTTGATTTTCCATGCCACTGTAAAGATACTTTTCCCATTGCCACATTTTCCGCTTTGGTATAGTTCTTCTGAAATATGCCTTTATATTTTATCAACAAGGCAAGTACTCTTCCACTCAGCACCATTTCTGGCTCTCAAAAAAAATGCTTCTTTTTTCTTGCTTTTTTTTTTCTTTTGTTTTTTTTTCTTTTTTTGCTGTAAGATGTGAAATGCAGACCAAGTTACTTCTTATGGAGAGCTGATTTTACTTAATATCTGTTGTCAGGTCTAGCCATTAATGTGCTGAGACTTTACCGTGTGTTCATAAGTCATTTTGGGAGCCTGCCATTTCTTTTTTGAAACCTGTTTCTGTCTACTCTGGTGCTTTTTGGATTTCATTTGTGTAGGTTTGAATGAAGCTTAACATCTAGAAAGATCAGGATTCTCTCCTCATTTATTGTTTTGTGCAAGAACTTTAGGGACTCATGGCTCTTTATTATATGTATATAATATATACACATTATATATATTGTATATATTATATATACACATTATATATTGTATATATAATATATACAATATATTATATATATTGTATGTAAATATATGAAATTTATAGATGAATTAGAAAAGTAATGGAAAACTTCAGGTCAGCAAGATGGTTCACTGGGTAAAAGTGCTCACTTTCAAGGCTAAAGACCTGGGTTCCATTCCTGAGACCCACATGATGTATTGAGAAAACCAAGTCCTGCAAGTTGTCTTCTACCCTCTGTATGTATGCCATGGCTTATGCATTCAAATACTCTCTCTCTCTCTCTCTCTCTCTCTCTCTCTCTCTCTCTCTCTCTCTCACACACACACACACACACACACACTCTCTCTCTCTCTCTCTCTCACACACACACACACACACTCTCTCTCTCTCTCTCTTTCTCTCTCTCTCTCACACACACACACACTCTCTCTCTCTCTCTCTCTCTCTCTCTCACACACACACACACACACACACACTCTCTCTCTCTCTCTCTCTCTCTCTCTCTCTCTCTCTCTCTCTCACACACACACACACACACACACATACACAGAGAGTAAATGTATAAAATTAAAATGGAATGAAATAACAGAAATCTTGAAAATATTAATGTTTTCCCTTGTTTGAACACATTATTTCTCCATCACGGTAGACCTTTAGCTTGGGGATCTCTTTGTTTTCTGAAAAGAAAAAGATGAGGAAATGGGTCTGCGGAAGAGGGGAAGTGCAAAAGGAACTGGGAGGTGTGGATGGAGGGGAAACTGTGGATGGGATGTATTGTATGAAAGAAGAATCTTTTTCAAAAAATAACTATAGAATATTACAATTTCATAATTTTTCTCCATACAAGTTTTTCCTATCTTTTCCTAACTTTATTCCTAGTTACTTAGTATTTTCTATAGTGTTATTATTTTTGATTCCATCTGTAGAGTATGAAAGTGTGGCTTGCTTCTATTTATTTGCTCCATTTTTGGCTTTTATTCATTTTTATTTATTTTGCTTTCATTTATCTTGCTAAATCCCTTCATGAATCTAAGATTCTTTATAGTTCCCTAAAATTTGTATGTATGTGTCCTCATATCATCTTCAGTAATGAGATCTTGATTATTGCCTTCTAAATTTTCAGATTTTCGTTTCAGTCTCCCTAGGTTGAGAATTTTTTTCAAATAAAGCTCATGTGAATGGATAGATATCTCATAATACCCTATATATAAATATATACTCGTGCTTGGAAGTCTCAGTTGCTTTTGACTAATCTTCTGTCTGCCTGAACTTTTCATTTAAAAGATCATTTCTCTCAGTAACACTTATGTGTGGTACCCTTAAAACCTTAGTGTAACAGATTATCACTTTATTTTTAATTTGCAAGGGGCAGATATGTCAGAGAACATAAACAATATGAGAGTTTTCCAGGTAGAGATTTTAAAGGAAAGTACACAGCCTGGTTCTGTCCCTAAATTCATGAAATAGCTTGTGCTGTAACATCCAGTTCTTCAGCTGTGGTTGATATAAAAATTATTTCATATTATTGCAAGTGTAGAAGTGTCTCCTTTGGTAGAGCACTTGCTTATCATGAATGGGTTCAGTCTAACACTACATAAAACAGCTGTGCAGCATCTGCCTATAAACTTAACCTTGGTGGTAGAGAATTAGAAGTCTAGGTAATCTCCTGCTTTTTCTTGAATTTGAGGTCAGTCTGTGATCCATATGACTTCTACACAATAAAGAAACAAAAAGCATAATCATATATTCTAGTAATAATTACAAAGAAAGCAAAGCATAACCAAGTCATTAATAAACATACCACATTGAACCATATAGTTATTCATGCAACTCTACTAGGCAGGTCTGCAAAAAGTATCCCAAATGGGAGAAATTTGGGCATCAGTTGAGCAGGAGCTATGTAAGATGGGATATTGAATTCTTCTGCCTTTGTTCTGGGTTTAAACAATAAAGAGGAAGGCTACAATTTTATGGGTTTTGTATTTGTGAGTGCATGTGTGTAGTATATGTGATTTTTCCTGTTTAATCTTTGTCTGTTTTGTTTGATTCCTTTTATTTGCCTGCTTGGTTTTCTAAAGAGAGAGAAAGAGAAAGAAGGCATAGAGTTGGAAGTGTGTGTATGTGGGGGCGGGGTGGAAGATTAGGAGTACCTGGGGGAGTTTTTAGAGGGAAAACTGTGATCAAAATATACTATATTAAAAAAATGTTCAATCAAAAAATTCTACAATTTTATAGAAGAGATGATGGTATTTCAATGAAAACAGGAAAACACACCAGACTGCAATTAAGTTTCCTATAAACAGAATCCAGCCTCCAAGGCCAACATTTATGGTATTAACTCAAGGCCTGAGTACGCAGTCCTGAGGACAATAAAGGCTTAGCAGGTAAAGAGATGGGGAGTGGAAGCTTCCCAGGCTGGGAGATGCTATTGTCTGGAGAAGAGGAGAGCCAGTGGGAACATTGGCTAGATGGACAATAAAAAGCAATGACAAAAGTAACAAAGGAAAAAGAATGCCCTTCTATTATATCTTTGTCCAATGAAGTATAAGTGTGGCATTTTATTGCAGGGAGCACACTCTGAATTCGTGTCTGCCTGTCTCCTCTGTTGACTTCTAGATGACGGAGGCCAGGGTTTAGTGGCCTTCCCAGAGTCACAGAGGAGGGATGTAGGATTGAACAATTTGACTTGATTCCCTTTGGCCCTGCTCTCTAGATCCTGAAAAGTTATTTCCCTTGTTCTACTTTGGGTTCTCCAGAGAGAGGTTGAGGGCTTGGAGAGATGAGATTTGTGTCTGCCTTCCTTCATTAAAAGTTCGACTAGAGAGCTTGAAGAGCAGGGGGGTTAATACTTTTCCATCATAATAATATTAGCTTTATTGGTTCACTTGTAATAAGAACAAAGAATGTAAATAACAGGATATGAATCTCGCAAATCACTCCTCAAGTGACTCCTCCGCCGTAATGAGAATGCAGCCTCAGCCCCTCTTGTCAGAATCCAGGTAAAGAATAGCTCTGACATTTATGTGACAGGGGAGACTGAGAAAAGTGGCAGATGCGGAAACATATTTAGGCCCTGAACATTTCTGTGCTGTGATGTGGGAGGGAGAGGAGAGATAGAAGAAGGAGAATGTGTGATGTGGAGAGCCGGAATCACCAAGGCAGGTGGGGCTTGGAGGTAGCAGCAGGGGCCTATGCCTCATACACATTCCCCAGGATTGCTAGAGCCAGGTTCTCCCCCTTTTTTTAATCTCTTCCTTTTTATCTGAGTGGGTTTGAAATGTTATTCTTAATTTCAGATGATAGCAAAACTTTCAGACAATTCAAAACTAAATTTAAAAAGTAGAGGTTTTTTTTTTCATTTTTACCAAGTATAAAGTGAGAAGTGAGACATTAATGTTGTTCATAGCAAGGCTAGAAACACATGGAATATCTAATAGTGTAATCACTATTTTTGCAAAAGGTTGCTAGCAGGATGTACTGACATAGGCACATACAGAGTACTTTGTCAATGATTGGAACCAAGTCAGGCTCAGCTAAGGTTGACAATTACCAGACTCCTTTATGGCTCTCTGTCCTTCCTATAAATGGGGAGCATGGGACTACACACTTATTTCAACAACTGTGCCCCCAAAGTTTGATACACTAAAATTCTGGAAGATACTGGATTTGAAAATGAAATAGAGTGGCCATGTTGAAGAGGAGCCCGCTTCAGTAATTCCTGTTTGCAATCCAGTATTGTGATGCCGTGTTCTCCATGCTGTGGGTTGCTCTGTGTGCTGTTGGCTGTGTTGGCTGCTCTTAGTCACAAACCATGGGGTTTAGAGGAGGAACAGCCTGTTGACTACATAGCAGGGAAATACATCTGCAAAGCTAACAGGGAGCTTGGGTGTCTACCAGCTGAGAGATTTCAATCAGTGGTATTGTCAGAGAATGAGGAAGGAGGGGGAACATGGAGTCCTGGAGGAGAAAGAATCCCGCTTAAAAACATCACCCCCAAACAAAGCTTCCAACAAGCAACCTTGCCAAGGAGGTGCCAGATCTGGTTGTAAGCCATTGCAGGTGCAGGGCTGCTGGAAGCTGGCCCATTTCTTCCCATGGAAGGGAAACCTTCCTGCAGGGCCAGGCAGGCTACCACGGTGCCATTGCTCAGAAGAAGGAGGTTAATTAGCCCTGACCTTAATGAGAGTGTCTGGAGGAACTGTTAAGAAAACACTCAAAAATTAATGAGACGAAGGAAGGACAGAGAGAAGGGAGGGATATGCTCTGAAAGGACTGGCAAAGCAAGTAGACTCGGCAAATTGAGAATGAATGACTGGGCAGCTAGACGTCATCGCTGCTGAAGGGCCGATGTGGCATAAAGTGGTGTGGAGATGGCAGGCATGGGGAAGCTTGACCATCATGGGGTGTGCGTGTGGGACAGCTGAGGGTGTCAGTGTTATCACCAAGCAGTTCAGGCATGGAGGGACGAGAGAAGCTTGCCAGCCATGAAGCATGCGTGGGGAATGGGAAAGAGGTTTTGCTTCCATTGAAGAACCTGGGAGTTCAGATTTCTCAGGCAAAGCAGCTGTTGTCTTCTTGCTCTAGGATTCTTTCAATAGCTTTTTCATTAGGCGTGGCATTCAATCACCAGGGGTAGACATTTGTAGAATATATGAGTAGGTAAACAACTAAAAGAGGTTTGGGTTTTTTGTTGTTTTGTTTTTGGTGTGTGTGTGTTCATGAACATGTGCTGATGTACATGTGTGTGGAGGCCAGGAGGTCCAATAAGCTGTTATTCCTCACATGGTGTCCAATGTGTTCTTTGAAACAGAATCTCTCACTGCCTTCTAATCATCAAGAAGAATAGACTAGTTGGTCAGTAAACTCAAGAGATCTGTTTCTCTCTCTCTCTCTCTCTCTCTCTCTCTCTCTCCCTCTCTCTCTCATAAAGCCTGGATTCTGGAAGATGAACTAGGTTCTTGTTCTTGCAAGGCAAACACTTTTCTCACTGACTTCTTTCTCACTCTAGCCTACTAAATGACTTTGCTAAGTCAATTCCATGGTTTTAGAGCAATTGCATTTAAAGTATAAAATTTCTGAAAATTCCATGGTGATAGAGATATGGAACCTTCATGAACTCATGGCTAATTTTTCTTGGATGAGTGTTTGGCCTTTTGCAGAACTGCTGTCACCTACACACAATTCATAAGAGCTGGTTTTGAACTTCAGGGAGGGGTGTCTTATCATAGATTGTGATCACAGAGTGATTCACATGCCTTTGGGGAATCTCAACTCAGGTCCTCATACTTTACACCCAAGCCATTTCCCCAGTCCCTTATGAACATACTTTGGTGGATTTTTTAATAGAAACTTTCTAAAAATCTTTGTTCCTCTATGAAAAAAATAAACTGTTTATACATGTAAATTATTTGAATCCCTTACCCCAAAACACTCATTTTGTTATTGTTGCCAATAATGTACAAACAATTGTGTTTATACCTACTCAGAATCAAATCCCAATTTTGAAACATCTGCCTGAATTCATTAACATTTGTCTTTGCCTTCTCTTCTGACGGCACTGCCAAATGTTTGCAAGTCAGTGTTCTGCCTTATAATGGGAAGCAATAAATTCAGGTTTGTTTTTATCAAAACATTGTGTTAGTTATATTGATTGAGCTTTTGACATAAAATACTTAGAAAGTACTCAAAAATTAAAACTGTTCATTCTCATCTCCTTAATGGAAGGGAAGAGAGGACTCCAGAGCTAGAATGCTGTGGAACACTGGTCTGTACCCTGTCACTTATATTTTAAATAAATGCTGATTGGCCAGTAGCCAGGTAGGAAGTATAGGCAGGGCAACCAGGCAAGAAGTAGAGGTAGGGGCAATGAGAACAGGAGAATTCTGGGAAGAGGATTCTGCAGTCTGCAGTTATGACCAAGTCACAGAGGAAGTAAGACGTGACTGCCTCACTGAAAAATGCACCGAGCCATGTGGCCAACATAGATAAGAATTATGGGCTAATATAAGTGATAAGAATTAGTTAATAAAAAGAGCCTGAGATTCTGGGCCACTTTGTTTATAATTGATGTAGACCTCTGTGTGATTCTTTGGGACTGAATGACTGCAGGACTGGGCAAGACAGAACTCTGTCAACACTAGAAGACCAAAGAACAGAGTTTAGGGCAAGCTTTACCAAACTAAGACTCTAAATCCACAAGACAAATGATCGAAGATTTTTTAACATTTCTTCCTTGAGTACAATAGCTTCTGCTGCAGAAAAAGTTGAAGACAATGCTGTCTTGGGGAAGTAAAGATAATATTTTACCGGGGGAAGCCAGATATGGGCAGAAGAAAGATGGCACACAAGAGTCCCTGTGCCATAGTTAGGAAGACAGATATAAATGTGCAACTCAAGTATTTGCCTTTTCCTGCCTGGCCATCAGCACTCGGTTATTCTGAGTCCATGGTAGTGCTAAGCCTCAGGAGAACTTGCCTTGCTTCTCGCAATGACCATGCATGAAACTCGGGCCAGAAACTACAATTCCTAACACAGAATCTTTAAGGTACAACCGCCCGCAGAAGTCTAATGTTTTGGGTGAGTTTACTCTAATTTGCATCTCTTATTTTTGAACCAAGAATGTTTGTTAAGGTGTTTCCAGAACTTGGGAGTGAAGAAGGACACTTTAAAGAAATCCCATACTAGCTCAGAATTGAGAATATTAGAGGGTTATTTATTTAGGGGTAGACTCACAAGTCACAATCCTCTGCTGTAATAAACAACAACAACCAAATCCCACAGCTGGAAAAAAGAGGCCGGACACATGCTTTACATGGGCATAATTAGTATAAGAGGCCACGCCTAAGTGGGTGAGTAACTTAAAGGCTACTGGCAGTAAGAATTCCTACAGCACGGGAGATTGCTCTCTGGGTAAAAGCACAGGCCACTCTGGCTTGAGAGCCTGAATTTCGTCCCTGGAACCCATGTGAAAAGCTGGATACCATGGTGCACATCTGTGACTATAGCAGCGCCATGACAAGAAGGGAGGTGGACAGGAGGATCAGCCTAGAGCTCCCAGGCCAGTCACTGGAACCCATGGCATATCCACAGCCACAAGAAAGACTCAAGCTCCAGACTCCTGTGAAACTGTCTTCACTCACGTCTATAAATACAGCAGAAAGTTCAAGTGTTCTCTGTCTGTCTGTCTGTCTGTCTGTCTGTCTGTCTGTCTCTCTCTCTCTCTCTCTCTCTCTCACACACACACATACACACACACACACACATGCACACACTAATATTTTTAAAAGGTATTTCTATGTATATACCTTGTTTCAACTACTCTAACATTTATAAGAGTAGAAATGACAAAAATCCTCCTCCCCTGATGATGAGTTTTTCATATGTACTTTTTAACTTATTATTTTCTTATTTGAAGGTTTTCAGAATTTTTACACATTTTACATGTAATCCTGTACTAATATGAAATTTCCAAATATATTCTATTAACCTTTGTCTTTGATATACTATTTTATATTTTTATTTTATTCGGAACATTTTAAATTTATTTTTGTACTTACACATCTTATTATTCTATTTATATTATTTATTTTATATTTATATTTTTATATAATATTTTTTTAACTTCATTATTGACTTCTTGGTAGTTTCACATCATGTAGCCCAGTTCAGTTCACCTCCCAATCCTCCCATACCCTCCCCTCATCCCTGCCTTGCCCCCTCAAAGTAAGCAAGCAAACAAAGAAAATAAAAATCAAAAACAAAAAAAAACTGCAACAACAGAAAAATATCTTTGCTTCTCCTTCTTTCCTGCTTCTCCAATACCTCTTCATTTGTCCTGGTGGCACTGGAGGCTTCAGTGTGCCGTATAGCATATGTCTTTGTCCCATCAGTCTTACTGTCAAATGCTCATTGCAGTGCATCTCTGGTCTTGTTCAAGACCTCTGGTTTCTGGTACACCACCATCACTGGATCCTCCCTGGAACTTCTCTGGGATATCCTGTAGCTATCACTATTCTTGGAGATCTTATGGGTACTGGTCCAGAGGACCAGTCCCTTCACCAGCTCCAGCAGGTCCTAGATTGCGTGGGTGTTAGGGTAGTAGCATGGCCCAAGGACACCAACAAGATCACAGGTTGTGGCCCAGACCCCAGGCTTCATGTGACATGAGCATCAACATAGACTTCACTTGTGGTAGGACCACGGACCCAGATGTGGTCCTTGGCAGCAGCTTTGGCCTAGCTGTCACTCTAGTTCCAGGTGGCAGCTAAGGTCACCCTGGTAGGGGCCCAGTGACAGTGTGGGTTGTGGACTCAAACACTAACTGAGAAACTGGCGCAGGACACTGGAATCAGCACAGCCTTCGATGGCAACAGGAGCATAGGTATCAGCAGAGACCCTGGCTATTGTAGGACCAGGTACCACAAAATGGCCCTTGGCAGCAGCCCTTCCAGGACATCATAGGCATGGCACCAGGTGGCAAGCAGACCTACCCCTCAGCCAACTCTTCACTGCCATCACAGTGAATCCAAGTGGCAAGCAAGCTTCCAACATCTGCCCACTCCTTGCCGTACTCATTTCTTCCTTACTATATCTTTCCATAGCACAAGACTCCTGTTTCTCTATCTCTTCCAATTCTCCACCACATACTTCCGTATTGAAATAAGGCCCACATGCCAGGTATTACCAGGTGTCGGGCAGGTCCCTGACTGTCTTCCCACCAGCTGGCCTGGACGACCCAGGGTAGCTAGCTACCTTTGCTGGGGTCTTGGGGGTCCTGGCCAGCTAACCACCATCTGAGCAGTTAAGCATCAGGTGGGAGCGGCTTATATAATATTTATATTATTTTGTTGATTTGGTAAATTATTTTGTCTTTATTTATTTATTAGTTATTATTCTGCAAAGTTTATAACTTGTCAGTATTTTGTTTAATGACCCATATTCCTAGTTTTCTTATCTTTATTTGTATACCACAGCATATGCTATGTGATATATATAGTCATAAGGGTACAGAGGAGGGAGCGATAATGATTTTGAAATATTTTCTAAAGATTTTTTAATAAGATAATACTGGCTTTTGAGTTATCTCCATATTGAAAATATTGTTACTATTTCAAGGTTTGCCTTGATCATATTATTGTGTTTATTTATATTAAATATTTATATTGGTATATAAATTATCATATAAATATATTAACATATTATATGCTTATATTATTATATCTTTAGGACATGTATTTGTCTGTGATCAGCAAACAAACCCTAAGCCAAGTTATAATGATATCAGTTGACAGTAACATACGGTCCCTGTTGTTTTGTCTCAAACCACCCATGTTTCCCCATTATCCACCTTCTTTAAAGATCTATGTGCCCTGATTCCTGCAGGACAGCTCTCTATGCTTTTTACTTAAGGCTATGTTCATGAGCCACACATAGATCTTGGGTTCTCCTCTCCTTAAATTTCCTTCTGGTGTGCTGAAGAGATCTCTGATCAGCAGGTACACACATGTACTTATGTATATTTTCAACATATGACTTGATTAGAGTTCCAGGGATAGAGTATCATCATTTTCATGGTCAGTGCACACATGTACTTATGTATATTTTCAACATATGACTTGATTAGAGTTCCAGGGATAGAGTATCATCATTTTCATGGTCAGTGCTCAGCATGTCATAGCTGATCAATCAACATTTGATGAGAGAAAGAAATCATTTTTGAATCTTGGACCACAGCAGAAGGAGAGAAGAGAACTGTTAATTCTATTCTTGTGCATATCCGTTCCTACATAAACACTGTGATCAAGGGTGTACAGATTGCTTTGAGATTAAAGGAAGCCTCTCTGGAGCTAGAAGGGATTCTAGTTTCTCCACAAATAAAATATGTTCTTTTTTCCCCTTTAGTTGTAGAGAAGCAAATGGCTTTACTGAAAATACTGGCATTGTAGGGAGTCTCTCTTACAACGCCAGAAGGTATTTACCATGTGGTAAAGAAGAAGCCTCTTTTCTAGGCCTCAGTCTCCCTCCTGTACCAGGTGACGTCATCAATGGGCATAATTTGTTGCGATGTCTACAGTGTGATCCATTCTTCCCCTCTGATGGTTATTAAGGAAGTCTTCCACTGGGATACTGGTTCCAGCCTGCTGGGTGCTCTGATGCGAGGCTTTCCAGAGGGCACAGAGATCTCATAGGCTCCAGCAGGATGACCTGGTTTCTTTTATAACTAAATCAGTACTAAAGAGATCTGAATGATAGATAACAGCTTATCAATAATTGAAAGGAGAGTCTCCAAGATGTCCCATTATCTGAATAATGAATGCCCACTTGGGTTTTGTAATTCCTTAATAAAACTGACTGATTGATTTGCTTAATTAATTCCTCCTTTGACAGGCTTATTGCTTTCTTTGGAGACAAGGATAGGCAAAAAAGAAAAACAGAAGATAATTCAAGCCAAGAAGAATGTTTAAAATCTTCATAACTTTAGCCCCTAAGTATTATTGAACCAAGATCTCTAGTCAACCTTATCCCCAGACAACTTCTCTACAGAGACCCCCCCACACACACCTGTCACCAGACACCACATATCACCTGTGTGTGTTTGTCACTGTGGCTGATGAAGCCCTCTGCTACGCTGTGAGATCCGGGCCACATCTGTGATGATAAACTCAGCACAACAGTAGACACTTTTGAATGGATGGATCTGGATGAATGGTTAAAGGCAGCTTCCATCTAAAACAACAAACTCTGGGGGAGTCAGTGGCTGCTCCTTTTGCACCAAGGAGCACAGGGATCTGCAGCCAGGAAGCATCCCTCTGGCTTTAGAAGGACCTACTGTGATCAGGCTCTGTCTACAACTAGAATTTCTTCTAATTTCAGTCAATTGCCACCATTTCTGTGACTATCAGTCTCTCCCAGGGAGAGATCATATGGCTAAAAGCCAAGCAACTGCAGAAGATGCACAGAAAGAAGGAATGTGGGTTGAGTGTAGGCCAGGCAGACAACAGTGAGTTAAATGATAGAATTAAAATACTGTATGGTGGATGATGAGAAACAGGCATTTTAACCCCACCTCTTTCATTCATGGTTTGTACTGACAAAGATTCAATCCTGAAAACTTTATGAAATGATCTTAGTGATAAATTATTCAATTGGAAGGAAAGGAAAACAAACCTTAGTGGTAAACATTCCAAAGACATGCTAACCGTTTATTTTGGTTGAAAAAGCTTGGATTCATACAAATTTCAGAACTAGGTTCTATATCAGTCACTTATTTCTCACACCAGTGACTTCTGTGGGTATCTTTGGATGCAGTTAGAGGCCATTGGTCATGGTGTAAGCACTGTAATCCAGAAGCTCTAAGGTCAGTCATAGGAAGACCAAGAGTGAAATCTTGTGAACTCTAAGTACTTTATATTATTATTGACCATTCTTATATAATAATACTGGATTCATATTCCTCTTTCTTGTTATTATCTAAATGACCACTGGCTTGTCTCAGACTAACAGAGAATTCTCTGCTGGGTGATTGGAGGATTGGCAGCACCCCAGCTTTAAAAGTATTATAATTAGAACAATCCATCAGTTATGTCCCTCATTTTGTGTAGAAGCAGACCCATCACTTTTCCTTGGTATAACACAAATCTAATTGGTCTTAATAATACAAACTTAGAGTCAGATATTATTAGGGAATAAAAGCAAAAAGATCAGAGAAGCAGAGCAGAGGTAAGAACTAGTTTTTACCTATATAAAATCCTTATAACCAAGAGGGCAAGATCCTGTCCCTATGAATCCTCAGATTGAATGCCTTAAGCTCCTGTCTTCGCCTGCCTTATATTCCTCTCTCCACTCAGCCATATCCCTTTCTGTGTCTACCTTCTTAGTGCTGGAATTAAAAGCCTGTGACTACCAAGTACTGGGATTAAAGGTTTATGCCATCCCTGTCTGACTCTGGTTCTCTTTTAGACTGGATTAATCTCATGTAGTCCAGGGAGGCTTGAACTCAGAGTGATCCACCTGCCCCTGCCTCCCAGTCCTGGGATTACAGGTCTTTGTCACTATGGCTGGCCTCGGTGACTAACTAGTGGCTAGCTCCTCACTCTGATCTTCAGGTAAACCTTATTTGTTAGGTCACAAACAAAATATCACCACAGCTAATATCATTTCTTTCCTAATTTACCTTACTAGACCAAAATCAGAAAGATCTTCTTAGCTGCATGGCAGCAATCACCCATTATGTGGGCTCCATGCTTGTTTCACTACCTTAATTCTGAGTTTGTAATGTCTAAGCCCAGTGAAGCTCTGCGATGTAGAACATAGTCTGTGGCCTCACTATTACAGGACAAGGCCAATGTGGGATTCCCCTCTGTATGTTGTGAATATGTTTTATTGCCACTGGGTAATAAAGAAGCTGCTTTCAGACAATGGCTTAACAGATTATAGGGAGAGAGAGAGAGAGGGAGAGAGAGAGAGAGAGAGAGAGAGAGAGAGAGAGAGAGAGAGAGAGAGAGAATAGGGGGAGTCACAGAGATGCCTTGTAGCCGCTGGAGGACAAAGATGCAAGCTGCCAACAGGAACCTTGACATTAAACTATGAGTCTTGTGATAAAATATAAAATAATAGAATTGGGTTAATTTAAGACATAAGAGTTAGCTAGCAAATACACTTAAGTGATTGGCCAAACAGTCTTTTAAATAATACAATTTCTGTGTGATTATTTCAGGCCTGGGTGGCCTGGAACAAATGAACACCCTCGGATCTGGGCAGACAGGAACCAATGAGCAGCCCCCGACTACAGAAGGCCCTACTTCTTCAGCTACAGGTAACACTTCTGTAACTCTACCAAATTCCACCATGGCTGCACAGTCTTTCGCAAATAAGAATCTACATATTCATGAAGTTTTTCCTATTTATGGAACTATTCATCATTGTTCAGGGTACTGTGTAATTATGGACAACATGCATTCATGACGTGCGTGGACCTAGGCATTAAGCAGGGTAAAAGTGCTCTTGTCACGTTCTTAAATGCCTGTGTGTTTCCTACATACCCAACATGAGAAGCCTTATAACTTTTCTCCTTCTGCACACATATTGGAGCACCATCTATTCTTGACTCCTGTAGCTCATGATATAATCAAAGGTGTGACTTGACTAGCTGCTATACATTGATTGAGTTGCATAACCCCCCTCCAAAGAGAAATGGTATATTTTGTTACCTATTTGAAGCTACTCAAGTTCTTTTTGGAAGGAAAAAAAAATCACTTTTATTTCAAATGAATTGATTATCCAGAGATCAATACATCAGACAACAATTTAAAGTTACCCATGCATTAGTATTAAAGATTTGATGTTTACTGAGTCAAAAGATGTTTTTCTGAAGAGCTGCTTGTAGGTTCTAGCTGACTGTGCAAGTGTTTTGTCTTGAGTCTGCAGATATGTTTCTGCTAGATAGCATCCAAGACATCCCCCTCCCAGTACATCAAAACAAGGTCTACAAACTTTAATAGTAGTATTTTATCACACACTTCCCCAAACATGCCAGTGTCATCAGAACTGCAAATACAGATGAGAAGTTCTTCCTCTGGTGACTT
This sequence comes from Microtus pennsylvanicus, assembly GCF_037038515.1. Taxonomy (NCBI): domain Eukaryota; kingdom Metazoa; phylum Chordata; class Mammalia; order Rodentia; family Cricetidae; genus Microtus; species Microtus pennsylvanicus. The sequence continues at coordinate 52,275,790 of NC_134582.1, forward strand.
TGCAGAAATAATAGAACATTCTTTTTCTTTTCTACAGTATTTAACTGTGGCAGATTGTCACAACATGGTGCTCACTGCTGCACACATCTGAGACCTACAATTGGGACTGATGTGTTTGTGAACTGTGTGGCTACTACAGAACCTATCTCTAGAGCTATCGTGGAAAACAGAAACCTTATTATACACACAGAACACTAGCTTCCCATTCTGCTTCCTATTCGGCTCTTAGCCAGGGCTATTCTTTCTGTTTGTGTGATTTTTATCTTCACCAACTGACTTATGTAAATGGATTTGTACTGAATTTAATGTGCTTAATGTTGAGCATTAAATAGAGAAATCATTTTTTACAGCTTCATCTTTTGTTATTGAAAAACGTGTTTTCAAACAATATATTCTTATCATGGTCCGCCCTTCTCCAACTTCTCCCAAATCCCCACCTTTTCCCCTTTCATCCAGCACCATGCATTGTATTTCTCTTTCTCTCTACCAACAAAAATAAAAAGAAAATTTTAAAAAATATACAAGAAGCACACTCATGAGGGGGAGAGAGAGAGAGAGAGAGAGAGAGAGAGAGAGAGAGAGAGAGAGAGAGAAAGTGGGAGAGGAAGAGAGAGAATATGAATTTAACTTTGACACATGCTGTAGTGTAGGCCATGGTGTCTCCACTTTTTAATTCTGACTAATATTCTATTCCGTGTTTATTCTGTATTTTGTGTATCTATGTGTTGAGCACATGTGCTCTTATTTCACATTTTAGGTGCTGATACAGCACTGCTCTGTAGTTTTGCAGTATGTTTTAAGATTGGAATTATTTGTTTTCTACCTATGGGAGCCCTTGATATTTCATGTAAATTTTAAAATGGTCTCTACTTAAGCTAAAAGTTCCATTGTAATTCTGACAGAGATTTTATCAATATCTTCAAATACTATTGAATTCATAATGAAATTAAATTGTCCAGTTCATGAATGTAGGCTGTCACCCCATTATTTGCATCCTTCAACAACATTTCTGTAGACTACATTGTGTCTTTTCCCTTTATGGTTAATTCCTAAATATTTTTTTGTATTTTTGTTATTTTATTTTATTTTATTTTTGAGACAGGGTTTCTCTGTAGCTTTGGAGCCTATTCTGGAGCTAGCTCTTATAGATTAGGCTGGCCTCAATCTCATAAAGATCCACCTGCCTCTGCCTCCCGAGTGCTGGGATTAAAGGTGCATCACCACTGTCTTGCTTAATTGCTAAATATTTTGACTCTATCAATATTACTATAACTCAAGCTTTTTAAAACCCCTCTTCAGATTTTTTTACTGTTGATACTTAGAAAGGCAGCTAATTTTTATATTGACTTTCTACTTTATTATTTTATTGAATTTATTTAATAAGACTAATGGAGTTTTGTGTGTGATATCATTAGAATTTTGTCCACATGTGAAACGATCTACATTTCTTCCCTATATATACATCTTTTATTTTACTTCCCCAGGTTATCTGGTGTGGTGTTCCAATACTCTGTTGCATTAATGAAAGCTACTGTCTGTATCTCATTCATTGTTTGGGGAGGATAATCCACAAACTTTAACCCTTGAATTCTTTTTTTTTTCTTTTTCGAGACAGGGTTTTTCTGTGGTTTTGGAACTAGCTCTTGTAGACCAGGCTGGTCTCGAACTCACAGAGATCCGCCTGCCTCTGCCTCCCAAGTGCTGGGATTAAAGGCATGCGCCACTATGGCCTGGCCTTAACCCTTGAATTCTTTGGTGAGTTTAAGTTGATATTGTTCCAGCTGTCCTTCAGTTGTTTTTTTTTTAAATAATTTACTATGAAGGATATGACTTGTATCAAATCCTCTTTTTGTTATCAATTGGATAGAATTTGATTTTACCTTCTGTGTAATGATGTATAATAAAATTGGTTGATTTTTGTATGTTGAACCAACCTTGAATTCCAATAATAAATCACACTTGGTCATAGTGTTTAATCCTTTAAATATGATGTGTTATTTGGCTTACAATGTTTTATTAATTTTTTGGTATTAATATATCAATATTAAAACTCATTGTCCTCAAGTTTCTTCTTTATAGTTTCTTTGTCTTAAATTAGCTCAAGAATTTTTTGCCTCATAACATGATTTAGGTGTCTCTTCTTTGTTAAGAGGGGGGAAAAGTACAGCTGTTAGCTTTCCTTTAACTGCTCATGGAATTAACCAACAAATTCATCAGGTCCAGGATTTCTGTTTTTATCCAGGAATCTTTGATTACTGACTAAATCACTTCACTAATTATAGATCCTCTTTAGTTTCATGTTTGTTGTTATGACTCAAAAACAAACAACAACAACAACAAAACCCTTATTGAAAGCACTGTATGGAGCATGGTTTATTTCAGCTTGCAATCCCAGGTTACTGTCAATCACTCAAGATAGCATTGTAAGCCAAAGCCACCTCCGGAAGCAGATGGTCCCCAATTGGGCAACTTCTGCCAAGAACCCTCTCAGAAATTTTGTTCAAAACGGTTGTTTAGATTTCTCTTAAAAAGCCTTTTTGTCTGTGTGCTGAGGCCTAAGAAAATCTCACTGAGATGGTCTGTGAGACATCTGTGTAGGAGAAAATTGCCACTATTGCATATCTCATACTTTTTAGCAAATCTGAAAGAAGTAAATTGCATATGACAGAACTTTTCCCTGGATTAAAAATTAACTTTGATGTCAAAATAAAACCGTAGAATTTAATTTATCATAAAAGCTATATTCTCGAGTAGAATCTAATGGACCAAAACAGATAAAGCAATTAAATGGAAAATGGTATGAATTAATCTTATTTAAAGAGGCAGTCAAGATAGAATTCATATTTTCAGAGGTACGCCAAGTAGCAGATAGGGGAGAGCTCTCAGCACTCAGCTAGTAATGCCAAAATTTAAAATAATAAAAGCATTGTCCGTCCCTAATTCACTCTCTTTCTGCAGATGCTATTTGCTAATTTTGACATGCCTCTCAATCTTTATTGCTTGTGACTTTTTTTAAATCTTAGAATAGTTTACTTTTTTTTTTCCCTGCTACTTTGATGAAGTTTGGTGGCAATTGTGTGCTTGCTAACTAAACTAAACTAGAAATGTTTTAAATCTCTGGGGAAAAGTTAAGGTTTAAGGCCAGTGGTTCTAGAATATTCTATCCACTAATTTTCTATGGTACGGCTTTTTGTTTGCTTGCTTGCTTGCTTTTGTGTGTATCAAACAGAGAGACACCCCCCCCCCAGTCAAGAGTGTGGCAATGCAAAGATTTAGAAGCCTTTACCATTCTAGTTACTACTGTGTCTGAAATAGGGTCTTAAAGTATCTGTGTTTTGACATTTGGTCTTTACTTTTTTGCAGTTATTGACTTTGTGACCAGATTGTCTGGTGGGTACTAGCATGGGTTAAGGGTCGAATCCCTAAGCTCTCACTCTAATCCTAACTTTATCTGAAAAGTAGAGATTATAGCTTCATGTAAATTTTTGTCATAATTAGGTCAGAATTCAGAAGGAAATACTTAGAATTATTAGCTGGTCCACAGCAAGTATTAGCTATTATAAAATGATTATATATATGTGTGTGTGTGTGTGTATATATATATATATATATATATATATATATATATATATTATACACATAGTTTATAATAATACATTATATTATATATTAATAATTTATATTACTTCTTCTATTTTGAGATAATAATATAATTACAATAGTTTCCCCTCCCTTTTCTTTCTGCTTTCTCTTTTCTTTCAAATGAACACTTCTTTGCTCTTTCTCAAATTCATGGTCTCTTTTTATACTGATTGTTGTTGCAAGTATATATATATATATATTCCTAAATATGATCTATTCCATGTTACCTATAGATAACTTTTCAGCGTGACTACTTGATATTGAATAAGTAATTGTAGCATATGTGGCCTAACTCTAAAAATATTTTAAAATTCAAAGAATTATTTGTAGATTTGAGTTCTCTTTGTTATTGAGAATTGAAACTAACAAACAGAAGCAAAGAAAATAATGTAAATAATTCCTTAGCTTTAGATCCAAGATTTGCAAAGTTCTCCCAGGAAACCACAATAGATTAAAACTTTAGTGTCTTTAAAAGAACCTTTTCTTCTTCCAGAAGCGCAGGGCCACGAAAGAGCATATCTATCTGTCCTTTGTCATGGTATCTTCTCTCTAGCCCTTCTTGCCTATAGTCTCTGCATTCATTGGTTGTAGCTGATCTTTTGTCCCAAGACAACAGTCATGTAGAGGAAGCAAGTCCTCTGTACGCGAGTTAAGGCATATGGCATTAGCCAATTGTCTTCCTGACTACACGACTATCCAATATGGGTTCACGTTCATTATCTAATTACCTTTAACCACACTGGCTTGGGTGCAGCAAGGTTGTGAGTTTGCTTTTCCTTGGGACTCATTGTCCTCCTCCATACTTGTGTAATTCCACCCACCGTTCAAGACGTAATGCAAATATGCAAGAGCTTAGCAAAGCCTTCTCTCAGTCTTGCTTCCCTTGAGGTTTCTTTTGTTAGGAACTGCAGAGTAATTAGAAAGGGTCAACTTTCCTGTCCATGCTGCTTTGTCTCCCCTAGTATGTTTTAAGAGGCTTCGGGGATAGATTCCATTTGTGCCTAATAACATGAGCTTGCTGTCCTGTGTCATAATGTTATTGTTTAATTTGTTAGAATGGTTATTTTTCCTTAATTGAAATCTTTGCCTTTCTTCCTCCTTCGTACTCCCTCTCCCATTGTATATCTGTGGCTGATGATAATGTCTTCTTTCACACACACACAAAAATTATTTATTGAAATGAGCTCTTGTAAGTTTTTACTATCCTCATATATTGTCTTCATAGTTACTCCTTGGAGTCATATTAAGTTAATGGAATTTCAAAATTAACACTATGGATAAATAGCTAGTTATCTAAAGTCAAATTAGTGTATATAGCAAATTCCACTTTATAATCAGTTGTGTTTCTGCTGTAAGATTTAGCATAGTGTTTAACGGTGGTGAATAAAAGAAGCTCGATGATTATAAGAGAACATTGGGTTTATTTTTTCCTTAAAATGGGTGGAAATCTAGATTATTCTACTGAAGAGTTATTTCCAATGCACCTAAGCTGAATGTACCACCACTTTAGCTTCTATTTGTGAAAGAACAATGAGAATCATATTATCTCTGAGAATGAATGTTTGATATTTATCTGTAAAATGAAATAAATAATATAAGCCTGTTTAGATTGTCAGGCAATGTGATCATAATAGACTTGACTGGTTTAGTCAGAGAAGTCATAACTGTACATTAGTCATACAGTTAACAGTTAATTATCATTTATTTGGAATAAAAATAATTAACTTAAACTAAAACACATGTTGCATAGAAGTTTATCAAGAGTAGGCTAGAATTAAAATTAGTGAGCAGAGTTAAATCTATAAATTTTGATCACATTAGATATATAATCTTATATTTTATGACATAATGTTAAAACAATCTCATTAAATTTGAAGTCCACTCATTGTTATTTCTAAAATTTTATAGTATTTTCAGATATTCTTTAAGGATTTTGTGTAATGTAGTTTAGTCATTTTTTCCCTTTCCTAAACTCTCCCCAAAGCCTCTCCCAAAAGAAAAGAGAACAGCAAACCCTGTAGTGTGTGTTGTCTCCTGAGTGTGAGGCCTTCCCTGGAATGTGGTTAGTAAGTCTATTGTTACTTCATTAACAAAAGCTCATTATATGTGACATGGCCACAATCAAATGCCAAGAGCTTCTTACCTAGGGATAGTGCCTTATACTTGACTACCATGCTTTGATTTCTTTCTGACTTGAATACTTAAACTTAGTGACACTGAATACATTTATAGGGTTGGACAATTACCACTACTACCTGTTTACATCTATTATAGGCTTATTCCCCTGATCTTGTAATTTTAGAAGTGTTTTGAACTCTTTCAAATGAATCTGCCTATTTTGGCCTATTTTAGATAGCTTGGATAAGTGGGCCCAGACAATATATGCCTCCGAGAGTACATCTTATCATGCTTTCAAAATTAGTTTGTTTTGTATCACACAACAATATTTAGTTTATATTTAAGAAGGGATGATATTCTATCATATGTATATATCACAGTTTGTTTATCTACACTTCAGTTATAGACACTTTGGTTGAGTCTGTTTGACTATCATTAGCAATACCACTTTGATGTGGTATCAAGGATTGCCAAAATCTCCACTTTCCAAATATTGTGTGTATACCAAGAAGTACAAATCCTGGATGATATGGTAATTCTGTTTTATCTTTTAATACACAAGATTCCAAATTCTGTATTTTTTGAACAAAACTCATTTATACTTCTTTGGTAACAAATTGTAATTAATGTGAAATAAAATGGCCTGTCTTTTAAGTATAAGCATGGAAAGAAGTTCAATGATGTTCTAACTGGTTAGAAAGACATTTAAAGAAAGCTCATTTTAACAATACAAAAAAGAAATACAAAAGGAAGGATATGACTTCTAGGTATGATGTAATAAAAAGCTTACTGTGGATGAAAGGGAGAGCAGAGGCAGGAGCATTTGGGAGAGGACAGTGTAGACATGACTCTAAGCAATGTGAGGACAGGAGAAAAGGGAGAGGGGCAAACCAAATCAAGAAGCAAAGAGAGTAAAGGACCAGGCAACCGAAATGGTTGTATTATATAGAGAAGGGCAACTGGAGGGAAGGGCTGTCCTGCCTCTGGGAAGGAGAATTTAGAGTAGGGGATGGAGTTTGCCAGTCAGGAGGGACTTGTAACATGGGGATTGAGGAATGCAGAAAGAACTTGGCAGCCAGTGTCTGTTTTGATGTGCTCAATAGCTGTCTCAGCCATTTGTTTGAGATCTAACAGTAAAGTTATAGCAGAATGTTCAAAAAGTGTTCAAACTACTCTCCATAATTTGTCCTATCCTTACGTCCAAATAGTAGTCACAGGAAGAATTTCTCATTGGGAGAAGAATATGGCTAGATTTCCCCACAGCTTTACCTTCCCCCTGCTAAGTGCACCTGTCTAGGGTTATGTGTTACACAACGTTCCATTCTGTGACAGCAGCTCACTGTGATGGTGGCTGTTAGAGAGAAGGAGTGCACTCTCAGGGGACCTAGTGGAGGTAAGGAGAAGGAATGGATGAAACCTGAGATTATGTGACACTCAAAATTAGCAAGGTATCACCACGGTCTATGGCCTTAGGATGCTCGTTAATCAAGAAGAAAGCTTCCAGGTGATGCTGGTTCATTTTCCTACACCAGAGTCCTTGTTAAATTCAACTTCAAGGACATCTTACTCCCTGTAATCAAAGATGTGATCAGCTATCTTCCTTGATGTTTATTTAGAAATATGTATCATGCATCTCTAGAGAAAATACAAAGATATATGCTATCTGTGCTTTGGCAGAAATCATGGTCTATGAAAGCAAAACCAAACTGAGGAGAACAATATGGCAACAAATGATCAGGAGTTGGAATGATATGGCGAATGTATCTGTGCCACAGGAATTTGGATGGAGTTGAATTAAAATATGAGGACTGCCTTAAAGCAGAGATGGGACCAAGAAGAGCTTGCAGATAGAAAAGATTTAAGCAAATGCAAGGGTGAAAGATGAGCATTGTACTAATGACAAGATTCATGAACAAAGGCACATGCATTGGGATGGGTGGTAGGATGCTTGCAGAACTCTTATGAGAGCAACGGACCAGAGCTGAACTAGGCTTTCCAAGAGGACAAAGAGGATATAGAACAGGAAATCAGTGTATGATCATCTGTGATTATTTACATTGTGTAGTTGTGAACAGGTTGCTTGAGCAGGGCAGGCCAGATGTGTGACACCTCCCATTTGCTAATGATGGTGCTGTACTGGAGGGAAGACGGCTGTCTATTTTCTTTTGTATTGGTTGAATCAGTGAAATCAAATACTATTTACATGGAAATGACAATTACCTGCTGTGAATAATGGTTATGATGCTTATCATGTAGCACTTTGTTTTGCTTGAATAAAGTGAAATGCCCCCAGCAGTGGTGATGAGCAGTCGTCCGAGGACTGGTGGTCCATGAAGAGGAAAAGTGTCTCTTCTCTTATGAGGAGATGATGGTCAGTGGGTATAAAAAAAAAATGTCCTTTATTGGGGAGGGGGTATTGTCCATGGCAATGAGAGGTGTTCCTACATGTGACAATGGAAGGTCTTAGCATGAACTGAACATGATGCTTTGCCTCCTTCTGTTCTGGATATTTGAAATGTGTTCAAGACACTCTGCTAATGACAAGCAATGAAGTCCTTATAGGACCCCAAGACTAATGCAGATATGTGAAATAGTATTGAAATCCTCCTCTTCAAAACGAATATTACTTTCAAACAAAAAAATTAAAGACTTATATTTGGTAAAGATGTTTTATTCAGTGATGAGGGTGATGAGGGGACTGGACAAACCCAGGCCCAGACCTGAGAGCTACAGTGGTGCCAAGCACGAAATCATGAAATGGAAGAACACTATTGTGCTTTCCCTCTGTAGCTTTGGAGCCTGTCCTGGAATGAGCTCTTGTAGATCAGATTGGCCTCGAACTCACAGAAATTTGTTTGTCTCTGTCTCCTGAGTGCTAGGATTAAAGGCATGCGCTACCACCAACTGGCCCCTCTGAAGTTTTAATATTTGACAATAGTGCCATGGTTGGCTCATGGCTTTGATTTAATTTAGTTATAAAATCATGTTTATTAGAAGTATCTAAGTGAAACATTTTGGAAGCACAGATGTGGCCTTCCTCCTACATGTGACAGACTGTTGCTAATGTTCATAGTGTACCGTCTGCTTTAGCCCTTGACTACAGAACGTGGGTGAGATGCAAAGCTAGGCATTCAGATGTGTTACCTAGCTCCTTCTAAATACCAGGTCTTTTGTGCAGAGAACATCAAGGAACTTTGGTAACATAAAATATAAATAATACCTAACATATGCAAGAAAACTAGAAAGTGTAAATATTATGATAGATGTTGATTTATAGGGCTCCCCCGTTCTTGTTGAAATGTACGCAGCATTCATTACATATCAACTTACCTGCAACATAAATAAAATACATTTCCAACAGTTGCTTGTCCTTTGCTGTCTCTATAATTTTCATTTTAAATTTACTACATGAAACTGATTTCCTAGGAAAATTTGTGCTCTGGGAAAAATTTAGCTCAACTAACACTTTATGGCAGATCTCTGACTAGACTAACAGTTGTGTTAATGTCATTTATGATTAGCGCTATCAGGATGCTTGTCTACTTTTAATATTGTAAATGTGATACCACATGATTTTATCTGTATGAGTTTTCTGTCAGATAAATAGAAAGGGAACTATTTAGATAGATGGTACACATTTTCATATCTTGAAGGATATAACAAATTATTCTCCAAATAAATTTTACCAATTTCTTACCAATAAGTAAATAATTTAAAGGAGTAATTGTGTTCCTGAATGCTTTTCAAAATATGCACTACGTTCTAACTATTTTCAGATTTTTTACAAACGTTGTCTTAAAATGATATTTTTTGCTTTGATTTCAATTTCCTGCCACTTTAATTTTTCTCTTAGCTTACTAACACTAGAAGTTGTGCAGACCTACTATGTGCACATCTACCCAGGGCCTTCACATGTGCGAGCTCTTGGACTAGAATGGGCTTCTCTAGATTTCACAAAAATGATCTAGCTGAGTATCTAGATTACTCAATATTTCTCAAAATCAGAAATACTTTTGAAAAAGTAGTGACACACACCTTTGCAGGCTGCACTTATGGGGCTCAGAATGACTGAAAATTCAAGGCTGAGCTACATGACAAGACTTCATAGAAAGAGAGAGGAAGGAAGGAAGGAAGGAAGGAAGGGAGGGAGGGAGGGAGGGAGGGAGGGAGGGAAGGAGGGAGGGAGGATGGGAAGGGAAGGAGGGAAAGAGGGAGGAAGAAAAGAATAAGGGAGAACGCAGGAAGAAAAGAAAGAGAAAATAGAAAGAAACTTTTGTGGCACATGTTGTCGAAATTCCTGACCACCATGACCCTGATCTCTGTTGTCTTAACTTTCTCTGAATTTCCAGAAATAATCTTATTTATCATTTTGTGTTTTTCCATTAGGATACATGCTGCTCAGTTAGGGCACAGAGTGCACAATGTATAGTTATCTTCCTCAATATCATTTATCAAATAATCAGTCATTCCTCTTTATATTAGAACTGCTATATTTGCATCTGCTAAATTTTCTTAAATTTCTGAGGCAGCTTCTTAATTTATTCCTCTTTCCAGGCGGTTAAATTGTATTCTGAGATAGAACTCCATTTTTCAAGTTACTGCAATTTTACTCTCATTGACTACCCGATGGAGTACAACTTCTGTAACAATTCCTTAAAACATCTTTGACAAATCATTTGTAATGTTAAATAAAATTTTAATGATCAATATCTATTACACAAAACAGTAATAGAGGAAAACAGAGTCCAAAGTGAAAATCTTTACTTTAGAAATTAAAAATACATGTAATTATAATGTAAAGTTAAATGTGCACTTGCCAAATTATGGGGAGAAAAAGTAAAATGCTGTCTATTTATCAAAGAGAAAAATAAAAAAGTATCATAAGAATATAAAGCAACCATTAAACATAGAGATGAGTTGTGTAGACTAAAATTATTCATTCACCCAATATAGTTAGAAAGAAATTTATACAGTTTATTAGATAATATGGTTTTAAAAAACCCAACTTTTTCTTACAATGCTGAACTTTGAGTGAATCCTAGTCTAGAAGAAAGCAAATGGAAATATTTTCCTTCTCATTTTACTCTGTACAGCTTCCTGCTACAACAAGTTTCACTTACTTGAAACATAACTCCCAGATAATTCTAAGACAAAGCCAGACACAGACAGCTCCCCACCCCAAGGCATCTACTCTTGCTCATAAATAGTAAACCGAAATGTTTCATCCCCAGATTCTACTGGGGAAATAAAGTTTGCTAACCAAACTATGCTACCTTCCTTTCTCCTGTTGTCTTAAAATCTTAATACATTGTCAGCCTCCAAGTTTAGCCCTCACCACCCTGAAATATACACTGGCCTTGGGTAGAAATTCTGTCTGTCTTCTCTCCTGTCCCTCTGCCATATTTCACCTTATTCATTCTTTGGAGTTTCAGCTTGTTGGCCCAGCCCTCACACAGGAGACCCATGCTTGGTGGGAGAACTGTCCATAGTCCTAAAGGTTCCCTTGTTCCTGCAGACTTCCCCTTTCCCACCTACTGGCTCACCTGAGAAAACCTTTCAACAAGAGATTTGCTTAATGTTTGACCATTCTCTTCCAGTCTTGTTTTCTTTTTTATTCATTCACAGTGGGCTGCAGTTATTTTAAGTCAAATTCCAAATGATTAGCAATCTGTAGTGTAAGATGGATTCTACAACCCCCGAGATGTAAAGGAAAACAGGTTAGCTCTGCCCTTTTTGAACATCAGTAACAGTGAAGAAAAGACTTATCTTTATAGGAAATTGTGAATCTGTGCATTTATCTTGACTGGCATGTATCAAAGTTTTAAAGGATTAAACACATTTTGTTCTAGTAATTTCGGTTATGGAAATTGTTCTAAGGAAACTGCATAGTTTAATAAAAATTTATTTAAAGTTTGTATTATATGTGTGTAATGGTATTTCACAATGAAAAAATACTGATGGGTAAGTAACTGAAGCTTAACAAAAGAAAAATATTGATAAATACATAGAAAGGAGAAACTTGCAATAACTTATTTGCAGATAAAATTTCCTGCATGAAAAATGCCCACAATATATAAAGTATAATTACATTATAAATGTAAAGAGTAGAATTTTATTAGAAAATGAGTTATATACATGTTTAATTTGTATTTGTGGTTTATATAGTATCTGTATTTTCTCATTTAAAATTGAATATAATTTTCCTGTATTTATAAATATCCTTTTGCTTTTGAAAACTACTTGCAAACACTTAATATTTTGGCTATTTGTGAGTTCTCCAAATATAAAACATACTGACATCGCCAGTGCCATGCATAGCTTTCTGTCTTACCTGCATCTATGACTGTCTTTGACAGGCCTCTTTCTCCTCTGGCCCCTACCCGAGTTATCTTCATATTTACAGTAGCAGTGATAGCACAGATGAGAAACATTGGTAACAGCAACGACATTCTTGAAATAACATGAGAAGGACCCATGGTTGCTTATGGCATAGACAGAAGATACGCAGTCAACAGAAAACACATTGGTCATATGTGGCTTGATAAAGACCTCACCTTAGTGTTCGATCCTGGAGCTCTTAAATGCTTTCTCTGGAAGAGAAGCTGAGCCTTGGATACTTGGCTTTTCAGGAAAAGACACCTACCTGAGTTTGTCCACACTGGCTTCTTAGTAGTCCTAAGTTAAGTAAATACTTCTCTTACCTAACAAAAATCTGCCATAAATTTATATAAAATGGAAGCTATTATTGCTTACACCAAATTTGGGTTCTTTACAAGAGCAATACAGGCTTGTAAGAACAGCTCCAGTTTCTACATCTAAATGCCTGATTATTCACCCCTAAAACAAATATTAGGTGGCGACCTTCAAATAACTAAATACATCGGATTTATTTGGGGAGGCACACAGCAGTTTTCTTCTTTCCTTCTTCTATACCTCTCCTTCCTTCTCCTCTTAATGTGCTATTTCCTTTCTCTCTTTACTCCCCTTCATTCTCTTCCCCATTCCCACTTCTTTCCTCCATCCCTCCTTCTTTGTTTCTCTCCCTCTCTCCAGTCTGTCTTGATAGTATTCTTCTTCCTTTCTCATGCCCCATTTCTGTGGTGCCTGAACCACCCAGAATTGCAGTCAGGCAAGGGTTTAGGGAGTAAAGAACAGACAGAGACTTGGGTCACTCTTGAAGCAGGAATGCCAATTTTATTGTTTTCCAGGGCAGCTTATATAGTGCTCTCCTTGACTAATGGCCACCCCTAGCTCTCAGGATTTTCTGCTGCAAACCCACCAGAAACCACTTCCTTGTTATCAGGAACTCATGAGGGTTTCCTGCTCAGAGCAACTGCATGCATAGAAAAACAAGTTGTTTACTCCGGCAGGCAAGGAGTCATAGAAAGTTCAGGATCTGAGGGTCTGCAGTCCCTAACACATTTCCCACCCTCCTTTTGCCCTTCCCTTCATTTTTACTGTTTCCCCTTTCTCCTCTTTATTAACTTTGGTTTTTCTTGCTCCTTGACTAAAGACCCATCTTTTCCAAAAGAGTGGCAGTCCCTAACAGACTCACCGGCTTTAGAGTTTTCCTCAACTGCCTGTGATCTCCTTGGGCACTGATTACCTTGTGCAGCTTTCGTACAGGTCCCGAAGGACCTCTCTCAGGGAAGTGCCTGTTTGTTCTGGTGTCTGAAGAGCTGGGAGCAGGTGCCCAGGATCTCCCTGCCTTTCTCAGCATGAGTAATTTATGAATCCTCAGCAAGACAGTAGAGAAGCAGCCATGCTGCATAGGGGACCCTGCTAATTGCCCCTTTCAGCTCCTGGCAGGTGCCTCCAGTGGGAAGCTCCCTGGGCTCTGACTTTTTATGTCCTTTCCAAGTTGCAGTGAGACAGTGTAGGTCGACAAATTAAAAAAGAAAACATGTGGGAAACACTCCTGGCCCTAGCAAGAGTCTGTCATCGCTTGCTTAGCCCAGCTGTGGGGGATTGCTGGATAAAATGGACCCTTACCTTGGCTTTGTCGTGAAAAGCTGGACCTGAGAGCGAACATTTTCATCCACAGTGAGGTGAGAGGGCTCACTAAGCCAGACTCATATATCTGGTCCCAGAAAAGGAGGCTGCCTGGCTGCAATACAAGCCCTGGTTGGCAATCTGCATGTCCATACCATCAGCCATAGATCAGGGTATTCAAGTCAATAGAGAAACCTATGAGGAGGTGGCAGGGAGTTTATACGGGCTGGTAGAACATGTGGCTTCGTCCTGATCGACTCCAGTATCTTTCACTAAGATATAAGAACTTGTCAGGGTAATTCCTATTATTCTGCCCCTTTCCCACATACCCTATTATCTGACAATGTTATTTGTTTGATTCAGTTTGAACTGAATAAAAAAAAAATGAAGCAAATTTGAGTGAATGTTTTTATAGAATGATTTCATCAGTTCCCCCTTGGGCCTTTGGACCAGGGACTCAGTGAGGAAAGGTGAGCTTGGTTGAGATCACACTGCTTCCTGGGTCTTGTCTCTTTCCCAGAATTTGTCGACTCACAAGAGGCAAGAGAGTAACTACAAGAGCACAGAAAAAGAATTTCAATTTTTTTAAACCACATTGGCCACTAAGCAGAGAGATGCTGAATGTCTGCAATGATTGTGGTTATCAGCTTTGCCCTGACTGGAAGCAAGTTTGGACCGGAGGGAAGACTGCTGTTTTCTTTTTGATGGCATTATGGCCAGAATGATTGGCTTGGTGTAGTAGTTACATCAAGACCCATGAAACATAAGTGTGATATCAACAGAATCTCTTACTCTGCCTTCTATTATTATAGTGCAGTATTTTGGAGGGGAAAACACTTTTTAATTTCTTCTGCAAAGCAATACATATAAAGCATACTATTCACAATGGTAACACCTATTATTGTTTGGTTAATGATAGTGTGCCAAGCATAGTGTTCAGTCATGAAGATTAAATACTAATCAACTCACTTAACATTGACTTCTCTGGACGGCAAGTTTATAAATCTGAGCGAAAAGACTTTGAACATCACGGAGCCCATATACCCTGATGTGTGAGTTTGAGTCATGAACTTCTGGTGTCTCATATTATACAGAACGTCTTCTACATCTCCTCCTCTCCTCAGGAGCATCTCAGAGGTTAAAATTTCAGGTTTGTACCTATAGTGTGTTTCATGACTTGAGAAGTAGTTTGAGATCTATTCAGGGTCATGGATAAAGATAAAATTAACTTTTCAGAAAATGAACTTTGAAGTGATCTACTTACAAACTTACTTTTTCCATTTTTGGCAGAGCCCAAACACCAACTTGCTGTATCTATTTGCCACCTCTTTGTGGTAACTATGCAGGGGAACCTATGAAGGGTCATAGAAAGATTCAGGCTGAGAGCTTCGTTCAGTCCCTGCAAGTGTTAGAGAATTGACTAATAATTATCATCATAATACAGAGTAGGGTTATGACTGCCTGGCTACATGACTTCTGCCAATATTGGAGATAAAACTCAACCTTTACCTCTATCTAGGAGAAAATACTTCTAAAGGAAGGAAAACTGATGTCTGTTTTCTGTACTCTTGAACCCATGGTCATGTTTTATTGAGCTACCATAGTATCAAAAGAGGCAAAACAGCACTCATATCAATTTGCACCATTAGAAAAGCTGTCAGGAGTTTCATATTGTATGCTGGTTGTGGGCTTATGCCATGTCCACATATTGATTGTTTTATATTAACTTATTGACTGGTTATCTTCAGCACAATGCACAGTATATGCTGATGCTCAGTGGCACCGTGGGGTCATAAGTTTGCCTGCCTTTGAATATCTAGACTAGCAATCTTAAAACAGCATGAAGACAAAGAAAACAAAAAGGACTGGGGAAATGGTCCAGGATCAAGATTCTCTTTTCCCACTCTTCTTCGGAATTTCTCAAAGTCCAATACGCAATTAATCACTCCAGTGAGGAAATTTGAAGTGGATCAATAATTTCATCAGAGCTTTAATTGTCCTTAAAGTTGTGCGAGGACCAATGTTTCCAGCATTTTGAAAATAAATGAATAAATAGACTCTTCATTAAGACTCTATTCACTCTGCCTGTTACTCAAGAAAGAGCTGTGGGCACAGACATCACAGACAGCACTTTGCTGATTGCTCTTTTGTCCTCCATCACCTTAACTTTTCTCTCTCTTTTTCTATCTTTTCCCTTTCTCTTATTTATGCCTTCGATATTCTTCCCGCTCTGTCCCTTTCCTCCTTTCTCCTTCACTCCATCTCTACCCCTTAATGTGTACATCTTTTGCTCCAATCCCCTCCTTCCTTCCTTCCTTCCTTCCTTGCTTCCATCTTGATGGAACTAGAATCTTACGTTTTCCTGTGAGACAAATAATGTATGTATTCTTAAGGTTAGTGGGCAAAAAGACCTCAGAGGAGAGGGTGGAGGAGGTAAAATTTTGAGAAAAAAATAAAATTTCAGAATTTGCCGTCTCTCAAATCAGTCTGCACACGAGACAAAAAGATACAAACACAGACCGCACTGAAAGGAAAGCTGGTGTGTGCACTCAAACTTTAAAATATCGACCTATTAGAGAGTTAAGCCTCTCGCAGCCTCCGTTAATTATTAAATATTTAAATAAATAGGTTTATTTACATGTAAAACAGTGACCCTCACACACTCAAAAGGAATTAATTATTTATATTAAAGCAAGTATTCCTAACTGAACAGCCAAACTTAGAAATAAAACGTTGCCAAAATGCCCCATATTCTAACCTCCAGCCCCCGACACATATGCACATGCCAAAGGGAATGGCTTCTAAACTCCCATAGATACGTGGCTAGTTCTATTATGCATTGCTCTGTGACCCTGAAAGACTAAACTGCTTAACTTGTACAACACTGCTCAGAGTTTGTGTGCTGCTGACCACAGTCTGCAGAGATCAACAGTTCAACTCATTCCCCTGTGTGGTGAATGTTCTAGGAACTGGGAGCTACACGAAGGGCGTGGATCAGACGAGGGCAAGCTGTTTCATGTGCATGTGTACTAGCAGCGGCTAAAGATATATTTAAAACATAATATGTGCCTTTGCTACATGATTTTGATTTTAAATTATGTTGATTTGGATAGAGTTGCAAATCCTTTAATCTCTGCAATTCATGTCCCCTGAAAACAAAATATTATTTGTCAAATAATCACTCCTTTCTTCAAATAACAGGTGTGTATTGGGGTTTTACTAAGTACTAGTCTAAACCTGCAGAATGCAAGCTATTCCAATGGGTTTGGTTTTTACTTGGGGAACCAGACAATAAGCAAACAAAAAATTAATGTTAGGCCATGTTAAGTAGATGAATATACCTTAGCATGGTTGGGGAAGGAGGAGACAGAGGTAAATAGCTGGCATTTTATTCATGGACACAAAAAGGTGTCCAGCTTACATGGATGCTGTGAGTTATGTGGACATTAGTTGGAAGATATTTGTAGCCCCAGCAGTGCATTGAGGTGCTGATTTAGAGATTCTGGACTGAAAGTCATGTCTTTAGAAACTGGTGATGTGCATGGGAGCGAATAAGAAGAAGACACTTGGAGTCGGCAAAGCAATGCACTGACAAGTGTTTGTAATCTGCTCTGGCAGAGCTTGTTTTGGATTTCCTGCTTCTGGACCCTAATTCTGAGCAGGACTACATGAAAGTCTAGGAGAGAAACTCCTGGGGGTCTTGGTTCAAGAAAAATTAACCCAGCAATTAAGGAGTTACAACAGTATTGAGTTCCTATTGAGTAAAGTTACATCAAAATGATGGAAGTTCAAGAAAGCGTATTTCTGACTTTATATTATGAAAGGAAATAAATAAAACAAGTAAAAATAAATAAAAGTAAATGAAATTGACAGGAGATTGGAGATAAAGGGTAGAGATGATAAGAGTTAGGAGGAATTGTGGGCTCAATATGATGAAAATGCATCATCTGTGTGTATGGCATTCTCAAAGAATTAATAGAATAGTTTAAAATATATATTTTTGTTGGCAGAGGGTGCTCATTCATTTCCTGGCCTACCAGACCTGAAATAATCACACAGAAATTGTATTATTTAAAACACTTTTTGGTCTATTAGCTTAGGCATATTCCTGGCTAAGTCTTATATCTTAATTTAACTCATTTCTATTCATCTGTGTATTACCACGTGGTTGTGGTCTACCAGTAAGGCTCTGACCAGTGTCCGGCATCTGTCTCCTGTGTCAGCTCCATGGCATCTCCCCGACTCTGCCTTCTTTCTCCCAGCATCAAGTGCTCTAAAACACACACACACAATTAGCAACATGTAGATTGAACAAATTATATTTAGGAATATTTATATACATATATATGTATGTATGCAATAACAATCAAAGTAAAAAGAGGCAACGGATTTCTAGAAAAGTGGGGGAGGGGCAAAGGGAAGGATTAGAGATAGGAAAGAAAAGAGAGACATGTAATCATATTATAATCTCAAAAATAAAAGTAGTGGCCTGGGTGTAGTTCTTGATGCCTAAGCACTTGTAGTTCACTCTGAAAGATGTACAAAGTCAACTTCATTCGTGATTTTAATTAAACCACTAACCCACTCAAGTCAGTAAAAACCCAATAGGTGCCCTGAAAGAAACTGGGCTGTATTAATGAGCTGGTTGCTTTATGCCTTTATCAAATGGTGCATCTGCAGATAATTCATTTTCCCACGAACATCCTCCATTGATCCTCTATACCATCACGCTTCCCCAAGTCATTGATGAAGTTGAGTTCAATACCCCTTAGGATACCCTTCTGGATAACCTCCCAGTATTATTATTGTTTTTCCTTTTCAACAAATATAGAAGACAAAGGAAAACAACAGCATAAAGTGAATGCTTGCAGAAGGCATTTCATCCATGGAAAGATGAGCAAACAGACACAGCACACACCGACATGTAGGCCTTGAGCCATGATCTCTGCTTCTGGCATTGTTCACTCTTTAAAAGGGAAACTTCTTTCCTGTTCTCTGTGTCCTTGCCAGAAACATTCACTGTACAAGTTCTGGTACCTAGAATTCCTGACATCTCAGACTTTGACTTTAAATACATGCAGCTTGACAGGAGGACAGGGTCCATTTATCATATTTTTTCTTTTCTATTTTCCTGATCCAGAAGAGCAAGAGGAATACAAAATGTGCTTCTTACCCTCAGCAACAGTGTTAGGAAAGGCTTGATTTGAGCAAGGTTGCATGAATCCTTTATAACTAGGAAAAGGATACATAAAACTTACACCAGTAACAGATAAAACCAATGTATTCTCAACATTATCTAAGTAACTACAAGCAAGAAAGAAATACCACCTGCAGTTTCTGGCATCAAGAAGACTATGTGCTCTGAGTAATCAGCTTCCCCCGGCATTAACTCCCCCTTTCAAGTTCCTCTAGGCCTAGCATTAGGCAAATCCATCAGCACCCAACAAAGGGGTAACTTACAATCACTGCAGAACATCTTCCTTTGGAAGTCTTTTATTACATTCTAACATTAAACTAAACCTCTCATAGAGTGAATGACATGAATGGATGGTAATGAACCTGTAGGGACGCTATGAACCATGTTAAGCCTCTCTTGCTTATGAGCATCAGTTTCTTACTAACCTCAAAGATTGTCTTTGCAGTCCTCGGTCTGAAAGTATCTTATTACATCATACCCAGACTCTCTCGCAGCCCTGGACTGAGGTGTGTCTTCTGCCACACCTTCTGGAAAAAGCTTCATTTACCAGAAAATTATTGATGAAGGAATGTTTTCCCAACCCCATGTTGATAAGTCTCATATGTTTTAAAGAAACTGACAGATTTCTTGAATTTTCTGACACTGGATTTCAAGAATCATTCTGGAGACAGGTTAGACAACTAAAGAAGGAATCAAGCTTAGGGTGTGGTGAGTACAAGGAGAGGCAAACAGTATTAATAAATAGGCAAATTATCCCATGAATATGTGTTTATTTGCCATTTATTGTTGAGGACTTTATAAATATGTTAAATATACTATCCTGATCTCAGCTTGGTGATAGAGTACTACATATAAAAGAACAAGAATCTACAAGCTTCGTTGAGCTTCCCAGAATTCAGCAGGATTGATGCTGTCACTGATCATAGCTTCCCTGTGACAACACCATCCTTTCAATGCAAATAACTCAGGAACTGGCGGTTTAACCCATACACTTAGAGACTAGAGTGCTTTTCTCAAAGGCAGTTGTTCAGAAGAAACGTATTTGGAGATAAAACCTTCACCTTATCAGTCAACACAAAAACTTCTGGTTCCTCCATAGGGTAATATATCAAGAATAGATGTATACATTGTAACTCATATATGCACACACAGGAATGAAAAATGAAATAATTCCTTTTACAGCCAGAATACAGCTTATGTACCAAAAGTCTACATGCCTCTAATCTTTTCTTTCCTGAATAAAAATAGACTTCCTTCTTCGTTGCCCCCAAATATATTCACAAACAGGATGTCGTAGAAAACTTGGGCCAAGGAATGATTCTGATTCATATCTCATATTATTTATGGTTAATTGAAGATACAGAGCCTGACCTCTGAGTCACAGTGAAAGTGGCTCCCCGAATGGAGAGTCTGTATCTGTCATTTCCTATCACTATATTGTATTTACTTACTATCTAAATACTGACTTTTTTAGAAATAAAGTCTTATTTTAGGTATAGATAACTACAGGAAATGTAAATCAACATACAGGTTTCCTTCTCCTATTATGTTACTGAAAGGATAGAATAGAGGTTAATGAGAAAATGGACCATTTTCTGGAGGAACTATGGCAGTGTGGTGAGGGAGTTGTTAGACTGGTGATAGGAATTCACCAGGTGGGCAGGAGGGCAGGTTGCAGCATGGCAGGTGTGTGAAAAGGGCCCCTGGCCATGATTAACCTGGATTGTAGGTATACTTAAGTAAAGGCTTCTGACCACTGCCTGCATGAGCCCCAATACCCCAATACGGGACAAAAGGGGCCCAGCCCCCTGCTGTGTTATCTAAATACCTCTGACTGCCTGACACCAGCCAGAGTGCTTGCAGGTGCCTGAAGAGAGGAGCTAGATTTTAGGCATTTTGCTTTAAAATGTGCATTTCCTTCTGTTTACATCTGCATATATCTTCCCCCTGATGTGGCAGCTTAAATGCTTTATTTACTTTTTAAAGCGCAGCAATTGGCTTTTAAGCTGTGGTTACAGCGCCTGTCCTTTTCCAGATGTGAGCCAATTGTACACAAACACATAAACAATTAAAATGGTGAGATGAGGTGGGAAAGGGGCAATAAAGATGGTCAGAGTCAATTAAACCAGTGAAATAAAAAAATAAATAAAGGGTGGAATGGTGTACGCAATAACCCATATTTTATTATTTTCCCTTACAACATTGTAAAATATACATAAGACCTTGATGTATGGATGTTTCCTTGAGAAAGGTGTGCTATGGCTCAGAGGCGGATTGGCGGCATGTGATGTGGGCAGCTGTAAGGTAACAACATGTTTTCCCATAAAAAGCAAAGGAAATAGGCACATAAATTCCATATAAACTGTCAGTGTGTCAGCTATGCTAACACCAGGGGAGTTGGCGCCCGGGAGCTACGCTAACTTATGCGCCTTCATTTTTCAAACACACACTTTGTGAATTTACAAAACTGTTTGGAAGCAGGCTACTTGCTCTTCCTTTTCCTTCTCCTTCCTCTCTTCTCTCCATTTTCTTATTCTTACCCCTCATCTTCCTCCACCTCTCTTGTTCCTTTTGTCCTTCTCTTTGTCTTCTTCTTCTTCTTCTTCTTCTTCTTCTTCTTCTTCTTCTTCTTCTTCTTCTTCTTCTTCTTCTTCTTCTTCTTCTTCCATTCTTTCTTCCTTTCCTCTTCTATCTGGAGGCTTCTCCTTCACTATATTCTCAACACCTGTAGAAGACTCTTGCTGTAGGTAAGCAAACAGAACCAAAACAAAACAGAACAAAAACACAGGACTGGAGTAGAAGGAAAAAGAACATCAGTGGGTGACCTTTACATGTGATGGTCTTTTTAGGCTGGATCTTCATAGCTCTTTCTGGGTAATAAGTGCTAAACTACACTACCTGAATCTGAACAACATCACTCTCATTCTGTAGTTTAAATATTTAAGAAGACAGACAGCAGTTTTGGGGAGTTCCTCCTCTACTTTCTTTTCAGTTTTCTTTCTCTCCCCTTCCTCCTTTCTTTTTTCTCATCCTCTTCTGTTATTCCAGATGGTTTCTAATATGTATGATTGATTCAAATCAGCTGCATCTATTTTAATTTTTACTATTCAGAATGCAAAAAGCAAACAAATCTTTTCCTGGTGTTAATTTTATGTACTTATGTGCAGTGAGTCACTATTTCAGAAACACTTTTGGGGTCATGTACTAGAATGAAACAGATCCCAAACCTCTCCTGAATCCTCCTGAGGATGGTTTAGGTTTGCTGGGGTCTGTGTGGTAGTGGTAACCAGAGTTTTCAACTTGTTTCCAGATTTTCTTTCTTTAAACTTTTTAATAGTTACTTTGTGAAATTCTAATCTAAACTCTTACTCAAATTTGAAATTTCCCTGTATCATGACAAGAGACTGGTTAATTCAAACATACAGGACATTCAGTTTTCAAAATTTGAGTTTGTATGTGACCAAGATTCCACTAGTTCCTGGAATTAAGCTTCTTTATCAACCACGTGTGTCAGACACCATCATCATGGGGCATTGTAAAGCTCTTATGAGCAACACGTGAGATACTGAACATGAATAACATGTAAAATAGCTCAGATGTTAGCTGGATCTTCAATAAATTTGAGCTCAGGGATTTTCATGACTATTTAGAAAATTTGTAATAAAAAGGCATTGCTCTTATCCTTAAATGTGGAGTTCAAGCATCATGTAAATCTGAAATGTATTTCACAGAGTCTCTCACCTGGGATTTTGTCAACATTAAAATATGGCTATAAAATATTTTTATGAGTTATCAAAAAAAAAGCAAATAGATGATCTCAGAGCTGGAGCTTTTACACATCAACATGATGACTCTCAGAGCATGTCAGCATCCATAGTTACGCTCTGTGTAGTGGATCTGTCTGTATGTGCTACCCTATGGTCTACTTATTAGTAACAATCTTGGAATTCTTATTTTTCTCTTAAGCTGTGTTAGAATCAATGCCAGACATCAATGAACTACCAAGAAGCACATCTCTGATGCCCGCCAAAATCACTTAGAAAAGAAAAAAATAACTAATATATATGCAGTTCCATCTCTAGATCATCAGCAAAGTTACGGAGAGACTGAGGTATAAGAGATTTGTTTGCTCACAAATTTATTGAAGATACTACTATACCAGATTTTAGCTTTACTCTATAACTCACTTTGACATGAGTTTCCAAGAATTTTTTCACATTCCATTGTTTATTTGTAATTCTGGAACAGATAAATCCAAGAGAGATGGATTTTGTTTACCTGAGTAATTAAATGTTAGAATGATAATAATATTATGAAATTAAGAAGTGAAGAAGCTGGGCTATGATGTCCAGTGCATTCTATTCTGTGTTCTGCATGTCTTTCTGAACCATGTCCTATGTTCTGCCTAAGTCTACTCCACCATGCCTTCTTTCTTTTTGAGTCAGCTTTGTCTATTGTGTCTCTTAAATTTATAGCACAATAATTTTCACTGCTGTAGGACCAAGATGTGCTGAACTGAATTGTCTAAACGCATTGCTCTCAGTAACCTCACTACTATTCTACCATAATCTACAGCATTTATTAATGCCAGATTTTTCCTATTAGCTTTAAACTTCTTTTACACAGAGCAGTGTGCCATCAAGCTGTTTCCAATAAAAATCCTAATACTTAAAGTTGTTTTAAATACAGGGTTAGCATTGTGGGCTTCATTTCACCATTTATTGTGTTGTGTCATTATCTTTATACATTCTGTGAACTCATGGCACATTTTTTATAGTGCTACAATGGCAAGATGTTTGAAATGACCCCATTCTAATACAAATGTCCTTAAAAAGTGCTTAAACCAAGGGTTTACAAGAACTAAGCAAACTTTATTTAATTACTCTTCTTGTAACAAATACTGTTGAGTGATAGTGTTTGAAGCCCATGTATTTGAAAGTCTCTGCTTCCATTTGCTTTAAAATTATAATACATGGTAAAGAATGCTGTAAAAGAATATTTTCCTTGGGGTAAGTATTTTCTGTATCACATTTTCTAAGAGTCAGACAACCAGAAAGTGGAGGCATAGAATAACCTTCTTTATAAATGTCAAAAAATGAAGGCCTGTGGAATACATTTTAAGAATATTTTTCAGTCACTGAAAATCTGATTTAAAACCAATCTCAAACACTAAATGCCTGGTCCTACTAACACCGTGTTTATAGGCTTGCACTGGGGTTATGGCCACAGACATCTGGTCTACATTTCATAAAGGCATATAAAGCAAGCTACACTAAGTGAACCGGCGTGGATGAAGAGTAGTTTTGGGGTGGGAGGAGGAACAAGAAATAATAGAAAATAATAACAACACAAAAATAGCTTAAAATTAGCTGGTGCTCGTGTTTCTTTTGAGGTTTAGAAAGAACCATACGGACTGGACTCAGTGATTCACTTTTTAAAAAAAAATTATTACTTTATAAATAATACCAATCAAAATTTCTACTTTCTCCCCTCCTCCCACTTTGCTCCCACTCTCCCACACATCCTCCCCCTCCCCCTCCAGTCCTGAGAGAGGGCAAGGTACCCTGCCCTGTGGGAAATCCAAGGCCCTCCCCACTATAACCAGGCTTAGGAAGGTATGCATCCAAATAGAATAGGATCCCCAAAATCCATACATGCAGTAGAGACAAATCCCAGTGCCACTATCATTGGCTTCTCAGTCTGCCCCAAGTGTCAGCCACATTCAGAGGGTCCAGTTTGATCCCATGCTCGTTCAGTCCCAGTCTAGCTAAGTATATAAGGGAGAAAATAGTAGCTTTAAAAAAATAATCTCTAGAAAATAGCAGAGGAATGTGGCAGACATTACTTCAACCAAGTGAGCCAAGGTTAACCTCACCAGTGATATGGAACAACCATGTAATATACTTTAGATACATGAGTTAAGAAGGGTGCTAGAGAACCAGTGAGGTAGCTCATCATATCCTAGTAACTAAAAGGAAGTTACTAAGCCTGATACCCAGAGTCCCATTCCTAGGACCCACATGATAGAAGGAAAAAAGTCAGTTTCCTCTGACCACCATACATGTGCCTTGACATACGTGCATATACACAAACACACACACACACACACACACACTTTTGATGAAAGCATCAAACAAGTTAAAAATGAGGAACATTGTACACAACAGCCGAGTAGTGTGTTCTTAAGTACTGTCAAGATCATGGACAATAAGGAAAGGTATGGAAACTGGTATATGCCAAAGGAGACTATAGCGATTTGATGACCAAAAGCAGTGCAGCATACTCGATCAGAAAAGGAACATTAGTATGGAAAATGAAAATGATCAAATTTAATGAACTTGAGAATTTAGGTAACAATAACATACTAGTGCTAAATTTTGAGTTTTGACAACAATATCAGATTCTGGGAGAAGGGTGTACAAGTGTTCCAAAGAAGCAAAGTATAATAATAGAAAGTTAAATGTTAATAAATAAAGAATAAGACTTACACCAACTCTAACAATTTGAATCAGATTATTTGTTTGATGTGAGATTTTCTTGTAAATGCTGTGTTTACCATTAATGAATAAAGAACTCCTTTGAGCCTATAGCAGAACAGGGTGGGGCAGGGAAGAGTTAGGCAGGGAGGACTGGACTGAATGCTGTGACAAAGAAGGGCAGAGTCAAGGAGAAGACATTGAGCCTCTGCTGGAGGCAGACATGCTGAAACTTTGCTGGTAGGTCATTAATGGAAATGGGTTAAATTAAGATGTAACAGTTAGCAAATAAAAAGCTTGAATTAACCTGATTTAAATAATATAGTTTCTGTGTGATTATTTCAGGAGTCTAGGCAGCCAGGAAGCAAACAAGTGACCTCGACAACAAATTGGTGCCCAAATGACCAACTAAAATCCACTTAAAATCTGAGAGAGTTTAGGAAGAAATTCTAGGCACAAAAAAATAAAAGAAAGAAAACAAAGTTAAGCCAGGGCTCCTTAAAGAGAGGTCTTCCTGATTCAGCAGAAGAAAAAAAAGCCATGGCACTTTGAAATGCCAGTTTTCTGGGCCATGCTGCCAGTGTGAACTCTGATGCTTTCTGAAGGTCCAGCTATGGAGCATTTAAATGGGGTTTGTGAACAGAGTACTACAGTTGCTTAATGGCTCAACATAGACCCACTGCATACTTGGAAATGGGGCTGTGAGCATGGATCTCAGAGGCAGCAAACAGCTCCTCCATGCTGGACTGAGCAGGGAAGTAGGTAGTGCTGTATTTCCCCTAGCAGTGGTGCACCTTAAGTTTTTAAGAAGCACTTAGCATTTTAAGAAGCTCTCCTGGACAATAAAGAATTACAGATACAAAATAGGACAGATTCAGACATAAAAATACTCTAAATGGGTCACAGTGTCGGATAAATATATGTAGGCTTGGAAGAGAGAAGAAAAAGAGTATAGAGAGTTGGAAAAGAAGTAAGTCATTAAAAAAAAAGTCTTTAAAGAGACAGAGTACAGACAATCATAGATTAAAGTAAATATAATAAAATAAGTATTAAAAGGAATAGATTTAAAACAAATAAGCCACATAAAGATGGAAAATACACAGAGAGTCTGTATTATAAATATTATTGTGGTTTCTTTGAATTTGTTGACTGTGAAGGAACTAAGTACAGATATATACATATATATATATATATATATATATATATATATATATATATATATATTATTGTATGGGTTGCTAAGCTAAACCAACATATATTAAAGGTATCTTGATTTCAAAATATGGATCTAAGAAAAGAGCTTTAGAAAAGAGGTTCTTCTTTTGTTTCCATAGAGGATAAGAATCTGTGGACTCCTTCCAGACTGATGTCATTTTATGGACCAAAAATCCCCCAAAAGTTTTCCATGAACACCTCCAAAAATTATTTTACCCAACCAAAAATTATGAAGCAGTTTAGAGAAGAACTACACCCATATTCCCAAATAGTGTTTATAAATGTTTCTTTATATTTAGTGGGAGATATGCTATGGAGATTTGCATTGGTATTTTGTTATACTGTGTATATATGTATATATATAAATACCTTAATATATGTATATGTATGTATATATATATATGTATACATGTATATATGTATTTATACTCTTGATTAAGGTATTGTGTTTGTCAGGTCATTTAAAAATGTAATGTATAATTAAGAAATATAGGTTAATAGATAATCATGTATAATAGTCAAGCTTGTAGTCATGTTAGTTAGATTTTCTAGATGTACAGAGATATATTTCAGATGGATAGGCATTCTTCAAACCTTTCAAAGACTACAGAATATGACATTTAAAATGTTTAAGAAGTTAGGACTTTTCATGACAATGAGACACATCTCCTCTGGCATCACCAATCTACTTCAAGAGGATGATGGGCATCATAAGAGGCTCCTTATGGAGTTTGCTAGCCATTGGACAAGAAGCTGCTCTTGCTTGATGAACTGGATGTGCAGAATCCACTGAGAAATGACTGCTGAACTTGCCTAAAGGTGAGATGATCCTTCGGGGTTCCTGCTTTATGAAAGAGTCTACCAGACATTCTTCAGGACACAGAAGAAAACAACTGATGGACTTTGCCATTACAAGGCAAAACAGATCTTCAAGTTTTCTGCTTCATGGAAAAGTATGCTGGATACTATGGGCCTGTAGGCCAAAGATGGATACTCCAATGATACAGAAGAACTTTGAGTTATGGTTCAGTTAGCGATATGTCTCTGTCAATTCTAAAGTTTTGGAAGTTGCTTACAATTTACTTCCTATTTTCTTATATAATATATTCTTCTGGAGTCTTTGATGGAGTTGAAGAATCGATAGATAGTTATAGTTATAGTTTTCCTTATATATGATTAAAGAGATAAAGTAGAAATAAATATTGTTAATGTAATTCCTGCTTGATATTGTTTTGTTATGTGTAATTTTACTATGTTAAAGTTAAAACCTTTTTTATTTAAACAGAAAAGGGGAGGTGATGTGGGATTTCTCTCTTGTAGGCTGTGATTTACATTAATGAATAAAGAATTGCTTTGAGCCTGTAGTTGAGCAGGGCAGGGCAGAAAAGAGTTAGGTGAGGAAGACTGGACAGAATGTTGGGAGAAAGAAGGGTGAAATCAAGGAGAAACCATATAGCCCTGTAAGAAATGGACATCAGAACATTAGCCAGTAAGCCACAGCCATGTGGTGATACACAAATTAATAGAAATGGGTTACATTAATATGTAAGAGTTAGCCAATAAGAAGCTAGAGATAACGAGACAAGCAATGATTTAAAAAATATAGTTTCTGTATGATTATTTCAGGTCTAAGCAGCCAGGAACAAAAGAATGGCCCCCTCCAACATTTGTTTTTTTTCTTATTTCTGTGACATAAACATAACTGACGGAAACAACTTAAAGGAGCTTCCTTTCTGACTGGCAATTTGAAGGGATACAGTCAGCCATGGTGAGGAACACATGGTGGCAGGAATGTGAAGAAGATGGTCACACAACATCCAAGGTCATGAAACATAAAGAAGAAGCAGTGCCTAAGTACCAGACCTCAAAGCCCCACCCCATTGAGACTTCTATCAAAGCCCCATCTCTCAAAGGCTTTATAATCTTCCAAGTCAGCAGCACTTATTGAAGTTAATATGGACAAACATGGGAGACTATATGGAACAGTTTCCTTTCAAATCTGCTTTGACAGAAAACGGTATGGTGTAGTGTCCACTACCATGACAGACATACTACAGACACAGCAGACCTGCTTGTAGAAAACACTCCTAGTTCATAATAATGCCCATGTGTTAACTCTGCGCTAGTGCCCTGAGGAAAGTAAATGCGTCTGGTGTGGGAGTTTCTCTGACCACCACAGACAAAAGAGTAATGATCTGCTGGAGATGAGAAGCCAGTTCAGTTGAACATGACTAAATAGCCAAGCCAGGGACAGTTCAAACTTTGGGACTCTGACCCTGAGAAGCTTATTTTAGGCATATTTAAGTACAGCACAATTTGGTGAAAGTTTTCCTGGTGAAAATTAATTCAATCTTGTTTGCACCAGAAATATCCTGGAGAAACAAAGTAGGCTAAATAAAGCTTAAACATGACTATATCAAAACTCTGTGAAGTACATGTGACACCTTCTATAAAGATGGGTTCTGTAGATTGATTACACTTGACACCTTCCATAAAGATAAGTTCTATAGATTGATAGACTGAGAAATAAAAGCTCATGATCACAGTCTGGGGGAGAATCTGGTATGGCCTCAAAAACAGCGCAAAGGTTGCCAAGAAGTTGATCACATTTGCTCCCCTGCTTCTAGGCAGATAACAGACTATGCATCACTTCCTTTGAAGGAACACCCTGTGTCTAACCTTCCAGTAGTCCCTCGTGCTTATTTGTGAGCACAATGACCTCCATGCCTCCTGTAGTCTGGAGTCTTATAAAAGGAAAAAATGAGAAGTTGATTAGGGTTTTTATAAACATGACCAGCATGGTATGTGTGGTGGAGAAGGAAGGACTGGAATGTTCAGTCAAGAGGCCTGTCATTCATCCTTGCTTTTATCTACTCAGTCTTCCAGCTATTGAACTAAATTTCGATTAAGAAAATGCCTTTTGAGCACTTGCTGTGTACTGTGTTTCATAAGTACCTTTCAAGTTATGTCAGTAAATAAATCAGTCTTGGTCTCTATCCACAGAAAACTTAAATGTTTGCAAAGTGAATTTTTCCACCCAATGGTTAATATAATCAGACATAAACATGTCGGGGCTACAAGACTTTTTGCCTTCAGCCATGGCCTGGTCACACTTTTCAGCTGGAAGTGTGAAGATGAAAGTCTCTTAGGATTTGGATCTCACATTTTGTGATGTTACAGAAAATAGCAACTGAACTTCTCCATTAGAATGAAAAGGGTAAGGGGTAGTGAAGAGGGAAGAAACAATTTGCTTGGTGGTTGTGACATACTCTCTGAGGAGTTCTGCTCTATTAGATGGGAGAATGGGATCTAAAGAGACACACTTATCAAGTTCCTCGGCATGGACTTCCGAGAAGGGCGGAGGCTAGATTTTGAAGGTAATTAAGATGGGTATCAACATGGTAAAGGTACAGATATTATCACTGGAGGTGACCCTGGGATAGAGGGATGATCAAAGAAGGCATAGAGGAAGTAGGCTTTGCTAGACATTTTTATCACTATGAAAAATTTCCAAGAGGAACAGTTTAAAGGAGAAACAGTTCTTTTGATCATGCTATCATGATCAGTTGGGTTCATTGTTTCTGAGATTATGAGGAGGCAGGGCATCATAAAGTAGGAGACCCGCACACATCATAGTGGAGAGGAAAGGGAGAGAAAAGCAAGTGTAGCTTTAGCTGACTTCTTCTTCCTTCATCTTCCCTTTTATTCAATCCCAACATGTTCAATGGCTTTTTTTTCCTTAGTTAATTATGCCTGAAAACACCTCACAGGCTCACACCGAGGTGCGCTTCTCTAATCTCCAAGGTACCTCCTAACTGAATCAGCTTGATCATCAAGGCTAACCATCCCAAAGGCTACAGCTGTAAGCTCTCTAGCAATCTAGATGGTATGCTTATTTGCAGCCAGAAGTCATTGAATTCAATTTGTGACTCAACTTGTCAACCCATTTCCCTTTTCTGACAATGGGTATAGAACCCAAGGCCGCCTGTGCTGAAACTGAGAATTTTCATTTGACAAAAGCTTGTAGGATGAAACCTCAGCTAATGACTTACCACTTTCACTCTTCAGCATGTCAGAACTTGTTCCCTGTTCTGCCTAGAGAGGACATGTGGGATTGTGAGGTGCTAAGAACATCATTTAGAGAGCTGCACAGTAATGTCAAAGCAATAGATCCAGAGTCACAAGCTTTAACACCAGGTATCCATGTGGCTTTGATAAAAGTTAATCCTACTAAGTTTCAGTCTTTCACTGTTAAATGACAGTAAGAAAAACCAGGAGTGTCTTAAAATGGTGTGGAGTGGCTTAAAAGAATTTCTAAACTTCATAGGAAACATCAGTGGTAAATCTTATTACCCCCACCCCCGGCTCATCTATTAACAATAAAGTTAATGCCTCTTAGGTCAGTTTTATGCACAGCTTAGTTCAATACATTATTGATGAATTGAAGGATGACGTTAAGTTCCCCACTCTTAAGTGCTTTCCCCAACATCTGTTAACACACATTCTTGGATGGCTGTTAGAATCTAGGGACCTGTGATTAAATCACTTTGGAAGTGAATGTATTTTCTTGACAGCTGGCAGAAAGTGTCCTCCCATGAAATTATCAAAGAATGGAGGAGGATAAAATATGGGATCTTCATGGCATTATCATATAGATTACAACATAAAGAAAAAGTTGATGTGTACCTACAACCATGTTTCTGGTTAATAAATTAATGTAAAGAAGCTGGTTTAGCTTTGGATCCTGTAACCAACATCATTCTTAGCAGGGGACAGAGTCCTCTGAGTTTCACACGCATTGAAGGGTCCTAGTGTGTGTTGTAAATGGTGTGAATAGGAAGACTATATGCAATATAAAAAGAATTGAACACTTTTGATCTTTAGATGGTAGTTAAATGGTGCGGTTACAAAGATGTATCTATCTTTGACTATCCTAGACAAATTTTAAAGCTAACTTACAAAACAACAGAAGACTTTGCAATAAATAAGTACTTCCTTTGAAAATATGCCTCCTCCCTTCTGAGCCAGAGAATGTTGTGTGAGCCTCACCTGTTTTTTTCTTTTGACTCCCTGAAAAACTCTTCCTTACCCAGTGATACTTTTAGAGACACTCTACCTGATCCTCTAATCATAATAATAATAATAAAATCCTTAAACTTATGGATTCATCTGATTACAGGATTTATGGCAGCCAACAATTCATGTTCTGGTCCCTAGGAAGGAGATCTGGAGAGAAATGTGCTTCTGGTGCAGTGGTGGCTTCTGCCTGCATAAAGAACAACACTTTTTCAGGTTGTTTGGGGATGTCGGTGGGTACAGTATGAATGTTTCTTATACTGCACAGGTGCCTCTCATTCAGTATGTAGAGCCTGATGCAGATTGGAGCCTGGAATAATTTAAATACCCGACTTTTC
The DNA here is from genome assembly GCF_037038515.1 of Microtus pennsylvanicus. Classification (NCBI taxonomy): domain Eukaryota; kingdom Metazoa; phylum Chordata; class Mammalia; order Rodentia; family Cricetidae; genus Microtus; species Microtus pennsylvanicus. The sequence continues at coordinate 52,307,844 of NC_134582.1, forward strand.
TTTCTAATATGCAGGAAATTCCTTCAGTGCTCTGGACTTTTGTAAGATACTTCTTTGCTGCTTTTACTACTTTCTAAGTAGATCAAGAATCATTTCTGCTGTCTCCAAACAGACCTAACCATAGGAGTGTCAGAAACAAGCAAACAAACCCAAGGAGTTAGTGATGAAATAGGATAACCAGAGGCTTTCTAAAACAGACCATGACATTGACTTTATTGAAAAAAATGTTTACTCTTAACTTCTGGTGTGGTTTCTGTACCACAAGAGTAGTTGCCATGTGTTTGATTATGAATATTTGATTTGACTATCCTAGACAAATTTTAAAGCTAACTTACAAAACAACAGAAGACTTTGCAATAAATAAGTACTTCCTTTGAAAATATGCCTCCTCCTTTTATATTCTGGTCTGGTCTTTATATTCATCACTTAGTGAAAATTTAAAGTTCTTTTTGCTTGGTACTCACCAAAAACATTTTTAGTTTTCTAGATTTTGCTTTGTATAGTTATATTATTCTGGCAAGATGCATTGAGCATGAAACTCAAAAGCAAGGCTATACAACTTTAGCATATAACATTTGATATTCCTGTGAGGTATACAGAGTCCTGGAGAGCAAGAGGGTTATATGGTTGGGTTTGTAAGGAAGAAAGGAAGTGAGAAATTTAATTGTATTATAATCCCAAAAATAAAGCAAAAAGAGAAGGGGAAAGTGACTAATGATTATATTATCTCAAAAAATAAAAATATAACAATATAACAAAACCATGAAGGGAATTTACTATGGGTATTGAATCATTTAATGTGATCTGAACACATACTTGCTATACAACGGTTTATTTCCTTAAATTTTTATTAGTACCATCGCTTGTAGTGCTTTTGAATGATTACATGTAATGTGGGCAGCAAAACTTCAAGGATATTAAAGAGAAACTTAAAAAAAATCTTGGTACTTGCAAAAGGCAAAACCGAGGCATGTTTTAGAGTGTGTTTAACATCTATTTGTTGTAATTAATAGGTAGTTGCAGCACAAATATCTAGAACTAAGATAACTTGTTTTCAAGTCCTGCTAGTGTCATTAAAGTTTATCAATGAAGTATAGTCTACGAATATAGTAAATTATGGATTTTATTTTAATTTTTAATTAGCCCACTCCATCAATTTATAACTGAATTTAATTTGTTATCTCATAAAACCTTTGGTGACCAGCAGCAATGTTATACTTAGTCCAACGTGGTTGCCAGAAATTAAAGAACATATGTATTCCCCTTGGTTCTAGTCTTAATATGCCATACCTCTACTTGAATAGTTTTATGTGTTCAGAATTGACTATAACTTTTCCTCATATGTGAAGGCTCTCTTAGCAACCTCTAAGATATATATTAAAATTTAGAGTCTTTCTGTTTCTCCATATATACCCCAAACCCAACTCCCGAGTGATCTTTAGTCTTCTGTGAACACTCGTGCTTGCTTCACTGTCTTAAGGTTATAGAGAAGCAGCATGGCTCAACACATAAGTATTGATCCATTGACGAGGACAGAAATAAGCTAACTCTAGAGAGCCTGTAAAAAATGACTACATAGCTTCAGTCTTCCATGCTATCTTATGCAAAACTGTTTAAAACCCAGATCAAATCCCAATTCTGAACCCAACATCTTGCCCCATGGAAGTTCATTATTGTTGACTTGCATTATTCTGACTTTTGATGTTAAAAATAGATCTCAAATCATAAAATCTAAAAGCATAAGCTCACCCTAGGCCTATCTCATTTGATTATAGTCATCTAAACAATAATGTCGCTGTGATAAGAGTCTTCTTTACATGATAGCAAACATAGAACCCTTCAAATTATAAAGATCCAGGAATGGAAGAGAAAATAAAAGAGAAAAGGCTCATTTTGATGTCTTTTTTTAAATTAATTATTTTTTATTGAAAAAAAATTTCCGCCACCTCCCAGCCTCACATTTCCTTCCCCCTCCTCCCACTCCTCTCCCCCTCCCTCCACTCCTCTCCCCTTCCCTCTCCAGTCCAAAGAGCAGTCAGGGTTCCCTGCCCTGTGGGAAGTCCAAGGTCCTCCCCGCTCCATCCAGGTCTAGGAAGGTGAGCATCCAAACTGGCTAGGCTCCCACAAAGCCAGAACATGAAGTAGGATCAAAACCCAGTGCCATTGTCCTTGGCTTCTCATCAGCCCTCATTGTCTGCCATGTTCAGAGAGTCCAGTTTTATCCCATGCTTTTTCAGCCCCAGTCCAGCTGGCCTTGGTGAGCTCCCAATAGATCAGCCCCACTGTCTCAGTGGGTGGGTGCACCCCTCACGGTCCTGATGTCTTGATAACTGTAATTCCATTTATCTAGCATTTGTCATTTGTTACTTCATCCATTCTATTTTGCTGCCCAGTTTCAGACTTTCAGTTTTCTAGGATAATGCAAGAAGACTGTGGATGGGTCGATAACAGTGAAGCAGAAAGGATCTTTAAGGTAATTTTCAGGTAAGTTGAAGCAAGACATAAAACACAGACCTTTCTAAATTAAAGTATAGAAGTCTTTAAATAAGGCATTTTTAGATCCTAAAGTCTCTAGGCGATGGCCCCGATTCCCAACTTGACTGTTTGCAAGACCTGCTCTGTGCTCGGGAATTCTAGAGACAAAAAGCAGACTACATTTCCTGACCTCTACTGCATCCTCTTTCCTTTTAAAAATGGGTCTGAGTCTCCTGAAATAGATTCTACTCCAGATGGGAATGAGCAATCAATGTCCCTGCTACAACAGGTTTCCCTGGGGTTAATCTTAGTAGTTATTGAAAGGCACATGGGACAACTGCTGTTCACTCTTTTATAAGGGAGAGAAGTCCACAACTTTTGCTATTGTCTTAGGGAAAAAAGAAGAACATGTGGCTTTTTTTTCAGATGCGTTTCATTGCCTTGTAACTTCAGGGTAGTTGGCACAAGTGGAATCAAACAAGCAAAAAAAGATATTGGAGCAGCTGGTGGCAAACAATGATGCAATGCAATACCCAGAACTTTTACACTCTGCCTGTCAACTTCTTGTCTCCGTTTTCATTCATTTTTTAATATTTTAATACAGAACAAAAATTTTGTAAATGTATAGAATTTTTACAATATTGATATGAAATCCAAGTGTGATTATGGTTAGACTTATTACCAGTAAAGGCATGGCTGTAAATACTGATGTATTCACATGCATAAATTTTGTTTCCATTAGTTTTATGATTTCTTGCCTAGATGTTATAAGAAGAAAGACAGTGAGCCAAGGTAGACACGTCTTTGATGACAGGCCTTTGGAACAAGAACAAATTCAACCTTGCCCTTTGAAGTGGAAAGTATTGTGCCCTTATCAGCCAGTGCATCTGCCTGTGAAATCAAAGACAAGAATGTTTAATTATGGTCAGTAAAGAGAAGCCTATCCAAGAGTATTTGCGTCATTTAGATGCCAATGAGACTAAGCCTTCTGAGCAGGACAGGATTGATTTCTCTTTCTCCTGTTCTTTAGATTTTTGTGATGATAGAATGACAATCTTTATTCAGCTAAGGAAAGAAATGGCAGATGTTCCAGGGAAGGTTGAATCCATTTCCTCTAGCAGATACTGCTTTAGATGATCTTCATGTTCAATCCAATACATGCATCTTTAAGAAGGATGTCATCATACTCCATCCACAGCAACATCTGACTCTGAAGACACTATGGCTGCTTCCAGGGGCAATATTCTCTTAACCTCTCTATCCCCCAAGCATAATACTTTAAAAGAATATTAATTTCTGTGTGCAATTTCAGCTTCTTACAGAATGCTTCCCTTTTCTTTGTGAGGCACTGAATCACCTTGTGAACTTAATTCTTCTTTGCTTGAGATGTTGTGGACTTGGTCCATCACAAGGCTTTTTTTTTTTTTTTTTTGCCCTTGTATGTATGCCAGTATGCCTTGGAAATTAGTTTTTCTCTTCCCATGAATGAGCAAAAGCTTTTCCTAAATGAAATCTGGAAACATCATGGGGGAGAACTCTGCAGGCAATGAGAGCATTTACTTCAAACAGAGTCTTGGGAGACAGGCAAGTCCTTTCCTGTGGAGTCCACAAGCAGGTCTTCCTCTGATGTCTGACTCTGCAGGCTGCACGGTTCCCAATGTAATTTTGAATTTCTGAAAGCAGAACCCCAGGAGCCTCTAATCAGAAAACATCAAAGTTGCAGCAAAGGGCAGTAAAGGAGGAGTGTAGTGGATCTTAATTTGGGGTTTATAACTCCCAAATATTATTAACCGAGGTTTATGTGTTCTTTGGGTTTGTTTCATTGCTTTGAGGAGCTGCTAAAATTAGCTTGTCTCTAAGAAAACCCTACATGGTTACTTTGCTTTTTGTTCAAAGGGGTCACAATCGACTAGTTAAGAACTGTTGCAACATATAACTTCTTGACCAGTGGTCTCCTGGGAATGATGTCTTCTCCCTTTCATTCTCTGCCTATGTTGAAAATTATGATACATTAGTGGACCCTTAAAATAAACACCATGGTGTTGCATAAATATCATCTCACTCCAGCCTTTGCTCAGACTATTGCCGAACAGGCAAATGTTCTAATTAACAGATGAGGAATACAACAACCTGAGTGATTACATCTTTTGCTCAGGATCATCTTCAAGGATTTTACAAAACATTAGTTAACCAACCACTTCCCTACAGCCTTCTCATGGCTTCCATGGGATTTCCTTTGCTACATGTTGCTTTTGCCTTTAGCATCAAAAAGCCATTTTTGCAAGAGCTTTTGTTGGTGGTGGTGGTTTTGTTTGTTTGTTTGTGTGTCCCATAGCTGAAGCTGAACTCAAATTCTTTATCTAGCTAAGGCTGCCTTTAAAGTCCCAATTCCCCTTGCATTCAGCTCTTAAGTGCTGACTCACAATTTACTCTACTCACAGCCAACACTAAGAAGGGTTCCATGGCTACCACACATGGAGAAAGAGGAACCAGACAACTGGACAAAAGCTCCTGGCAACATATTGTTATTAGTAAACAATGGTTGTATTGTTTCACAAAAGTTACCAATCCTTTAGTAACCTCAAATACAAGTCATATACTGAGGAAAGGGTTATATTTTAATTTAGATAAAATCACTCAAATCTGTGAGAGGGAGAAAAAGCTTAACAGAGGTGATGAGGCAACAGAAGACAGGAATGGGAAAGAGAAGGAAAGATTGTATGCTTCTATGTTTCCCTTCACAATCAGAATATGTGCGTGTGTGTGTGTGTGTGTGTGTGTGTGTGTGTGTGTGCGCGCGCGCGCGCGCCCGCGCGCGCGTATGTGTGTGTGCCTTCTACTGAGGTCCAAATCCCAATCCACATTCTAAAGTGGCCTTGGGAAAATGGTGGATTTCACTAGCTCAGTTTCTTCACTTGTAGAAAAGGAGTAACAGCAATACCCATCATGAGTGCTGAGAGGAAAAGCAAAGTTAATTTGAAATGTCTAAACTCTTGAAAGACCAGCTGCTACTAGGGCCCTGAGTCCTCTCACACAGTGTCTCAACTTCTTTTTAATACGGTCACATTTTCCAATTTGCTGTCATTTTCCTAGGAACCTTTTTTTTTTCTTTCAGATTATTGTGTTCTTTTAGGATTGCCTAGACACTTGTCCCCTCATTCCTATCTGTATTTGTACTGTTCAGCAGGGCCTTGTCTAAATCTAACAGTACAGCTAAAACAGAATCTGCTAATGAACACCTTTAAAAATATAATTAACAAAACCCAATATGTAAAAACCATATCCTTTGACTTGTGCTGTTTCCTCTCTTCCTGGCCATGTAAACTGTCTTTCATTTCTCTTCTTATTCACAGTCTTACTGGGGTGAAAACGCACGTTGTGATAAGCTGCATGAAAGTATAAAATGAAAAACTTTCTTCTCTAGAACAGTTTACAATTCATTATGGAATCCAGCAGGAACCCAAATTGCTGTAATGTAAAGTGGCAGATGATGGGCTTTATTATAGGAGCAGTAAGAAATTGTCGTAAGATCTGGACAGTGTTGAGGTCATTGCAGACTGCAAAGCAGGAACAAGGCTTCAAGGAGGAAGTATATGTGAGGCTGTTCTTCCAGCAATGAGCTTGCTTTCTGCAGACTGAGAAGATTTACCCCAAAGGAGAAAGGTCTGCGGGTTAATGAATTTCTGCTAAGTATCACTGTTGTGGATAGCTCCTGTCAAACAGACATTGAGAAATAGCCACAGGCATTGGCTTGGGTTTGACAAAGGAAGAGGTCACCCCGGGAAATGTGGTTGCTTCCTTTTTTTTTTCTCTCCCAGTGAGCTCCTTTAACACTACCTGAATCTCTCTGAAAATTGGACAAATCGGCCTGTTTTAGTTTCACTCAGAATAGAAATCAATATTGAAAAAATAATTTTCCCATCTATTATGAACAAAAAATGATACCACTGACATGCCTGTTGAGTTGTTTCCTCAATATTGGCTGCAGTTCTTTGCAAGGAAAAATCATTATATATTATTCTTCCTAGGAATAGTATCATCCAACACGTATTTATGGAGCACCTCACATATTCCAGGTATCATGTTATTCGTTGATTATTTTTGGGGTCCCAGTATTTGATTTAAGTATGCTTTATGTACACAAAAGTGCACAGGCTTAGAGAATGTAGCTTTGTAAATGCAAAAATTGCCTGCCCTTGTTCCTTTTATCTATGTATCAAAGACAGAATTAGCATCTTTTCAAACAGTTTTCCTTCATTGTCAATCTCCACCCTCCATCAAATATAAATAAATATTCTGTTTTTTATCGTGCGTTTATTTTAAATATTCTAATTGTTCTTGTAATGTGGATGATACTATACACTTCAGTGTTTTATTTTCAGGCAAAATACTGTTTCTGAGACCCCAGTGAAGTTCCATATATCAGTAATTCCTTTTAATTGCTGCATAATTTTCTCTTGAAGCAATATATTCCACCCCCTTTTACTCATATATTTAGTTTTTCTTTTCTTTATAACTCTGTCTGCCGTATACATTATTGAAAGAGGTACTTTGTGTATTGTGTACATATGTGAGTGTGTACAGGTGTGTGTGTGTGTGTGTGTGTGTAGGTCACAGGCTGACACTGGGTGTCTTTATCAGTCTCTCCCCATCCCTTATTTTGAGACAGTTTATCACTGTCTTAGATCTTACTGATTGGCCAATGAGCCTCTGGCATTCTGTCCAGCTCTGGGATTCCAGATGTAGTCTACACCTGGTTTTTGTACATTACTTCTATATATTTAAACTCAACTCTTCATGCTTGAGTGAGAAACACTTTACTGACCGAGCCATCTCAACAACCCAATCCTTCTAATTCTTCTACTAGCTTTATATATACGTCCACTTGTTTCTTTTGGATCAGTATCTAGAGTTAAATAGGGAATGTGCATTTTTCCCTTTGCAATATACAGCTAGCCCTAGTTCCAAAGTAAGAGAGCACATCTATACATTTATTAGCAATACTTGTGAGGATTGGTAGATGAGCTATGAATGAAAGTTGAGATAAACTAATTACATTGTATACTTCAGGTTTTTCAGTTGTTCTTCATTTCTGTTGTCTATTTTAAATATATCAAGCAATTATCACATTTCTATTTTCTGTTCTCTCCCTTAAAATCTTTCCATATCCCTCTCTTCACTCTCCCTCAAGTTCACATTCCAATATCTTTAGTCCTGTGTGAGATCCAGGAATTGCTTTGGTCACAGCTGTTTCATAGAAAGTCGTCCAATGTCACTTTTTCTGATTTATAGGATCTTATCTTGAGCTGTACATGATTTGAGTGGCATTTATCAAAAAGTCAAAATAAGGACTGCAAGATTCCCAGTGTTCATTTCCTCCTGATTAATGAACCTCAAATTCTATCCACTCATGGAACCTTACATTCTGATTTACTGTTTTCTCCACAGGACCATATTGCTGAGCTCATATTTTCACCACACTATGTTCTACAAAAGGTTACAGCAAAGATGTTGAGCAATTATGGAGTTAGTGGTCTCTGCTTACCTTCTTGTGAGATTGTAGGCATATATTAACTTTTGTCTTACATTTGAAAATAATATGTTTTGGAAATTTTATTCATTCTCAGACTTGGACAGATAAGGCTAAACCAGTTGTTCTGTTATTGCTATAAATCAAAGTCTCCATTGGGTTTTATAATAAGTCTTACCAAGAGTGTAGATGTGATTTATGTCAGATAATCATTACAAATAAACTAAATAGCCACAAATAACCGTGGCACACATAGTTAAATAAAATTATATCTGGCATAATTGCATAACAAACATAATCTATTATGGATTTTTTTTGGTTCTTCAATAGAAGATTTAGATGAGAAACCAATGATAATGAAACTCACATATACTTAGTATATGACATTCTTTCCAAAATATACAAGTGCCACCAAGTCTACTACATGGGTGTCTATGTTCACATTTTTAAACAGCCTCCATAACTGCATCATAAAATAGATCTAATTTTCATATATGTATGTGTAGGAACACCTATGTAACCCCTGGTGTCCAGAAGAGAGCATATGATTCTCTGGAGCAGAAGTCACAGGATGCTGTGAACTTCCTGGAAGGGTGCTGGTGATTGGACTCTGATCTTCTGGAAGAACAGCAAGTGCTCCTAACCATGATGCCCATCTCTCCAGCACCTGTTTCTAATGACAATTTCCACTGAAGCTATAATTAGATGTGATTTAGAGTTCCTACAAGGAAATTAAGGCTGAACCCTGCATTAAAGGATATTTATTTCTATCAGAAAGTATATCCAGCAACTATGAATTTAATCCAGTTTGTTGTCCTTATGGATGCAGGCCTACTAATTTTTTGCTTTCACACAGGTAAGTCCTGCTTTTTCTAGATGAGTTTTTTCCTTCTGAAATAACTGTATTGCAGAATGGTCATCCTTCAAAACATATAGTCAGATCCTGTATTAATGGTAGGTTTCAAGTGTTATGATTTATTAGCATGTCATGTGTGACAGATACAGAATGCAAAATGGCACTATCAAATAATTGTTTATTCTAATTCTTAAAATTAAAATGAGCAATAGCCTTCAGAGTTGACGGTCCTGCAGACCTTGTCTGGACAGGATTACTCCTTCTTCAGATAACCATGCCTCTGGTGGCTTGACATCTGAAGACTAATTGCCCCCTGCTTCTCATGGCCCATGACATCTGAGAGTGAAGATAGCCACTTCCTGTCTGACTGCTTGAGCTGGAACACCATTGTTCACCTTTAAATTGAAATACAATAGTCAGCTAGAGTTGGGTTGAGTCAACCAACGTCTAGAACAGGATTAATGATCTTGACTCTTCCTTGTCCTCAGCTTGTGGTTGCATAGTATAGGCCTTCTCAGCCTTCTGAGTCTCAATGGTCACTTCTTTAAGGTTAATGTATGCTTAAGTGTGTATGAGCATGTGTTGTTTCTATGTTGATAGTGGACACTGCTGAATATGTAAAGTCTGTTACTTTGAACTTTCGGGCAAATCACAACTTACAGTAAGGAAAGATTTTTGTCTTTGCATCTAGATACCAAACGTTTGAAATGCGCAGGTCTGTATCCCATTGTTCACTTCAGTTTCCATTTTACTTTGTGTTACTTTGAAATTAAAAATGATGATAACATATTTATTTACCTATGCTGAAAAGTCAGGAAACCTTGGGGAGAAGGTAAAACTGAACCAAGGAACAATAGGTCTATCCCTAAGGCCAACGGGATGAATTTGTAATGCAACAGTAAGGATTCAGCTTATCTCTGACTTGAAAAGTGTTTGTCTTGGATACTAACTCAGCATCCTGTGATATACGCTACCTGAGTTACCTTTAAAGACAAGCAGAGGATTTGATAAGGCAGGATACCATTATTTCTTAGACATACATATGCTTCCTCTTCACAACGAAAGAGTTGCATACTACCAGGGAGTGGTGCTGACCAAATCTGATGCTGAAAAAAAGAACAAAATCCAACCTAAGGAGCTTGCTTTGGATGTGATTCACTGCTCCGCAGCTAAGGAGGGAACATTTCCTTAGAACGTGAAGAAAGCACAGGGCACTTCTAAATGGATGATACATCAAACAATGATTTTGAAGTACCCATAATTCTTTAACCAAATGTAAAAATAATAAAATGTGGGTGTGCATGGAGGCGGGGGAAGTTCTATGGGAAATATTGCTGGCTTAAATGATACTTAGGAGTTATAAGAGTTCTCAGAGCTCAGTGTGCTTCCAATAAAATAGGATATATCAGATTTCTTCTTCTGTTTTCAGCCTATGTAAGATTTTATAAAAACATGGAAACATGACTATAAGGCATAAGACAAAAAATAAAAAAGCAAAAACAAAAAAAATATAAAGGGCACTTGTTTCCGCATTAGATATGAACTAAATATTAAATATCAAACATATAAAATATCCAAATGCAGCAAGTATCTGTGATTTGTGTGTGTCTGTGTGTGTGTGTGTGTGAAGAGAGAAAAAAGGAAGAAAGAAGGGAATAGACAAAGACAGCTAGAGATAAAGAGACAGAGAAAGAAACAGAGACAGAGCAAGAAATAGAGACAGAGACAGAGAGGGACAAAGAACAACTTGTGAAAGTCAGTTCTCTCCAACCATGTGGGTCTTGGGGTCTGACCTTATATAGTCAGGCTTGGTGAGGCCTTTACTGTCACTGCCTGGTTGAATACAGCTCAAATTCATCCAATCATTAGCCTTCCAAACTATCAAAAAAGCATGTGAGTCAAAGGTATTTAATTTCTTATTTAGATGCACAAAGTGACTAGTTTTAATATCAATTCACTTAATATACTATTCAATCGATGCATTTTTAAGCAACAAATATACATACATATATGGTGCATATATTATCCTAATTGTCACACAAAAATGCATACAGACATATGTTGACCCCACAGAAGTTTATAACCCAGCTGTGGAGTTGAGAATATTAGATATGCATATATGCATATAGAGAGAATTATAAAAGAAAGTGAGTATTTATGAATGGGCTTGTCCCATTCACAAAATACTTACAGGAATGAGTTGTGCCTTCTGTAAGACAAAGGGCTGATGTTGTCACTGAAGATAAAGAGCTAAGAAAGCATCAAACATTCCTGAGGCTACAGGACTAATGGTTGACCTGGATGAAATAAACAGGTTCTGTGTGGGGTGATGAGAAGAGGAAGGGTTTGAGAAGCAGACCTGCAGGGTTGAGAAATACAAATTTTATCACATGAGCAATAAGGGAAGCTTACAGAATTTTGAGCAGAGTATTCCCTGAATGTTCTTTTGGACATAAGATCTACGTGAAACAGTGTGAGTTTCAGAGAAACGATAGCAGTAAATCAGGATGGTGAATAGTCATCAGATGTGATGTTCTAAAGGTCAGAAGTAATGGTCAAAGCCAAGTGCACAGACTTGTGCAGCTCATGGAATGATCTGAATCTTGGCCATGCTCTCATTCCACAAAGACTTGCTCAGTCTTCATCTTTGTCCCCTGAACCACGGAGGATTGGAGTTCCCTAGACTATTTTTTATACTGATTTCCTGCTCTTCTGAATGTTGGACTATACTGGAAAATTTAGGAATTTAGGAAGCGAGCCTTTTACTTCTTAACCCTGGTTAATCAAGATCACCATTGCTGGAAGCCAAGGCACTATATACCTGGAAGGCGTGTCGGACTGTTGAATAGTAGAGACTTGCCTTGAGAATCTTACCTAAGGGCTTGAATGGTACATACAAGAACATGATGGACAGAAATCCAAATCCTTTCTTACACATTCTCATTTATAACCAAATCAGGACAAGGAAGATGTACCAAGCCCCCAGTCAGCTCCACTCAAAGAAGTGGGGCCTGGAAGGAAGATCCTGCAGATCCTGCACCCTCTGCATCTTCGTCTGTTTAGGAAAGAAGGCTTTCCTTCTCTTTATTTCACATTCCCTTTCTCATTTCTCTTGTCTTTCCTCTTTCCTTTTACCCTCTCTGTTATCTTCCTTGTTTCCTCACAATATTTCAGGTTTACTTTTTAAGGAAATATATTTTTCAGTTTCCCTGAACAAAAGATTGAGCATGCAGTACTGGTTTCTGGTTGTCACAGCATCTCACATCTCTTAGCAAGAACAGAATGTTCCTTTCAGAAGCCCAAAGGTGGAGCTGTTGTAAAAGGAAAGTCAGTCACACTGGAGGGGCTACCAACACCAGCAAGCCACACACACCCTCACCAACACATCCATGCTGAGACTGCACGGAGGGGATGCAGATCCCAGAGGCTTTGCTTCCAAAATATAAACATTGCCCCCGCTTTTTTCCCAGTGAGAAATAAAAATCCTGATTACAGCAGATGCATTACTGCCAAATTGTGCAAAATAGCACAAGTATTAAGTGTCTGCTTAACCCCCTTTAATTGTTAATTCCATGCACTTTAGTAGATTCCAGTATTATCAAAATAACTGCAGGGAGAAAGGATTGAAATTCATTTCAGTTCATTAATACCACCATTTATCAGCATAATGTCCTATAGATAATGATCAGAGGGTCATTCTATTTTCCCCATTTCTGAACTGCTGTATAGTGTGCTGAAAAGCCACAAGAGCACTTGCGTTTCCCTGGGAAAATCTTCAACAAATGTCTCTCACGACAGGGAGACAACTGGCCTCTGCCTCTGCCTACCGTGACTTCTTACTATTTTGCATAGAAGCAGTGTTTCTCTTTTAAGATCGTGACATTGTATTTTCCTTTTCACTTCCTGAAAAGCAACAAGCTTTAAAAGTCCATTTTGTGGGAAGAAAAATATTCAGGACCTACAGAGCTGTCTGAATGTGGTGGGGGGATTGACAGGAGGTTGGTTTTGGCCAGAGGTAACAGCCTTGCCTAGCATGCAGAGAGCTCTGAATCCAATGCTGTGGGGTGTGGGGGTAGGGAAAGAACGAGACAGACAGAGGGGAGAGAGCCCTCCCTGTGGAATCATTTGCCTGCTTCTTTGTCTGTATCCCTGAAGCCAAGGTCTTCTGACTGATGTCTCAAACCAAGTAAACAATTGAGCTAATTTCAGCACATCCTCGTTTACTCTCAAAATATGACTTCACCCTTGTCACTGTAGTGTTTGCTTCTGACTGTGACTTGCTGAAACGATCAGGGACAAAGTAACTGGGGATGCTTTATGCCCCAGAGACAAAAAGGTATTGATCGTTTTTTGCCTCTGGAAAAACAAGTTTCTAATAATTTCCAGATATGCTGTAGATTGCCCTGCTGCCTTTAATTAAAGCATGCCGCAGACAGAAACCGGGGGCCCACCGGCCTTAATGGATCCTAACACCTGATTTTCAAACTGGCCTGTGTGTGCTCAGTCTGGTGAGTGTACGTGTGTGTTCTCATTGCTGGTGTGTGTGTGTGTGTGTGTGTGTGTGTGTGTGTGTGTGTGTGTGTGTCGTCTCAGTGCTTGAGTGCATGTGTGTCTGTCTGTGTGGGTATGTGTGTATGCTCTCAAAGCTAGTGTGTGTGTCTTCTCAGTGTGCCTGTGGATGTGTGTGTTTTCTGTGCTGCTGCAATTGGTGTGTGTGTTCTTAGTGTTAGGGTACGTGTGTGTGTGTGTGGTTTTCAGTGCTCGTGTGTGTATTCTCAATGTGCTGTGAATGTGTGTGTGTGTGTTTGTGCTGCTGCTGCAGCTCATGTATGTGTGTGTGTGTTTCCTGTGGACTATGATGCCTGTGCTCAGGCTTATGAGTTTATTCTTGGCTTTGCTGCAGACAACACTTAAATGTAGGTGTCTAGGGAATAGTTAAACAGGTATGAGGCTGAGTCTGGTCAACCTTGCCCTCCCTATCACACAGGCCACCAAGATTTCTGGTGCAGGCTGCAGTCTCTAAAGTGGTTTTATTTGCAAAGTTTTTGGTCCTGTATAAAATAGAGCTTAGGGGAACTAAAGAGACTTCTCAGTGGTTTAAGAGCACACATTGCTCTTCCAGAGTCCCAGCATACTAGGTGGCTCATAACCACCAATAACTCCCACTCGAGGGGATCCATTCCTCTGAGCTACATGATCACCTGCACATGTACACACAGAGCCAAACAACAGACATAATACACATAATTAAACATAATATTTTCTTATAGAAAGAAAGAGGGATTAAAATGGAGGGACCAAAGCAAAAGATGTTAAAGCAAACACCTTGACAAGAAATAGGTACCAAATGCAGAAAGGAAGCATTCTCTTTCTACCACACTAGCTCTTGAGCCAGTAAAGTTCCCTCCTTCTTGTTCTCTTCTGGCTACTCCAAAAGCCACATCAGTGCATGCCCCTGGAGCCCTTCCTCTGAACAGCTCTGGTCCTGTGTTCTGTTCTTCCCTTTCAGATGCTGCAGGTCGTGCAGACATCTCTGAAGCTTTTGCCATCTGGAGCTGTCTGACTGAAACTCTGCTGTGTGGGCTGAGGCTCTCTGGCACTGTCATCTCCAAACATATTCATTACTTCCTCTGTCTGGGATTCATTGTATCTCCTGTCCTTTGATGATTCGGGGCAGGAGCAACTTGTTTTGCCACCGAATGAGTGCTAAGGAGAGCTCTTGGCATGAAGCCTAGTAAGAAAAGGTAGGTATTGCAGGAGACACCTCCCTCAGTAGGGAAAAGCTTCAGGCTACAGAGTCTACTGGTATATGGAATGCAGGGCACTTGGTGGGCTGGGACACCTCCTCCCTCCCTAGTGCTGTGTCATGCAATGTAATGCAACCTTCTTCCTCTCTCCAGTGTAATAGCACAGCTAATGCCTCAGGTCTTACAACCTCTCAAGTCATTGTCATGTTAGTCCCTTCTGTGGACCGGGGACTCATTCAAATGAGGGTGCTGGTCTTTCAGTGGGCCGATGGATGTTCCGTAAAAATCCTTTCTCAACAAAATGGTAAACCTGCGAAAAAGTCTTTAGGAGAATATCTCTGTAATCCATCTTGAACAGAGAAATGCATTTGCACGTCTATGTCTGCAGAACTATCCTTGGGGTATGTACCTTTTAACCTAGTTTCAGCTAACTGCATGGCTCTGTGTGACCTTGCAGTAACTCTAGTTTTGAATTCTCAAGTCAGGGATCCATAGTAGATGAAGGTGTCCACAGTGTGAAAGTTAGGAGCATCGCTCAGTGACTGGAGTGGCATCTAACAGACACTGGGCGAGAGATCAAGGAAGATTTCACTCCCTTTTTCTTTAAGCTTTTAAGTTTTACTTTCTCGACACCTTCATTGTAGAGCGGCTTCTTTGATTATGGCTGCCCTTGAATGGGTAGTATTAATGAATGAGGGGCCAGTGATGTGTTTCCTACCCTCTGACAGACTCTGCATTGCATGTGTCTGCTATAATGGACAAGTAGAAAAAGAGAACCAAAAGGATTGTAGAGGTCAGACATGGTCCAGGAGGCATCATTAGTCACATGTAAGAAATAAACATGTATTCCCATTAATCCCCTCAAATTCTCCAGTTCGTGTGGATCCATGTGCTTGTCATGGTGAAATGCAGTGAGGACAAAAGAAATTAACTCCATGAGAGTCTGCCGAATGTCATGTTTGTTAGTGTGTCCTGAATCTCTGTGATAACATCTATCACAGGGGCACATGGCAGCGCTCTCTCTCTCTCTCTCGACATTTTACACATAAAGAAACTGAAGCTCAGATGGTTAAAGGGTTTGACTTGGGGTAAGAAAGTATAAACAGACCACAGGACTCTGTGATGGGAAAGCAATAATAAAATGCATATGGATCTTTGGAGTCTCAGCGTGTGTGTGTTGGCAAGTGTACAGGTGTGACCCCCCAAGTGTCCTCAGCAGGGAATGATTAAAATCTCCACCTATCACCATAATTCTTAACCTGTGGGTCATGCCCTCTGGGTATCACATATCAGCTCTTCTGCACATTGTATATTACAATACAATTCATAACAGTAGCAAACTTACAGTCATGAAGCACTGATGAAATAATTCTATGGTTGGGGATCACCCCAGCATGAGGGACTGTATGAAAGGGTTGCAGCATTAGGCAGGCTGAAAAGAATTAGCTATCAGTCAGAAGGCAGGGATGTTGAGACATAATGAGGTAGATATGCTTGGAGAACTCTGTGGTACCCTGGGAGTGTCAGGAACAGAGAAGGGTAAAGTGCCTCCTGAATCTGGCACAAATCGGCAAAGGACCCCATAAGACTAAGCGAAGTGGAGGTCAGTTCTCCCACATCCTTCTCCAAGCATCGTTTTTGAAGTACAATAAAATGGTTTTGCCCTAATCTTAGCTAACTCTTTCTTAGAAAAAAGAATTTATAGTGAATGGGGAAATAGAAGGGTAAGTTACCAACGCCTTCCTAAATAGAAGGGATCCAGTCAGGATTTAAAATGTCATTAAATTTTCAGAAAAGATGGAGAGAAAGTGAAGCGCCTAATGTTGAATTATTATTATTTTTTAATCTCTATTCTCATTCTGTGTGCTCTTAAGAAAGAGATGGGTCAGTGCCCTCAAAGGTAAAGGGAATAGAAGAAAAGCGCAGTGAAGCACTCAGGCAGATAAATAAAACATGCAAGAGTATAAATGGTGCTTTCTGAGCAATGGGATCCCAAATGCCCGTCGTGGCATTGAGATTTATATGTCTGAATATCACAGATGCTCGCTTGCTTTATTCATGCCTCGAAGAGAGAGAGGCAGGTGCCTGACCACTAGTATATCATTAAATCCGTAGAGAAGAAGCATGGCTCTGAAGACAGGATTTATATGTTCATGAACTCACACCTCACATACACACAAATGCACAAATTATATCAGTAAATCATTACGGAAGAATCACTGTTAAAGACATGGAACACACATATATCAACACACCATATACATACACACACCGTGCACACACACTAGAGAGAGAGAGGGAGGCTGGTGCTTAACCACCAGTACCTGCCATTAAACCATTATAGAAGCATCATGGCTAGAAAGGCAGGACTGAGAAATATGCATGTACATGTAAATCACAGACACAAATAAACACACATATGTATGTATCATACATGTATACACGTTATTTAAATGTACCAATGTTAGAAAGATAGGACTTACATATTTACATGCACAATACACATGCGCCGTACACACACATACATGTCATTAAACCATAATAAACATGCCATTGTTAAAGAAACATGCACAGACACCCACATAGATATATACAAGCATTTACAAAACATACAGACATACTTATACCATATCAAACACATACATATCACAGACACGCACAGAGCACATACATACACCCACACACACTGGCATGTACATACGCCCACACATGTATTCATATTTATACACTCCAATCTCAAGGACTTAGCTCTTAATTCAAAAACATGGAAGCAACACCAAGTGAACTCAGCAAGTTATATTTATATGTGTGTTTAACAAAAATAATTATTTTTTGGAAAGAGTTGGAAGGGGGAAAAGTGGAACGGACAATATGTTAATACAGCACTCATTTATGGAATTATCAAAAATAAATGTAAAACTGTTGCCAAGGTGCACCCGCACAAACATACACAGCTTCAGAGGTGTGAGCCCAATCCCCAACCCTGTGAAGGAGGCCTCCTGCTGTCTCACAGGGAAGTCCTACAGGACACATGCTGTAGAGTCTGGCTTCGCGACTGCTGCCTGGGTACCACCAGCAGGCACATTCTGAGGTCTCATGTGGCAGCGTTTCTAGATGGGGCTGTGAGGTTATCAGCTGCTAACGTAAAGAGAGAATTATCTGTAATCAAATGCATTTACCTATCATTGTGCCGGGAAAATAGGTTTCCTTTTTGAAAAATGTTACTGTTCACCGGCATATTCTTTGCCTTCCAATCCCTTGGGTACCACAAACTTGATGTGAGACTTGCCTGCCCCTCCTTTTTGGCAATTAGAATGTCAAGGTGCCCAAGAAAACAGTGGGTCTGGCAGGATGCTACTCATGAGTGCAGGGTGCCTGGGCCTGGCATCCAGCGCCCCAGCTTATTTTGAAAACATTCATTGGAGCTAAAATGGTAAATCTGTATTTATCTTCTTAAAATGCTCCCAAATGGGGGGGGGGGAGGGAAAAAGAGCTTTGGTTCAGAAAGCATAGAGACCAGAAAGAAGAAGGAAGCAAAATCTGCTTCTCCCAATAATTTATCTTCTTTGATACCTCCCAGTGGGCATTGGGCACACTTACAGTCTGTGTTTTGAAAGAGAAAATGAATATTTCATTTAACCAGCTGTATTCCAGAGTATGCAACCATCCAGAGCTCTGTTTCTGAGAGCCAGAGAGTGCACTGCTCCTTGTCAGGTTTAAGTCTGCAAAGAAACTGGTTGTCTAAAGAGATGTGGTGGTCTCCACCTTGGAATATCCTAGCACTCACTACTTCTGGCATCTCCACTAGCTTTACCCCTTCTATGTGGCGTTCATATTATTTTAATTACTGTGTGTACTACCTAGGAAGACCTTTCACCATCTCATATTTCAATGCTTTTCCAAAGGGAAGCAATCTGATCAGCAAGAAAACGTGGAATGTATGAAGGATTATTAGACGTTAATGAGACCTTGGATTCCCCCCAAGGAATAATACAGTGTTGACAATGAGCTCCTAATGCAATCCTAATGTGATAATATTTTTATGGATTTGCAAATCATTGTTTCTCAATAGGATCTGAATGAAAAACAACACTATCAGTTTTTTAGTTTTGTTCTTTTGTTTGAAGTTGTTCACTCCATCTTGTTTTCTTATTATCAGTGTATACAGATCTAATAAGATGGCCCACCTTGTAAAGACACAGGCTGCAGAGTCTGATGACCTGAGGTGAAGGCGCAGCAACACCCTACACTAAGCCCAGCATTCTCTGACCATGATACCACAGGATCCCTTCTGTTCAGTAACTTGCATTCTGGTCCAACCTAGCTTTTAATCTGACATGGTTCATAACCCAAATTATTGTGGGCATGTAGTGTCTCCCTTCTATATGGTCTATCTATCTATCTATCTATCTATCTATCTATCTATCTATCTATCTATCTATCATCTATCTATCTATCATCTATCTATCTATATTTCTGATACTTTCACTACAGGGAAGATGGAATATTAGCATGGTAGAAGAAGAACCTTATTCAATATTTGATACTGCCACATTTTCTAACAAATTAAGAAAAGATCCAAAAAGTCAAGTTCAGAAGTAATTGAATTTCAGTGTTAGACATAAGGTGAATATCATGATAGAACCTGTATGAGTCCCTTGGTTCAAACTACAGCAAAACACCTCTCTCTATCTCAGAGACAGGGACAGAAAGACAGACATGGGGGTTAGATGAGACATCGACTATGATTATGATATGCAGACTTGGAGATTAAAGCTTCTTTTCTTCTATTGTGCATCCTTGGTCATATTTTCTCATACAGATTAAGGATCATTTCAAAAATAAATGGGACTCTGAGCCTAGCTCTGCTGCCCGTATTTTCACATTCAAAGGGCAACAGTTTCAGTTATTTATTCAGTATCAAGTTCAAAACTCCAGTTAAGGATGCTGAGAGCAAGCTTTTTTTTTTCACTATAGAACCCAGACAATAAGCTGAGGCTAGTACTCTGGAAACCAATGAGAAAGGAGGGAGAAGCCAGGTCTAGAAGAGTCTAGACTGGAGCCCGATTCACGCTAGCACTGTTGACAGCACCCAGCTGAGTCCTGCTTTTAGAACATCAGCTCACAGTTCAGTCCATTATTTGATGCTTCCTGATTCCTGAAACGTCTTAGATCTTAGTGTTTTCAGGAAGAAAACATCACCCTCATGCATAAATAGCTTTCTTGCATGATTTAATATCTAAGCAAACTATTTCCCCAAATTTCATTAAAGGAGTTTGGTTACCTAGAAACTGTCTCTCTGAGTCTTATATGCAATAATCCATCACACTCAGTTTTTCATTAAACTGCCTATAATTGTCCAGGTGTGAGAGGACCTACACCAAATAACAACTGAATTTGGTTTCCATTGAACCCTATTAGAGCAAAGGCAGTCCCTCTCACTGTTGGGGTATGTCCCCTATAAGCATGTTCATAGCCTGGCTCAGTATGCAAGCCTGAGCCAAAGCCAAGAGAAAGCCATCCCACTGTCCAGGTGAGTCTGATAGAATGTCCCTACAAACAGCTCCTTAGGCTTCGTTAAACCAGCCTGTCCTATCAATACGATTGTGCCAATGTTACTAAAGAGAGGTTATACATGCTCATACTGTAAAGCCACCATTGCTGCAAAGATAAAACAACCGTGAGATGGTGACCTTCGAAGACTCTGCTCAGGGCAGGTTACACACAGCATGCGCTGATGAAAGGCACTGGGACACAGACTCTGGGGCTTGAAAGCAGTTTGGGGAAGCAGAATATGAAGGCCTGGAGGTATTTGTCTGCTCTGGTAAGACATTCCAGGAGCTTATCTGAGATTGCTCTTCACTACTCACCATGGTATGGGACAGACCACAGCATGCTTGCCATTTTTCTTCTCTTCATCCTGCCATCTTTTTCAATCCAGGGTGTCTACGGACATAAAAAACTAAAACATTTTAACTTGACAAAAGGATGTAATGTGTTTCAAATACTCTGTTATCAAGCATTCCCACTTATTTTGAATCAAGGTAACCTTTTTTTCAAGTCTCGAACAAAATCTCAAAGATTTTTATGAACCAAATATCCTATCCTTTTTAACTCTGTGAATTGTGGCATCCAGACTCTAACAAGGGGCCTCTTCTCTTGGGCTGTTAGGTCCTGCACCCTTGTATATAAATGTCTGGCTTTGTGAGGGTGGGTGGAAGGTGTCTGGAGAGCATCTGCTTTAACATCCTAGTTAGGAGGCCATGAGAACACAGGCTAGGGCAGTGTTTCTTCAACCTATGGATCAAGACTCCTTTGGGGGACAAACAACCCTTTTACAGGGGTCATCTAAGACTATCTGCTTATCAGATATTCATAGTATGATTTATAAAATTATAGTTATGTAGTAGCAATTAAATTAATTGAATGGTTTATGATTGGGGGTCACCACAACCTGAGGAACCATAGTAAGGGCTCTCGGGATTAGGGAGGGTGATAACCATTGGACTAGGGGGTACAAAGTGAGGCCAGAGCTCAGGGGCAGGGAGAACATTTATACACACCAAGCATGAGGAAAATTCTAAACTTTTTAGAGACTCAGAACATAATGCCGGAAACCCAGAAATTGGGGAGATGGTTGTAAAACTGGTCACCCCACTGCTTTTGATATTAGCTTGACAAAGGGAATGTGAGGAGGAAAGATGGGTTGCATGTACTGTTGGTGCATTTTCCTTTGTTTGCACTCACACAGTAGAGGGTTAACATGCTGCAGAGTCCACGTGAAGATTTAACGTCTGTAAACATCTCTGGGAAAGGAGCACCATCATTTCATGGCATGTCCAGTAGGTCAGGGAAAGGCAATGGAGTGAGATTCCTTGGCTCAAATTCCCTGTAGGATTTTATTAAAATGTGTTAAGGCAGATACACTATTCATAATAGACAAGGTTTCTCTTGAATTCCAGAAAATATCTTTTTACCAGGCATTCATGTGGGTATATATTTGGCTGATTATGGAAGTGTGACTTCTGATATAACCCTCAACTTATTCAAGGCTCAGTTTTTGCATAAGTAAAAAAAGACTTGAAAGAAATAACACTGATGATTCTTGACCAGCTCTGACATCCTGAGAGTCGGTCTCCATCATGCTTTGGCCACTTCAAACACAGAGACTCTTGTCCAATTACAAGAGAAAAGCCCCTTTCAACCCTTGACTGTGGGACCCATAGGGTATTGAGTTCAAGGAGTAACAACAGTCTCCTGCAAGTAGACCCCAAAGTGATCAAAAGGGGTGAAAAACAGTAAGATTTTCCTTGTCAATAGTACAAGTCTGTGTCAAGGGTTCTTGTGTTACTAAGGACAGTCTAAAAATTTTAAGTGACTTGCACTTAAAAGCCCACATTGCTTTCATCCCACTGAGCGAAATGGATCCAAAGATGAAAGCCCCACTTTTTAATACTGTCACAGATCCAAATTAAGGAGAGGTGTCTGCAGAAGCCTTTGATTATAGATCATAAAATCTCCAGCTTATATCAGACACTGTAAAATTGCTCGGTGACAAATGAAATGCCCGCACACTAAATATATCTTTTAAGCACATCGCAGTTTGGTGCGTTTATCTCTGCAATACAATAGGACTTCTGCAGGTCGCAGGTACAAGGTCAGAAGCGCTGATTTTACTGGGCTTGGAGTGTAACACTTAATGGTCGATTATTTGAGGACATAGAGTAGAGGCTTGGAGCAAATATACAGATGATATTTCATGTGGAAACTTCAGAAGGCAACAGGCCAGCCATATTTAGAAGTAAAGATAGACCAAACTCAGCATGTGCACACATGGCTCAGAAACCACAGAGGCCCACCAGGACTAAGCTTCATGACCATAGTTTGCAGCTGTGGAGCACTTTGTAGTCAAAGATCCTTTACACCAGCTTTCATTTGATCTTTTTGGCGACATGGTGAAGTGGGCAAGGCAGGAATTATGTCCTCCATTTTATAGCACAGGAAACTGGACTCAGAGAGGTTAAGTGACTAGGCCAAGGTCACCCAGATGGCTTCCAACACAACCATAGGGATTGAATAAACACCTGATGACTTCAAGCTCAGGAATTGATTTTTTTTTTACAGTGAGCACAAAAGATGACAATGTCTATTCATCCAGGACCCAGTCATTTTTAGCTCTATAGTCTGAACTCTAGAGTGAGGCAAGACAATGGAGTAGGCATTTGGAAGAGCTATTTTGTCCTTTCCTTACCGTTTCCCACATGATAGGAGTGATGCAGGTATATCTCAAAAATGACAGACTAAAATGTCCCAGTTGGATGACTAATGAGGGTGGTTTCTCAACAAGGTTCGGTGAGAAGAGAGAGCAGGATACAAGCAATCTTAAAATACATGAGTGACAGGCAGAGAAACGGGCACACTGGGATAAACTGGCATACCAGAAGCATACTTTTCAATGTTACTTTCTAATAAAGGTTAATCTGCCTTTCCCTCCTCCATCCAGTCCACAGTCACCTGTCCATCAGTTAGTGATCCGACTTTGCCTGTTGCTGTTTCTTAGATGCTGAAGGGAACTTCAGGCAAATGAAATGAAATCTCCCAGTCCTCCCTCCCACTCCAAATGGGCATGGCCAGTCCTGTCCCTAACTCTCTACAATCCTTCTTTTGCACTGTACTCAACAAGTTAGCAAATCCAGTCTACCTGTAGAGTGGAAGCAGAATCTCTCAGATCCAGACTGTCTTGGCTTGCAAAACAGAATGGGCAATAAGGAACCAACTATGGATACAAATTATGATTGAAACTACCAGCAATATAGCAGAGGAATCCTTTTCCACTATTGAGCTCAGTCAGGGCACCAAGCTAGGTGTCACTCAGTTTCCACAGTCAGCAAGGAGGAATCCCAAGAGCAAAAGGAATAAGATCTAGCCATCCTCGTTACCAGAACATTTGCTCTCCCTTTCCCTCTTTCCACACAAACTGAAGGTCACATTTAACGCAGAAGGTGGAAGCTATTGCATGATTTCCTTTTTCTCATTGTTAATCTCTGGTCCATACATTCTCAGGACCTAAGGAATAGGTTACAACCTATGAGTGACTTATTGGGACCAGTCTGACATCTGACTTCTGAGAAGTGTAGCAGCTAGTGCTCAAACCAGGTGGGTAGTAAGAGGAAGAGTGAGCTGTGTCTAGTAAAACACCTGCACTCAGTGATCTACTATTGTCTGTACATTTTCAAGCATCAAGAAACAAATTCTTCCTGCAAGTTTTGTGTTGTATTTTCAAGCTAAAGACAGGGCAGAGTGTGGAAATGTTTTGATTTCTAGGCATAACTGAAGAGATGTAGCCTCTCTGTCTTCCTTCTGACAACCCTCGGGCTGCTGTTTGTCTTCACTGGAGGAACTCTGAGGACCCAGGCAAGGAGGATGTGGTCCAGGTGATTAATAAAGGACTTCAAAATTCAGCAGGCAGCCAGGAAGGCAGTGGGAATACCTGTCCTGAGAGCGTTGGATATGGAAGCAGACCTCCTCTCAGGGAAGAGACGACAGTATCTCTGCCAGAATGGTCTCTGTCACAGTAGCACTGGGATCCTCCTCGTGGGAGTGAATTTTGCTCCTCCATCATCCTTGTGAGTCTGTTTTCTACTGAAGCAAATGCGGTCAAAGCAAGAGAGGAAGATGACAGAAAGAACATAAATAAATGCATTGCCTCAAAAGCAAATGCACTCACTGGAACGGAGTTGCAGAAGAACTCTGTTGTCTGCCTGAGGTGATGCCTTATGGGAAGCAGTGAGAGACTAGAGAGGTGTGTTGTTCCTATGCTTGGGACTAGAAACCAAAGTCTGAAAGGAAGCTGTGAGTCACCGAGAGAGGGCAGTGTTGGTACATCTAATGCAGGAGCGGGGTGCTCACAGGCAGAGCAGCAGGTTTTTTTCTGTTCAAAATTTATGAATTCTTATTGTTGTTGCCCCCACCTATGCTCCCCCACATCTACATTTCTCTTAGAAGTTTGGTCTGACCCCCCCCCCCCCGCTTCAAAAAAGAAACCCTAAGGAAACACCTACTAAGGTCCTAGGAAAGATTTAACCCAGATCATGAAGAATGGAAAACAAACCAAATCCGGCAAGGAGAAGAAAAAAAAATGACAAATTACTTGTTATCAAATGAAATCATTTCAATCAAAAGCATTTTTTTAATGAATGAACTTGCTTCTTTATTCGAATCTAGCTTTAGCAAGAAGATGAAAGAGATTTATGACCTGTGTCTCTTCGAGCTTGATGCCACAAACCTGCATGTTCTCATTAATAGTCACTTCCTCATCAAGAGGAGGCTTTTGTGCAGACAGTGTGTGTTGCTTTCACAGCTTTCTTGGAGGAAATCTTATTTTTTAGAAGTTGGATGCCTTGTCTAGAGGCACGATGTGTTGTATATGTGTTAAATTAGGGCCTAGGGATTAGGGGCTCTTGTTTGTTTATGTATCTCAAATACCCCAAACTTACCTGGACCCTGTATTCCAACTTCCAATGATTTGGTTGTTCTTTTGAGGTGGGGAATAACAGACAAAGACAAAGAAAAATCTCTAACCATTTGATTGGTGTGGGTTAAGGTCAAATTTTGCACATGTAAAAATGGCTAGCTTCACAGAGAGACTCAGTGGGGACTTAGGACAATTACATACTCAGTTTAAGCAATGATGTTCACTAGCTGAGCAATGTAAAAATAAAATAAATAAATGTAATCATTCGTTCACTAGCAGGAACAAGATGTTTGGCTCCTCTTTATGGAGTAATTTCTGTTTGATTGTTTGCTGAGTACATAGATCCTAGCCTGTGTTTGAACATATATTTAGACAAACGAGGAAACCATCAAGTAAGAATGAATGAAAGCTTCAATAAAAAAAAATGAATATTTTTGTCACGAAATTATTCAACAACCAACATGTGGGTATTATGTAGCCAAAGATAAGTAACAAGGTATGTTTGAGAAATGCTTTCAATGTGGGTTTAACACTTAGAAAATGCTGAATTACATTAACCATTTGGGACTCCCATAACTGTAGGCCCATATCCCTCTTTCCATGCCATGGGACTTGGGTACTTCAGGATGCATACTCTTGGCCTCTGCAACGTTGTATTACTAGACAGAGACAATTTCCGTGTTGACTGATTTGATTCTCAAGATATCTTCTTTTCGGGGTGTATTTATCTTTTTTACATTGAACCATCCTGTCTTAGTATTTCTCAGTCCAAGTTTGCCCTCCTTTGCCTGCTTTGTCCCTCAACATTCCCAAATGAGAATGTCATCGAACTTGCACATGGATGGTTTAGTTCTATAGTTTCTAATTAGGTAAATCCACCTACTACTGTGCCATCCAATGACATCTATATAGCAAACACCTAACATTTACAGCTGACTCTGGCCTGCCCTCTCATCCTCTACTTATGATTTGTACAGTGCTAACCATATCATCATATGTATGGCTCATCGACATTTTAAATTATGATAATCCAAATGTTAATCTTAATTTTCCATCACCCAAAGTGCCCACCCCCAAATCTTATCTAGAAAGGCAACTGCCATCAGCTATCTGCTACATTTAATACTACCTCTGTCATGCTCAGCTCCACCCATCTTACAAAATGTAACTCTGCACATGCGTGACCTGATGTGTTCATGCATTAGTGCAGTGCAAGTGAACATATCTCTCTTTGTTTTTACTGCTGTACACCCAAGCCACTACACCTCTTACCTGAATTACTTAAAGTGTCTTTAGTATTCTCTCAGTTCATATAATTAGCCCCTCCAATTCACCCATCATAGACTCATCTATGCTTATATTCCTGGGGAAAAAAAAAGATCTCTTTGTCTCCTACTCAGTTTCCTAAAGCTGTTTGGGCTTGCACTGAACTTACTTGCTTTATTTTTTCCTAATTCAGGATGTCTGCATATGCTATTCCCTTTGTTCTTCGCATTTTTGACTCATTCATAGCCTTCCTATGCAGGTTGAAATGTCAGCTCTGCTCAGAGACTTTCCTGAGTTCTGTGCATGACAAGCTCCTTCCCTGGTCATTATCTCTAGGATCTGCTTTTCTTTCTTGGTTTACTTCATGAAGGCGAAACATATCTATTTCATTCACCAAGATAACCCAGTGTCTGGTGATGCTTGTCACATCTTAGTACCTCCACGAAAATGTATTGAAGGAAGACTTTTCTTAAAGCAAGGAATGAGTTGACTTTTTATCTAAAGTGGAATGGCTACTTTCACAGACAGACTTTGAAAAGGGTAAATTCACTTAATAAACTAGTTATGGCTCCCTGCTGTCCACACACAAAGCCCTGTAAAAATTAAATAGCTTTTGTCATGTGTGGGTACTTCAGAATACAAACTCTCCCTTCTTTGTCAGTCTAAAGACAAGCTGCTTATATGGAGAGAGTAAAAATTACTTAAAGATGCTTCCTCCAGTGAAAACACACTTCCTAATCTTTACCAAATAGCCAGCAACTGGGGAACAGGTATTCAAGCACCTAAAACGTATGGAGGCTATCTTGTACAATTATCATAGATGTATTGGAGCAAATAACACTTAGTCAACCCTGAAGCAAAATTATTAATTCAAAACTCACATCAGTAATGTAACAAGAACATTTGATTCAAATAGTACTTATCTGACTGGCCATACATTTTGGTGGCCATCCCTGTGCTCTTAGGATTTTGGACTTTGTCTGAGTTTTGCCATGTATGGCCCCAAATGGTGTGCTGTCCCATGAGTTTATACACACACCAGACTTCCTAAACATCTGGTTGGTCTAATTGGATAAAGATAAATAATAAGAACTGGGGTTAAAATATTAAGGATTCATACTAGACTTGATCCAAACAGTGAAAATTTCAAGATAAATAGAAATATATTGAAAGGGAAACAAAACAGAAGGCACTGTCTATTGCACTCAGTGGACACCAATCATGTTCTAGGAGATCAAACTTAACTGTTCTATGCTACATTACTGGTAGATGGAAGATTGCATTAGAAAGAGTCCACTTCACGAAAATGAGCAAGGTTAAGCAATAATAAATATAAATGAGAACACCAAAGCTCCTGACCCAGGTGGCTAGTAGGTTAAAACAATACACATATGCACTGCATAGTTAGCAATCTGAACAACTTTTTCACATCAAGTCATGTATCACTCCATTATAAGTAGATACAGATAAATAACTTTGATTCTGAAGAAACAGTACCCAAACAGTAACTCATAGTTTTTAGATATATAAGAATGTAGTGTTCAAAGTATGTCCTCTAGGACAACTCTAGAAATGGTTAAAGTAAGCAGGGTATCTTGGTGGTACATGTTTCTCTTACAAGGAGCTCACATCTCTCCTCTTCCTCGTGTCCTGAACAACAGCTATCAGGAGACTCTAGGGACACTATCATCCATGTGGTCAACTTTCCAACCCTCTATTCCTACCTCCCACCTCTTAAGGATGACTCTCTTCCATTTTCTCTGATTGCACCTTCTCATAGTTCAGTCATTGTAGTCCCATCATCATAATAAAGAAACTGCCTTGGCCATTTGATAGGCCAGTCCTTAGGTGGGTGGAGTAGACAGAACAGAATGCTGGGAAGAAGGGAAGTGAGGGTAAACTCCATGGAGCCAGCCACCAGGTCAGACATGCTGAATCTTTCCCGGTAAGCCACCACCTCATGGTGTTACACAGATTAATAGAAATGGGTTAAGCAAGATGTGAGAATTAGCCAATAAAAGGCTGAAACTAATGGGCCGGGCAGTGTTTAAATGAATACAGTTTCCATGTAATTATTTTGGGTAAAGCTAGCCGGTGGCCAGGAGCTGGATGGGATGAAAAGCAGGTCTGCCCGCATCTCCTTCTACAGTCAGGGGGAGCAGTTTTGAGTAAGGTGGAATCACTCGCTCAACTCTGTACATAGGATAAGCTTAATACTCAGCTTTGTAGATGAGAAACTTTAGCTGGGACTTGTGAATTTTACCCAGTGTCAAAAGTAAAGCCACCAGATGTGTGTGTGTGTGTGTGTGTGTGTGTGTGTGTGTGTGTGATGTTTATTAAATTTGTTTAGTCCTCATATACCCACAAATCTTTGTACTTAGGGACATAGAGAGTTCCTTCTGTGCTCCAAGCCCTCAAACCCAAATCCAAGAAAGCTGCCATGTCCTGAAGTGTTAGATACTTTGGGTGAGGTGCTATTACAAGGATCCATCTGGAGCCTGGTGGAGGAATGAGGGCTGCGGTCAATCTGAAGCCAAAAATTTGTGCTTCCCCTGACTTTTGGTATTGATGTCCTCACCACCAGGCTCTTCTGGTTGTATCAGTATCAGAATGTGGCATATGACAGTCATCTTAAGCAAAAGAAGCTTGTGCATGGAGTTGCTATGAATTTTTCTCTGTATGACAAGAAATCCTAAAGCATGATGTTCAGCAGGCTGCAGCATGCATCTTCCCCTTGTGAAGTCAGCCTGTCTAGCCGAACAAAGCTGGTCTGTGCAGACTGGTCATCAGCAGCCTCTGTTAGCATTTCTAAGATATAAAACTACAGGTACATGCTAATATTAAAGTGTGATTTTAGATTAATTCATACATGTATTTTTATCCATATGTATGCATATAGATATATGAAGAAAGGGAGAAACAAAACAGAGGGAGAAGGAAAGAAACTCAGGAAAGCAGTCAGTCCCTGGTGCTTTTCCTGGGCCTTACAGGCACAGGGATGACATCACCAGCAGCCTATCAGAATGCTCCAGCTTTTTTCAGGTTCCGAAGCTGATGTCATCATCCCTGATGTAGCCCAGAAATGAAAATAGAACTATCTCTAAATATACAACAATGAGAACCAAGCACTGCTTTGAAAGGATGAGAAAACCAAGAAAAACTCCTTAACGCAGAGTCTTCTTCCATAAAGAAACTAAAATTTGGTTTCTGGAGCCACTAACCTTCATGTTTATTTCAGTCAACTGGAGACTTCGCAAACTGGCAGTCAAAGCCACTTATCATACAAGTGGGGCCAGTGTAGCCCTTCTAGCTGACCCTGTATACAGGACAGAGGTCCTGGATGCTGCCACAAATGGCAGCAGAATTGTGGCCGCAGTATCCAGGTGACAGTCTGAACATCGGGGAAAACATGGGGATTCGAGGTTCCGCCAAACAGTGGGCAAAGGGCTGTCATTGTCAATGTGTTCCACTTAGCTACATGCATAGTTTACAGTGGTTGAAGTTTGATTGATCTGTTGATAAACACTAATGTTTTCCAGTTGACAATTTCTCCATGCTAATTTCTTTAATGCTGGCAGACCTGCCTGGCAGGAACCTATAAATAGTATCAGTGTCATCATCCTTTTGAAGTTATTGATGAGCCATCGTGGTTCAGGGGCTGGGATTTGGGGACAGGTTGTGCTTGACTGCAGTTTCTGACATTGATACCTTAGTATTTGGAATCTGGTTGAGATGAGAACATGCTTTTTTTTAAAAAAATAATAATTACAGCGTTGACCAAATGTTTCCATTATAAAAGAGAGTTGTTCTTAATTAGTGACTAATTAAACTTTGGAGAGAGGAATAAAAATGCCAAGCCTCTATGCAAGATTGTCCTTGATGTCCAGACATCAGTATTGCCTCCACTTCGGCATCAGCTGCCCTCTGGTCTCTTTGTTACCTCTGTCTGCACATACCCTGTTAACACTGAGATAAATGAATGCCTGATCAGCTTCTTCCCAGACTGTTCTGTCTGCCAACTAGTGACAGGGGACCAGAGCAGACTTCTTCAATTAGCAGCTCCCCATCCTGCAGCTGGATGTATTGTGTGTCGGCAGACAGCATGCCACAGCAGCTAAGCCCTTTTCACAACAAATGTGAGCCTAACACAGAGAGACAAATGTACAAGGGACAGCACCTAGGGTCATCTAGAGGAAAGCCTTGAAGGAGGAATTACCAAGACCATATTGGCCCGAGTCACATCAGTAGGGGTTGACTGGTGGTTGATTCAGCAATGCCCAGCCTATAGTTGATAGCACCATCTCTATAGTGAGTGTGGGGCAGCAGGAGAAGACTAGTTCAGTGTAAGTCAGTGAGTGAGCCAACAAGCAAAATTGTTCCATGGTTTGTGCCTCAGGTTCGTGCCCTAACTTCTCTCAGTGATGGACCGTGACCTGAAGTGTCAAAAGAAATTCTTTCATCCTCTATGAAGTCAGTATTTTTCTTTAAGCATCACAAATAATGACATGGAGACATTATTAATTATGATAGCTCACCCTTAGCATGGGCTTGTTCCTAACTAGTTCTTATAACTTAAATTAACCCATATTTTTGTTTACATTCTGTTGCAGGGTTTATTATCTCATTTCTCCATACTGCCTGTTTTGGTTCCTTCATATCTGGCTGGCAACTCCATCTTTCTTCTTCCCTGTGTTATCTCTCTCTGCCCAGAAGTCACCCCTATCTTTCTTGCCTAGCTATTGGCTGGATAGCTTTTTATTATACCAAATTACAGTGATACATCTCTCCAGTGAATGAATATCCCACAACACCTCTAATTTCCTTTGTGTTTATCACAGCACAGAATGAGACTAGAAAGGGTGTCCAACTCAGAATGTCCTTCCCAGATGAATAAAGTTCAGGAATGGAATGGATGAGGGCTGAGGCTTGTAGTCAGTGTGGAAACACAGGAAAGAGATGAAAATATCTAGTGCTCATAAAAGATGCTTATCTCAGCTGGACCAAAGCAAAAGAAGGCTATCTATTTCAGTGCTGGGTCTCCCAACCTCCCAGTATTTAAGTGAGAGAACTCAGCAAAAAGTAACTTGTAATCAAAGGCAAATCCACTATATTTTTTATCATCATCTAAATATATTGTCTTAATTTAGAGATCATTACAGAACACTTGGGTTGGTGGGTTTTTTTTGTAAATCAACAGCTTCCGGAATATAATTATTATCTATAAATTGGTACCGAAGACACACATGCCAGTGCTCAATAATCTCAATCATATTTAGAAACAGCCCAGTGGATCTCTGAAAATAAAGGTCACGAATATGTTCACAGTTTAATGAGAAATGGTTTCATGATATATAAAATTGTTTCCTCATAAAGAGGGTAATTTGAAGTATTTAAGGAAGAAGTATCAGATGAATGAGACATTAGTAGATGCCAATGTCACAGGAAGCCCTACGATGGTGGACAAATGGTTTTTAAGATGATACCATCTGAGAGGAAGAAGGAGTGAAAGAGATGAAGCTGTGCTCACTCACTGGAGTCACTGTGGATGAAAGTTGAAGGCTACTCAGCAATAAGAGTTAGTAGATTGAGAGGTGTCAGTCTCACTGGGACAGCTGCATGTCCTCATATAAATCACTGATGTGCCAAGAGCATGTACCCACTGAAATTACCTGAGAAAAACAAAGCAAAACAGAAAACTTTCCAGATAACCACTGCCCAGTTTCTAAGCCTTGCTAGACAATAGTCCAATGCCATCCCTGGCAAGGGATTGACTGGAGATATTGGAAAAAATAAAAAGAGAACATATTGTTGTATTTATTTAGCCAAAAGAAATAAACAATAACAACGATTCCTAAACTTTGGCAAACCAGTTACATAAACCTCCAGAGAACTGGAAAGAACTGGATCCTGGGGCAACCAGGCTCACAGAAAACCTTATGGTATCATACAAAGTCTGTCACCTGAATTCCAGGAACCATGGGCTGGTAGAAGTCTATTATTTTTATTCCTGTGCTCATCCTTACAGTGAGAAATGCTCAAGTGAATAGCTTCCATTAAGATTGCTACTCTTGGGTGAGTATGATTAAAATATAATGTATGACTCTCAAAAAGTTAATAAAAATAGTATGTATCTAAAAGACTGCTGCCCTTTGATCTTGGGTTGTTTGTGCTACCTTGAATGAGCCTCTGTGCAAATGTAGACATTTACACATGGACATGCACATAGGGTACTGAACTAGTGTGTGGAACTGTTACCATTTTAATCTGTTTCTTTGTGAAGGCATGCATAGAATTCACAGCCAATCTAGTAGCATATTCTCGCTCTGAAATCAAAATGCAGCCAAACAGTCATCACGCTGATCTTTCTCTTTATGACTTTAGTTTTTAATACATTCTATGACAAGCTCCAAAGGAAGTCTGTATTTTCACACTCCCGAATATATTTCTCCACCCCCAAATACTTTCAAGGCTTGATTAAAATGTCTTTTCTCAGACATAGGACAATTTGAAACAATTGAAACCTGAAAGAGCAAACCTGTTTTAGAGAACATCACTGCATCTTTATGGGTCCCGAAGCAGTCTTAGCCAAGGATTGCTTTCTTTGTGGTGGGTGTGAATAGCCAGCTATGGTTTCCCTTGGCTAAGAAACATTTCCCTTAAGTTAGCAAGGAAAGGGTCAGAGGTGCTATCAGTGGGCTGCCTTGCTGTCTGCTTCTTCACTGCAGCTCTCACCAGCAACTTTATATCCATAGTGACACTCTGGATCATGAAGAACTCATAGTTTAATTTCAGATGAGAAACAGCAAGTCACAAAAAAGGACATCACTGAGGAATTCAGTGTGTTTTGTATGTATACTCCTTGACTATAGACTTTATTCATTACTATTCCTGACTCCTATCTATAGCAAGATCTAGGGAAGAAAGGTCACCTGTGCCTGGGATTACAAACATGTCCTTTTTGCTTCACACCCACACTGCCAGCTGTCATGATGTCTTCTCCCTGTATGAATAATTATTCCACTATGCTGTGGGACAATGGTCTGTACTCTGTCATATTTATTTATATTTTAAATAAATGCTGATTGATCAGTAGCCAGGCAGGAAGTATAGGCGGGGTTACCAGGCAAGAAGTAGAGGTGGGACAATGAGAATTCTGGGAAGAGGGAAGCTTAGTCTGCAATATTGACCCAGCCACAGTAAAAGCAAGCTGTGACTGCCTCATTGAATAAGGTACTGAACTACGTGGCTAACATAGAATAATAAGCTAATATAAGTTATAAGGTCTAAATCAGGAGCAGAAGGAGAGAGAGCACGAGCAAGGAACTCAGGACTGCGAGGGGTGCACCCACACACTGAGACAATGGGGATGTTCTATCGGGAACTCACCAAGGCCAGCTGGCCTGGGTCTGAAAAAGCATGGGATAAAACCGGACTCGCTGAACATAGTGGACAATGAGGACTACTGAGAACTCAAGAACAATTTGTGGGAGCTTAGGCAGTTTGGATGCTCACCTTATTAGACCTGGATGGAGGTGGGTGGTCCTTGGACTTCCCACAGGGCAGGAAACCTTGATTGGGGGAGGGGGAGGGAAATGGGAGGCGGTGGCGGGGAGGAGGCAGAAATCTTTAATAAATAAATAAATAGTTAATAAGAAGTCTGATCTACTAGGCCTATCTGTTTATAACTAATGTAGATCTCTGTGTGATTTCTTTGGGACTTAATGACTGCGGAAACCAGGCAGGACAGAAACCTCAACCACCACCAGCATTTCTTGGAGAACAGGTTGTTGGACTCCAACACAGGTCTTCTTGTCCCCTTCTTGTGTATAGTGGCTGTGCTATGCAGCTGGTAAGTATGCTGCTTACTTATTGTGACCTCTCCTTGTCTAACATAGTCCTCAGAGTTTTTGTGTCAAATTTTACCCATTTTGTCCTACTGACCACTTTTAAATTCACAATGACACAGTGGATATTAAAATTTAGAATCATCAAGAGTAATGCTATTGAATAATGAAGAAAGTCACCTTCAAATTCCTTTAGTTGAAGCAGAAAGCAGGCATAACAGGGCTCAGAGTGGCTTCTCAATTAATGTTTGCTGGTATGATTATCCATATATAGAACTCTTTTTAAAACACCTATACTTTCCAAAGGGGAATGAAAAAGAAAGTGGTTGTTGCATTTCCACACTTTATTGATTAAAATGCAGAGCGTTGCTTGCTTCAGTTATATTAAAAGAATGCTTTAGGGTGGGTAGTTTATAAGCAATAGAAATTATGTAGTCACATGTTTGGAAAGTGGGTAGTTCAAAATCAGAGTGGCAAGAGCTCTGTGTGGGGGAAGGGCTTTCTGATTCATAGAGAACAGCCTCTTACTGTGCCTTCATGCAGGGGGGCAGGGAAGAGAAAAGTCTTCTCCCAGGCCCTTTCTTTCTTTCTTTCTTTCTTTCTTTCTTTCTTTCTTTCTTTCTTTTTTTTAAAATTCTAATCCACACATTCTGGCTCCTCATGATCTTTTATTTACTTTATGTTTTGACATTATAATTACATTTCTCTTTCCTGCCTCTAAACTCTCCCATATGCCCCTCCCCTCTCTCCTTCATATTCATAGCCTTTTTCACGAATTGTTATTGCATGCATATTTCATATGTATACATATGCATATTTATATGTATGCATATACACGAGCCCTTTATAACATATTTTTTTTCTTTTCTGAGATGCACATTGTTTCTGCTAGGTACACATTATTCCAGATCTTCATATCCCTAAACATACTCACCTCTCTTCTCTCCATCATATTTAACTTCATATGTTCACAGCTAGAACTTTTTTATTCAAAGTGTGTGAGACTTAACATCAACTAGGAAAGTGCTAGACATTTAGCCTCTCAGGCTCCACCCAGGAATTTAAGACTCAGGTGTGATTTGTAAGTTCACTGAAGTTTACGAAGCAATACTGGATCACATTGTGCAGCCTGGTCTTTTTCTTGGTTGCTTTCTTGGTAGGGCATCAAGGGTCTTGGCAGACATACACTAGCTTTTCTGTTTCTTTTTTTCTCTTTTTTTCATATTAAAAATTTCCACCTCCTCCCCTTCTCCCATTTCCCTCCCCCTCCCCCTCCCTCTCCCTCTCCAGTCCAAGAGCAGTCAGGGTTCCCTGCACTGTGGGGAGTCCAAGGTCTCCCCGCCTCCATCTAGGTCTAGGAAGGTGAGCATCCAAACAGACTAAGCTCCCACAAAGCCAGTACATACAGTAGAATCAAAACCCAGTGCCATTGTCCTTGGCTTTTCAGTCAGCCCTCATTGTCAGCCACTTTCAGAGAGTCCGGTTTGATCACATGCTCCATCAGTCCCAGTCCAGCTGGCCTTGGTGAGCTCCCATTAGATCTGCCCCGCCATCTCAGTGGGTGAGCGCACCCCTCGCGGTCCGGACTTCTTTGCTCATGTTCTCCCTCCTTCTGCTCCTCATTTGGATCTTGGGAGCTCAGTCCAGCTCTCCAGTGTGGATCTTTGTCTCTATCTCCATCCATTGCCAGATGAAGGTTCTATGGTGATATGCAAGATATTCATCAGTGTGGCTATAGGATAGGGCCAGTTCAGGTGCCCTCTCCTCAGCTGCCCAAGGAACAAGCTGGAGATATCTCCTTGGACGCCTTGGAACCCCTCTGGAGTCAATTCTCTTGCCAACCCTAAAATGGCTCCCTAAATTAAGATATATACGTCCCTGCTCCCATATCCACTCCTCCTCCATCCCAACTGTCCTATTCCCCCAAGCTCTCCCCATCCTCCCCTTACCACTTCTCTCTTCCCATCTCCCCTTTTCCCCACCCCCAAGCTCCCAATTTTTGTCCCAGGCCCTTCTTATACAGGCAACAAGTCCACAGAGATGATCCACTCTCCGATGTCTTTATCTCTTAAATTTCTTGCTTTAGGAGTCTGATTCCCCATAGCTTGGGGAACAGAATAACTTCAAACCTTCAGATCATGGAATTCTATTAATATCTTTTAAATTGTCTTTTAATATTTAGCATTTAACTGCATCAATGTGATAATAAGTATGATTTCATTATCTGTAACTGTCTTGGAAGTTCATTATGTAATATGGTTGACAAAGCACCCTGAGTTTGTAGATTTGAGGGTATTCAAAACCAGATACCAGATTCCTGTTGAGTTCATTCATTAAAAAAATGGATAATTCTACTTCCTGTTTTTAATATTAAACTTTCCCACACAGCCTTCAAGATGTTTAAGTGAATATTACGCCAAAATTTGGCTGTAACAAAATTATATTGACAGCTTCTGAGGAGAGCTGCCGAGAAAGGCTGTCTCCATGCTCTTATCACACACACTAGTACAACGGAGGAAGTGTCCTGCTTGCTCATCCAGAAGCGTTCAGTGATTGCAGAGATTTCATGGACCGCCAATATGAACCTCACCAAGTTTGAATCATATGGGTCCTGTGCATTATAGGAAATGGTCATCTGGTAAAGAGCGCTGTGTGTCATTGTCTGCCCCATCCTGCTAGTGGCATATATGTTGATACAGACTGCTACAGTCAAAGGATAAACAGAGCCTTAGAATTTTTCAGGACAGAATGTTAATCACTCATCTTGGAATATTCTGTGTTTTATTGACTCCCCTTATTTCTGTCTGCTCACTGCTATTAAAGCCTGCATCACCCCATTACAAATGCTTCACTACACCAACTTGAATTGTCAACTAATTGTTTCACGTGTGTTCATCTTTTTCTATGTGATTGTTAGTATCTCTTGGGTATAAGCCCTTAGTTCTTTTTCTACCACCGGCAACCAAAAAAATCCTATGAATGTAATTGGCTCAAGTAATTCAATGAATTTTCAGGTAACAAATTATTACTTAAATTTGATTTACCTTGGTTTGGGCTATATTTTTTAGGAAGATGAAAGGTTGAGGCAGAATAAAAATAATATATTGGATGTCAGCCAGATACTATTTCCTTTTCTTCCAATGATCATAGTATTATCTAAGAGAATAACTTTATTTTCACAGGGACAAAAAAATGAAAATATAGTTATGGAGATACACCAAAGTTCAAATGAGTTTTCAGCAATAAGTTGAGAATTTTAATCTATCACTAACTGTAAAGAAGAGAAAAATTTCATCATTACACATATACATAAGTAGGATAGAAGATGCATCTGAGGTGTTTTGGAAGCCTGAAAGGATAGGGAGGTAGTTCTTGCTGGCTGGATTGAATCCCAAGAAATAAACATGAATAAAGGAGATGCTTATTGAAGTATGGCTGGAATTGGAATGTTCTGTGGAACTTCCTAGAGTCACTATGGGACACTTACACAATCTTTCAGCCTAAAGAACAAGAAAAATTATAGATGAAAGTTTTTGTCCCTCCTGGTTCTACAGCCATTCAGTCCCAAATAAAAATACAAAAGCTTATATTAATTGTAAACTGTTTTGCATATTGTTCAGACTTCTTCCTAACTACCACTTACAATTTAAATTAACCCATAATTCTTATCTATGTACAGCCATGTAGCTTGTTACCTTTTCTCAGTGAGGCATTCTTGACTTGCTTCCCCTTCTTCTGGATGAAAATGGTGTCTCTGCCTTTCCTCTTCCCAGAATTCTCCTAGTCTCGTTGCCCTGCCTATACTTCCTGCCTGACTACTGGCCAATCAGTATTTTATTAAACCTATATGAGTGACAAATCTTTACAGTGTACGTGAGCATTATCCCACAGCAACAAACTAGAAAGGAGTTAATACAGGCCAGGGTATGCAGAATCTACTTGAGTTACTGAAGAGATAGCCAGCCATGAACAGCAATATAGCTCCAAAGCAAAGAGAAACATGAATTGGATACTGGATCTGCCCTTCTCTTTACTTTATAATTGATATTGTGCTTACCATTTCCTTAATCAAAATGGTATCACTGAAGTACTTCTAGTCCCCAGGAATAGTGTCTTGGGGCACTGGAGAAATTCAAGTCAGGTAGACAGATGATAGATAGGGAACCAGGAATGGAGGAAAGCCAGCAAAATGTGTGACATTTGTCCTTGACTTGACATAGATGAAACAATTGTCATTTCCAACACAGAGGAAAAACTCGTGAGAACTTGTGAGAGCTAAGATTCCTCACCTTAAAGTTCTGTATGTTCAGGGTGCTCCTCTATGGAGCCTCACTAATAATGTCAGCTTAAATCAGGTTAGGCCACATAAGGAAGCAGGAGTAAAGAAGCCAATGAAGAGTAACCTATAAAAGGAAATGCTTAGCTAATGAGAAAGGCCATGCCACTACACCTTTAACTGATCACAAAGTCAAATCACTAAACCTAGCCTATTATTCCCATCATCCACTCTCTTTTATCTTTACTTTATCCCTTCCCTGAAGAGAGACTATTGGTTGGTGGGATGAGTCAAACTTTCATCCCACAAGGTCTGCATTTTTAAGGTCTTGTCTACCGTGGCTGGCTGAAGCTTTTCATAATGTGGCATTGGAACTTTGCTAAAATTATAAAAATGACTCCCCTGGGTTCAATACTTGCCTACATTTCCCCTTATTGTATTGCTGTGTTACTTTCCCCTAGGTAGAGTTGAATGGCAGAGGAACCCAAAATAGCAGAGGCAAATTTCAGCTTCCACTTCAGGGAACCCGGGAACATATTCTCTGGTGTTTGGAACCAATGTGAATAGGTGTGCAATACTACAACAGTGAGTGACCTCAAAGACTCTCAATATCACAAATGTTATTTCATTTGTATCTTGGACTGGTTATGTCTCCAACCTATATAATTTCATAGCAGGTTCACAACTGATAAATTAACCTCAATCCAAATGGTGCTGGTCAAGCCACAGACAGAAAAGAGAACACCCACCTCTTGTAATCAATGATTTTTCTTCTAGGCATATTTTATTAAATAAAGTTAAGTTCCATGATGAGCCTTACATGAATACAGCAGGAAATTTGATCCTACCCAGGGACAGACAGATAACATTTATGATGATACATGCTACCTTCTAAGTTCAAAGATGCTGGAAAAAGAGATAAATTCTTATATATGTTACCTGGTGATGATGGCTCAAGCAAGGAGTAAGGACATTGTTATGCTATCTCATTTTCTGTATAATACTAGTGTCATAACTTCTTGGCAGCATACTGACATTGAAGGTTGATCTTTCCCGATGCTTCTTTGACTTTTCCCAAGAGATGGGCGTCTATGAGGCAAGTTACTAATATAGTCACATCTTCAATCCTGTCTGCTCTTTTAATCTTATGTGTGTACTCAGTCCCTATACTTCTTTTCCTTGATTTGTGACTCAGGATTCAGGAAAGTAATTTCCATTTTTTTTATCTCTTTCTGCTGTCTTCTATCTACATTTGAACAATGGGGTATTGTAGCAGAAATTCAGAGAACAATAGCAGTGGCTGAGTTGGGTTATCCTTTCCAAACATCCATCCTCTCCTTGACATATGTCAGTAATTCTCTCTCATCAGAAGACCCTCTATGTACATGGTCTATGTCATCTTTTTCATCCTGTGCTGCTCACTGTGAGCATCCTGACAGATGTTCTTCTCAAAATTAGTTGGTGAAGATTGTAGGACACACTTGAAAATACTTGGAACCTGTTTGCTTACAAAGGATGCAAAAGCAATTTTTAAAAATAGATTCTTCTCTCATATATCAGACCAGTTTCCCTCCCCTGACTTTTCCCAGCTCTCCCATCTCCTCTCTTCCCCAGACCCATTCCTCCAACATTTCCCTTCAGAAAGGAGCAAGGTCTCCAAGATACAATAACCAAACAACAAAAACAAGATACAATAAGACAGGGCAACCCAATAGGAAGAAGAGTAAAAAGAACAGTTGCATGGCCTTGTGCCAGGTCTCTGTGTATGTCTTAGGGCTGTTAGCTTGATGTTTTTACATTACTGCTAACAGTGGGAGTGAGAAAGGGAATTACCAATGGTATTCTTTCTTTCCATGTATGTAACAGAATATTTACATAATTGTTTTTATATTTCTATTGTTTATCAGTCCATGTTAACTTACATTCCTTAAATAGTGTTAATCATATGTGATGAGGTCTCTAGCTCAGAACCTTGCCTCCCCTCATCTTTGTAAAGGCACATACGCACTCCAACCACAACATATACAGACTCCCATTCCATCTTCCACTGACTATGGCATTCCTCAATTAGTCTTATTTCATGAATCATTCAATAAATTTTTTGCCTGAGCCTTGGGGTATTTTCTTCTGTGAATTCCTTATACATTTCATTCTCAGTGCCTCCCGCACCTTCAGTTTGAATTAAAAAAATAAGTGAAACCATAAATGTTCTGAATATTTGTATCATATAATATTATAAATTTTGCTTTTAGAAAAAATAATTCTAATGAGATATGTTTTCTTTAGCATCCCCTTAGACAGTGGTGCTCACATCAGGGATTTTTATAGAGAATTTGTGTGTCATTTTAGAAACTGAAAAGATTAAACATTTGTTTGTATTGCTTACTGGCAGAATTAAATCTATCTCAAATACTACCAATAATCTTTTATAAGTTTTAAAAATATTTTGCATACTATATATTTTGTTCATGCTCCTCCATCCAGTATTTCTCAAATCCTCCTTACTCACCCAAGTTAGGTAACATTCTCTTTCACTTTGAAAAACAAAATACAAGAACACTTGCAAAAACAAAGCAACAAACAAACCAGAAAACCACAAAGTCAAAAAATCTTAAACAACCAAAAGATCAATAAGAAAAAGCATGACCCAAAAAGGCAAAATGAGACAGAGGTCTACAAAAAAAACCATTGGGTTTGTTGGTTGGAAAGCTACTCCTGGGAATGAGACCTGTCCTGAAGTGTGGTTAATGCAAACATTGAGCTCTATTGGAGAAAATTGTCTTTTCTTTCACCAGTGGGTTTCAAGTAAAAATAATGTTTTGGTTGGGTGTTGAAGTTTTTGTTTACTTCCTTCTTAGTGTTGGGGCCCCATCTGGCTTGAACCTGCATGGGCCCGGTGTATGCTGTGGCAGTGTCTGTGAGTTCATATATCCATTAATCCTGCTGTGTTGAAGACACTGTTACTTTGGAGTCATTTATCACTTCTGACTCTGGCAATCTTTCCACTTCCTCTTCTGCATAAGTTGCTGAGCTCTGAAGGGAGGACTTTGATGAAGACATCCCTTTTAGGACTGAGTGCTCCAACATCTCCCTGCATAATTCTCTGTTTTAGTTCCTAGTTAACATAACAGAAAACTTCTCTGATGACGGTTGAGTGAGATACTAATTTTCTATCAGATGTATAATTGATAAAGATTTTCTCCATTCTTTAAGTGGCTAATAGTGTCCTTTACCATACAGAAACTTTTTAGTTTCATGAGATGCCATTTATCAGTTGGTGGTCTTAGTGCCTATATTATCAGTGCCCTGTTCTAAAAACCTTTTCCTGTGCTAGTAAATTCAGCCCCATTACTCACTTTATTTCCTATCATAGTCAAGGTATCTGTTCTTACACTGAAGTCCTTGCTTCCCTTGCAGTTGAGCTTTGTGAAGGTGATATGGATCTACTTGCATTCCTCTACATGCAGCCACCCCTTTTGACCAGCACTATTTGGTAAGGATTCTTCCTTCTCTCCAATGTGTATTTTTAGCTTCTTTGTCAAAACTCAGGTCTTCATTGGTGTGTGGATTTAATGTCTGTGTCTTCAACTTAATTCCATTCATCAATGTGTTAGTTTTTATAGCAAGATGAACAATAGAACAACTGAAGGAGACTAAGACGATACAAATAGAAAAATAATAAAACAAAATATCTTTATTTATAAAGGACAGGATTATATACCTAAAGGAACCTTAAAAACTCCACCAGGAAACATTTACAACTTATGAACAATTTTACAACCTATCAGGATACAAAATTAACACAAAAACCTCAGTATCTTCCCTATATACAAGCTATAAACAAACATACTGAGAGGTAAGTAAGGAAATCAGTTTCTTTCACATTAGCCTCAAAAATATATATTAGGGCAACTCTAGTCAAGCAAAAGAAAGACTTGTATAATAAAATTCTAAGACATTGAAGAAACAAGTCGAATAAGACACCAGGAGATGGAAAGTTCTCCCATGCTCATGAAATGGTATATTTAATACTGTGGACATGGTCATCCTATCAAAAGCATTTTGCTACTTCACTACAACCTCTATCAAAATTCCAACATAATTCTTTACAGAAACTGATAAAAATAATTTTCAAGTTCATATGGAAACACAAAAATCTAGGGTAGTAAAAAAATCCTGAATAATAAAAGAACTGATGGAAACGTTGAGGATGGTAATTCTCAGTCTCAAGTTATACTACTGAGACACAGTAATAAAAACAACCAATAATCTTTATGATAA
Organism: Microtus pennsylvanicus; assembly: GCF_037038515.1. Taxonomy (NCBI): domain Eukaryota; kingdom Metazoa; phylum Chordata; class Mammalia; order Rodentia; family Cricetidae; genus Microtus; species Microtus pennsylvanicus. Next base: position 52,350,593 of record NC_134582.1, read on the forward strand.
TAAAAGTAGAATAATTATATGGAAAGTGAAGAGATTGGATCAGGGGTAGATTAAAGCAAGGAATGTAATAAGAAGCTAAAATACTAATCGTTATGCTATATAGCATGAATGCTATTGATTAGAAACATCTGATGTCTAATAAGTGACATCCGACTATAAGGAGCAATTTTCATATTCTTAAAGACACTGCTTAAATCCTCTTATGGAAGAAAAGATTAGTCACTTTTAATGTTTCTGATTAAAATATTTTTACTGCGCATAATAATAAGCTTATTATATCATTTTCATACTAAACATACGATATTTAGACCATATTCACATTTTCCTTTGTCTCCCTCCCAGATGTGTGCCTGTTCTCATTTTTATAGGCAAATTTGTACCGTATTCTTCCCTCTTCATGTTCTCCCCCTTGCCAAATATTTTTTTCACTACGTTTTTAATAGTTCTACTCATTTTTAAAGACCCTTCCATGTACTATACACTCCAATGGACCTTTGCAATTCACTCCTGTTCTGATTAATTTCTTCTCTATACCACAGGAGTCACTGTTTATGGGCCAACTTGCCTAATTAACCATATACTGTTAGATTCATTGCTTGTCATATTTACTCATATATATTTTTTTAAATCTTCATGCACACATCTTACTTTTGGACAGAAGAATGGTTGTGGGAAAGTAATTTTATAAGACCAATTCATCTTGATGCTCTGGGGAGTATATAATACTTGTGAGGGTTATTTATTCGGCAGTGGAAGAAGTGTGGCCTCTCCCCCCTGTACATAGCCTTTATGATTTGGAGTGTCCTTAGTTAAGCTTGACTTTGACACAGGGAGAATCTTTCTGATATAATTATTCTCCTAATTGTATAGATTGATTAAATAGATTGAAAGTGTGTTCTGTATGTGTATGTGTGGTATATGTGAGTATGCATATGTGTGAAGGAGTGCCAGCCACAGAACAATGTTTACCATTCTGCTCTATTACTCTGCCTATTCTTTTGAGACAGGGACGATCATCAGTCCTGGAGTTGGGCTTATGGCCAGAAAGCTTCAGTGGTTCTCCCGATTTTCCTGTATCAGCACTGATGTTAGAAGTACAGGCATTTTACACGAATGCTCTCAATTCACACTCAGGCCCTAATTCTTGTGCAGCAAGACAGTCTTGCCCACATGGGCATCTCTTTAGCCCCAGAGCATTTTTTTAATCTAACACAAACTTTCAGAATCATATGTAATTTGAAGATGGCATGTAAACGTCTTCAAACGGGACCTCTTTTGCAGAAAGTTGGCATTCCAGGGCTTCTTAGATTTCATGTGAACTCTTTTGTAGGACTTTAAAAGAGGAAAAATTCCTGTTACAGATTCTGGAAACCCTAATTTTGGCCCATAGACATCAATCAGTTAGCCATGTAAATTGTGAAGCCCAGAGCACATAGCCATTGCTATTGAGAGTAAAGTAGAGAGGATAAGAACCAGAAGTACAGAGACATGTGAGTCGCTCATGGAAGCATGATGATATCTGATTAGCAGGCAAACACTGATGGCAGAATTGCTACAGAAAAAACTCACAAAATAGACAAAAGTCTTCCAATTGTCTCATTGCCATTACAACAATTTTCCTGTTCCAGACACACATGTGTAAAACTGTTGAAAAATAATTTAGTAAAAGGGCAATGTGCTTCAACATTTAGAACAGTTACGTGTCCTGTAATAAGGTCTGTTTCATACGTGCACTGTGAAACTTTGCTGCGCTTCAGCCCTTGATGGTCTTTGTGAGCCTCCAGCCTCACATCAGGGATGCACACTGAGCATCACATGAAAGGAGGACCTGGGCTCCCTCTTGCTGTTCACAGCCTTCCCTCTGAACAGTTGGTCTTGACCCAGTTTGTGCGCCACATTCCAGCTTGCTTTTGATCACTGCAGCCTCAGCTCTCATTTCTCATTCTCTCCTTTGCCACCTCCCCTCACCTTGCCCTTTGTTCTTGATGTGGTGCACGGTTTCCCAGGTCTTCCCCAGTGATACCAACTCTACTGTCATCAGTAGTCTTTCTGTGCGGAGCAGGTCCTGGAACCCTGCGGCTCAATGCTGTCCCCTCTAGTTCTGTTGCTTCCCTAGTCCCCTCCCTCTGGGTGCCATACCCTGTTGACTTGTCTCAGATCCACGTGGGCACCTGGAGTACTGTGAAATAGCAAGAGCTCATATTTTTTTTTTTGTCACAATAGGACCATGTCCTAAGCTTACTTTTATCCACCAAGGTGCAACACACGCGAAATTGTGGGCAAGTGTTAAGAGCTTGAGACAGTTTCTCATAGTACATCATTCACAATTCATTCTACAGAAATAGGCATAGATGATTTAATGGAAGCCAAGCAAAAACAAACAAACAAAAACCTCAATATTTCAAATGTGCTGACCCATTAGTAATGTGAGTTTGGTGTGTAAGAATGAACCAGTGATGAGGGAGGTGCCGAAAGATCTTTTGGTTTGGCAAGTTCCCCTGTAGGGTAGGGAAGTGGTCTCTTCCTTCTCTTGTCTTCTTCCAGAAACTCAAACTAAAAAGAACCACAAAATACTATGATGCCATACTAGTATGAAATTTCAGTTCTGGGGTTTTGAGAATTTTCTGTTCAATAAACCTATTATATGTTATACATTGGAAATATATCTCTTGAACTTTTCTTACTCTTGTGACTATGTTCCTAACTACTCCCAATATCATATAAAATTTGGAGAGGGTATGAAGAAACAAGAAACTTTTCTAGACATGATACATTTTATAGCACCAGCATCCCACAAGGCTGAGACTGGAGGATCAAAGTTCAAAACTATCTGAAAAAGGAAAAAAAAGATAAGAGATAGAGAGGAGTTTGGGAGGAAAAGTAGTTTAGAATATTAAGAATAATGAATTTGTCAGTAAGTGGTGGCACAAGCCTTTAATCCCAGCACTTGGGAGGCAGAGGCAAGTGGATCTCTGTGAGTTTGAGGCTAGTCTGGTCTATAGAGGGAGTTCTGGATAGGTTCCCAAGATACACAGAGAAACCCTGTCTCGAACCCCCCCAAAAGAATAATAAACTTGCAGTGTAAAGAATGATGCTTTACCAATAAATATATATATTTATACATATATATAAATTTATACATAGAACATAAAGACTATGAATCCTGTGATTTGATTATATTTTTTTAATCTATTAGAATATACAATAATTACCATGAATCTCTGTCCATTGAAGCTTGGCTATAGTTAATTCTCAGATGTTTACTTGCATACATGAACAGAACACAATTGAGTTTAAAACATGCATACTCTCAGAAGCATTTTTGGAAACTACTGGTAAGAACACGCCATGACAATTTTACCTGCATATTATATTTTCTTCAAGTAGAAATATCATCAAAAAAATTGATTCTATACAGAGGGAGAGAGAGAAAGATTTGGGGATTGTTTTAAACCCTGGGATTAAGATATAGTAAGAATTCAATGCATTGTTGAGAAATAAGTTGCATAAAATATTATTTTAATTAGCCATATCAGTCAGTTTTTAAATTCAGATTATTTTAATTCAAGCCCTATTGAACTTACATATATCTCATAACTCAGATGAATCTGAGTCAAACATTCTTGTCAGTCTGATATTTGTCTCAGCATAGAAACACTGCTTTCTTGCCTTTGAAGTGCAAACAAGCCCATATTTTAAAAGGCTTGAGAACTCTTAATGTAGGAGATTTCCAGAAATTTTATAGGAAACCTCTGGAAACACCTCAAACCACAGCATTAAGATATTTAAATGAGACCTTTGAGAAGAACTTGGCACAGCAAACTGGATCATATCAAACTATGTCACGTATGCAACAATCAAAAATGGAAGCAAGAATATTCAAAACAAACAACCCTTTCATCTAAAACTAATCATTTTTCTATGTATATTTAGACCACTGTGATTCTGTCCCACACCGTGGTACCAGTAAAAAAATGTAGAGTGCTCAGGTACAAATAGCTGGATAGAGATGTTCTACTTATTAATTCTATAAAGGACCCAGGATACCTGTTAAACTGGAATGTTATCCCATGTACTTACTAATAGTGAAGTCTGGAGATCAGTCATGACTAAAACTCCTGGAATCAAATGAGACATAAATGAAGACAAGTCAACCAAAGACCAAGGCTCAGCAGGACGTATTTTATGCACTCACCATTCCCTGTCCTTGCATGTTTTATAGTCTAAGACTGTGTTCCAACCACTGATCCTTAAAGGAGTCAATTGGACATTTGATAGCTCTGTAGAAGACCTTCCAAGTACTGAGATTTGCCACAGCAAGACTGAAGAGAGATGAAGCTATATCAGTAAGATGTATCTGTTTATTTCTCTACCGCAGATATGAAGAAAAGTCATATTAAACCAGATGGAAGCTAAGCAAAGCTTGAGTATCGGTAAGTTTGAGACTCAATAGTTCTTGCCTGCATCAGGAACAATGAAGGAAGTACAATGAGGGCTATCATCCAGTGGGAGAAAAATCAGTAAAGATGTTTCCTGTACACAAGATGAGAAGGGATGCCAGCGACTGTGGATTTGGTTGAAAGCCTACTTTGAGAAACTAAAGCACATTGAGTATCACTCCTTACTCACCCTGAAGAGTTTTGGGAAAGAGTACTGTAGCTACTTAGGAAACTGGAACCTGCTCTTCTGAGCTGTCCAGAAGCAACTCCCCATAGCACATCTTAATTCTATATTTGTTTTAAGTTTGGGGTCTTATAATAACAGCTGGGAAAGAGCTCAGCTGAGAAACTTGGATTCTGTCTATCACAGGGTGAAAAACCTTCTAGGAAGAATTAGGCAATATGGGCAGAGAAAATGAGAACAACTGTATTGGGACCACTATTATACACTTCTAAGAGATACTTAGATAAGTGTTCTTTGACAGAACTCTTCAAACATGCTGCACTACTTTCTTACCTCTGCAAAAATATCTGACAAATAGCAGCTTAGAAGAAGAAGGGTTTTGGATTTTGAGGAAACCACTTAACATTGTGGGGTGATCAGACAAAGAGGTGAAGCTCACAGACTGGAAGCAGGATTGTGGAAGCTGCTTCTTCTTCACATGTTAATAGCCCAGGAAATGAAAAGTCAACAGAAATCCCAGTCAATTATAACTGAAACTATACCCCTCCCCCAGGTAAAGTGCTCTATTTCCATTTTACTACATATTGTACCATATCTATCTATCTATCTATCTATCTATCTATCTATCTATCTATCTATCTATCTATCTATCTATCATCTATCTATCATCTATCTATCATCTATCTATCATCTATCTGTCTATCTATCTATCTATCTATCATCTAGCTATCATCTATCTATCATCTATCTATCATCTATCTGTCTATCTATCTATCTATCTATCATCTAGCTATCTATCATCTAGCTATCATATCTAGCTATCTATCAAAGGTTCTACAAAGTATTGAAAACATTTCCCCTATCTTGGAATCAAATATTCAAATTCAGAAACTTAGGGGTAACATTTCATATTCTAACTACAACCCAAGAAATAAATAAGGGTTTTATGTTTCTCGGAAGTCATAAACTTTTTTGAGATTCTATTTAAAGATGCGTTTCCATGCTATGATAATTGTCAATGGATAAGGAAAAATTCAAATGTTTTTTGAAATGTCTTTGACTCAAACGGCCTTTTTAAATTCCTTTAAAAACTCAGTTTGAATATGTTAATGATTCTTGCATGTGAGGTTAAGACCCTGACATAGTCTTGTGTTGACCTGTACATGGTCCATTCCATCTATGTAGTACCTGCGACAGAGAAGACATGATTCATTCCACCAATGGTTTCTGACCTCAGAATTTACAGGGTAGGAATGAAGCTATTCCAGTGGGCACACTGGATAATTCAGCAAAAAACCCAGTGGCCAGATACTGAAAGTGGTAAAACAACTACACAAAGAAAAGCTGCCACATCAGGTAGAGAAGACAGGGGTTTATGTTTCCCTAAATGGTATGTAGAGTCATAGGAGAAGAAGTAATAATCAAATAAGGGGGAAAAAATTGGGCAGAAAGAAGCTAGAGTAAAAGTGAGAGGCCTAAAAGAAAAATGTGTTTTTCATTTTTTATCATTTAAAATATCTTTAAATTTAAATATATTTTCATTATATTCTTTACCTCTCCCAAGTCCTTGGACCCTTTCTTCCTTCTCCTCTCTCCTCCCAACTTTAAGTTCTTTCTCAAACTAACAAACAAAAACACAATACAGCATCAACCACAAAACCAAGAAAACAAGACAAGAAAAGAACTTAACCAAATAAAAAGACACACAAAAAGCTGTGGAGTTGTTGATAGTGTCGCTCCATTGTAGAAAGCTGATTTTTTTTCCTCTCCCAGTAGGTATACATATATGACAATCAAGTTGTTAACCTTTACCATCATTGATTCATTTATTCCCGTTTAAAAAACAACGAAAAAAATCAATAAGATAAAACACAAATATCACATCAAAGTTAGACAAGACAAACCAACAGAAGGTAAAGATCCCAAGTTAAGGCATAAGAATTGAAGACTCGTTTACACTCTCAGGAGTCCCATAGAGAAACTAAACGGGAAGCCATAATATATGCAAAAGAGGATGTGTTCCAGACCTTTGCAGGTCCTTTGCATGCTGCTTCAGTCTCTGAATTCATGTGAGTTGTTCTTATGTAGATTTAGAGGGTCCTGTTTGCTTGGTGTCCTTCATCCCCTATGGCAACTCTTACACCATTCTATATTCTCTCCTACAGGGTTCCCTGAACTCTGAGGGGAAGGATTTGATGGAGACATCCCCCTTAGAAGTGAATATTCCAGTATCTCTTATTCTCTGTGTAGTGTCCACCTATGGATCTCTATAGTTGTCCCATCTGCTGTAGGAGAGGACTTCTCTGATTATGTCTGATCAAGGCACTTATCTATGAGTACAGAATATCATTTGAGTCATTTTATCATGGTTTTCTTTCTTCTTTTTCTTAGACTAGCATTATTTAGTTTCACCTAGGTCCCTGGGTTATCTGGTCTCTGTTCTTTGGTCACCAAAACAGTGTTCGAATAGGGTTCATTTTCATGAAGTGAGTATTAACACAAATCAGTTATTGGTTGGCTACTCCCACAACTTTTCACCACTATCGCCCTAGCATGTTTTGCAGATGATAAAAGAAAAACACACACAACTATATAAACCATGGTATATAAAGAATTTGTGGATGGATTGATGTTTATGTTTCCCTTTTGAGGGCATTCAGAGTACTTTCCTATATCAAAGTTGCTGGAAAGTAGGGATGGAGGCTCTATTTAGGCACCAGGTTAGCATCTCCATGTTCAATGAGTTGCGCAGGTGTTGTCTGCAGCAATGGAGACTTGCTGTCAATTTGTGGATACCAGCCTAAAGTCTTGGAAATAGCCTGGGTTGTTTGGGGATTCCCATTAGACCCCATTAGTGAGCAACTCAGTTAGATGTAACTCAATCTCATTCTTGGAGGTAACCTCAACTAATGGTCTAGGGCAAACTAGATAGCTGCATAGGAAAGAATTGGAATATATCCATTCTTATCATCCTGCAGAAAACTGAATGCCAAATGGATCAAAGTCATAAAACCATAATAGCAGATACATAAAACTGGATACACTGAACCTGATAGGAGAGAAAGTGCAGGATAGCCTTAAACTCATTTGCACAGGAAAATGATTCTCTGAACAGAACATCATGAGCACAAGCTCTAAGATCAACAGTTGATAAATGGGACCTCATAAAACAGAAAGCTTCTGCATGGACACAGTTATTAGGAAGCAAAGAAACAGCCTACAAAATTAGAAAGGTTTTTTTTTTTTTTTTTACCAACTCCACATCTGTTAGAACACTAATATGCAAAATATGTAAAAGACCATAAAGCTAGACATCACAAAAACAATCTAATTAAAAATGGAGCACAGATTTAAACAGAGAATTTGAAATGGAAAAAACTCAAATTGCTGAGAAACACTAAAAGAAAACTTCAACAACCTTAGCTATCAGGGAAATACAAGTCAAAAATAAAATGAAGATGCATTTTTGGGATAGTATGGAAACTTAATAGAGTAGAATGTTCCTAAAATATATAACTATATGAGGTGAGCTAAAGGAAATTGCCAAATAATGTGGATGACAGAGTCCTACTTGTTGTTACCTTATAGGGAATCATAACTAAATCATCCAGTAAATCTTTTAGATAGAGGTAAGCAAAAGCTTGGCAAAACACAAGCACTTGTGGGAGACCTTATCATTTGGTGAAACAGGTGCTAATGAGCCCTGGATGCTCAGTTAAGCACATTGAACTCTAACTAAAAGATATAAGGGGCTTATGTCAGGTTTCCAAAAGACTCAGCATGTAGTTTAATATGCTGTAGTTTGATGGTCATGGATGTGCAAAGTACATTCAAAAGGTATTTTAAAAATAAGAAATTTTAATAGAAAAAAAATCTTCTCAATGTGAGGAACCATGTTAGTCAGGGATCTTTAGAGTCACAGAACTTATGGAATGAATATTTCTTTCTTTCTTTCCTTTTTTCTTTCTTTCTCTCTCTTCTATATATATATGTGTGTGTGTGTGTATATGAATTTATTATATGAATTATGTTAATTCATTGTATAAGTTATCTCTATATATCGAATTTATATATGAGTATATATATTCATATTTATATTAATATATTCTACTCTTGGGGAAATACCAAAAGGATTCATCATTCTACCATGAAAAATTTGCTCAACCGTGTTCCTTGCTGACCTATTCATAATAACAAGAAATTAGAAACAACAGAAGATGTCCCTCAACAGAATAATAGACAAAGAAAACGTGGTACATTTACACAATGAAATATTGCTTATATATATTCATATATAATATTCATATAAATATGTATGAATTTACTAGAATGACTTACAGGCTGTAGTCAAACAATAGGTAATTGCGAACAGAAAATCCAAGAATCTAGTAACTGCTCAGTCCCACTAGGCTGGATGTCCCAGCTGGTCTTCTGTATATGCTATAATTCTAACCAAACAAGTGGAAGACTTGTATGACAAGAACTTTAAATCTTTGAAGAAAGAAATTGAAGAAGACACCAAAAGTGGAAAGATATCCCATGCTTTTGTGTAGGGAAAATTAACACAGTAAAAATGGCAACCTCACCATAAACAATCTACATATTCAAGGCAATCCCATCAAAATCCCAGCAAAATTCTCCACAGACCTTGAAAGAACGGTACTGAACTTCATTTGGAAAAGCAAAAAACCCAGGATAGCCAAAACAATCCTGTACAATAAAAGAACTTCTGGAGGCATCACAATCTCTGACTTCAAACTTTACTACAAAGCTACAGTACTGAAAACAGGATGGTATTGCCATAAAAACAAACAGGAAGACCAATGGAACTGAATCGAAGACCCAGTTATTAGTCCATACACCTTCGAATGCCTGATTTTTGACAAAGAAGTACAAACCAGTAAATGGAAAGAAGAAAGCATATTTAACAAATGGTGCTGGCATAATCAGATATCAACATGTAGAAGAATGAAAATAGACCCCTATCTATCACCATGCACAAAACTCAAGTACAAATGAATCAAAGATCTCAACATAAAGCCAGCCACACTGAACCTCATAAAAGAGAAAGTGGGAAGTACAGTGCATTGGCACAAGAGACCACTTCCTATGTATAACTCAAATAGTAGACACTGAGAGAAACAATTAATAAATGGAACCCCCTGAAACTGAAAACTTCTGTAAAGCAAAGGACACAGTCAACAAGACAATACAACAGCCTACAGAATGAAAAAGATCTTCATCAACCCCACATCAGAAAGAAGTCTGATCTCCAAAATATACAAAGAACTCAGGAAATTGGTCATCAAAAGAACAAATAATCCAACAAAAAATTGGAGTACAGACCTAAACAGTGAACTCTCAGCATAGGAATCTAAAATGGCTGAAAGACACTTAAGGAAATGCTGAACATCCTTAGTCATCAGAGAAATACAAATCAAAACAACTCTGAGATTTAATCTTACACCTGAAAGAATAGCCAAGATTAAAAACACTGATGACAACTTATGCTGGAGAGGTTTGGAGGTAAAGGGAACCCTTCTGCATTGCTGGTGGGAGTGCAAGCTGGTACAGCCCCTTTGGATATCAGTGTGGCGATTTCTCAGAAAATTAGGAAACAACGTTCCTCAAGACCTAATAATACCACTTTTGGGTTTGTATCCAAAAGATGCTCAATGGTGCCAAAAGGACATGTGCTCAACTATGTTTATAGCAGCATCGTTTGTCATGTCCAGAATCTGAGAACAACCTAATATCCCTCGATCAAAGAATGGATAAAGAAAATGTGGTACATTTACACAATGGAGTACTACACAGCAGAAAAGGATAATGACATCTTAAAGTTGCAGGCAAATGGATGGAGCTAGAAAACATCATATTGAGTGAGGTAGCCTAGACCCAGAAAGACAATTATCATATGTACTCACTCATAAGTGTTTTTTAAACATAAAGCAAAGAAAACCAGCTACAAATCACAATCCCAGAGACCTTAGACAACAATGAGGACCCCAAGAGAGACACATGGATCTAATCTACATGGGAAGTAGAAAAAGGCAAGAACTCCTGAGTAAATAGGGAGCATGGGGACCTTGGGAGGGGGCTGAAAGGGAGGGGAGAGGCAGGAAGAGGAGCAGAGAAAATGAAGAGCTCAATAAAAATCAATTAAAATATACAAAATAAGATATGATTAATCAGTCTTGATACTAATGCTTCAGTTTAGCATCCTAGTGTCCTTCATGGAGTGTTCTCACCAGCGTGGCAGCCATGTCCTGCAGCTTCCTAGGTGGGGTGGAAACAGGATTCTGTCAAGGCAGGAGAATGGAGAAAATAAATGCTAGCTCCATAGTGATTAGATAGCATAGGAATGAGAGTTGGTGAGTGAAACGAAACTTAACTAAACAATGCGATAAGGCTTCTTGTGTGGTAGACACTGAAGATGATATACCATCTACAGGAGAAAGAATCACAGGGCTGTCCAAAAAGAATGATGATGATCGGTGAACTTCAGAGTGCTGCTCTGGATTGTGTGGTATTAAAAAAACAAAACAAAACAAAACAAAAAACAAACAAAACCTGAAAGCTTGAGCTGGGAAACTGATGACCCACACTATGGTGATTTCATGTTGGTGGTCAATATGACAGACTCTGAGATGACACACCTCTGGGCATATGTGGAAACAATTTCCTAGACTGGAATTTAGGTAAGAAGACCCATCTGCAGAGCAAGACTCAGTAGAATAAAGTGCTGCCCCAGAAATCTCATTCTAGCATCAAGCTTTCCTGAGACATTTTGCATAACAAAGTCATTCTTACCTCTCAGGGGAATGGCTTAGAGTAATACTTCTTTGTTGATCAAGTCAGAAAAAAATAATTTACAATTAATATCACCATACAACACATGTGCTTGCTTGTTGATAAAACATGCAGACACTAAATAAACCACTTGTTGGTTTATTGTTTAATTATTGTCTAATTATTACACATTGGATGAAAGGATGCATTTTATTAGAACTGCAACCAGGAGACAGAGACATTCAGTTTTGCACACACAAAGCTCGAAGTATGCAGTATGCTCTAAAGCACTGCTGGTTAAAGCTGCTAAAAATCTCTCCTCTCTGCCATTATTCAGTTACCACTCACCCAGAAACATGAAACACATGGCAAACCCCAGTTATTACAAATGATCTCTGTGGTAGTTTGAATAAATATGCCTCCCATAGGCCCATAGGGAGAGCATTATTAGGAGGTATAGCCTTATTAGAGAAAATGTGTCTTTGTCTTTTCCTGTTGCCTATGGAGCAACATGTAGAACTCTCAACTCCTTCTCCAGCACCATGTCTTTCTGCATGCTGCCACGTTTCCCATCATGATGAAAATGGACTAAATCTCTGAAACTGTAAGCCAGGCCCAGTTAAATGTGCTCTTTTAATAAGAGTTTCCCTGGATATCTCTTCGCACCAATAGAAACCCTAATATAATCACTGAGGTGTAGAATTACCTACAACAGAGAACATCTTTTCATTTCTGAAGTTACTTCACTCAGAAATTCATTCTTTCAAAAGTTTCCAATGATCTTTTTCTTGACTTCTAGCTTAAGGTCTGTATACTTTATTTATTTGTTGTCTTTAGTATGTACTGAAAAGAAAGATAATTTTCAAAAAAGAAAATTGTCACTTTTTTTTGAAGTCTTTGTTGTACTGAAACCTGACAGGTGACTCATTCTTTGGTTACACTTCCTTAGAATCAGAAAAGGAAAAAAAAGTAACCATTTCTTTTGCCATACCTAGAACATTAGAATGAAGCTAATTTTTTATTTCCCCCCTTAGTCTCTATTATCTTAAAAATTGGTTCTTACCTTTTTAATGCTGCAACCTTTTAATAAAGATCCTCATTTTGTGGTGATCCCCAACCATAAAATTATTTTTGTTGTTACTTCATAATTATAATTTTGCTATTGTTATGAATTGTAATGTAAATATCTGATATGAGACCCCTCCCCTCCCAAAAGCATCATGCCTCACAGGTAGACAGTCAATGCTTTTCAGGTTCAAGCCACCCCTTTACAGGGATCACCTTAGGCCATCAGGTATGTCAGATATTCACATTATTATCCATAACAGTAGCAAATTAGTTATGAATTAACAACCAAAATAATTTTATGGTTGGAGTTAAAACAACATGAGAAACTGTATTGGGTCCCAGAATTAGGAAGGTTGAGAACTACTGCTTGCTCTTAAAAGATATACCTTTCTGAGCTTTGCCTCAAATACTTTTACTTCCCTGTTTCGATTGAAGAGTTTAGAGCAACTCTGGTGTTAGAATAGTGAGTTCGAGACTAGCCTGGTCTACAAGAGCTAGTTCCAGGACAGGCTCCAAAACCACAGAGAAACCCTGTCTCGAAAAACCAAACAAAAAAAAAAAGAATATGATCTTCATATCTGAATATGCTGACCCTGGTCAAAATAAATTTTTGTCTTCATATCTCTGCCCATTCTTTCTATTGTAGCTAAGACTTTGATAGTGTGTAAGCTGTTTTATTGATCCTTAGACCGTATTCATTTCAGAACACATTTAATTGACTATTATTTTGCTTCATTATTGTCATGGTAAATGATAAATAAAATACTTGGTAATACTAAGTTGTTGGAACTCAGTTCACCTTTGGCATTTACCTGAAGTGAAGGCATCATTTTGATTAATAAGTTTAAAGGAATTAGCAGAGGAAAAATTGAAAAGCAAATTTGAAGGAAATGGCTGTGCAGAAAGCAATTTCCATAAGAAAATCAAAGAACTTTTATATCAAAAAATTATACGTATATATGCAATTATCACAACATAAAACATGAGCTTTTAATATTGGTTTAAAGAAAATTAATTTATTCTTTTTTCATATCATTACTATTTCAATGATTTTACCCTCTAGACAACTTTATTATTTCTTTTCTGTTAAAACAATTCACTTCAGTGAGAAGTGAGACAGTGGACTCACGATCATGGAATCCACTAGTCTTACCTGGTGTTTTGAAGCAGCTGAACTGATAGAATGATGAAATAAACTCTGGAAAACACATTTAAAATGCAAATAAAGGGGCAGAAGCCTGGAAAGCTGGGGCAAAGTTCTCTAGAAGACAATACATACTTTGAATCAGCATTAAATGTACAGAAGTTTCTCTTAGTCAGGATTCAAGGGTCTAGGAATCAAGCAGTAGCAAAAATAATAGATCCACTCCCTATCACCACTAGTGACCCACTAGGAAAATTTTGGCTTCCTGTCCCTGCTAACTTAAGTTCTGCTGGCCTAGAAGTTCTGTGGGATGGCTTGATGCCTGCTCTATCCAGGAGATGCAATAAGTATTCCATTGAACTGGAAAATCAAATGTTCCCTTATCCATTTTTGGCTTCTGGTAGCCTTAAAACAATAAGCTAAGAAAGGTAGAACAGTGTTATTGTTGGGGGGAGTGGTGGTGATTGATCCACTATGAAGAAATTTCATTTTTTCTCCACAATAGAAGTAAGGAAGGTTGTGTCTTGGATTTAGGAGATCCTTAAGTCTGTCTTGTGTTGTTGCCATGTTCTGTGGTTAAAGTCAATGAGAAGCTACAACAACCCAATCTATACAGGATGATAAATGGGCACAGATCCTTCAGGAATGAAAGTATGGGTTACTCATCCAAGAAAAGAGACAAGACCTGTTGAGGTGCTTGCTGAAGTGTAGGAAATACAAAATGTGTAGGCAGATAGTTATAAAGAACTACTAAGGTCATGTGATCAGTTGCAGAAATGAGGATTATATGGCAGATATTTGGGTTTTCTTTCCTCTACATCTTTATCATGTAGTGTAACATCAATTGAAATAATATCAGTCATTGTCATTTTTATGTTAGGAGATACTAAAAGAATGTCCCTCAAGGGACCTTACCACATATTTTAAAATATATAGTATATTTCCAATTGTACATAACATAGTTATATCATGTTATTCATAATTATGATTTGGTTATTGTGTACATTTAGATATTGAACATGATCTAGGGAAATCTGGTTGGATGTCACATTCACATACAGTGGACTTGTGATGGCCAATCTTGGCTTTCAAGTTAACTACAAACATCTGAAATGATATGAAACCCAAGAAGTTGAGCACAACTCTGGTGGATATTTCCTGGTTAAATTATTTGAAGTGAAAAAAATCCCCATAAATTTAGATCATTTGAAGTCATAAGACCCACCCTAACCTGGTTCATATCTTCTGGTGGCAGTCCTTAGAAAAGGACATGGGAGAAGAAAACTTTGGCTTTTTGGCTGTTTGCACTCACTCTTGTTGGCAAGTTCATCTGCTGTGTTCCTTCAACTTTCCTTCCTCTGCTGGTATTAGAAGCCACTTCAAGTTTTGTGGACTGAACAATACAGGGTCCTTTGAATTTCTATCAGGAGACAGTAACTAATAGACTACTTGGATTATAGCCCTTAATTCACTCTACTATATAACATAACCAGCTATTTGTCAGTTACATATATATCAGTTTTGTTCCTTTAAAGAATCCTGGCTAATACACCCACTATATATGCACACAAATATTTATGTTGTGATGTTTGCAAAGATACATTTAATTTATTGATATAAATAATTTTTTGATTTTTGTTGGCAAGATTTGCTTGCCCACACCCATATCAGGTGGTACACAACTGCCTACACCCTAGCTCCCACGAACTCTACTCCCTTCACCCATTTGGTTCACATGAAGTTATGCAGGCAAGCATACATACACACAAATAATAATTATATTTTTAAAATGCTTTTTAAAAAACAGTAATTTAGCACAGGGGTAAGTAGGAGGGCTCTCCCTTAACCATTATTTTACAGATACAAGACCGAAAGTCCTCAAGTACCTCCAGTTCAATTTCTTGTATTTAAGTGATTTATTTATTTATTTATTTTAAATAAAGGGTTGACGGACACAGTAGAGCACCCTGTTGTCAGTAGAGTGAAATAAGACCACTGAGACAAACTCCATGGTGAATGCACTGGAGGAACAGGAAGAGACAGAAACATTCTTTTAAAGAATCAGAGAGTGTGTGCAGGATAACAGAGGGAGTGGGAAGGGATAACGGAGTAGACAGGGATGAGAGACATAGTGAGTAGAGATAACAGAAAGAGTGGACATGGATAAGAGGGGGAATGGATGGAGATAGCAGAGGGAGTGAGGGATAACGGAGTGGACTGGGATAACAGAGAGAGCAGGTAGGGAAAAACAGTGAGTGAGCAGAGAATAACAGGAAGTGGGCAGGATATCAGGGAGTAGGCAGTGACAAGAAAGGGAATCACATGTCCTCTTGCCTTTGCTTGAATCTAATCAAGTGCACTCATTGTGTTAAGCTACATGTCTGGCCATTGATCATGACCAGCAGTTGGCCAAGTAGGACAGAAAGAGAGAGGGTGGGCAGAGAATCAGTGAACAGAAATTAGTACATGACAACAGAAATCTATAAAGAAATAAATTCATGAGTTCAAAACATGGTTTTAGAGAGTGTGCAGAAAGGAGGAGCTAACCCTGACTTCTTATGTACAAAATGTTCACTGCGTTCTTACGTTGGACAGTTGTAAAAGTCTTCATGTAAATTTGTGAACTTTTAAAATTAACCTAATGTTTATTGCTTTCTAATTTTTCATGTAATTTGGCCTTCTTCCTCTTCTTTTCTTTTTCTAAATAAATTCAACTTGATATCAGGAAAACCCCAAGGTCATTGTTTTCTTAGTAATTGTGGTCTAAAATAGGGGCAGAATAATATGAAATGATATAATATCTCTTTTCTAGATGAAATCGGTTCAATATTACTCAATTAATGAAGTAGCATTTTGTCTGCTCTACGGTTCTCTATGGAGTGAAATGTCAAGACTCTTCTGTTTGATGGTGAAGTCTTCTTTGCCTTTGTAGGGCACCCCTGTTGTCTTTCTGGCAATGTCTTTCTTTGTATATGTTCCCTGCTCCAGTGAATTGAGCTGTACCATATTTTTTTAAAACTAATCTGGGGCTAAGCCAGAATGCAACCCCCTTAGGTTTGGATAAACTTCTTGGCTGTTACTTCTTCACTGAGGAGTCAGTCTCAGCTGATCTGAGCCACTCTAATTCCCAAGTCCTCAAACGAACCACCATATGATAAACACACAATAGATACTGACTTATCATGCATGTGGATTCATTCTGGGATAGACTCTTTCATGGTGTTCCAGTTGCAGCTCACTGACTATTTCCAAAAAAACATCTGTTTGACCACTAACTGGAGTGCCTTGAACTCCCACAGGCATTTCTTACATACCTTTGTAAATATCTTATGGAAAGAATACAAGATTTGAATAAGAGAATACAAGATTTCACCATCAATAATATAAAATGAAAAATGCAATAAAGCCCATAGCAGGAGAACCCTTGCTGCTACGACTGGTAACTTCACGGAGGAATTTAAATGTTTAATGTGTTCTATTGAATACCTAGAACAGAATATCTGTCTAGTTAAATAAGTCTGGGGAATTAAAAGTGTTTTGTATCCTTTTAGAGACTTACAATATACTTCTACACATTAAGGGTTCTATATGATCCTATAGTGAAGGTATTTATTTTATTGTAATTTAAGACAGAATTTGCTTGCTAAAATTGAATTCATTTTATACTTTACTGAAAGGAGAATTACTGTTCCATAAATATCTGGTACTTGAGGACACAGTGGAGGCAGTTAGACCTGGGAGGAGGCAGACTTGGCCCTATCCAAAAACAGGCTTTTTGGCAATGGATGCAATTGCACTTCTCATATTCTGTTTACTTATTTGTCAAACTTTGGGTGAAGGCACATACCATGTCATTAAAAAAGCTTAATATAAAGATGTATTATTGAATATTCACAACAATGCATCTGTATTAAGGTACAACATAAATTTACGGATGAGTTTGTGTTTTTAGCTTTTGGCTTCAACAAATTATATAACAATTTTTCATTTCTTTTGCTTTTTATACCTGTCCTTGTTATGGAAAAATATTTACTACCAAAACAACTTTCTGTTGCCAAGTTGCATAGACTACTTCTAAGTGGTGTAGTTCTGTAGCTTTGATCTTCTGGGTTTGAGCAAAATTTAGATTATTATTGATCTAAGTACACTCAGAACACAATCTATACTTATGACATTTTTTCTTAGGGATTTTTCATCCCAGCTTGTTCACAATAGCAGGAGCTAAATGTTTATATAGTTAAATATCACAGAAAATAACTAGGTACTTGTAACTGAGTACTTTGTAATTAATTAAATTAATCTCAATGGGAAAGTTACCCCTTTTAATTATATAACTATGTTATATTTGCCTATCCCTGCATTAACCTCTGATGCTTTGAAGAAGAAGATAAGTTCTGTCAGATAATGACTCAAAATATACAGGCAGAGTTATGTTTTGATTAATACATAGAGTACAATAAAAAAGGAGGCCCCTGTTTTCCTGGTATTTCTCTACGCAAATGTAATAATCCAGGCTACTCTATAGACGGTAGTGTGGCAGCATAAGGCTAATTGCTAAGGTTGTGGTAGATGGCCTGTGAACAGTTTTGTGGAGCTACCTATTATGGTTCGGACCACATAATAAACGTTTCTGATTCATTAACCTTTTCTTCAGTCAAGATACACAAAAGTAGCCGGGCAGTGGTGGTGCATGACTTTAATTCCAGAATTTGGTAGGCCGAGGCAGGAGGATCTTTGTGAGTTCAAGGTCAGCCTTGTCTACAAAAGCTAGTTCCAGGACAGGCTCCAAAGCTACAGAGAAACTCTGTCTTGAAACACAAAAGCAAAAACAAAAAACAAAAAAGGATATGCAGAACATTTGTTAGACAATATGTTAATAGAATAACACACAGCTAAATCTTGTGTTTTCTGCTTTCTCACTAATTGGGATTCATCTGTAATTACTGCTTAATTTGACTACTTTACTGCATAACCTGAATTATCTTGCCCTAATTTTGAGAAATTCCTCTATTTCCTCTGCTTTAGTATCCTATACTGCCAGGCTTCTGAAGTGACCAAGTACACACATCTTTATTTTTTTTAAATACAGAGAATTTTGTTGTTCTAGTTGTCTCTCTGTTGTTTTGGTAAATAACATGGACAAAAGCAACCAAAGGAGGACTGTATTTTATTCTACAGGTTACAGTCCATCATTGAGGAAAGCCAATGGAGAAACTCAGGAACTCAAGCCAAGACCATTAAGGAACAGTTCCTGCTGGCATACTTCCAGGCCATAAGCCTAAGGACATCACTACTTACATTACTAGCTCATGTAACAACTATGAAAAAGCCCTACCAATTATGCTGTACAATTTGTAATCCACCTTGATTACCGATTTGAAGACCAGAAAAAGCATGTGATCAATGTCTCCTAGAACTGAAAAGACTGAGCTGAGGATGAAGAATTCCAAACAAAACCTCTAGCTTCTATTGTAATGCTGCAGGGATCCACCCTTGTTTGCCATGTTTCTTCTCACAGGTTGTTTTTTTCCTAAATTTCATTCTATTTTTCATACAATACTTTTTTTCTTTTAAACTACCAAGTCTTTATTTACACCCTCCTACCTATCTATGTTTCTGAATCATGCATGCAGAAACAATGGAATTTCAGGTAAGAGCCAGTGAGGAAGAGGAAGCCTCCATTTACAGGACTCCAATACATGTGTCCAAAAGCCATACCCAAAAAGGTCTTTTTGAGTTCTGAAAAAAAATCACACAATTTTACAAACCAAAGGAAACCAGGACAGAATACCAAAAATACACACTAAGCCATGAAAACTCTTCAGATTAGAGCTCCATTTTATTGTACAAAGCATTCATGTGGCATCTTCATGGATAGAAATGGCTGATGTTAACCCCTTTTTTACATTTGTATTATTTGGATTTAAAACAGTTTTTTAACTGCTCAAAGAATCTGTATTTTTATGGAATGTCTAAAAATGAGGTTATATTAGAGCTAAAGAAAGGATCCAGGAAAGATTGCAAAGACTTATAAAGGTGATGTTCTTGGAAAAAATTTTATCTGTACACTTCCACCTAGCATATAGAAAAGATTTAGTAAATATTAGGAGGAAGTAAAAAGAAGTAAAAAGGAGAATGGGGAAGTTAAGGAAGAAGGGTTAGAGAGGAAGAGAAGGAAAAAGGAAAGAAAAGGAGAAGGATGGAAGGGAGAGAGAAGAAAGGAAGAGGAGAATGAGGAGGGAGGCAGGACAGTCTTCAGGTCCTGCCACTTGTTTCAGTACGTCAAGGAGGAGCCACATACCTTCCTTGAGAAAAGCCTGCAAGAGCAGAGAACCAGGAAGACCCTTTAAAATTCCAATACTCACAACCACACAGTCTCTCTTCTCATTCTGAAATCTCACCAATGTCCCATTAACTGGAAACTAGTACCCCAGGCTAGAGACAGATGTTAGAACTAAAGCTGAGGTTCACTTACAGACAGGATATCTGGAACAGGATAATGTATACATATTCCTTCTTATTGGGGATCCCATAATACTATGCTCAGATAAAAGTGAATGGGGAGGTTACTAGCTTTAGAATTCACATGATCAAAACCAAAAATCTGTTGGAGATATGCTTTACATGCATGGATTATCCATCGGAGATCTGTAAGAGTGAGTTTTTGAAATCTCCTCCCATGTTATTCAAATCCCAAAGGGAATGTGTTGACTTGCCTGGTGAAAATAAGATACATCTCATGGCCCTCCATTTGGAAAGTTGTTTTTGCTTTCAGATCTATGTGGGGAATGGCAGGAGCGGGGCTGTGCTAAGGTTTCCACCTGCACCAGCACCCGGATGGCGCAAAACTGGGTCTTCTTAGAAGAGTCTGTTCTTAGTGTGAATACAATCTACTTTCTCCAATCACAGCAGTCAGTGTTTCTAATAATATAAATGATTGCTAAGACTTTGGCTAAGTCATTTATTTCTCACAGGTATATAAAAGCAGTAATGTGAAAAGAACAAAACAAAAGCAACAACAATGGAAAAAAAACCCAATGATTTCAAAACACAATTCATTGCCCCAAACACCACACATATATTATGCCCAGCACAGCTGTTGGACTGTATGGCTCTCTAGCTGTTACTGTCTTGTAGAATGTATTCAATAAAGTCTGTTAATTCAATCTTGTACCCAAGATTAAATCGGATAGAAAAGCAAGATTTTAAAATGTGTCCTTCTAATCTTAATTACTTTCTTATATAACTTAGTCTTCCCTATCCCCACAAACCTGCAGAAATATAGGAAAAGTAAAGTGTTAATTGAGGCAGTTTTTTTGGTGATGTTGATTAATTCAGAAAGATATTACTCACTAATTACAGACAGAAACCTCTTATTTGAACTCAATAACAGTTCTAATTAAAATTCTTACTCTCCCAAAGCATGGTTACCTTAACCTGGTGTAATTATTTTTGTGAGCCTAGCCTATGACCTCTCGTTAATTTGTATGATAAAAACATGCTACTTATTTGTCCGGATATTGTGGGGGAAATTTCACATTTTAGCTGGTATCAACATTAAGCAAAGACGCCAGCTGATTAATTAGGCTTAGGGATGTGTCGCATGTGCTCTTAAAGTGCAGATAAATGTGAACATTAGTGATGACTATTTAATAATGGCATAAAAAATTTCAGCTGATTCATATCATTTTTATGTTTAAACTTGAACTTGTTCACTTTAATTAGTGCAATTTCAGAAGGCAACCTTATCTTAAAGATTTTGAAATTTGTCTTGTTTCAAGATAGTGTCCAAGTCAAACGAAACATGGATATCAATATTTAAAATACTTAGCATACTTGGTCTATGAGTTCGCATGAGTTCCAAACATGTAAGCAACTTCAGGAATGTATTCTTTAGCCAGAAAGCACATGCAGAGAAAGACTTCATAAAGAAGCACTTATGACAAGAAGGTGACGAAGTCCCCAGTATCCATCATCAGTGTATGTGTCTGTGTCTATAGGACAAGCATATAAATCCATACATGAGACTCTGTCAGTGCACTATACAATGCTATAGATGAGTTTCAGAGATGTGGAAAGTCCATTATGCCAAAACTGTGACCTTTATTTATCCAAGGATATAGAACATACTCACACTGGAGTGCTGCCACAGGAAAGAAGGCCTGGTTTTTATTGGTGCACTTTGCCCTGCTCCATGCTTCCTGCTGGGAAAAGCCAATGTTGAAGGCACTCTCATAGAGTAGGCTTCTGTTGGTGATTGGCAATGAGCTGGATGTTTGCTTTGGTGAATTTAGCACCTGCATGACCATATCCCAGAAATACAGAAGAAAATTAGTGTCCAGGTATTCTCACCATGGGAAGTCTCTCCTTCCTAAATTATTTAGAAAAAAAATGAGAAAAGGATGAGGTGGAAGTACAGAAGAGTAGAAGCGCAGGGAGGGAAATAGGAGGGCAGAAGGCAATGGGGAGAGAAAAAAGGAAAGGAGGGAGGGAAATAAATGATAAAATGCATTCACAATGGCATGCTTAAGTTTGCACTTAGTTCAAAAGAATAGGATAAAATTCATGGTAGCTTCAGGTGAAGTCACTTTTGGGTGTCAGATTCACACTAAGTTATATATTCTTTCTCTTTTTTTTGTATTTCTCAAGTATTTTTAGTTAAATATGCAAACCTTATTAATAAAGATCCAAAATATGCTAACTTTAATACATTCAATCATGTAATCTTTCACAGGCTTTCATTAAGTAGGGTTAGAAATAGTGAAGACAGTGGTTCCAGCTTAAAAGTACACATACACAAGCACACACGTATGCATGTACAAGTAAGCATGCATAGATGCATGCCCATATACACATATGAATACAGAAAATGGACATACATATGTATCCATACTTATACACACACAATGACTGACTGTACCTATTTAGTAGTGCATTTGCTCCAATACATAAATGTTTTGAAGGAACCCTCACAGATACAGAGTGAAGAAGCTGAACAGTATATTGTATTTGGAATTTTCTTTGAGCCACAAACCAGCTCCCAAGTAAAAATACAGACTTATTATTAATTATGAATGCTCAGCCTTAGCTTAGGTTTGTTCCATTAGCTCTTTTAACTTAATTTAACCTATAATCTATGTTTTGCCTCACAACCTTTTACCTTTCTTTCAATCTGTATGTCCTACTTTCCTGCTTCCTCCCTGTATGTATGTCTGGCTGGCCCCTTGCATCTCCCTGTCATATATTTTCTTCCAGAGCCTAAATTCTTCCTCCTACTTACTCTCCCTGCTGGGAAGTTCACCCTGTATTTCCTTTCTTACTACTGACTGTTCAGCTTTTATTAGACCAATCCCGTGTTTTAAACAATCAAGGTAAAACAGCAACACGTCTTTACATAGTTAAACAAATGCAACTCATTTTTTTAGAGTTAAACAAATGCAACTCATTTTTTTAGAGTTAAACAAATGCAACACATTTTTACATAGTTAAATGAATATTCCACAACAATATACATGTTCTAAGACAGAGGTCAAACAAATTATTTGAAGATAATTTTCATTGTTTCCATTGTAAAGATATATCCGTACACTTGAGGATTGTTTTCTTATGACAAAATCAAGTAAAATTACTTACTTGTAATTTTATTCATTTTAGTATCAGAACACACATAGGAAAGGAATTATGGCCACATATGCTTTCAAATGTTTACCTACTGAGTGTCTCAACTTATATGATAAAAATATAAAAAATCTTATCACAGCCTCAAGCAGATTAGGGAGTGCCATGGCCCACACTTCTTGTCCATGTTTTGCTAGTATTTTGAAGTCTGCAGTTTCTATTAGATATGTTAGAAGAAAAAAATGTGTTCCTAAGAATGTGTTAGTGAATAGGCTGCACAATACCCACCTCCTCTAATCACTTGGGAGTAAATGCTTTAGATCTCAGGGTTTTTTCCCCTAGAGACTCTCATTTAACTTAACAATGGTCCCAAAGCACATGATCAGGGTGCTTTGAACTCAGATAATACAGGGAGAATCTATAATATGCTTCCTCTCAATAAAAAGATAAATGATAACAACCAAGAAGAAAGATGTTCTTGTGTCAGTGTGTTGAGGTTGGCAGAACTCATAATAAGAGAATTTTGAGAAGGTTTTGTGTAGAGTTTTTGAAACTGTAACAGTAATGGGAACAGTGCATGGTGAATGTGGACTTATGATGGAAAAGGCAGTAAAAATATATTTTTTAGTGTTGTCTGTTCATAGCCTATTGTAGTGTGAATAATAAAAACTCAGAGACAAAAATTGGGTTTCAATACAAAAACCAGAGAAGCAAGGCAGGCAAGCCACTAAAGAAGGATTACCTCTATCAAGACTGGACAACTGCAGACTAAGCAGACTAAGTTTATATTCCCTCTAGTGCTGGAATTAAAGGTGTGTGACTCCCTAGGACTGGGATTAAAGGTGTGATCCACCACCACTTGGATTTGTTTCTGTTTTGATCTTGTGTAGTCCAGGGTGGACTTGAACTCTGTCTCCGAAATCCTGGGATTAAAGGTGTGTGTCAGCATTGCCTAGCCTCTAAGTGGCTTTAACTTTGCCTCTCATCTTCAGGCAAGACGTTTTATCAAAATACAAATAATATACCACTACAGTCTGTCATATTCTCTGGATGTCATGAATATGAATGAGGGGATGTAATATTGTACTTTTATAGAACATTGAGAGTTTTTATGCAAATGTTCTTATGCAAAAGTATTGCAATGTATTTATGCAAAACATTAGTAAGGTGGCTGTGACTATATGAGTGTGTATGGTTGCCTGCTGCAATTCTCAATTTCTTTCTATGTCTTTTCTCAAAGTCTTTTAATATTCTTTTTCAAATGAATTATACTTTTAGGTCAATAGCTGTGATTGTTGTCTCAATTGAATATGGACTTAACCAAGCGACACACTATTTTATGTCTTTGAAAGTATTTCCAAGAAGGGTAAAATAGGGGGAAGCTGGTTCCCCAGAGCAACACATGCTGGTGGGACCCAGATATAAACATTTCTGAGGGAAAGTGGGTCTGATGTTTCCTGCCCATCTGTCAGAGCCCAAAAGTGGTTTTCCTATACGGGAATTCCTAAAATTATAAAGGCAGATAATGGATCTGGATATATTAGTAAATCATTTCAACAATTTTTTCCCAGTGGAATATTAAACATAAAACAGACGTTCCTTATAATCTTCAAGGACAAGGGGATTGTGGAGTATGCCTATGGCTCCTTGAAAACACAATTTCAAAAGATAAACATGGGGAAGTTATAGACCCAGTCATCACATAATACCTTAAATTATGCCTTTCTTAATCTAAATTTCTTGAATGTGGATGTCCGTGATCAATTTGCCTCAGATAGATTTTGGCATGATGGCACCAGAGTGGCCTTTGCTAAAGCAAAACGGAAATACCCTTGCACTGGATTGTTAAAAGGAATCAACCCTCTTTTAAGGCATGTTTGTGTTTGTTCACAGAAGGAGAATGAAGCTCAATGGCTTCCAGAAAACTTAGTACAATTTGTGGAACAGAGCAGTGACAGCCCTGATGAAACTGTAGCTGCTGGTGTCCCCCCTGAAAGTATTGCAGTGATATTGCTGAACCTGTGTTCCTGACCCTGTGATGTCATCATTCTGCTGTGTAGAAAGGGAGAGAGGTTTTGATGAGAGTTAGTGATTCCTACCTTCTTGACAAACATGTTACACCACCTTCCTAGACCTCTGTGAGTTTCAATCATTCTGGAGCCAGCCAAAAACTGAATGCTTGGAAGTTTATATACATTATATCTTGTGACAAAGAAGTAATTTTTGAAATGGAAAGCCTGGAAAACAGGTGCCTCAAAGCTTTACTCTCTGTGGGAAATAGACTCATTGAAATCATTGAACACTTGTAGAAGTGGTGAGCGGCTAAAGCCTCTCCTCAGTGTAATACACCTCACTGGAGGTACTGAAGAGACTCCCCACATTGATGGAAAAGAATAGGACAAAACCTTTGCTGATGGGACTATATGGGCAGGTACTTACCTTTAAAGCGAGAAGCAACAGTACAATTGGACTATAGGAGAGGAAAAAAAAACTCATAGCTCACCAATCACAGAAACCTTTCTTGGTTTTTTGATTAGAATGATGTAATATTCTAATATTATGTGACTTGACAAACTGTGTTTATTGTTAATGTTCAAACTAGAACTATGGTATTATTCTGATAATGTTTGCAGTTGCTTTGGTTCACTATGAAGATGTTACTGGTTAGAAAAGGTTAGACCTTATCTGAAAAAAATTCTATATGATGCCAATGAGTTCTTAGATTTGATATGCTTAATAAGACAAATTTGAGCACACTCCCAGTGACACACTTCCCCCAACTAGGCCACACATGCTGAAACAAGGCCTCATCTCCTAATAGTGCCACTCCTAATGAGTTAATGGGGCGTATTTTCATTCAAACCACAATACCCATAACTGGAGCAGCCATCAGGAATCCCTCTCACAGTGGTTCTCAACCTGGGGGCTGCGTTTCAGATATCGTTAATTCATTATGTTGATAGATGAATTATAATTCATACCAGTAACAAAATTGGAACTATGAAACAACAATGAAGTAATTTTACGGTTGGGGTCATCTCAGCATGAAAAACTATCTTAAAGTATCATAGCATTAGGAAGGCTAAGAACCTCTGCTGTAGTATGAAGATAACCATATCAGGAACACCATTGCAATAAAACCTATTTGTACTCTATATTCTTAATTAACAAATTATGCTCCATTTCTGCTTTTCAGCCATCCTGTAATGTCTCTGTGAATAATTTCAATCATGGCAAGGATTTTCTGATTCCTCTGCTTTCTTATACCACCATGCATCTCAACAACAAACTTCAAAATAATGTACTGAAATGCTGCTCGCTCCTTTATGATGTTTCTGGGTTTCAATGTCCTCATAATCCAATCTACTTTCATCTTAATGTTGGTAAGAGAAGTAAAGCAGAACTTGACTAGTTCTGTATTCTCTGGGTATGGGAGTTTAAATTAGAAATGTCCCTCATAGGCTCTATCATTTGGATGCTTGGTCCCTATGCAATGGTGCTGTTTGCAGAAGGCTATAGAACATTTAGAAAGAATGACCTTCCTGAAGAAAGCATGTCACTTGGGCAGTCCCTTGACAATTTATAGAACTTTTCTCATTTCCAACTCATTGTCTCTATTCCCCGTGTGAGGTTGATGTGATTTCCATCCTTTTCTGGCTGCCTTCTATCCTGTGTCTCATCCCTCTGAAAACTTAGCCAAAATAAACACTTCACCCATACTTTTGGACATGGTGCTTTACTACAATAGAAATGTGACTAATATACTGGGTAAATTTCTCAGATATACAGTCCTGAAAAGTTCAAAATGTTTATTGCCATATGTGAAAGATATCCAAGTCTTCTTTTCTATCTTGCTACTTAACATAACCTGCAAAGGATGAGGATTCTCTGCTATCCCACTGCTACAGTGGGCTCACAGATCTGTAACTAGAATGTAGAGGAAGGATAATGCAGAGTTCAGAATGTGACTTACAACTTTGTAGAAAAGATGTGACATTAAAGTAGGTCTAGGGACAGCACACAGAAGTCAGAGTCAACAGTAAAATTTTACTCTTTCTTATTACAAACAAACCTCATCACCCAATAAACCTGAGAAACTTTGCCCATAAAATTCCAGAATTGATCTAAATCAATGTAGTAAGCTTGATAATTTGCCTGACTCACTACTATTTAGAATTCTCTTCTTTATTTCTCTTTGATAGAGAGGACTTAAAGATTGTGTTTTAGGCCTCTTCTGAGTTTAGCAGAGGGTCCATGAAAGCACCGCACAATGAAATGCCAGTGGATAATAAGTCTGGAAGAATTTTATATGATAATCTTGTAGACACTATAACATTAATGAATTTAGCTTTGCAAACCAGTGGTTCAGGGACCTCCTCCAGAGAATGAAAGGGAAGGTCCTTAGAGTAAGAACATGGAAATAGGTATTTCATTAGAGTTGTATAATTACCTTATTTATTCTGTTTCTGGAAAGTTCCTCGTTATATAACAAGATAGGTGGTTTGATTTGGTTCAACATGAATTTTGTTTTCTTTCAATATTTCTGAGAAATGGCCAAAACTAAGTGTCATTTACACGTGCAAATCAGGGTAGATAAGGATTGTGGCTTTTAAATGCATGTGATTATGGAGTATACACGCAAATGTGTTCACGTGTGTGGAGAGGCATGGTGGTTTGAATGAAAATGGTTCTCAAAAAGAGTGGCACTATTAGGAGGTGTGGTATTATTGGAGTAGGTGTGGTCTTGTTGGAGGAAGTGTGCTTCTGTGAAGGTGGGCTTTGTGGTCTCATATATGCTCAAGGCACATCCAGTAAGACAGTCTATTTCCTGTTCTGGTAGCTACCTGTTGTGGCAGTTACCTCACCAGCACCATATCTGCCCCATATCACTATGCCCTTCCATGATGATAGTGGACTGAACCTTCAGAACTGTAAGTGAGCCACCATAATTAGATCTTTTTGTTGTAAGAGTTGCTGTGGTCATGGTGTCTCTTCACAGCAATAGGAACCCTGAGGCAAAAGGGCAGAAGGACAACCTTGGATGTTTTTACTGAAGTACCCTCCACCATTTTATTGAAACAGTATCTCACACTTGCCTTGAACTCACAAAAAAGTTTGGGTTAGCTCTTAGGTAAGCTATATGAATCTATATGACTCTACCAACCTTCCACTGGGGTTGCAAACACACTGGAATATTTTTTAAATGGGTTCTGAATGATGAATTCAGTTACTTGTGGTTATAAGACAAGTACTCTATGCTAACTCTTTATAGACTGAGCTCTCTCTCTCATATGTTTAGGTCTATCTGGCTTTACTTTTTTGGCAGTTTTTCATGGTTGGTGTCCTTTAATTAATTTTACTGATAATGTTAAACTTTACTTATAAAAGAGAAGATAATTCCTTCAATTCATTTATATCCTTTCATTTCCCTCCTTTTCTGGGTGAATGAGGTATTGGGAGGCAGATGCCCATTTTGTAATAGCTTATAGTAAAAGTATTTAAGATAAAATTTTATAGGCCAAACTGATTTAATAAAAACAATCGCTGAGGTCCTTTCCAAGTTCTAGGACAAATGATTGTAAAATTGTTGGAGAATGTGCAATGAGTTCAAGATCATCTGGGTTGTGTAATGCCCTGTTTAACAAATAAAAAAAGCATTATATTCTTGACTTCATGCTTGTTAGTTCAGGATATATAGAATTGAGAATTCTCAGATACTTCTCTTTCTTCTTTTGTCTCAAGCACAGGGTCCTGGCACCTTGATACAACTTACCTACGAACGTCTTTCTCAGCGTTCCCAGCAGCTTTCTAAGTGGCCTGCTGGAATGGATGCTGTCCCTGGAACATCCACCTCTCCTGTGTCACTTTCTCACTTTACAACTCCCCTTCTGTTCATCCGTTACTCTTTATTCTATGATTGACTCTCCCCAAGAAGCCATTTGTGGTCCCTTATTATGAAGAATTTCCTATAAAAATAAATTATATTATGCTGTTTGGGAGATAAACCTGATGGGGAAACAGCTGCAGACAGTAGCTTTGTGCAAACAAGCTCAAAACAAAATCCAACCAGCTGCTCAATGTGAGTCCTCTGAGAGCTGAGATCAGCTGCCCTGCTACCCACCCATCACCCTTCAGAGAACCATGTGCTGGGAGGAAAATGAGAGAGCTCCATGGTGAAGGGGCAGGAACAAAAAAGATGCCCTGTGCAAAAACTGATGCTCTGAGAATGATCTTCGCTCACATGGGTCTGTGGCAACACGGGAAAACAAGATACATTCTGTCTAAAGGAAGACTTTGATATCAGCACAGACAGACAGGACATTTCTGTGCTGAGAGATTATTTGAGTGTTAAAATAACAGGGGGAATTTAAATGACCTCCCTCTTGAGAAACTGTAAGCATATACGTTTTCTGATAAAACACTTTCAAATTCAACAAAAGATGTTTGAATATTTTACCATCTTCCTGTTTTAGGTTTTTTTTTTTTAACTTTAAACATTATCAAGGATCAACTTGTATTTGAATGGTTAGTGTAATGACTCTTGACACTTGTACCCTCCTCACCCTGAACTCACTCCTGCAAGGAGAGAGAATTCTTCCCTCCAAATGGAGCCCACCTAACTGCGTACATGCCTTTCCACATATAAGGGAGGTGAGGTCCGAATAAAACTATAATACACTGAAATGTTACAAACTGAAAGTTAACATGAACATGTTTTTAATCACACTGGTCTATTGAACCTTATGGCAACAAATGGGCGCACCGTAGGGTGTTTCCCGTGTTGGTTGTGTGACTGAGAAGTTGGAGGCTCACTGCTATTGCTTAGCCTAACACAACAGCCTAAGAAAGATTAAACGTCAAAATTTGAAATACAGTTTCTAAAATACATATATCACTTTTGTATTATTTTGAAGATGGAAACTCCTAAGTACCACTTTCATAGACAGCAGACTTCATGGAAACTGCTCAATAGTTTCCTTATGCAAAGCCAAAACCAGCCTTTTTCTTTTTTTAATCTTTTACCTAATAGACTTTTTGTGTTCACAAAGGGTAAACAAATCATTGCCAGCCACTATGAGAAAAGTCAATCTTCATATGACAAAATACACCTTTATCATATTCTGAGCCAAACTTGGATGCTTGCTTCAACAAAATCTCCTACATCATGGAATCAGTTCCTTGAAGCAAAATCCTTTGAAAAATTTCCAGCTAATTTCTCTTAAAATTTAGGACTCATAATTATAAGAAACATGCAAATTGAATTCTGAGAAATGAAGATTGAATTATGATCATTATTTTTTAATGTTAGATGGATGTAAATTTCAACCTATGTTCACATTTAGCAATTTATTTAAAAGTGCCTTTATTTCATTATTATATGTAATGGTACTGTATATATAGTATATAGTCTTCTCTACACTTAGATTTGTATAGTTAGATATTGGCTTCACTATAAGCATTAACTTAGGCCTATAAAATTTTATTATTATTATTTTCAAACCACAAGTGTATGAGTATGTCTATGGATCTTGATTTTTCCATCTAATATACTTTCTATTTCTTTTGCTTCTAGCTATCATAGAAATTGAAGCATCATTGTTTTCTATCAATTTCTCCACTAAATTTCTAGTCCTGTATTAAGGTAGGTTATTTTAAGGACATGTATCACAAACCATTTTACTCTCTTTTTAGTTTATCACTTCTACTTTCTACATTATTATAGAGCCACCTTTATATCCTTTTGGGCCAGCGACCTCTTCATGGAAGGATGAATTGTGAGGTTCCTCAAAAATATCTGCATAAATTTTGTTCATTTCAGATAATTCTCTGAATGGAAGACAATGGGAAATTGAGGAAAAGAAATATTCCCCCCCCCCTAAAAAAATTGTAGCAGTATATAGTATGGAGTTATCTCCCCATTTGTCTCATTGGTGAGTTGCTCAAACTGCTCTTGAAGAAGTTAGATATAACATTTCCTTTTGTGAATATTTTAATGCACTCTCATTTTCTAAAATCTTTTATTATTTTCATTTTCCCATTTTACAATTTTTGTTATTTGGTGGATTTTGAACTACATGAAAATACCAATACAATGCATTAGCTTGTATATTGGTATAGTTTTTAAATGCAGATTGAATACATCTTTTTTCTATAATCAGTGAAGTAGGTTAACTTTAACTTGTTAGCATCATTTAAATTTTCACAGTTTACAGACACAACATATTGTAATATATACAACTTTGTCTTTTTTGCAGTGTATCTTTGTTCATATTCTCCACTTTCCCACCTCATATGCAAGCCTCAAATTCTAAACTAGTTTTTGCTGCTGATAAATTCACTGAGTTATTCTTGCCACCCAGTAACACCAGTTAATTTAGTTCCTTCTACAGTTACTTTTCAGGTCACATGTATCCTCTTTGTCAAATGCAGGTCCATTTGAACAACAGGCAGTGCTGAATACCATAGTCTACATTTAATTTCTACCTCAAACTAATTGATACTTAGATATCATTTCTTTATATATTAATCATAGCATTCATTTTTTCAAATAAAATAGATCATTGCTATTATAGCCTTTTTCTTGGTTACTTTTTATATTGTTGTGGTCTCCTTGCTAAATTATATATTTCATAATGCAAGAATTTTGTTTTTGGTGTTTACTTCCATATTCTCAATGCCAATTAATCTCCTGGCCTGTAGTGATAGTTTACTGATGATACATGGGGTATATTGAAAAACATGAATTTAAACTTTACAAAAACAAATGCCTCTTAGTAAATATTTAAAGATATGAAACACTTACCTGTTGTCTAGCTTTCAGCATGGAAAACACAGGAGAATTTCCATTCACACTGTTTTTGTAATGAATATATAGAGCCATAATGTCAAGTCCTTCTGTTTATATATTGCTTTCATTGGTTAATCAATAAAGAAAGTACTTGACCTGATAGGGCAGAACTTAGGTAGGCAGAGAAGACAGAACTAAATTCTGGGAGGAAGAAAGCAGAGAGAGAGCCGCCATGAAGATGCCAGGTCAGACATGCTAGATCTTTCCCTGTAAGCCACGACTTCATGGTGAACACAGATTAACAGAAATGGGTTAGATCAAGATATGAAAGTTAGCCAATAGAAGGCTAGAGCTAATGGCCAAGCAGTGTTTTAATAAATACAGTTTCTGTGCGATTATTTTGGGTATAAGCTAGCCAGGCAACCGGACCAAGAGGACCCACTCTCTGTACAACAGATCTTGACTTCTTAAATGAAAAGTAAGCAAAAAACAGGGATGGTGATTACTATTACCAAGATAGTACCATTTGTAGACACAAAATTTATGATATTTACAGAGTAGTATAAAGAAAATCAAACCCTTTCAGCTCTCAGTGCCCTTTTTGGTGTTAAACCAGCAGTGTGATATAGACAATTCAAGACCATAAGCTGTATTGGAATTCTATCATTATTAAATTGGTACCCAAAGAACTGGCTTATCTTTTTGAAGGTTTTGAGAACACTTATCAAAAAATATAAGTGATAGAAAAGATCTGACAAATATTTTAAAAACTAGAATATCAATTAAAAACTTTGATGGAAAAACCTTAGAGATAAATAAAACCTCACACTTTGTCATTATAGGGAAGTAAAGTGAGAAACAGTTAATTGAGTTGCAAGTGAAACCTGAAGATTTTCTTCAGAAGATGTGACTAAAACAGAGGCTGGATTTCTAGGAAGAAGATCTTCCCTTGCTCTTTGTTCAAACATGCATGTAAGGTCACACTAACACCAAAGTCACATTGTGTTTTTTCAAGATTATCATCTCTACTTATACAACTATAAATTAATGAATTAATACCATATGTAAGCAATAAGCTGAAGATTATTGCAGTGTTCACTTTACAGTTGTAGCTCATCTCTATGTCATGTCCCAAATTAGTAACTTTTCATTTTTGTTTGGGAGGGAATTTGGACATGTCAGAATGTTGATAACAGGCTAAATAATTAATATTCAAATAAGATAATATTAGTATCAGTTGCAGGATGGAGGGAGCAAAACAGCCAAAATTCAATTTGAAATATTACCTGTTGAAGGTTAGGCATAGCTTCCGGTTGAGTTTAACCAAACCCAAGTAAGTAAGCTGGTAGAATAGTTTTATAAGTAAATCTTGGGACACTCTGCTGTCCAAAACAGAAATCCTTACTTGCCTCAATATTACATTGAAGTTTTAAAAATATAA
The DNA here is from genome assembly GCF_037038515.1 of Microtus pennsylvanicus. Lineage (NCBI taxonomy): Eukaryota > Metazoa > Chordata > Mammalia > Rodentia > Cricetidae > Microtus > Microtus pennsylvanicus. The sequence goes on from NC_134582.1 coordinate 52,384,067, forward strand.
TTGCCAACCTTTTATATTTCTTGCTTGCTCTATGTGTTTGCAGAAAATTAAGCAAGGTGATGTTTACTAAGTTATATGTATTTGGGGATTTACTGTTTAACACTGTTAATAAAAATAGTACATTTCCTAACAGTTTTGTTCCAGCAGAGACAGGACGAGCTACTGGTGGCTTAAAGTGCAACTGCACCACTTCTAGACATTCTTACTCCCTCCGTCAAAGTTGCACATGTTCCATTATTTGAGACACAATAGTAAGAGTGACTCTCCTGCTTCACACGGATGGCAACAGTCCGTACTTTCCTAGAAGTCTAAGAGGATTCTGTCATCCTCACAGATGCTGAGGGTATCGCTTCCAGCGAATAGAGGCCATGTATTTAGTGGTTGGAAATAATGCATGAGAAGGCTGCAGAGTGGAGGCAGGCGGGTACTCCTCAGAGAAACTGCTCAGACTAGAAGTCCCACAGCTGACACTGTAACAGAAGCACCAGAAAGAAGGTAGTTTGGGTGACTAGTTGACATCACTGAGTTTCTGTTGATTAATTTCCTAAGGACATGGGTAGGGCAGGCATGATGTCTGAAGCACTTAGAGGGGTGGAACCAAAATGGTTCAGTGTATGTGAGCCTGTCCAAAATCGCATGAGAAAATTTCTTTCTACTACTTTCTATAGGCCTCAAGAGTTACATCAGAAATTCCATGAGGATATGGTGCAAACGGATTGGGGAGGTGAGAGAAACTCACTGGAAAGAAAACAGCTATTTCTTGAAAGGAGAGAAAAAGAAACAAAGACAAATCCTGAATTTGATATACTAACAACTTTTTTCAACAGATTTAGTAAAGACCTTAAAATGGGACAGACAGTGGTTCCCATTCAAAGGTAACATTCTACTTCAGTCCTTTTTGACCCAGACACTGGTTACTTAAAGGCTGTGGAAGAGAAACATTAGAGGCATAAAACTCAAGAAGAGACCCAGTAAAAGTGGTAACAGAGCAGTGGGTGAGAAAGGAAGCTACTCTTTCTCAGAAGGACACAAATGTCTTATTTCCAAAGCATTTTTATTGTAAGACACTAGAAGAGAATTATGGAAAGAATTAGTGTCTATACTGGGGGTGCCAAAAGGAAATGAGCTTAGAGAAGGGGGGGGGGTGAGCAGAGCAGAAGTCAGTGAGGAGGAGATCAGCAGAGGGGAGGTCAGCAGAAGGGAGACTAGTAGGGGGGAAAGCAGCTGAGGGAAGGGGGCAGCTAAGGGAGGGCAGCAGAGGACAGGGCAGCAGAAAACAGATCATCACTATTGTGCAAGAAGCTCCAAAGAGGCAAGTGATATTGAAAGAATCATAGACACACACACACACACACACACACACACACACACACACTCACTCACACACGCACACACACATGCACACAAGCACAATGAAAGATTTTCTGAGAAAAGAACCCAGGATAGTCAGAATGGAGAGCACTGGTGGGCCTGTTGATGGAGGACGAACAGGTCAGTCTTATTCACTGGGCAGCTCTGTCTGAGAACTAGTTCTTCCTGTACTGGTAAATTACATGAAAAGCAGAATATCACTAAGAAGGAGCAATACAGGTAAAGCAGAGGTGAGGCAGAACCTCAATAGTGAGATGCCCTTATTCTGATACTTGGGGCCCTGTGAGATTAAAAAAGAAAGTTGCTGAGTTCTGGGATTTGCTAGCTATAAATGGGAAGAAGCCATTGGCATCTGTTATTAAGATGGAATATAGCAATACCTTGATTGCACTTGATAATATCTTTCTGTTATCTCCATTAAATTTTAAACAGCCTATCCACTTTATACCAAGACCATAATGTTTAGTATATAGTAGGCATTAAGAGTTTTCTGTTAGGTGAATAAGTAAGCGAAATCTTGTCCAGAGAATAGAAAACATGTTCCCCTCCTGAAGATCTTTGTTTATTCGACTTCTGCCTATGTGTGGGTTGAAAGGCATTTAACCCATAAACAAAGGTGTGTGGGTAGTAATGACACCCTTTTAAAAGAATGTGAAAGCTGTAACGTAATAACCAATGTTTACATTACCAAGATCATCAGACACTTGGGAGGTTTTGAGTTGTTTGTGAAAAGCAAAGAGTGCTTCAATGACCCTGGGTTTCTTACCATAGATCGTCATTTCTTGCTCAGAAATTTGAGCATATTTCTGCTAATCACCCTGACAGTAACATTCTTAGCTGTGAACTAATGGCTTCTAGGACTCACTGTATTAAGACCATTTCCACAATGGTCCCGAACTACTGACTCTGTCTTGATGAGATTCAAACTCAATTCATCAGGACTTTCCTTAGCAATTTCCCAGCTATTTTAAACATTTGATATTTTATCATTTTAACATATAGCGAGATCTTACTTCCACTGAAGGCGAATTAAGAATATGTAATTCTTATTTACAAGTGAGTAGGTTTCTGTTCGATTGAAGTCTTGAATATTTATAATATTCTCCATTGTGATATGCTGTTCCTCTCCTTGGAGAGCTGTCTACACAGGACCATATGAACATATAAAAGAGACACAGTGGTATAGAAATCTAGAAAAGAGAATTATGGCTACAGGCTGTGGATTTGCTTCTTTGCTTTTTTCAGCTAGATACTTCTCAGAGAATTTGCACTTTTTTATAACAGTTCTCTGGATAAATGTATTTGGTATTCAGTTACCACCATTCATATATGTTTACATTGTAAAACACACTATAGCCAACTGAATATGGGTATTCATCCTTTATCATTTACTCACAAGTTATTTGGTGAGAGTCAACTCACAGACATCGCCATAAGATGCTGCAAGCTCAAATAGAAAATTCTGATGATGGCAAACTCATAGTAAAAATGATACTGATAGGTATTGAGACAATATAGCAAATTCAGGGACAGAAAAACTTTAATAAACTTCCAAGTGACCAGAAAAATCAATCAAGAAAAACCCGAGTTCCTGATGTATCTTTAGACCACTGCTAATATAATGGAATTATATTATATCTCCAAAAGTAAAAAAAAAATTAAAACTCTGCCAAATGAAAGAAGTAAGCACAGTACTTGTATTGTAAATGAGCTACCTCGCTTTCCTGCATGTCCTCTAAACTGGACCACAGGAAGTATTTCAGAATATCAAATTTATAACTAATTTTAATATTTTAAAGCCTATTTCAGTTTCTGTTCTCAAAGAGAGTTCAATCCCAGAATTATTTAGATTGTCCTTTGCATTTATTTTTCTCCAATTTAGACGATTGCTAATTAGGCCTTTTTCTTTCCAATATCCCGGAACCTAGCTGGCTAAATTACATATGGAAAAATATGTGAATATATGAAAGCTAAAGGCGGCTGTTAAATATTTATGAAATTTATATGAGAAATCCAGCTCTGATATCCTAGTATTTCAGATTAGAAAATTCTTTTTTATAATAGATCATTAAGACTTTTCGCTATTGTTTTTGGTTATGTATGAACTGAAGTTTGCATGCAATAAAAGGACCTTTCTTATATTTATAAGGTCTTTGCTGGGGGCCTTGCAAAAAAAAGATAGACTGATTGCGAGAAATCAAATGAAATTGAATTAGACAAAGGGATAGTTTCAAATTTAGACTTATTCAAAAGCTTGCAACTGAGGTTGTCTGACGGAGTCACACTTGTGTTGGAGGATTTATGATCTGACTGGCTGGAATTACAGAATGGATTCCTGAAAGTCAAACGCAACATCACTTTGGGCTTTCTTTAGACTCCTCAGTAGCTATTTTAACAACATGTGTATCTAACGTAGCATCCTTGTCTTTAACCTAACATCACTGTGACTACTAAAGTTTTGAATTTATTAACTTAACAGACCATTAGGTAAAAACTCCACTACAGCTACGAATGTCATCAGACAGGATTTGAAATGTGTAGAAAATGTTTTCCCGCTGGGCTTTAACCTCATGCCCTTACCTCCAATGAGTTTGGCAGATGCACTAATTGGTGATTTTCTTTTCTTTGTGACTATGTAAGTTTGTGCAAACCACTTCACAGCATACCTTGTCATTCAAGACAATCTGAATCTGTGATCTCATGCATAAGTTACTAATACTGTGTCGCAAAATGAACTCACATTCCCATTAGAGCAAGAATTTTGTGTCAACATTTTATACACAAATATAAAAAGAAGACTGTGGGATTGAACACTTGAAATAGTGCCAGAAAAAAAAAAAGTAGTAAATATTAGAAAGGCCTATTATGTACAGTTAAAATATTATTTTTTCTATTTACAATATTAATATTTTTCTTTTCCTCAAAAGAAATCATTCACAAATCAAGACTCATTTTATAAATGAAAACTTTACCTATAAAATGTTTCTTTAGGCAATATTTAGAATTTGTTTTTTTCTACTGTTTTTCAAAAATAATTGAGCCTCAAGTATTCTTAAGCAGAAAGCCAAAGCAGGAAATGCATCTTCTCCCCTCCTAACATGTTCCTCCAAGGGGCATAATCTAATTGACACATTGCAGGCAGGGAAAATCAACTCAAGTGAGGTAGATGGAATTGAAGGAGACTAACCTGGATGTTCTTGTTTTACTTAAATATTTAACTCTCCTTAGTTTCACAGAATGATAAAACCTAAATCCATTTGAAGATAGCAGATCAGAGAGAGAGGGTAAAGAGGCCTTTTTCTTCAAGGAGAGATGTTCTTCCCCCATCAATTACTTCTGTTCCAATTTCTGTTGTTTGGAAAAGATAAACAGAACAACCTGCTCCTTTCGCACAATCCATTTCTGTACTTCAGCACTTCCACTGTCTGTAGGTACTCTACAGGAGTCTGTTTTACTCTGATTTCCTCCACAGTCCCTAAGGAGGAAAGTAACTGATTGGCAGACTCGGCAAACTAAGCTTCTGTGTTCTTGAAGATCCTTGTGGAGGAGTTACCACTCATTACTGTAAATATACAGCTTTATATCATTGAGAACAACCGAAGGAGCGTTTTATGTCAAAATAAAAGCATTTTCAGCCTGTGGAATAAGAATGCTCTTAGTTGGGAAATTATTTGCCTAGCCGTAGATGGTTTATGCCTCCTCTCCAGCATGGTATAGTGGCTGGTGTTTTTCATTCCAGCACTTGGTAGAGAGTGTAAAAGGATCAGAAGTCCCAGACCATAATGAATAACCCAAAGTGATAGATAGAGTTTACTATGTATAGTGACTTTAAAGAGAACACTTGGCAAAATCCTTTCATGTGATTAAAGAGCAGGAGTTTGGGTCCTATGTGCTATGATGAGGGTCATCCTCTATTTTGATTGAGAATTTAGGTATTACATCCATTTTCCTACTGAGCATGTCCCTTCCCACATGCATTTGATTTTAATTGTATGCATGTCCTATTATAAATAGGCGTATGGTAAATAAGAGATTCCCCCTGAATGTTCACAAAGGGACATAAATTTGTTTTAATGTACATGCATATAAAACAAGTTTAGGATGACTGAACCTTTCTATTCTTTGTACTCTGATATGCTGAAAATATATTTGAGTAGACACTGTCTTAGTCTGGTCATTGTTTGTGGAAGGGATGCCTAATGCATTCTTCAGAGAGGAGTTTAGGTGTTTCCTATACAAGACGGGGTCTAAGATTGTTAGTCTTAATCCTACTGGGTGAAATTAAGACCTTTCTCACAACATTTGAGCCAAATTTGAAGCAAGCTGTATTAAATACTGATCAGGACAATGAACACTGCCCAGGCCCATACTCAGGATTCCCAGAGTATGGCTGTGAATTGCATTATTCAGGGATTTATAAACACAAAACCCACGTATCTATATGCTTCGTGCCATCGTCCACTCAGGAAAAGCATACATCCTGATGTTCTACTACCTGTCCATGTACTCCCTGCCTCCATGTGATCAAGAATATCCTATGCAATTGGTAACTCAAGTTTGTTTACAGAAGAGAAAACACATGAACAGCAGACCCCAGAATTCCAGGAAGTTACATGCCCTTGGGCAAGTGGGGTTTATAGATTGGAGACATTTTTGTTTTATAGGTACTTTAAGCACAGGAGTTTAAACTTAAAATATAACCTTAGCCATTACACTAGGTGCATTGTTTTGAGAGGGGTGTGTATAGATGGTGCCTATAGATAAAGGAGCTAGACTGCCAATTACACTATTAGAAAAAGGTCAAGTGCCTAATCCAAACCAAGTAAAGTCCCAAGTTGCTAAGCTAGTACACATGCTTGCCTGTCTCAGCTTTCTTCATGGGTTGTGCTTTCCTTCTCATCTCTTCCACAGTCAGTCCATCTGTAACTTTCTGGGTCTTCCACTGTATCTTCAGTCATTTCAGTCAACACCCAGGGAAGGGAAAGCCTGAGGAATCCTGAGCCTGATGACATAGCCAGCCTACCAAGGCCTTCCTTTGACTCCTGTGTGGAAGCCCACATAGAACTATAATTCTTTTGGGCATCCTGAGTGTCTGGGTATGTAACATCACCAAGATACAAAAAAGTTTCTGGATCTTTAAACTGGATACTAAGAAAATTGGTGTTTTTCTGCTCTCACTTCCCTTCCTGCTATTTGACTTTTTTTAAAAAAAAATCTTTGCTTATTTTACCCAATTTTCTATCTACAGACAGTTTTGACATAATTCCTTGAGTGGTATGAAGAGTCATGTATGCTGGAAATTGATATTGACAATCTGCCCAAATGATTACTGTAAATCCAAAAGAACCACTAATATTCAATTCTTCAACCTTGAAATACCGGGTAGCTAAACACTACAGGGAGGGAGGGAGGAGCACACACACACACACACACACACATACACACACACGTACACACACACACACACACACACACACACACACACACACACACGAGAGAGAGAGAGAGAGAGAGAGAGAGAGAGAGAGAGAGAGAGAGAGGGAGGGAGGGAGAGAGAGAGAATAAATGAATGCAAGATTGAAAGCAAAAAAAAAAAAAGCCTGTAAATCTGGGCTCAATTTAGCCAGAGACTCACTGTAGTGTCTGAAGATAGGGCATCCTAAATGGGGGCTCCTTGGTTGTGTTAAGTACATTTTCTGTGCTTTAAAAGTGCAAGCTACACAACATTGAAATACAGCAGACAGATGAGGAGTTGATCTTCAAATAGGGGAAAATGGTTTCCACTTCTGCATAAACTGAAAAACCACGCCACATCAAGATGTGAGATCTGCAGATTCAAGAATTCCGGAACACACTTTAGAGAAAGTTTTATTTGAATTTTGAGGATAATCTCCAGGATTATCTAAGGAAAAACCTCTTCATTTTACTCAGGAGGAAAAGGAAGTCTCTTAAGAGAATTCCGAAACTAATTTCAGGAGAATCTAGGTCTCCAAAATCTCCTCACTGTTCAGTACCTTCCTGTTAGGTAAGCAAATTACACGTACTTTCTTCCCGGTTTGTGTTCTGCAAGTGGGCACTCCTTAACTCCTTGTCAGCTTATTAAGCCGGGCTAGCTTCCTGTGGCTAAACATACAACCATTTTTCATTTCTTCCCAATCTGTTCTATTAAATTTGCATATTCAAATATGCAGCGTTTATGTGTGATCCCTAAAAGAAAACTCACTAAATTCCTAGTAGGATTATTCTCTCCCTTTCTCTTTGACTGCAGATAGAAATTTGAATAACAACTGAGAGAGAAAGCAGAAGTTAAGGCAGTGCATAAATGAAATTAGCAATTTTCTACAATTTAAAGGTTCTATTTGTAATTCTAAAAACATTTCCCCCTTCTCCTTGCTTAGCTTCAGGCATGAATAAAAGTGTTGGGGAGGGGTGCAATGTTTGCTTTGCTTCCTCTTAATGGGCAAGAGATAACTAAATGCTGAATTTACAAAATACATCTGTTGGTTCTGGATTGAATGCCTGAGCTCAAGATGAATATCATGGCTTGGATCTTAACTGAGTAAAGTCTGCAAAGCCACTTTGCTGCAGATAGGAAAAATCTACATTGTTTAACTTGACAATCTTCTCAAATGAGATCCACGAGTATTTAGCATTAAAAAGCTCAGTTTAGGATTTGAATTGCTAATGTGGAGCTTCCAATTCAAGGTTCCACAATCCAAAACAAGCTTGAAAGGGAAAAAAGACAAAAACAAAAACAAAAAAGAAACAAGTAAAATTGCAGAGAAACTGTAGGACTGGCTCCACTTGGAGCCTTTGCTTGTGGTAACTCCAGGGGTCTGGGCAGAGCGTCCTTGGAGAAATATCGATGTTATTGTTATTCAAGAGAACACACACTATTAATCCCACCAGGTGAGAGTAAGACCATAACCACATGATTTTAGCCAAATTGGAATCAAGCTTTATTAAATACTGGTCAGGATGATGGACACTGGCCAGGTCTATAATCAGGATTCCTGGAGAATGGGCCTGAATTATGTTAGTCAGCTGTCTATAAAGGCAAAACCCTCAAGACAATTCTTTCTGCCTTTGTCCAGTGGGGGCGAGCATACATCCTGATATACTTCCTGCCCATACATGATCATCACATGGTGTTCATTTAGGGCAACCAACCTTGCTTATAGAAGTGAAAGTGAGAGGCTGTTGTCTCTTACCTGAACAGTCCTCCTCATTCCAGGAAGTTAACTATCCTTGTGCAAGTGGGGCTTATAGGTTAATTTAAAGGAAAATGGGCCTTAAAAGTTAGAGAGATTTTTGTTTTGTAGATCTTTTAAGCACAGTATTAAAAACTTGAAACATAACTTTGGTCCTCATAGTACACACACATACAGACACACACATACACATACACCATGCACACACAAACAAATCTCCAACAAAAAAAATTTAAGGAAAAAGACACTGGCCAACTTTTCACATGTTGACTCCATTTTTGTTAAGAATGAAACCTCCTGTCTTATGAATATTTGTGTAAATTTGTTCTAATTAATGTCCTATTCTTTTATTTCAGGCAAGCCTTCTTCTTTCTGTGGACAATTACCTAGAGAATAAAACCTTGTGCTGTGTTTATTTTTCATGTCTCTGTCAATAATTTTGTCACTTTTAGGCCAATAGGTAACATTGTGACATTTCTGATTGAAAATCACTGAGGAGCTGTAGCTAACTATAGTGGAAATCAAGAATCATTATCAGTGATTAATCAGTGCATATCTATCTCCTATGCAGAAACTATATTTATCTGATTCGTAAAATACAAACGATTCCATAAGAATCTTGTTATGCAATCCTTTATCTGTGACAAAGGTTCCCTGAAACAATGAAACCACATTTTTCATGGGAACATAAGATGAATATGTTTCAAAGATGTTATTGCTCTGAATTTTAAACAGGGGCTTACATGAATATCACGTCTTGGATGATATTCTAGCTCATTGATTAATGAGAGCACCACTAACGTTCCTGATTAAAGGAACAAATGAAGATAATTTAAAAGCATACAATTAGGATTTAGAGTTTTGGATACATGTATTATTGCTTAATGTATTGTCTGTGGAAAATAATGAAGATTCTCTTCTTGATAAAACTTGGTTGAGGTTGTTTTTTCTTAAATAGTACCTAGCTGTGTTAGACTAGACTGCCCAATTTCAATAAGAATTATAAATCACTAGAAGACGAATACTCAAACACGCTTCGTATAAATTCACCTGCCTTTCCTTCAACCAGGTCCCAGTCAAGCAAAATCAAAACTTCCCCATGACGTTTTCCTCCTCATAACTTTCCATCTGTACCTCTCCTTCTGCTTCTTCATGCTGCTGCAGCTCAGAAACATTCTTAGTCATATTCCTGCTGCAGATACAAAACAGCAGAGAAACTCAACTCAGAACTGTTCATTTCAACTCACTGTGATGAGGCTGTCGATGGTCAGTTGATCATAAATCTTCCCATCCTATCAGGAGGCTATACATGAGGGAGACACGGGAGAGAGCAAAGGTGTTCACATAATGGCAAGGACATGAGAAAAGGAGGCAGGAAGACAAATTCCCATAATTCTTTTCATGGTCAAGCTCCTGGAGATATGGAAGTTTGTTTTAGGTCGCTGGTGATTCATGTTTCTATAGCATCCAGCAGCACCAAGTTGAGAGCAAACCTTTCACATCTGTGTCTTGCAAAAGGGTCATTTTAGATCAACATTATATTAGAAAGCAACACCAAAGTGTCATGCTCTGCTGCCCTGAGTACATTGATGTGTGTGTGTATATATATATCAGCCTCAGAAACAAAGTCTCTTGTGTCCTTCCCACTTCCTACCTGTTTTGTTACCCCCGGCTTGCTCCGAGTTTCTCCTACGTGAGTAGAACAGTCTTTACAGTATAGTTCACTCATGATGCTGTTGTGAGAGCAGGAATGAAAGTCTATATGGGAGAGCTCATTCCGGTCAACATAATAGAATTGCTGAACTGGTGAAGACCCAATATTCTAGTTGAGTAGGTCAACTACCAAGCCAAAAGATTACCCCTCAGCCAGGAAAGTTCACTGTTAAATGAGCCCAGCCTTAAGCCATTGAAAGAGATAGCTGAGGGCTAGAGAGGAAGTGCTTCCTCTGTGAATGACACAACTTTTGTTTCTTCTCTCACCCACTTGTGGTCTCTGGTATTTTATCACCTTGTATCCTGAGTAATGTCAAGTCCCAGTCCTCTCTGCAATTTAGGATACTCAGTAAACTTCAACTGTTTGCCCTTTCTTTGAGTATGATACTTAAATAGTTCTAGTACATACACATGTAGTATATCTATAAGCATTTTTGCTGAAAATATATCTAATGTAAGTCTGAGCTTGTTAACATCTTCAAAAATGCTATAAAATATGGTATTGGAAGGTACTTTTGCAAAAAAGAACTGAGTCCTCATTGGGCAACAATAAAATCGGGGGAAGACCTGTCACCTCTGACTATTCTACATGTCTATTTTTGATGAAGTATGGAGGTACATGATTGTTCTTAAAGTTTCATCTTGAAATCCAGGAAGACTAAAACCACACAGGAAAGACCACCCTCCAGGTGAGTGTTGAATGGAGGGCCTCTAGTTACTTCCTGGCCACTTAGCCTGGAAATAATCACATAGAAACTTTATTATTTAAATCACTGCTTGGCCCATTAGCTCTAGCTTCTTATTGGCTAACCCTTACATATTAATTTAACCCATCTCCATTAATCTCTGTATCACCACAAGGCTGTGGCTTAACAGCAAAGTTTCATCATGTCTGTCTCTGGTGGGGTTACATGGCTTCTCAATGACTCTGTCTTTCTTTCTCCCAGCATTCAGCCTAGCTTTCCATGCCTAACTAAGTTCTGCCCTGCTATAGGTCCAAGGCAGTTCTCTTTATTAATCAATGGTAATCATAGCATACAGAGGGGAATCCCACATCAGGTGAGGATCATGATGCATGAGGATGAGTATACACTCTCTGCAGTGAATAGATTAATAACCTTGAAGGGTAGAACTTGACGATACCTTAAGGAGGACTGTTTAACTTTCCACATCTCTTGCCCTCTGTGATGGTTAGTATTAACTTGACATAATATATTGACTTGTGGGAATGGGACTTTGCATGCACACATCTTGCCTAGCAGCTTCCTTCAAGGTTAAAACCTTCCATCCTTAAGTAAAAATTCTTAATACATAAGATTTAAAGGAAAAGGAAAAGAACAGGATACTTTAGGACAGGATGTGTATAAGGATGTAAAATGACAGGATCTTCCAGGGCAGTGAGTGGAACTGGGGGAGGGGTGAAACAGTCTGTTCTACACTGAGAATCGTAAACTTAAGAGAATAAATAAACAATTCAATATTGATTCAGGAAGTCCCTGAAACTGACAAGATTTACCAAATTCCCTACATCTCCTAGAGGAAATAAACAGTAAGACTTCCGAGGGACACTCTCTGAGAAACTAAGCTACAGAAAGATACTTAGACAAGCTCAGAAGGGTAAAAGAAACAGAGACCAAAGGACACCCTTCATGCTTATCACTTCAGGCTGTATAGTATGTTCCAGGTTTCTAGCTTTTGTCACACATTCTTGGGTGAGCGTTGGTAATGTTTCAGACTTTGAACCATTTCTGATTGTGTAAAAACCCCTCAGTCATATTCCTGTAAACAATCTCACTACAGTTCACTGAATCACTAAGTTCAATTTGGTGATATCCATATTTTGATTGTTGTAGGCTTCCTATCTGGAGTGAGCAGACCATGTGCTGCTGAGAAAAATGACTCTGTCGGGAACTGGCCTAGCAGTCATTCTTATGACATTTTGGTCAAGAATTTAGCTTTATGCTCCCTCCGTCTAAAGAACTTGAGTGAAGTTGGATTTAATAGTGATAGATTAATTGGTTTAACAGGAAGTTTTAAGACCGATGTCACAATTATTCTGGGAATGTAGCTGCAGTTGTTAAGGAGATCAGTAACACTGAAGAGAAACCTATACTGCTCTGCCAAGAGTGAGGAAGACTTGAAGGCAAAATATCATTAAATGAAGAAAAAATGGACTTGAAGAATCATTGACTGAAGCCTTGAAGGTAAGACTTAAGCTTTAATTCAGACCCGTGGATACTGGGGTTGCTGGAATGATGAGACAATATTCACTAAGAAGAGCTAAAGACAGTGGATCCTTCCTAAGTGAAAAACTGGTTTTTTTTTTTTTTTTTTTTTTTTTTTTTTTTTTTTTTTTTGGCTACACGTGGTAGATCTGCTTGAGTTGGGATGCTTGTGAATTAGGTGCTCAGTTGATATATTATGAGTCCCAGAGACTGGAGGATTTGAGGTTGTCCCTGTGAGATTTTGGTTTTGCATTTTTTTTCTACACATTGTATGCAGCACCCTGCAACTCCCCTTTTAGACTAAGAATGTTTACTGTGTGACATTTTATGCTGGAATCATCTCATTTGCTTGTGACTTTATAAGAACTCACCATTAAGAAATGTTGGTCTGCTAAAGTATTGGATTTGTTAAAGACTATGGAGGAATTTTTAAAGTTAGACCAAATAAACTTTAATAAATAGGAAACAATTATTTTAAATGAATACAAAACTGGGAAACACACTCTCCTGTGAAACTGAGAAGCTTACGTTTTTCCCAGTAGCCAAGAGTCACATAAAAGTAAAGCTATATATATTGTGCCACAGATGGGAACAAATCAGTGACTGAGGTTTAGCATTTAAGTCAAAGTTATATGACTTGTAAAGACAACAACAAAAACTAGAAACTCTAGGAAATATAATATAAATAATATAAACTTCAAGTTGACACTGGTGAACTTTCTGGAGCAGAGATAGCTGAGACCAGTGAGTTGTCTTCTAGGAAGGTAGAAATGTCTGCCAGGCGTCATGCATTCTTGAATCAATGACAAACAATAATCCTTAATAGAAATCAGTCTATAGAATAGAATATTAGAAGTAAAATCTAGTAGATGGTTAAATACTAATAAATAGTATGTTGAATAGAAAAATCCACGTAGTATTAGAAGATAGCGAGTAATTTGCAAAGAATTTTGAACATAATTTTGTTTAAAACATCCAAATAAAGGAGGAGAGAAAGATGCTTTAGTGTGAAGTGATGTCTCGGGTGTCAGGTTGACAAGTAACAGACTTGTGTGCCTCTACCTTGTTTGTTAACCTGGTTGAACTAAAAAATAATTAGGGTGTTAAGGAGTATGTCTATGTTTTTGTGGCGATGACGTATTAAGAAGGGATGAACTGAAGAGGTAAGACCCACTTCTCTAAAGATAGGCAGTATATACATACATGGGCTACAGTCCTTGACTTCCTAGAAAGGGAAAAAGGAGACATGGACATGAATACTGACATTCCTCTTTTTCTGTTTCCTCATCCACTAAGATGTGCGCAAACAGATGCATGCTGTTGTGTTTTCTCAACCATGACTGACTAAATACTCTGAGAGTGAGACAAAGCAAGTCTTTCCTACTTCACACAGATTCTTCTCAGGTAGTTAGTCAGATCGATGAGGAAAGTAATTTACATAGGAGGTGTCCAAATGGCAGTATAAATAATTAGGTAGAATCTTAGAAATAAGACATTATCAGTGTAATGAGAATCTTATTATAGAAAACAGTGAAGATGCTACATAGCAAATTCAACTGAATAAAAAATAATGGGGAAATTAGAGGTGGGAAAGAAAATCTTTTTAACAACACAACAGAAGGACATAAAGTTCTGGCCAACACAGTGCACACATAAAACCATGGGAGGCAGATGAAGAGATTCCAACACTCTATAGTAGGAGATTCAGACAGAAAACCGAGAAAGAAAAAGAGAAAAGATCAGGGAGATGTTGATGACAAAAATCATTGACTAATGAGTACAATGTCAAAATGTAAAATCTTTATATATAAATACAGCAGTGGAGATGCAAGCTACCATCATTAAAGCTTAAAGGTTTATGCCAGCATAACAGGTAGGCTGTCTATGTGGATACCGGAATGGTGGCAGACTTCCCATCTGACAGGTCAAAGTGAAAGCAGAAGAATTAAGATCAAGAAGGGGATAGATAGGAAATAGAAAAGCCTTAATTCTTTCAGTGTATTCTTTCTTCCAGAAAGAAGGTACAAAGTAAACAACAACTATACAACAACTATAGCAAGAGCAACAAAACCCAGTCATGTGTGCTAGTGTTAAGATGGGAAAAGGTAAAGTCTCTATATTACTTAGGAAAATAATGAGGTCATTAAGTGGCTTTAGACTTTACTTGTACATATATACATACATTTTGTGTGGTATGATATATACAGCTCCAGAGTACATACTAAAATATTAAATCTCTAAAGGAAAATAACTGTAGAATTCAAGCTAATCTATCTTTTAAAATAAAAAAAAAGACTTTATTGAAGGGAAGTCAAGACAAAGGCAGAACTGAGGAGAAAACTAGGTGATTAAAAACAAAATAATACAGACAATTATAAATAAATATATGCATTATAAGGATATATAAGTTATACTTATCATTATAATTTTAAAATGAAGAGACAGGTAGAAATGTCTACTTTTTTCCCAGGGCCACAAATAAGGCAAAGTAACACTGTATGTTTAGAAGTAATCAAATAATCCTGGTGTAAAATAACATAAAATTAAATTTCAAGTGAGAACACTAAAAGGGGTCAATATGAAAACCTGATATGAAGGAAATGGCAGGAATGAAAGCTACAATCCAATGTGCATATAAATACATAGCTTTAGGTCTACTAGGGAACTTACTGAAAAATATGAGCAAATGATAACAGATCTATAGTCATATTGGAATAATTTAATCAGATAGAAGTAGTATAAGATATAAGGTGAGAATGAAGACCTGAAATGTGACTTTCAGTTTTATTTATTATAATCTGATTCTGGAAGTACAATGCAGCTTCAGTGCATTATTGTCTACAAAGAAACATTCATATGATACAATAAGCTATCAAATTTTAGTGTTATACAAACTTCATCTTTTGGTCACTATATGTTCTGTCAAGGTATAGGCAATGAAAGAATTTCTTCAGATTTTCATTATGTACTTTGAATCCATCAAATAACCACACTAAAGATTGTGATAAGCTCCAGAAAATTCACGGACTTTATGCCAAATTTAGAACTTAAATCCTTACGAAATCAAAAATTATAGTATAAAATTAGATAAATCCTGAGAAAAATGTAGATAAGTTATTGAGAAAGCATAAATGACTGATCGCTTTCTGAAACACATAAATCGATACTCTGACAGACTTATAGGTGAACATTGTTAAGCTTTGTAACAGCAGGTCTTTAGGTCACAGAACCAATTGGTAGAATTTGGGGAGCTAATTTCCATATCTGGGAAATTTCTTAACTCTAAACATAGTACGTAGGCCTCTTTTATAGCAGGTACTAAGAGGCCCAAGCTAAGTCCGTCTCATAGTTGTCATTCTCATAAAGAGCACATGGAACCATCTATAAGGAAATGACCATTGATTTTCCTATTTATATGATTGTTTTTCACCAATATTTTAGTCCGCCCCCTTTGTTATAACTTTCTCATTCAGGGTAACATTTAGGTCATGCATCATTTTACATTAGTAAAAACCACTGTGAAGCCATGTGCCTTTTCTTTGTTTGAACAAATAGTTATTTCTTCATGTGATCAAGGACAACATATTATTTATAATGCTAATTTTTATTTTTTAACTAAAGAAATTTAAAAAGATTTTGACCTCTTTAACTCTAGTACTGTAGTGTATATAATGGCTGACTTTGAACTCATTGTCCTTCTGCCTTAATCTTGCCAGTGTTGGAATTGTGGTTGCGCAATGTCACATCTGACTTCTATATGATACTATTTTCCTTTTAAGGTTTTATATTACAGAATATCCCATATGACTTTGTACAACAGGTTGTTTGCTTTCTTTGACCAGTTAATTCCATATTCTTTAATGATCAATTCAATTTACCTAAGTATGTCACTCTCTACTAATGTATTGGTTATTGGCTTGATCAAAAGGTGTTCTTTACTGACTGTCTGAAGAATGTTCTATGATAGCCATATTTTCAATTTCAAATGGGTGAGTTCATTAAGGAAGTAGCAAACAAAATTAAAAACACAATAGCAAGTAGCAGGAAGATAGAAACAGCTAGAAATAGCAAAACACCATCAAATTAGCACCCAACAGAGATAACTAGAACAACTTTATTGAAAAAGAAAATGAACGTAACATCATCAACCTGGGAGTGTACATCTAGGAGAAATCAGCTAGGGAAAAAGCAGCCATACTGCTGCCCCAGCTTAAATTTCTCTCCACCAATGAATTTCTTATTTGTCTTCTCATCATATTCAAGATATTCTATAAAATTATCTCATCTTGTCTTACAAAGTTTGTTTCTTTGCCTTTCATGAGCTTATCCTTTAATTAGTGTGAGAAGGCATGACCCACATTAAAAGTAACAAAATGTAAAATGAATAATATGTGTAATAAGTTTCATAACCAAGCAAGGCAAAAGGAGGTCTGCTGGACTGAGCAGACTGAGAAGGAACAACATCTGAATTATGAGAACTCAGGCAAGAGACACTCCCCAGGGATCCTATGCATTGCTCTCTGTTTCTCTTTACATAGTGCCCTACATAAGGTAAACGAGTAAAGCTGTCAGACTTTTGTACACTGTTAGTATAAAAAAAATGATGATGGAAGAGTAGAAGTAGGGTTAAATTTGTCCCAGGGTTGATGCTACTTTTATAGAAAATGAAATTATACATTTAATTTTTAAAACAGCATGCAGTTTATACGTATTCATGGTTCAAGTGGGCTACCAAGTATCTACTATTTATAGTATCCTGCTTAACAGGAATGCCCTGAAAATAAATTTGTGTAATATTCCTTTTCCTAACATTTAACTTTTATTATTAGCAATTTCTTGAATTTATTCTCTGAGTATCATTCAAATAACTGACCACAAAGTCTTACTCTTTCAATTCTCATACTAATATCATTTGCTTTATATTATTCTGAACTCATAACTTGGATTAGTATTTTCTGATTTTCTTTTAGGGAAAAAAATCAATTTCTTTCCTAAAAGAAGAAATAAACAGATACTGGAGGTACAGACACTGATCCCATAGCAAATGGACCTTTTTTCCTTTTGGCTTGTTGTTTTGGATCGCTGAGGTTCTGTTACAGTCTTGTGGGAAATAGATCTTTCTTCTGTGCAAAGTATTCTGAAAGAATGCCTTAGTCACTATTCAGAAATGTATCTGGAGTGAGAGAACAGCCAAAGGAGGGAATCTTCTAAAATCTGTTGTGTTTTGTGTCCTCTTTTTTATTACAATTTTTATTTTTGAAATTGTAATATAATTGCACACTTTCCCTTTCCCGTTTCTTCCTCCAAACCCTCCCCGCTCTATTTTAAATTCATGGTCTCTTCTTTAATTAAATAATTGTTATAGCATGCAAACACAGACATACAAACACTCATACACACATACACATCCTTAAATATAAAAGTTTCAGTAAATATAAAGTCGTTTGTATGTTTGTCTTTAGGCAGGGCTGACTCTTTTGGCATTGGACAACCAAATTGTTGGGCCCTTCCTTAAGGAAAACTACCTTTCCTGCTCTGAGATTTCCTCAGTTGCCTAGAGCTCTTTGTGTAGGATTGAGGACACATGGTATTTCTCTGTCTACTTTGGTATACCCATTGTTGTATTTGCTGTGTCACTTTTAAGTGTCAACCTGTGTAAGCAAATAGAAAGGTGACATGATATGTTCTTAGTTTGACATTTATCCCCAAATGTTATTCTTGTCAATATATACTGGTGTTACTGTCTATTTTTCCTCCTCTTAATTTAATATCTTCTTATGTTTCCATCACCACAATTATCTAAAGTCATTGATTATGGCATTATGATAAAAACTAGGCATGAGAGAAACCACAGAAAAATTTTCTCTTTTTAGCAACTATCTGTTAGGGGAGGAAAGCTGCTTGGTCATTCTGGTTGCCCCGCCCCAAAATAATCACAGAGAAACTATATTAATTAAATCACTGCTTGGCCCATTAGCTCTAGTTTCTTACTGCCTAACTTTTACATATTAATTTAACTTGTTTCTATTAATCTGTGTATTACCATGAGGCTGTGGCTTACTGGAAAAAGTTCTGGAATCTATCTCTGGCATGGCTACATGGCTTCTCTCTGACTTTGCCTTCTTCCTCCCAGCATTCAGTTTAGTTTTCCCTGCCTACCTAAGCTCTGCCCTATCAACAGGCCCAAAGTAGCTTCTTTATTAACCAATGGTATTCACAGCATACAGAAAGGAATCCCACATCAACTATCCCCCCAAAGTGGGAAAGAACAAACATAGACTGATATGCTAAGGAATTATGTGACGACTCTAAGGGATATTAAAGGGCAGAGGGTTCAGAGATACATGTAGTTGTTGGCTGATGAGTCCTTCTTGCTTAGTCTTTGCAGTCTAATGGTAGAGAACATCATTTTGTTCTATCCCACAAGCTTAATCTTCTTCCAGGCAGACTTTCATCTCTTTCCTGTCCTCTGCCTATATGCTTTTATAACTCAGTAGAAATCTCCAATGAAACACTCATTATTTCTTATATCCCTTAATGTTAATTTGTTTATCTCTTTGGGCAATGGTCTTAAAGACACAGACAGTAATTTACACCTTTTTCTATCTGTAGCATAGTGCCCTAGGCTTGGGGAAACACAAAACATTGTGATACAGTGAAGGAAGGATATGGGGCAAAGGAGAGACTTTTAAAATTATATCTTCTTGAAAGGAGATGAATTTGAATATTTTTAACAGGAAATTTATATGTATTGAAGAGGTGGTGATGACTTCTGAGAAGGGAGAAATGACAACAGAAAATTATGTAGAGAAGGAGTTGAGGGCTGGCTTTGAGTTAACTCAACTTAACTTCAAATTGTAGTTAATAATACCCTGGTGCTTAGAGTCCATTTACAAGTTATTAGCATCTCTAAGTCTGTGTTTGATAGTATTTGCATTACTATTATTAAATATATGAATGTAAAATATTAAACTAAAAAGCACATTACAAGTGTTTTGTAAAGTATTGAGTGGAAAGCAGTTCATAGCACCAATGAGCACACAAAAAGTTATGCTAGGACATATAGGTGTGTGTCATTGCCATAAGCATCCCTGCTTCTGCTGACTGAACATACCTTTTTATTGTATTATTTCTTTGGCTTAAAATGCTAAAAATAATCTCTAATTCTATGTTAGGAAGGACATAAAGTTTTTCTTATCTTTGAAGATCTAGGCCACTGAACCAAAAACAACTATTTGTAGTGTGGATTTCAGGATCACACTTGCCAAAGCTCAAGCTCCAAGTGGTACCAAGACAGCAGTGTTTCCCCCTTTGCGGTGTTTATGAGACAAAGTATGAATATCTTATGTTCAAGTTTTTGCCAGTCTCATAGAGCAGAGCCAAATGATGAGCAACTTGGCAGATGATGGACCTAAGCAAGAGGGATGAAGGGAAAGGAGCCAAACTGCGAGATGATCAGCTGAACGTTCCCTTTAATGCTGATCATAGGTGCCAAGGCACATGGGACATTGTTCATTCTCTGCATGTGAAAAGTGGGAGCTCCAACTCTCCAAACACCTGTACACTCCCAGTTTGGAGTCAAAACTGGTACTAGATGGAAATTCAATTGTGCACTGGGTCTGAGTGAAACATGTTGAGGGCACTAAGGGCTTATACATGCACATGTAGTAAATTCTTGTGTTTTCATTTTTGAAAAGATGGATAAAGATGTCACAGATTCTTTTGAAAATATATCTGTCCACACTCAAAGTTATTTAACATATGAAGTAACTATCACAGGAGGTAGGGAGGCAGAGAATTTAGAGAGGAAGCAGATTCCCAGATTTGCAGAAAAGGAGCAGGGATAGAGCAATATGAACTTTTGAGAAGTCCGCAGCCTGATTTTAGCACAATTGTTCTCTGTTTTGGCTCAGAGGGACCCTATGACTTGAATTCTTTTGAATGCTCAGAGAACAGGCTATGCCCATGTGTAGTCTGCAGGTAAGTTCTGTGGAAGATTGGATCCATGAAGGATGGACAAGATATATTGATAAAACAAGACCCTGAGAATATGAAGGTGGAAAGAAGGAGGACTGAGGGTGAGAAGAATAAAATCAAATACATACTTTGCATCCAGGTCTGCCTATAGCGCAGGGGAGGCCGTTCAAAGCCTAGAGAATTTGTGTTCCTGGGTAGTTGTAGTAAGTGGCATCACTGTTTGGACCAAGGATTCTCTTTGGGAACCACACATGTCCTCCAGTTTTATTTTTATAGTTGCTTTGCTTTTCAACCCTTGTGATGATTAACTTTTACTGTCAGCTTGTAATACTGTTTTATGGTATCAGAACTCTGTGTCTGACTTTGACAATGTTTCTAGAAATATTTAATTTACAGGGAACACGTCTTCTGAACTATGGTTGGACCGTCACATTCACTGGGGCCCAGATTAAATAGAAAGGGGAAAATCAACCGAGCAAAAGCTATCTCATTCTCATGTATCATGTCTAGCTTAGCATTATGTGCTAAAAGTCAAACTCTGAGACAAAAAAGCACTTTAAGTTTCTCTTGTCAAATATTTTGTTTTCTTTTATAGTCAACGTTACATAATAAAATGTTTCAAATTTTGAATCTAAAATCTCTTTTCTGAACAGCTACTTCTGGGCAGATTTCTTTACACTTTTAAAGTTATCTGAAAAAAAATTAAGTATGCATAAGAGTAAGACATCAAAATATGTGTTTTCTAAACTTGTCAATTAAAACTTAAAAAGAATTAAGTGTATAATTTTTGCCTACTTCAGTTTCTTTGTATATAGTTTACATACTCTGATACTTCATGATTTGCCACCAGAACTTGATTAAATGATTGAAATGAGATGACAGAAACCATGACAAAATCTACAAATGCATGTATCCACTCAGCACATCTATGATTCATTTCAACTTTTCCTTGTTCCTTCCCTAAAACTTGGCTGTTCATATTGTCTGCCACGCTGTCAGTGAGCACAGCTTTCTGAAAGACTTGAGGAGTCCAGAGCCCAGATGCTTTCTGGGGTGAGAACAGCTAGTGGTTGTGTGATGCCTTGTCAGCCACATTTGTTTCTCATGTTTGCGCTCTCTTTTTCTTAGGCAAGCTGACATTACTCTGCTCATATTTGCTGGAGTATGGAGTTGTCCCAGATTTTGTAAGTTGGTATGTGTAAAGGGTTCGGCGGCCGTCAATGAGATCCTATTTGAGGTCAGAGAACAGAACTCCAATCAGACTGAGCTTCCCTGACACTCCTCCCAGCTTGCAATGGGCTCGAAATAAATTCAGGTTATTATTTTTTGTTTGTTTATACATGTAACTGGGGATGATGGTTTATGCTTTGAGACAAGTTTCTACCAATGTAGCCAATTCCAGCCTCAAACTTGGAACAATCCTCCTGTCTCAGCCACTGATTGTGAGGATTACAAGTATGTACTACCATGCCCTAATGATACTATTTTAAATTTCTTTCCACCTTGTATGGTTTTACTCTGCTCTTTCTGCTGAGTCAATAATACTCATGTTTACTTCAACTTTCCAACTTTTCTGATATGATTTTTACAAAAACGTCTGGCTACTAATAATGGAGAAATTGTTTATATGGTGTACCTACCTACACTAGGCTGTGGGGTAATTTTGTAAGGTTGCACCCAGACACAGATGGTGAATTGAACTTGCCCAAATAATCCCCTAGAGAAATGGAGTTGTGTGATTTAGGGATGAAGATGGGTGTTGCCAAGAAATAAGCTAAGTTGTGATTTGTTCTCGAGTTACCCTTTAAAGAATACATAACAATTTGTTTTTATAATTTGACCTCAGTGCTTGGAGTTCTAGTGCTTGGGGAGTCTTGCCACTTACCCATCTGACTTGGTTAGGGCTTTTATTGCTGTGATGAAATACCATAATCAAAAGCAAGATTGGGGGAAAGGGTTTCTTTGGTACACTTCCACATCGCAGTGCACCACTGAAGGAAGTCAGGACAGGAACTCAAACAAGGCAGGAAGCTGGAGGCAGGAGCTGATGCTGAGCATGCAAGAGTGCTGCCTTACTGGATTATTCCCCATGGCTTACTCAGCATGCTTTCTTCTAGAACCCAGGACCACCATCCAAGAGATGACACCACTGGAGCAATAAACTGGGCCTTTCCCCATCAATTACTAGTTAAGATAATCTTCTACAGGCTTGCCTGCAGCTCAGTCTTATGGAGGCATTTTCTCAATTGAGTCTTCCTCCTCTCTGATGATTCTAGCTTGTGTCAAGTTGACATAAAACTAGTCACCACACCACCCATCTAAATCAGGTCAACAACCTAGCAACAGAAACCCATTGAATTCTAGTTATCCCAGGTTCCTTTATGAATAACAAGTGAAGAACTAAGGAGTTAGTCAGTTTTGGGAGTTGTACTGTAGATTCTTGGGCTGGCAAAGAAAATTGCTGCCTTCCAAGACTATATTGTAGAGATAAAGTCTGTATCCAAGTCACTGCCCAATTGATCACTCAGAAGTTATGTATACCTTGGACTTTCAAGGCAAAATTATCAAATGTTTAGTAGGTCTGAGGATATTCTTAACAGGAACCTCTTCTCATTCTCATGTTTCCTGGTTTTCAGTATAAATTATAAGATCATCATGATTTTAGGTTCTCATCTAGAGAGGTTACTCTGCGGATAGGGAGGTGGCTCAGTGGTTAAATGCTTGTCATGCAAGAATGGAAGCTGGCATTTGGATCCCCAGTATCAAGGTAAATGTAAATGTCCAGTGTGTTGAATCCCTAGCTTAGCAACATAGACACAGGCATTCTCACAGTAAGTGGCCTAGCAAACTAGTCATAGCAAGCTCTTGATTTGAATAAAGCCCTGCTACAATGAACCAAGTAGAAGAGGATATAGGATAGTTCTGGAAATCAGCTCAAGCTGTACATCTGTGTCTACACACATGAAAAGAAGCATATACAAGCATTCACACTACACACACACACACACTATATATATATATAATTTTCTCTAGCTGCAACTAACTTTTCTTACTAAACTTTATACTATAGAGTTTCCAGAATTAAAGTAGGAATGCAGTATGGTGATATATATGTATGCCATTGTCATTCATGACATGAAAATATTCACTTTTTAAAATAGTTCAATGTAAAAAAGTAAGGGCAAGTTTGAATGTACATTGAAATTTCCAAACCCTGACAAGGGTATAATCTGGCCTTCTTCCAAAATATTTTTCACGGCATATTTAATATTAATGAATATATAAGTATCTGTTACTTATAAGTTAGGATTTTATGATGTGTTCTTTAAAGTAATTACCAATCTAACAACATACCAAGAAGACAAATATTAGTAACAGTAATGATGTTTGTGTGTTTGTCAAAGATCACAATGGAATACGAGGCAATTTATCATCCTTGAATGTTCTGGTTATGTGGGAAAGATTCCATGACCTGACTGTATAAATGGAGAAACTGAGATTTAAAAGTTCAATGAAGATTATTATTGAGAACCTTTAACATCCAAAGACAATGATGCCTTGATGACACTTACCCCTCCTTTCTAGTAAATATATAGTTTGCAGTAAATGAAACTTGAAGTATTTTCTGAGAATCTTTCTTAGGGTAATTTTTTAACAAATATTTTGTTATCTTTGAGATATATATTGATTTATGTTCCATGCCAGCTTTCTAAAGGTGCCCTGAAGTTTGTTGGGGGGGGCTCTGGATTTCTGAGAAGCTCATGATAGAGTAATGGGAGAACCTCGCTGAGTCTAAGGCTCTCAGTTAATGGCACATCGTTCAATTACTGGCAGGAGAGGAGAAGAAAAGAGCAAAAAGCTCAGAGATATGTAGTACCATTAATTATGATGTTTTTTCTCTCTGTCTTTATTTCTCTCTCCTTTTCCTTCCCCAATTATGCCCTTAAAGGAGAAAAATTATGGGATTCCAACCTTTTCTTCAGTACACATGTTCTGTCTTCCTTTCTCAGTTAACTAACCAGGTTTACATTTTAATAAACTTTTTGGCAGATACTACGTTTAGAAGGGTGTTTGTTGTTAGAAAAGATGTGGAACACTCCATCACAGAATATCTTGCAGGTCATGATATCTTCTTGAATGCATAAATAAATAAATTACTTATTTAGAATAGAAAATTTATTAAAATTTCCTTAAAGCAAAAATGAATAACTTAACAAATTTGCCCAAATCTCAGAGCATTTTATTCTCAACTCAGTGAAATATCTCAATACATAGTGATGGATGTATTGAAGAAGTAACTAAACCATGTGGTTCTTGAGAACAACTAAATTACACATGGCAAAGGTACAGAAATAAAAAAAAATAACTTTATCAGAAGAGTATACCTTTAGGTTTCAATCTGGCTTGCTGCCAGAAATATGGCGTCTACATTGTTCTAGCTTAAAGAACACTGGGGAAAGTATAGAGAACTGGGGAATAGAAAGCAGAAAGATAGACATGATAAGTGAAGCAACTAAGATAAGATAAGATAAGAATTTCTCAATGAATGTTAAACACCTTAAATGCCAATAAGAACATTCATAAATTCATTATATTCAAACTCTAGTAAACAAAATTCCAAAAAAAAAAATAACAAACAACTGGAAAGAAGTTGTCATGGGTAGGGAAGAGTCTTCCACTTGAAAGAGCCTTGTGTGTTAATTCATGCCTGGGTTTTTACTACCTGGGATGCAGAGGAAAGAAGGTATCAAGAACAGTCCATCAATGATTAAAACAAAAAATATTAATATTAATAAATATGACAGAAAAAACTCCACTGACCCATAATTCCATATTTCTCCAAATTACTCTTTAATAGTAAGAAAAGAAGTGAGATAAGAGAGATACACTGTTGTAGCTGAAGACCACAACTAAGAATAGATTCAGCATGAAAAAATTTTCAGGTAAAAAAGAGAACACGGGCTGCAAAGATGGCTCAGTGGTTTAGAGCACTAGTTGATTTTTTAGAGAACCCCGGTTCAATTCCTAGCACCCACATAGTGGCTCACAACTGTCAGTAACTCTTCTTCCTGGAGACCAGATGCCCTCTTTTATATGGGGTGCAGTTATACATACAAAATATTATAAATATAAATGAAATAAAATTAGAAACCATTAAAATGGAGAGAGAAGACCTCATTCTCTGAGACTACCATGACCCTGACAAATAGGAGAAATACATCAAGAAAATTAAACAGACTGGTGTACAAATAAAGAAGTCTCAACAGAGCATGAGCTGTGCATTTGCAAATAAAACTGTGCAACATATGAACATTATTACACACTGTGACTGAGTCAAATTCATCTTGAAATGCACAGTTAGCTTAAGGTCCAAAATCAATTAATGCAATACACTGTATTAATGGAATAAAGAAAAAAATCTATATTATCATCTTAGTCAGCATGCAAAACAGCTCAACAAAATCAACACTCAGTCATGTTTTAAACTTAAACAAAGTAGAAAAAACCAACGAGAATTGCATCAGCCAGATAAAATTGACCTTTGTTGAGTGGAAGAGATGGCTCAGGGATTAAGACTGCTGATAGTTGTCAGAGATGACCCAACTTTGATACCCAGGCCTCACACCAGGAGTCTCACCACCTTCTATTACTCTAACTCCAGGGCTCTAATGACCTCGTTTGGCCTCTAAGGGCATCTACATATGCAGTGCATACTTTTACACAAACACACACATGCACACGAATTTTTAGAACTGTTTTTTGGAAACCAACCCTCGCAAAGTTCTTAATTAGCATTCTATTTGTTAGTATAAGACTGATCATATGCAGAATGCATACTCATGTGTGTGAGCTAGAAGCTTAACAGTACAGCAACACTGAGGGGTGAGACACACGGCAGCTGACTGGGCCGATGTCATTATCTGAGAACAGCAGTTACTATTTGAAGAGCAGCTTGTTATAAAAGTGAGTTTGGGGCTTTTTCTTTCATGGATGTTCTTTTGCCCATCAACTTCTACATATGACATTGTTGAACATCAAATGGCTCAGAAGCTGATGAACGATTTTGAACTTACCAGCCTACAATACCATGAGGTTGGTTTTCCTTATAAATCATGTAATTCGCTGCATTTTATTATAGCAGCATAAGACAAATTAGGTGAACAAAAATCAGACACAAACCTAGATACTTGTCATAAATAACTTCTATTGATTGTACTCTTGGAGTGTCTTCAGGGGCCAAGTGTGAATAAAGAAACAGGAGACATCCTAACTAAAGAGAAAAAGTAAATATTTCACTATATATGATTATCTATGTAGAAAATCACAAGATACACAAAATGGTTAGCAAAGATACATTTTGTCAAAGTTGTAAGATCAAGTAACTGCAACAAAAGAATTTTATAAACGTCACATATATGTATACATATATTCAATAGAAAATACTTATTGAAAGCTAATTTTTATTTTAAAAAATCACTTATAATAGCTGTGATGTTAAGTTGGGAGTGACATCCCAGTCCCTGGCATCCATTTCAATCCCCTTGCCTGGGGGTTGCATTGGTCTGGACTCCAAATCCCGGGGGAGGATCAGGACCACAGGGTGTTTAAGTGGGTGCCCAGAGGAGTAACACGTGGTCCTAGGTTTTGCATGTGCTCTCTGGTTTTCTGTCTCTCCTGCCACACTCTTGGCCACCTGAGTGTTGCATTTAATAAAACACGGGCATTTTAATTTGGTTTCATTTGGCCTAATTGGATTTTTTGTGCCAGCGGAACGGCTTGTCTTAGGATTTTTCCTAATAAAAGCATCTAAAATATATAAATAAAAAAGAAGTTGAGAAAAGACGTGAAAGTTCTAAAAACTAATGACGATACTATATGGTTGGAACAGTTGGAACCAGAACCAAATAAATGGTGAGTTCGGCTGTATTCCCAATACAGGTAGATCTGAGCCAGGTATCAACATAAACAGTAGCGTCCACCAACCACCCATTTTAGTTCTTATCTGTTTATACCACACACTGACCAACTGGATCAGAAACTTGTCAATGATTTAGTCAATTTCTCAATCTAGTAGAAAAACAACATTTTTTTTTAATTTCCTTTTTACTTTTTTTTAGGGTTAGGGTTACCCCAAAAGGTATACTCTTTTCCTTGTTGCTAAACACTATATATTTCTAATGTTAGTCACCAAGCTCTATTCCTTTATTTGTCCACTTCTTCCTTCTGAAACTGACCACCAAAGTCCAGCTAACAAAGTGCAGCAATCAAAAACCTCCTTTGGCTACTTGAAATAAGATGCCCAATCAAAACAAACAGACTCATCCTAACACAGTGTTTCCTCTTTCCCCTTTTTAGACTGCTATTTGCTTACAGGGTACATCTGACTCCTCTGTCTTTCCTGAGCAAACATCCCTTCCCTCTTGTTCCTTTCTCCTTTTCCCTCATCCTTCATCTCCTTTGGATCTTATTCTCTGCCCTTTGTTGCTTTGGGGCAAATAAGTCACCTTTGTGCTGAGAACTTGTTCTTGGTGTGTCCTATGTTGATTCAGGTCCGTGGGAATCGGCTTGTAAGGATTGGTCACTGAGTTGTATGAAGCAGGTAGACCTGGCTAAGGGGCCTCTAAGTATCTTCTCTCACTCCTAAAAGGAGGTACCCAGTGACAATTCATCCTCACTCACAAGCAGGCTGCTGCTGCATGTAGCAGCTGGAGTTTCTATGGTCATCTTTCTGCTTGATAGAAGAGGCGGTTGATATTGAAGTATAAAGAGCAGGTGACCCAGGAGAGTGCTCTGGAGCCTGATTGACCTGGAATGTCTCCAGAGACAAATACACACCTTTACTGTGGCTTGTATACATCTGGAATAGCCTGTTGCTAACTAACCCTAAGTCCTAATTAGTTCACAGGCAGACATACCTTGTACAGTTAGTTACCTTCAGGAACTTCCCCCGAAGGTAGCTACAACCATGACCATGTGATGTGTGACCATCTCACACTTCCTTTTCCAGAATCCTCTAGAATTTGAGGAGATGACATACATACTTTTATTTTATCCACAGTGTCTATTCGTCATTTAAGTCTAAGAAAAATTATTTCATAATATGTGCTTTTCTGATTAAATTTATAC
This sequence comes from Microtus pennsylvanicus, assembly GCF_037038515.1. Taxonomy (NCBI): domain Eukaryota; kingdom Metazoa; phylum Chordata; class Mammalia; order Rodentia; family Cricetidae; genus Microtus; species Microtus pennsylvanicus. The sequence continues at coordinate 52,412,691 of NC_134582.1, forward strand.
TTAATAAACACCAAAGACGTTTTATAAGTATGAAAATATCTATCTGCTAATATTTAAAAGAGAGCTTACAATGTTCAAGGCGTCCTTAGAACATAGAAAGCACCATAGAAAGCCAAAAAACCTGAGGCTTGGACTCATTTCATAGTGTCTCTTAACCTCAAGTTTTTCAGCTTTCAATAAAAGACAAAATTAGCCTGCGAATATTTTTGTGGGGTTAAGAAATACATGAAACCTGAGTTTTAACAGAGCATGACATGTAAAACTATCAAGGAAATGGAATTTCACATCATCTGATGCCACTGGACTGGGTAGGATTTGTCTGTACTTGCTTCATGGGAAGAGCTTGTGACGAACTTTGACTACCATGTTCTGAAACTGCAGCCCCAAATTTAAGACAATAGGAAGTAGAGACTTTTGCCAGGTGATAAAATCATGAGGATGGGACCCTCAGGAAATGCCTTTTAAAAGGAGATTTCAGTGTATCTACTATGACAAAATACCAGACACAACGCCTTGAAGGGAAGTATTGTTGGTTTTGATGCCTACTTTGAGAGCGTTCATCCCACCATGGTAGGGAGACATGGAACAGTTCATAGGAAGTGGTCAGCAATGCTATAGCCCCAGAGACACTCCTTGCAATCTACTCATATATTAAATCTCTTAAAATGTCCAACATCTAGCTTATTAAAGTAATGGCACTACCTGGGGACCAGTCATTCAAATCACAAGCTGGTGATGCCCTTTCATATTTAATCCCTCCAACCAGGAGAGTCTTTTTATATCAGGAAAACCCTTTCATCTTTCATCCCTAATGGGATGGTAGTCTGCAACCAAAAAAACGTTCATCACCAGACTCTTCCACTACTGGTTCCGTGATCTTGCGTTTCCAGACACCAGCACTAGGAATAGGATATTTCCATTGTCTGTGAGACTCAGTCTAGGGTACTGGGTTATGTCTGGCTAACACTGTTAGTCTCTGCTTTCTCTGGAATCCCCACTAAACTGCCTGTTTCTGAAGCACTAAAGTGAGGCCAGTGTATTTGAAGACTTTTTTGTCAGAAGCAGTAGGACCCTGGAAATCACATATTCTTGGATACTTCCGGCACCACTGATTGCTTGCAGATGCTTACACTGGAATTCTTCTCCAGTACATTTCCTGAGAAAGATGTACCTGGTTTTCTTGCTGCTGCTGTATCTTGCCATCTCAGTGTCCTCTAGCCCCTCAAAATGCCCTCTTATTACCATACGTCTGCTCCCTTTTCCCCTGATAATTGTCAGGGATGTCCTCCATCTGCCCTCTTCCCCTAGCTAATTGCCTTCTGTTTTTCCATCTCTTGGTCACATTCCTGGCTCTGCCCTCCTGTCACCTCCTTCCTGGCTCTACTCTGCTTGATGTGCTGCCCGGACATTAGTGGTCTGGGCCCTCCTGCTCTTCATCTTGCCTGCTGCTGGATGATTCCAGAACTACTCCACCCACCTGCTGCATGGCCAGGGTCACCTTCCTGCTGTCTGTTGCACCTGTCCCTGGACTGCTTGATTTCTTCCCTGAATCACACAGATGGGATCCCTCTAGCTTCAATGTAATTTTTCTAATGGAGAAGTAGAATGGAAATCAGAGTGCAGAATAAATAGAGAGGAATTTAAAAACCTACAAAAACAGAGGTAACAGTTGAGCAGAACCGAAAGTCATTTGCTTACAAGCTATCTGTCTCAGAACCAAGGCAGAGAAGAAAATCTTGATAACTTGCCTAAAATACACCTCTGGCTGGGTGAGGAGAATCTCAGAGGGTAAAGGTTCTTCTTTGACTTTGAACAGTACAAGTGAATATCGGGCTTTGGCAGAATGCAGGCCTATTCAGCGATGGTAGCTACCTTTCTTTATACGGCAAAATTTACCTGAGCCCTTTACAACTGCTGTAGATATTTCCAGTTCATCTCTGGCATGAGAACTTCTCTATCTATTTTAGAACCTTTTGGCACAGTGAGCAGGATCCTCTTTTTGGTGATGTTTTCTCTAATTTGTTTGAACTGGCACTAATAAAATTATTAAATTGGGTATATTTGCAAGTTGACAGAATTTTCTGCCAAGAACTTTGGTATCAATGACAGAGTTCTGTTTAAAGATTAAAGTTACTTTTAAAATGAATACTAAGTGTATGAGCCAGAACGCAGGCAGGCATCTTCAGCTGTTGAGTAGATTATGTGATACAGCTTCAATGGCGAATCTCCACATGTGGCTAAGAACTCAAAGAGCAGGTTGAAGGGATATGTGTAGGGATGCTGACTTGGGATATAACACCTGAGATTAGGCTTTCCTCTGCTTCTTGAAGGTGAGTGGGTACTTCTTCATTATGGGCTTCTCAAGCAGAGCTCCCAAGATGCATGCTCTCGTCTCCAGTAGTTATATGTTCACTTACCCTTAACCAAAAAGACTTCCCAACACAAGATGCACTGCTTCCAACTGGAAGCTATCTTTCTTCTTATGCTGGCAACCAGAACAGGCCATTTTACTATTCAGTTCTTAAGACTAATTTTCTGGATAAAACCCAACTTGGTATGTTACTAATGTAAACAAGGACATCAGGTGCTATGCCGCCTTCTCTTTTTAAAAATACTTATTTCTCTTTGTATGTGGGGGGGGGGGCGGTGTATGTGCCTGCATATAGATGCCTAAAGGCAAACTTAGGTGGTGATCCTCATTTTCCATCTATTGTGTTGATTGAGACATGTTCCTTTACTGTCCTGGAATTTTCCAATAGACTTGGGTACCTGAACTGCAAGCCCTAGGGTTTAACCTGTTTCTTTCTCTTTCTCTCCAGCTCTGGAACAACACACTTTGTCATCATAGCCAGACTTTTTTCTTTGAGTTCTGGGAATGGAATCAAATTCAGGTATCATAATTTCATAGCAAATGCTTTTCCTACTGTGTTAATTTCCCTGTTCCCTGCTCTTTGCCTCAGTTTCCTAACTTGTAAAGTTAAACAATATGTTACTAAAAAAAAGCACTATTAAGATTTTCCTAAATTTTCAAATATTGGAATATTTAGTATTATAAAACCTATGGGACAGAAATATTATCAAGTTAGGTGTTAGCAAGATGGCTCAGCATGAAGACTTAAGTTTTAGTCCCAGCACCCAAATAAAGAACTGGGCACCCCTTGTGCTCCTAAGCCTCAGTGTTGTATGATATAGGAGATAGAAGAAATTCTTGGGCTTGTGAGCCAGAAAACTTAGCTGAGAATCCATCAGCTCCAGCTTAAATGAGAAACTCCTCACAGGAATGGAATGGAGAGTTATAGAAGAAGACTTCTGTCTTAGGCTTTCTACTGCTGTAAGAGAAGCATGACCATGGCTGTAGTGAATTGGAGCGCGGGCTGCTTTTCATTCCGCCCAGCTCCTGCATGGCTACCTTTACACCCAAAATAACAACACACAAATTGTATTCATTTAAACACTGCCTGGCCCATTACTCTAGCCTCTTACTGGCTAACTCTCACATCTTGATTAACCCATTTCTAATATCTGTATTGCCACTTGACTGTGGCTTACTGGCATGAGTCTAACCACCATCCGTCTTGGGTAGGAGAAGCATGACGCCTGCCTGACTCTGCTTTCTTCCTCCCAGAATTCTTTTCTGTCTACTCCACCCACCTAAGGGCTGGCCTATCAAAAGGCCAAGGCAGTTTCTTTATTAATCAATAAAAGTAACACATAGACAGATGATCCTCCTACATCAAATGGCAACTTTTATAAAGGCAAACATTTACTTGGGTGGGTTGCAGTTTCAGAGGTTTAATTTATTATTATCAAAGTGAAACATGGTAGCATACAGGCAGACATCGTCCTAGAGAAGGAACTGAGAATTATACAGCTTGATCCAAAGGAAACAGGAAGTGGTCTGAGCTACACTCAGCAAAGCTTGAGCAAAGGAGACCCCAGAGCCCACCCCTGCCGTGACACAGTTCCTCCAATAAGGCTACACCTACTCAAACAAAGCCACATTTCCTAATAGTGTCACTTCCTTTTGGAACTATTTCCTTGCAACCCACCACAACATATGAGGATCTCATCTAGCTTCTATGCATACAAGCATATGGGTGCACTTACACAGAGAGAGGGGGGGTGAGAGAGAGAGAGAAAGAGAGAACACACACAGACACATATGTGCATATAAGTCTATAAATGATCAAGTTACTACGAACAGATTCCAATGTTCTCTATTGATACCTAATTATCAACACCTACATTTTGGCAGAGTCCCTACCTCCTGTCTGTGTCATAATGTGAGGAAAGAAGGTTACAACAGATCCAGTATCTTCTATGGAAGTTAAATATGCATAAGGATTAGGCTCTCATGGCACAGAGAAAAGTATAAACTCTATGAATATGAATTATGAGGCTACGGTAAAGGGAACCTTAGCTATAGTTAGTATCATTCCTTTCATGTGACAGCATATAGCCCAGGTCTCTAGGAGACCAGAGTTGCTCGGCTACTGCAAATGCTGGTACAGGATGCGAGCCCTAGCTGTTCACCTTTGCTCATAATCTCATACATTTTTTTACATTGTATTTTTCAGATCACCCACTTTTACTTGACCCTTATCTTTGGACTAGTGATAGGGATAATTATTGTAATAAATCACAAAGTGGTGCTGATTTGGCAGATGTGAAGGCAAAAACGTGGAATTGTACTAGACTTAATTGAATTAATCTGAGACCAGGTCACAGTCCACATCATATGAAAAATATGAGTGCTGACTTCATCAGATTGACACCGGAATCACTGTACCTCTCCATCTCACAGCAATTAAGCACATGGCTTTCATCACTCAGCACCAGTTCAATTTTCCACCACAGGTATTTTTAATTGTTACAGTCCCTAAACCAAAGAAGGTGGAGGAAAATAAGGGAGCTTAGAGCTAGTTTAGTAACAGTGAAAGGGAATTATCTTTATCCTATATTTTTCAAGTCTAATTGAATTTAAAGTGCTTTAAATGTGTGATCAGACATTATTAGTTCCATCTTCTCCAGAAGAGTGTCCTCCAACTGTCTTCCCCCAACTGCCTACCTGGTCCTACAGACTAAGCACAGATATCTCCTCTATGTGAGTCTTACTCATTAGTAAGGCATTCCCCTTCCCATTCTGAACAGCTGCTAGCTAACAAACTCGTCTGAGTATAACACAAATGCATCTTTAGTGTTCATCTACAGGTTTGTGTTCTGAGTAGTTGGGGTGGAGTATGAATGTTGGATGTCTTGCAGTCATTTTAACAGGTGTGACATTTCCTTCATAAGCACAATTAGAAGCAGTGTTTCTATGTCCAGATTTTTCTTGTAGGCACCAGAAATCTCTATTTCCATACTTAATGTAACAATAGTGTTATGGCAAGCTGGGAAGTTGTGGTACTGTGTGCTCATATGAACGTTTATTGTATCTCCAAAGACTGTGATACTATGGTGGCCAGTCAATGAAGTTGCATCCTTGGCTAAATGGGTATTTGCTGTCTAGTCCAGGAACTTAACTATTAGTAACAATGAAAGTTACTGGGCTTGTATCTTTACATGCATACACTCCGATCTATTTATCTAAACTGTGAACTTACTCATGAAGCCTCTTCTAATCCTAATTCACATAAACTAATTACAATTTGCTATTCAGACTCCAAAATTTTCCGTAGTTACAGTTTACTATAAGCTAAAGAAACTGCAATTCTAAGAGAAGAGTGAAGAAGGACGCTTAAAAGAAATCCTACACTAGCTCAGAATTGAGAATGATAGAGGGTTGTTTATTTAGGGGTAGATTCATAAATCAATATCCTCTGCTGGAACGGTGATCAGCAACAGAATCCCACAGCCGGAAAAGAGGCTGAATGTACCTGGGCATAAATAGTATAAGAGGTCATGCCCAAGTGGCAAGATAACATAGAGGCTACTGGCTGTAGGAATTCCTACAGCAGAAGGGAACCCCAAGAAACCTTAGTTATTCTTAAGATACTCAATATCTTCTACAAATTTAACTTCTGAGTGTATATATCTAGACAGTTTTCGAGTATATTGTGCAGGTTTCATTTCTTCAGACTTCTTCCTGATATTTCTCAGATATCTCATGAACTTACAGCATGCTTAAATGGAAAAATCTTAATTATGGAAAAATGGAAACTCAGCTTTAACTCACTAAGTATTCAGTCTACCAGTGTTTTTAGATAAAATTTACCATTGCCAGTCATTTGATATATTAACAAACCTGAGATCTACCTCTAATTTATTCCTTTCTCATTGGTCTTCTATATGAACCCATAAAGGAACCCCATCCTTAGACAAATGGAATTTTTGTCCTCTTTTCTCAAGTTTCACAGTATTAATAACACATTCACAGGTATTTAGGGCATCCTTTCCTATAACCCAACTTTCTTTTTTAAGTTTTTTTAAATTTCATTTTACATTCCAACCACAGTTCTACCTCCCACGTTCCCTTCTGCCCTCCCTCAGTCTCCCCCCCCCCCCAGCCCCAACCTACTCCCCATTCATGGCTTTCAACGGGTAAGGGCTTCCATGGTGAGTTAACAAAGCCTAGCACATTAAATTGGGTCAGGATCATGCCCCTCCCCCTGTGTATTAAGACTGATCATGGCATCCCACCATAGGAAATGTGCTCCAACAAGCTAGTTCATGCACCAGGGGTAGAACTTGGTCAGTGGCTCCTGGTTTCACAACTCTTTCCCATATCCGGAGGGCCTAGTTTGGCTCCATGGAGGCTCCACAGCTGTTGGTCTAGATTTTATTTTCTATGAGCTTGATTCAGCTGTCTCTGTAGATTTCTGCATCATGATCTTGACCTCCCTTGCTCATATGTTTCCTCCTCCCTCTCTTACACTGTATTCCCAGAGTTCAGCTGGGAGTGACATTGTGGATCTCTGCATCTGGTTCCATCAATTACTTGATGAAGGCTGTATGATGATAGTTGGGATATTCACCAATTTGATTACAGGGGAAGGCCAGTTCAGGCACCTTATGCTCTTTTGCAAGAAGTCTTAGCTGTGGTCATCCTTGTGGATTCTTGGGAATTTCCCTAGCACTACGTTTCTCCCTTACCCAATAATGGCTCTTTTTATCAAGATCTCTCTTTCATTGCTCTTCTATATTGGACACACCTATATGGGCCATGCCAATGGTAAAAAATGCCAGGACTCATGAAATTATGGCACAGAAAATATAAAATATGTGCGTGTTACTTTAAGCTACTTTGTTGGTAGTGAGTTCTACAGTAGTATATGCTTGGAAAGCCTTGACTGTCATCTTCCCAGACTTTCCATTGTTCTGGATTCTGGGCCATGTTTGTTCCTGTTCAACTCCAGATAGAAAGTTATGGTTTCTGCACATATTCCTCACTTCAAAGTAGTAGGGAAGAAGAACAGACCTAAACCTCAACTTTCTCTGTAGATTCTAGCCCACCATTTTTTTTTTTCACTTCAGGCTGTTTATGCGGTACCCTGCTCAATCCTGGCTCTTCACTCTTTGGATACCAACACCAGTTAAGGCAGTTTGGTAAAAAAAAAAAAAAAAAAGAAAACAATAAACAAACAAACCACAACAACAAAAACCAGATTGGCTTTCCTACAAGTTCAAACTCCTAAGTATGTAAGTCAGTTTCATGTTATTGATTTATCACACTCAATATCTGTCTTGCATCTAACTAACTATCCATCCATCTACCATCTATATCTATCTATCTATCTATCTATCTATCTATCTATCTATCTATCTATCTATCTATCTATCTATAATCTGTCTAAGTATATATCTCTCAGTCTGTCTTTTTTAAACTAGTTTTTAGATTCTGCTTTTTTGATTAAACCCCAAGTAAGGCAGAAAGCATAGAGTGTAGCTAAACACTCCAGGTGGCCATGAACACAGTCCTCTGTGAACAATCTACACAGCAAACTGTTAGCAACCTGGAATCCCCAGTTACAATGAGCTCTGTATTTCAAGGCATTAAACAATGGAAATACACTATTCTCCTTGGCAAACTTGACAGCACTCACTTCTATTTAAGGAAATCCTTGAACACAGTCAGAGAATTACAGATAATGCAGTGATCTGACTGAATGTTCTTAGGCTGGTACATCTTTGTTCTCAAAGAGAACTTTCAAGGAGAATGGCTTATTTAGCATCTAATGCTTATTCAAATATTGATTTGCATTAGGAGCAGGGACAAGTACGTTAGAAAAAACTAATATAACTTAACCTGCCAATTAAAGCAGAAAACCTTTTTCACTATGTCATTAGCAACCAAACTCCTCCTTCTGTAGAAACTCATAAAAGGAAGCTCCAAGTATCTGTTAGTCATGTGTCATGCTATCTGTCTTAACAGCGTATTTGCTTATTTCTTTCTAATCTGTACTATTATTTTACTTTGAATATAGTACCTTTTAGCTTTGTTTTGGTTTTCTTAAATTTTTTTTGTTTGTTCTTATTGAGACAGGGTTTCTCCATGTAATAGCCCCGACTGTCCTGGAACTCACCTTATAAGCCAGGCAGGCCTCAAACTCACAGAGATCCACCTGCCTCTGTCTCTTGAGTTGTGGTATTAAAGGTGTGACTTTTTAGTCTTTTGCAGATTCATATACACCATTATTTCATTCTTATATAAGATATCAAGACATTGGAAAGACTCAGACCCTCACCACTGGTAGCATGAATAACAAATATATATTAAGCACCAGATTATATGTTAGTGTAACAACAATAGGTGAAACATGAAACATGGTTACTCCTGTTGAAAAATAAACCAAAGGCGATGCCAAGTATACAAAGAGAAAAGACAAAGAACATAAGAACAATAAATAGCACAGCATGGAGATCTCCAGTGAGCTGCTCTGTAATAGTTGGGAAGTTGTGATGGAGACTTGACAGCAGCAACCTATAAAAACGGCACAAAACACTGCCAGTTCCAAAATTAGGAGGAATGTGAACAAAGATGGACTTTCTTTGGAGTGCACAGGAAAGAATGAAGATGATATTGGAGTGAAAATTATTGGGACCTAGAGAACAGAATTGAGGTGTTAGAGAATGCAGACTGACAGGAAAACAAAGAAAGATTGTGAATACTTATAATTTCCTTAAGGTTGATTCACAGTGTCCTAGAATTGTATGAAAACATCAAGTGATGGATTACCCAAACTTTTGCATGTTAAAGAACTGCAATCTTTTCATATTTATCACAATTATCGACCGGCCTTCAGGAAACATAGAAAAGCAGCTGGAGAAAGTGAGAGTGTTGTAGGTGAAAACAACTACACATGTTAAACAGTCCTGGGAGATGACCCCAGAGTCAAGTCAGAAAGAGAAGCAGAAACGCTGCTTCTGAGACAGGCTCTCAGGTTTTATGTGTGAGGTGGTAGCTATGGCAATGATGGAGGTCTGATGCCTTAGTGACAAGTTCTGTTAAGGGTTGTTTGATGAACCGAGTCTGACAAGTATCTCTGTGGCTTCAGGGTCAGAGAGTTTTGGAGTGAGGTCAGAGTTGCTTCTCCTTTCTTTTACCCTTGTATTTCATAGAAACTGGATGGAGTAAGGAGGTGTGAGAGAACTGAATCACAGCAGGTATTTCTGATGGACATTATTGGAAGCACTGTGATGAAAGAAAAAGCTTTGTGTATTCACCATGAAGGAATAATTTCTAGTTTAATAAAGTTGGTTAACTACATTTCAAAAATTTATTTGTAAAGAGTTTGATAAACCCTGGGAACATTACAAGACCTATATGTTCTATGTAGGGAAGTAATCAATAGACAGGAAAGCTAGGTATTTTCACATAAATATAAATGTAGTTCACATTGTAAATTAGACTCAGAAGTTCTACTTCTAGAGCTACGTCTAAGACAATAAAAACTTATGTCAACACAGTAACGTACACAAAAACTTGAATATCTGCATTATCTTCAATAACCAAAAACGAATTCTTCAGTGATCACTAACTAATGAAATGACAAAATGTGTTGTGTTCGGGAAATATCAGATAGACCTTACAAACTTTAGGCAAATTGAAATAAGTCAGGGGTGAAAGCACATGTGTAATTCAACTACATTCATATGAAGCTGCAGAACTCACAGAGACAAGTAGATTAGTAGATGTTTGAGGTAGAAGAGGAGAAAGGAAAGAATTGATGACACCCTCAAGATGCTGGAAATGTTCTCTTTTAGGGAAGTAATGGTTGCTTAGTGCCGAGAGTACACAGAAATGACCCAATTAGATTTAATTTTAGGGAATGTGAATTATTTATTAAAGCTATTAAACTTTTTTTTTATTTTTCTAAAACGTGCATAATACAAAAATTCTAAGAATTTTCAGAATTTCTTTTTATCATAAATGAATTAAAGCAATATTTATAATATACTTTCTGGAACGGAAGCAATTGTAAGCCTGCGAATTATGCTAATGACCTATGATTTCTAGTAGTTCCATAACCTGGCATCCTTAGTTTCTCCTGGAATTACAACAGCCCAGTGATTGTGTGTACCATCCTTGTATTTCCACCTGTGAAAGAGGAAGACGGGGCAGAGTCTGGCTGGCGAGGCATAGCGCGTGTGTGGCACACTGGGTTTCTCAATACATATCTACTTATGGACTAAAATGGACTAGAAGAAGAAACTGACAAACTAATATAAACACATTCTCCCTATGTCTTATGAAGAAAAGCATAACCCCAATCTAAGTTTGATTGAATAAACAAGATTCTGGTTCAGAATTAGTGTTTTCTGAGATCTCAACATTATCTATTTTGTTTATTTTGGGGAGGGGGGTGTTAATACTGAAGAAAGGACCCAAAATAGGACAATGTAACAATTTTTATAAACTCAATATCTGTCTTTAATGAATGGTGGGATTTCATAGCATTAGAACCTTCAGAAAAGTTTTCTTTCTTGTTTAAAACATTTTTTTCTAGTGTTGAAAATCCTTCTGCATTTCAGATCTTATGGCTGCATTGATCGGTCCTCTAGGATGCCCAGCTATAGCAGTAATCCTGCTCCTGCATCTTTGCAAGTCGGAGGGAAGGCAGAAGATAAGCATTGCCCCAGGGAGTCTATATTTAATCTACAACTGGCTTATCCAAGTGTCTTATTGAGCCCGGAGGGTTCAACCACATGCACTATTGTGAAGAAAAAAGATAGAAGAGGAAGGAAGAAAAAGTTCACCCAAGGTTGGTCTTCAAGTAATTAATTTGCTTCAAATTGGCACAGAAATTTATACTTTGTTATTCATACCAACTCCAAGGAAATTACCTTCCTTATTCCAGTGCAGATTTCTTTCTGGCTTTGCCCTGTGGCTACTGTTGGGAGATGCCTGGGCTTTGTCTCAACAAGGATTAAGGCTTCTGGAGACACTTGTAAATGACATCTCTGGTAGCTCTATCAAAGAACATCCTAGGTCCACACTGCAGCTCTTTATGGGTAACCTCACTGTGCAATTGTGTGTGTGCTTGAGACAATCATGAAAGAAATTATGAAACAAGGAAGGATATAAATAATTAAAATGTAAAACAAAAGGAGTGAGCATTCAGCACTGTTCCCTTTTTTCATACTTGGCTTGTTGTTTTAGTTATGAGCTACTTCTCTGTCACCAATTTCAGAACAAAATTGAATCTATGGCTAGCCATGCTTTCTAAATTAAAACATCGGCCTAAATGACCATCAGGAAATCAAATGACACTTGTTTCTATGTGAAAATCATTATTATCAAACAAAATAAAATTTACCTTGCTATGTGTGATGTAATAAGATGGTATATCTTAGTCTCTTTCAGGTACCTTGCTTTAGAAAATTTTCTTTTTTTTACTTTTTAGTAATTATCAGAATATTATGGCAATGCCTATCAAAAGCATCTGTTCTAAATTTCATTAATATTCTATCACTTTGGATTAAAACTATAGAATCAGGTAAAAATGACAGTAGGACATTTGCCTTAATAATGGTAGTAACAAGAGGCCTCTTCTCAGCGTTTGAGTTTCCTCTATCTTCACTGCACAGTATTGACGTTTTCTGCCTAAACTGCTATGTTAACTTTTCCTACTTACACTGTGCAGTCCATCTAGAGTGTGTAGTGTTGGCTACTTCTGTCCACCTTATACAAGACTGGCCCTTCCATCTACAACACTGCCCAGTGTTGACCCTTCTATCTAACATGCACAATAGTGATCTCTTCTATTCCAAACTGTGTAGTGTTGGTCATTCCATCTACAGTTTGGAGTGTTGACAATTCTACCTATATTGTTTAGTGTGACATGTACACTCCAAACTCTCAACCCTTCTTTCTACACTGAGAAGTGTTGACCAGTCTTTCTATAATGTACAGAGATGATATTTACGTTTGCATCATTATTCTAATTGGTTCTCTCGGCCTTTGTTGTTTGGTCATATATCTCTAACATTGTTCTTTAAATTTGCTTTTATTATTTTTTATATTCTTCACAAATTTTGAATATGGCCTAATTTATAGTAAAACTATTTCTACTATACAATCTTTTTAAAAATTTAGATTATCGAATGCATTTTGATGGTCATTACTACCATTGACCAGTTAAGTTCATACATGTAACCTTGGGCTTGTAGCCAAGGTTTCTATTGATTATAACCTCTGACCACCATCACAGTCAAGCATGTGACCTGAGATCTGAAGTCAAGCTGTCTAATGATTTTAAATGCAGATCACAGTCGTGGTCACATATGTGGCTTTGGGTCTGAGGCTAAGCTTTTTACTCATTGTTGAAGCTTTTCTTCTCTTACCCTCTAATGCCATTTAGTGTGGTGTACATTTTAGTCATTCATGGATATTCTCTACTTTCTCTTCCCTTTTTAATAATGAATGCATACTTGTGGTTATGTAATTATTTAATAACAACATAAAATAATTAACTAATCTCAGGCTGCTGGCAACTTTCTTATCTGCTTTCACACACCAAAGCAAATTCCATTTTTGCTTGCTCATAAGTTTCTAAACTTGTATTCTGCTGATTGTAGAATTTGGTGAAGTGGAGAACTGGGGGAGTAGGCAAGGCAAAGTTGATTTATATTGTAGAGGGCAGGCTTGCTCTTGGGAAAGGAAATGAAATTTATTGTCACTGAGAACGAGGAAGGCATATTTCAAGGCTAGCTTTTCATTTAGGGATAGAGTATGGAGTAATTTGGAGTTGGATGAAAGAGACTTAGGAGTATCTGTCCTAAGTGGGAACAATTGGGAAAGAGACTAGGTGAGTCAGCATTCCTTGAGGCTGAATTCACTTAGCTGTTTAATGTCTTTCTTTACCAGTCAGTTATGAAGTTCTGTGGTTGGAGTCACAATGCCAATCTTATTTAATACAGTATTGCTTGCCCCATCAACAATCCTGAGAAATAATAGTTTCTGGACAAAGGCATCTTCATTAGTGATGTACTATTAGAGTGGCTATTTTTCTGTGATATAAAGAGTTTGGAATATGAGTTTCAGTGTCCACTGGGGGAGTGGGTGGCACAGCTGAATGAGATAAAGACTTGAGGTGCCTTGAGAAGGGATTATACACCTGTAATTGAACTAGATTTCAGTAAAGGCTTAGATAGAACTATACTATTTTCAAAACCTTAAGAACTCAGTGACTTTTAAGAATCCGCTGACTTTGCTTAGGTGGTCAAAACTTCTCACAAAGGATAAGAGAAATTATTAAGAATAATTGATCAGAATAAAAATTTAAACATTCCCTAGAGAGAATAAATTTTGCATATTATTTCAATTGTTTCCATTTATTGCAGACTAGGTACCTTGACAGTGCTGCATTTGAACAATAGTCCAGAGAGAGTCGTTTGTCTTAAGATGTGGAGTACATGTTGTAGGTACTAATGGGAACATTTTAATCACATGACAGACTTCTTGAATTCAACCAAAATATCTTCTACTTTATTTATCTGTGTTCCTCAAGGAAAAGAATTGATAGAATGGATCTGTGTATGAGGTTTATTAAAGTGGCTTACAGGCTGTGGTCTAAGTAGTCGATGCTAACTTTCTGCTGACACTAGGTCACTAGGCTGTGTGTCTAAGCAATTGCAAGCTGGTGCTGGAGTCCTTGCGATGGCCTAGAGAGCTGTCCCTTTTCAGTCCACTTTGGCATCCTGAGAAAGCATGTTTTAACACCGGTGTAGGCGTGGCCCAAGATAGATGAACTTACCTCTGAGAGTGACAACAAGCAAAAAAGAGCAGAGTTTTCTTTTTCCATGTCCACTTATGTGGGTTGCCACCAGGAGGAGTGGGCCAGGTTTAGGGTAGATCTTATGACTTCAAATGATTTGGATTTAGAGTTCACATCCCACTTCAAATAATCCAAGTGACATTCTTAGTTGTAATCTTTCTACAACCAATTATATTTAAATATTTTTAAGTAGACAAGGACAATGCTGATGATAATTTAGTCTGGTGAGAATATTTAGAAAAATGGCAAGTGTAAAATGTGAAGTAGAATTTTTAAAATAGAAAAAACATTAAAAAAAAGACAAAAATAACACATGAACTTTAAGACTGAAAAGAGTTAATAGACACAAATAGTAAAGCTACAGATACTTTTCTAATTATATTAACAATCAAATTACTCTTTTTTTTTTAATTTATTTATTTATTTATTATTCTTCAAAATTCTGGTTTATTATATATTTTTAAAAACCAAGACAAAATACAAAAGAGTGTAAAATATAAGAAACAGTCTACACCTATGGGTATTACTTTAAATAAAAATATTACAGATTCGAACAAGATCCTCCTTATTTACCATTCTTCCACATTGGCTAGAGACAATAGAGAATAAATGTAGCATGTATTCTTAACACATTTGTGAATCCTGTTTTCATGTATCATTACATATTTAAAAGACACCATACCATGAGTGTGTTTTAAGTGGTCCCATGAACCACATATTTTTGCACCTCTTATCTCAAAGGCTTCTTTTGTGGTATTGCCTAATATTTTGGCATATATATATACATATATATGTATATATATATCTTGCATTATCAGACCCAGACTCCTGTCCCACCATCCCCTTCCCAACTTCCAGCAGTCACGAGTATTTAAATGTAAAAATTCCTCTGCAAAATTAAAGACTCTTTTACCATTGTCCTGGAAACAAAGCACTGAAAGAACTAAGGAAATCTGTACTCATAAATTTCAAAACACTGGAGTCTAGTAAGAATAATTGCAGCAACCTTTTAAAAGTGTTTTAAGAAACTTAAGAAAGGCAATCTAAGGGAGATGGGGTCTTTTCTGGACTATGAGAAGCTGTTTCTTGATGACGATGGCCACTGGCTTGAATTGCTTGCTGGACAGAGCCCCTTTGAGGCTGTTTCCCTGCCTAATTTTGCACTAATTTCCTTTCCAAGAAAGGGCACTGAGGAACTGGTCGCATTCACTCTTGCTTTCTTTGTATTCACAGTATCTCATTGCTAAAAGGGATTTGATGAAAACCAGAGTGATAACCCTTCCTATGTATATATTACTGTTTTCTTATCCACACAGATGTCGAAAGTTTTTTTTTTATTTTTTTATTGATAAAAGGAGGATAAAGAAAAGAAAAAAAAAAACAAATTTCCACCTCCTCCCACCAGCCTCCCATTTCCCTCCCCCTCCTCCCACTCTTCTCCCCCTCCTCCCACTCTTCTCCCCCTCCTCCCACCCCTCTCCCCTTCCCCCCACTCCTCTCACCCTCCCTCTCCAGTCCAAAGAGCAGTCAGGGTTCCCTGCCCTGTGGTACGTCCTAGGTCCTCCCCCCTCCATCCATATCTAGGAAGGTGAACATCCAGACTGGCTAGGCTCCCACCAAGCCAGCACATTGCGTAGGATCAAAACCGCGTGCCATTGTCCTTGGCGTCTCATCAGCCCTCATTGTTCGCCATGTTCCGAGAGTCCAGTTTTATCCCATGCTTTTTCTGGTAACAGTCCAGCTGGCCTTGGTGAGCTCCCAGTAGATCATCTCCACTGTCTCAGTGGGTGGGTGCACTCCTCGTGGTCCCGACATCTTTGCTCATGTTCTCACTCCTTCTGCTCCTCATTGGGACCTTGGGAGCTCAGTCCAGTGCTCCAGTGTGGGTCTCTGTCTCTATCTCCATCCATCGCCAGATGCAAGTTCTAGGATGATATGCAATATATTCATCAGTATTGCTCTAGGGTAGGGTCATTTCAGGTTCCCTATCCTCAGCTGCCCAGGGAACTAACTGGGGACCTCAGCTTGGGCACCTGGGAGCCCCTCTAGGGTCAAGTCTCCTGCCCACCCTAAAGTGGGTCCCTTAACTAAGAATTGTGGTTCCGTGCTCCCCTATCCAACCTTCCTTTATCCCGATCCTCCTGTTTCCCCAAGTCCACCCTCCTTCCCTTCTACCTTTTCTCTCCCCATCTCCCCTAACCCCCATCCCATCCCACCCCCAAGATCCCACTTTTCCCCCGGCAATTTTGTCTACTTCCCTTATCCAAGAGGATAACTATATGTTTTTCCTTGGGTTCACCTTCTTACTTAGCTTCTTTAGATTCGCCTATTGTAGACTCCGTGAACCCTATTTATGGCTAGAAACCAATTATGAGTGAGTACATCCCATGTTCGTCTTTTTGGGCCTGGGATACCTCACTCAGGATAGTGTTTTCTATTTCCATCCATTTGCATGCAAAATTCGAGAAGTCATTGTTTTTTACCGCAGCGTAGTACTCTAGTGTGTATATATTCCATACTTTCTTCATCCATTCTTCCATTGAAGGGCATCTAGGTTGTTTCCAGGTTCTGGCTATTACAAATAATACTGCTATGAACATAGTTGAACAAATGCTTTTGACATGTGATAGAGCATCTCTTGGGTAAATTCCCAAGAGTGGTATTGCTGGGTCCAGGGGTAGGTTGATCCCGAATTTCCGGAGAAACCGAAACACTGACTTCCACAGTGGTTGCACAAGATTGCATTCCCACCAGCAATGGATGAGGGTACCCCTTCCTCCACAGCCTCTCCAGCAAAGGCTATCCTTGGTGTTTTTGACTTTAGCCAATCTTACAGGTGTAAGATGGTATCTCAAAGTTGTTTTGATTTGCATTTCCCTGATCGCTAAGGAGGTTGAGCATGACCTTAAGTGTCTTTTGGCCATTTGAACTTCTTCTGTTGAGAATTCTCTGTTCAGTTCAGCGCCCCATTTTTTAATTGGGTTAATTAGCATTTTAAAGTCTAGTTTCTTGAGTTCTCTATATATTTTGGAGATCAGACCTTTGTCTGTTGCGGGGTTGGTGAAGATCTTCTCCCAGTCAGTAGGTTGCCTTTGTGTCTTAGTGACAGTGTCCTTTGCTTTACAGAAGCTTCTCAGTTTTAGTAGGTCCCATTTATTCAATGTTGCCCTTAATGTCTGTGCTTCTGGGGTTATACCTAAGAAGCGATCGCCTGTGCCCATCTGTTGTAGGGTATTGCCCACTTTATCTTCTATCAGATTCAGTGTTTTCGGGCTGATATTGAGGTCTTTAATCCATTTGGACTTGAGTTTTGTGCACGGTGATAGATATGGGTCTATTTTCATTCTTCTACAGGTTGACATCCAGTTGTGCCAGCACCATTTGTTGAAGATGCTTTCTTTCTTCCAATGTAAACTTTTAGCTCCTTTATCGAAAATGAGGTGTTCATAGGTTTGTGGGATAAAGTCCGGGTCTTCTATACGATTCCATTGGTCGACTTCTCTGTTTTTATGCCAGTACCACCCTGTTTTCATTACTGTAGCTCGGTAATAGAGTTTGAAGTCAGGGATGGTAATGCCTCCAGAAGATCCTTTATTGTATAGGATTGTTTTGGCTATCCTGGGTTTTTTGTTTTTCCATATAAAGTTGATTATTGTCCTCTCCAGATCTGTGAAGAATTTTGATGGGATCTTGATGGGGATTGCATTGAATCTATAAATTGCCTTTGGTAGAATTGCCATTTTTACTATGTTGATCCTCCCAATCCAAGAGCAAGGGATGTCCATCCATTTTTTGGTATCCTCTTCAATTTCTTTCTTCAATTGCCTTAAAGTTCTTGTCAAATAGATCTTTCACTTCCTTGGTTAGATTTACCCCAAGATATTTTATGCTGTTTGTGGCTATCGTGAATGGAGAAGCTTCTCTGATTTCCCTCTCTGCTTCCATATCCTTTGAGTATAGGAGGGCGACTGATTTTTTGGAGTTGATCTTGTATCCTGCCACATTACTAAAGCTGTTTATCAGCTGTAAAAGTTCTTTGGTGGAATTTTGGGGGTTGCTTATGTACACTATCATATCATCTGCGAATAACGAAAGTTTAACTTCTTCATTTCCAATTCGAATCCCCTTGATCCCATTATGCTGTCTTATTGCTATTGCTAGAACTTCCAGCACTATATTTAAGAGGTATGGCGAAAGTGGGCAGCCTTGTCGTGTTCCTGAGTTAAGCGGGATGGCTTTGAGTTTCTCTCCATTTAATTTGATGTTAGCTGTCGGCTTGCTGTATATAGCTTTTATTATATTTAGGTATGACCCTTGTATCCCTAATCTCTCCAAGACTTTTAACATAAATGGATGTTGAATTTTGTCAAATGCTTTTTCAGCATCTAATGAAATGATCATATGGTTTTTTTCTTTCAGTTTATTTATATGATGGATTACATTGATAGATTTTCGTATGTTGAACCAGCCCTGCATCTCAGGAATGAAGCCTATTTGATCATAATGGATAATTTTTCGGATGTGTTCTTGGATTCGGTTTGCCAGTATTTTGTTGAGGATTTTTGCGTCTATATTCATGAGTGAGATCGGCCTGTAATTCTCTTTCCTGGTTGAGTCTTTGTGTGGTTTTGGTATCAGAGTAACTGTAGCTTCATAAAAGGAATTTGGTAATGACCCTTCTGTTTCTATATTGTGGAATACATTGAGGACTATAGGTATTAGGTCTTCTTGGAAGTTCTGGTAGAATTCCGCATTGAAACCATCTGGCCCTGGGCTTTTTTTGGTAGGGAGGTTTTTGATAACAGCTTCTAGTTCTTCGCGACTGACAGGTCTGTTTAGCTTGTTCACCTGGTCCTGATTTAATTTTGGTAAATCATATTTATCTAAGAAAGTGTCCATTTCTTTTACATTTTCCAGTTTAGTGGCATACAAGCTTTTGTAGTAAGATCTAATGACTCTGAATTTCCTCTGTGTTTGTGGTTATGTCCCCCTTTTCATTTCTGATCTTATTAATTTGCAAATTTTCTCTCTGCCGTTTGATTAGTTTGGATAGGGGTTTGTCAATCTTGTTGATTTTTTCCAGGAACCAGCTTCTTGATTCATTGATTCTTTGGATTGTTTTTTGTGTTTCTATTTTGTTGATTTCAGCCCTCAGTTTGATTATTTCCAGTCTTCTACTCCTCCTAGGTGAGTCTGCTTCTTTTTTTTCTAGAGCTTTCAGGTGGGCTGTTAAGTCTCCAATATGTGCTTTCTCTGTTTTCTTTAAGTGGGCACTTAGTGCTATGAACTTTCCTCTCAGGACTGCTTTCATAGTGTCCCATAAGTTCGAGTATGTTGTTTCTTTATTTTCATTGAATTCAAGGAAGACTTTAATTTCTTTCTTTATTTCCTCCTTAATCCAGGTATGGTTCAGTAGTTGACTGTTCCGTTTCCATGAGTTTGTAGGCTTTCTGGGGGTAGCATTGTTGTTGAATTCTAACTTTAATCCATGGTGGTCTGATAAGACACAGGTGGTTAGTAATATTTTTTTGTAGCTGTGTAAGTTAGCTTTGTTACCAAGTATGTGGTCAATTTTCGAGAAGGTTCCATGAGCTGCAGAGAAAAAGGTATATTCTTTCCTATTTGGGTGGAATATTCTATAGATGTCTGTTAAGTCCTTTTGCTTCATTACCTCCATTAATTCTCTAATTTCTCTGTTAGGTTTCTGTCTGATTGACCTGTCCATTGGTGAAAGAGGAGTGTTGAAGTCTCCTACTATTAGTGTGTGCGGTTTGATGGCTGCCTTGAATTTTAGCAATGTTTCTTTTACATACGTGGGTGCTTTTACATTAGGGGCATAGATATTCAGGATTGAGATTTCTTCCTGATGAATTTTTCCTGTTATGAGTATAAAATGTCCCTCTCCATCTCTTTTGATTGATTTAAGTTTGAAGTCAACTTTGTTAGAAATTAGTATGGCCACACCTGCTTGTTTCTTAGGTCCATTTGCTTGATAAGCCTTTTCCCAGCCCTTTACTCTGAGTAGGTGCCTGTCTTTGTGGTTGAGGTGTGTTTCTTGTAGACAGCAGAATGTTGGATCCTGTTTTCGTATCCAGTCTCTTAGCCTGTGCCTTTTTATAGGTGAGTTGAGTCCATTGACATTAAGTGATATTAATGACCAGTGGTTGTTAACTCCGGTCACTTTTTAAGTAGTAGGGTTTGTGTGTTTCCCTTCTTTGAGTTGCGCTGGTGAAGGGTCTCTAGATGTCTGAGTTATTGAGGTCTTTGTTGGACTCCTTGGTTAGTGATTTTCCTTCTATTATTTTCTGTAAGGCTGGATTTGTGGCTACGTATTACTTAAATTTGTTTTTATCCTGGAAAATTTTGTTTTCTCCATTTATGGTGAACGAAAGCTTGGCTGGATATAGTAGTCTGGGATTGCATCCATGGTCTCTTAGTTTTTGCAGTACATCTATCCAGGACCTTCTGGCTTTCATGGTTTCCATAGAGAAGTCAGGTGTAAGTCTGATAGGTTTACCTTTATAAGTAAGTTGGCCTTTTTCCTTTGCGGCTCTTAATATTCTTTCTTTATTCTGTATATTTTGTGTTTTGATTATTATATGGCGAGGGGATGTTTTTTTTTGATCCAGCCTATTTGGGGTTCTGTATGCCTCTTGAACCTTCATAGGTACATCCTTCTTCAGGTTGGGAAAGTTTTCTTCTATAATTTTGTTAAGTATATTTTCTGGACCGTTGAGCTGCACTTCTTCTCCTTCTTCTACTCCAATTATTCTTAGGTTTGGTCTTTTTATTGTGTCCCATATTTCCTGAATGTTTTGTGATGAGAGTTTGTTGGACTTGCTGTTTTCTTTGATCAGTGCGTTTATTTTCTCTATGTTATCCTCAGACTCTGAGATTCTTTCTTCTATCTCTTGTATTCTGCTGGTTATGCTTGTTTCTGTAGTCTCTATTCGTTTACCTAGATTTTCCATGTCCAGCCGGCCCTCTGTTTGTGTTTTCTTCTTTGCCTCCATTTCATTTTTCAAATCATGAACTGTTTCCATTATCTGCTTGATTGTTTTTCCTTGCTTTCCTAGGGTATCATTCACTGATTTACTCAGTTCCTCCAACTTTCTGTTATACTTCTCATCCATTTCTATAAGGGCGTTTTTTATATGCTGTTTAAGGGTGTCAATCACTGTCATGAAGTCAGTTTTTTCTCCTTCTTCATGATTAAGGTGTTCATGTCCTCCTGTTGTGAGGTCGCTGGCTTCTGGTGGTTTCGTGTTGTTTTTCAGATTGTTGGGTGAATTCTTGCATTGGCGTCTCCCCATCTCTTCCTTCCAATATTCTCCTATGGATCTTCTTTTACAGGATCAGGTCTTCTTGCCAACTGATGTACCTTCCAAGTGATGTCACTCCCCTGTGATGTTTCTCCTGGAGTCCAGTTCCGATCTCCTTGCTGCTTGGTTAGCTTGCAAACAAAGGCCCACCCTGCTTGCTGCAGGCAGGTTATGGAGACAAAGGAGCTACCACCTTCCCCTTTGCACTCACCTTCGGGTTCAGTCCCAGCGCCCAGGCAGGCTGAACAGGGAGGCACTCTGCCCCAAGACGGGAGGGATGGAGGGAGACAGGGGGTAGGGGGATCTGGATGTAAGCTGGATGGGATAGGAAGAGAGAGGAGGTACCGGGCAGTGTAGCCCTGTAGGTTGATCAGGAAGTGTAGGCGGGCTGTTCCCGGGTGCCGCAGCACTCACTCACCACAATGATGTCTCACTAGGTGCCCTGATCGAAACTCCCTGCTGCTCGGTTCGCTTGCAGACAAAGGGCCCACCCTGCTTGCTGCAGGCGGGCTATGGGGACAAAGAAGCCCCCGAGCTCCCCTTTACCCTACGCTAGGGGTTAGGACCCAGCGCCCAAGCAGGCAGAGCAGGGAGGCTCTCTCCCACCAGGGAAGGGAGGGGGGAGAGAAACAGAGGGTGGGGGGATCTGGATGTAAGCTGGATGGGATAGGAAGAGAGAGGAGGTACCGGGCAGTGTAGCCCTGTAGGTTGATCAGGAAGTGTAGGCGGGCTGTTCCCAGGTGCCGCAGCACTCACTCACCACAATGATGTCTCACTAGGTGCCCTGATCGAAACTCCGTGCTGCTTGGTTCGCTTGCAGACAAAGGGCCCACCCTGCTTGCTGCAGGCGGGCTATGGGGACAAAGAAGCCCCCGAGCTCCCCTTTACCCTACGCTAGGGGTTAGGACCCAGCGCCCAAGCAGGCAGAGCAGGGAGGCTCTCTGCCACCAGGGAAGGGAGCTCAAATTACTCTTATTAAATTAAATATGCTAACTAAACTTCTGAAATCTGTATTATCTCAACACACAATTTCTAATTATAGCCAGTCTTCACAAACTGCATTCAAATGCAAAGATCAGGAGAGTTAAAATAAATTACAAGAAAAATATGGAAATACCTAAGGCAATGTGAAGCTGTCATATTTTTTTTTTTGAAACAGAGTATTATACGGCCCAGACTGTCCTTGAAATCACCATGTGGCTGACCTTGGCTTCTTGCCTCTACCTTCCCAGCACTGTGCTTACAGGTGTTCACACCATGAACAGTTGGAACTGACAAACTAATATAAAGATTTGACAACAAGATGAAAAGGTATGTGTATGGTGAAAACATTTTCATAATACTATTTTCATATTTTCAGCTAGCAAGTTCTGATGTATATTTCTTTCCAGTTAGCAATAAGCTGAAAAGACAGCCTAAACATTGTCAATGTGCCTAGTAATAAACACAAAATCAAAGCAGATAGAAATCCAGAGATTTTAATAATTAAAAATCTTGACGTTTTAAATCATCATAGGGACTTTACAGTCTCTTGCAATGCTTTATAAAACCTCTAGAATGAGAAACCAATGAAGAAATTAATAACTTCTGAGGGTATTTCTCAGCAGTACAGTGCTTGCCTCACACACACAGGCCAATGTGTTTGAGCACCAGCACCAAACAAAATGAGTATGAAGAGGACAAATAAGTTACAATTTACTTAAACAATATGAAGAAATGTCAAACAAATAATAATCTGTTGAAAATGCACCAAAGAAAAGCACATGATTTATATTTGTTTGTAGTCAGCATTTGTCAAGACAGACCATATAGTGCACAGCCAAACATCTACTAATATAGTCAGATGAATGAAATTTTGCAATGTGAGTCACCAAATCACAGCAGACCTACGCCAACCATAAACATTTGTAAGTAGGAATCCCCAAACATTTGGAAACTAAGGAACTTATTTTTTTAAAGATTTATTTATTGTATATACAGTATTCTGCCTACATGTATGCTGGCAGGCCTGAAGAGGGTAGCAGATCTCAATGCAGATAGTTCTGAGCCACCATGTGGTTGCTGGGAATTTGAACTCAGTACCTCTGGAAGAAGAGTGCGTGCTCTTAATCTCTCCATCCCACTAACAAACTTTTTATTAGTAACAGGATTAAAAACAAAAATCACAGTAGATATTAAAAATATTTAAATTGAATGATAAGCTTGTGAGCTGAAATAAGATATCATGGGGAAATATTTTTTATTATTTTATATAAATATTTTATAGCTTTTTATTGAAAAAGAACATAAATCTAAAATCATTGATCTTATCTTGTTACAGGAAGGGCTGCTTGTTTGTCCCTGCTGTCTGGCTAGCTTGGCCTCGAAATAACCACACAGAAACTGTATTAATTTAATCACTGCTTCACCTATTAGCTTTAGTTTCTTATTGGCTAATTCTTACATCTTAATTTAACCCATTTCTATTAATCTGTTTATCACCACATCGCAGTAGCTGACCAGGTAAAAGTCTACATGTCTGACTCTGGCGGTGACTTCATAGCCTCCCTCTGACTCTGCCTTCTTGCTCCCAGTATTCCATTTAATTTTCCTAACTTCTGCCCTATCAACAGGCCCAAAGCAGTTTCTTTATTAACCAATGAAAGCAACACAAAGACAAGAAGGACCTCCTACACCATTATCTTTCACTTTACAAAGTTAGCCAAAGGAATTAACAAGGAAACAGAGAAAAACATAGAGTATAAATATGAATATTGAAAAGCAAGAAATATTAAAAATTGTAAAGGATAATAAAATAATGTGAGTAACAAGCTGAACATCAACAAATTCAATTTCATTAACTAGACAAGTTTCTTGAAACTAGGAAACAAACAAGGAGATACAGGAAAACCAGAGTCTTGGATGACTGCGGTGTGTTTCTAAGAAAAATTATTATAAAAACTGGAAAGTGCTTAGAGCTAGAAGACCATCTACAATTTACATATTTACCTATATAATATCTATTATTTTTTATGTATTTATTATCTATAAATATCTATCATCTATCTCTCTACTATATTTCTACTATCTATCTACATATCTTCATCTACCTATAAATCACTATTATCAATAATCTATCTATCTATCTATTATCTATCTATCTATCTATCTATCTATCTATCTATCTATCTTTTCTGATTTTGTAAGAAGTATATAATTCTGTTGTACTTTTGACATGAAGTGCATTAAGAGATCATCAAAACCCACAAGTAATCAGGAGACTCTAAGACCCTGCATTCCTTTGTTGGTAGCTGGCTGCTTGTCTAGGAATGATCAGGTCTTGCTAGAGTTGGAAAGTCACATGCAGTCTACTGTACGATTAACACTGCATATCAGAGGAGGAGAGAATCATGAGTCCCAGGATCCACATTAGATAAGACTTTGCATACTGAAATGGCAGGATGGGGAGTCTGAGGAGGGAGCAATAATAGAAACCTGGAAGACTGTATGTCTCTAAAGAACAAAGTCAGTAAGAACTGATAGTAAATCAGCTGTGCTCTCCCTATGCTCTGTCTCCCACACTTTGTGGAAGAAAAGTCAATGCTTCTCACCCTTGGGACTGCAGAAATGTGTTTGGTAAATTCCTGCATTTCTGAATTTCTTTTGTTTTGAGACTACAAAAGTTCATGCCATCATTTGAGGGTCAATTTAGTATTTAAGACAATGAAATCTGTATTCCCAGGCCACTGTCACTCAGATTTGCTACAGAATAAACTACATCTCAGTCTCTTTGAGGAAAGATCTGTGCTTTGTATCAGCAATATGTTTCAAATATATAAGAATTTAAATGTCTTTTCCCCAATGTGGACTTTAAGCCATTTGGAATCATAAATATGTCCTCTTAACTCTAGGGACACAGCCAGTCTTGCCTTATTTTATTATGATGCTTATTAGTGCTTTTGATTCAAGCCTCGAGGTCCTTCCACAGAGCCCTGACTGCTCTCCCAAGCACCTGCCTTTAATCACAGACAATATGCTTTGTGTTTAGAATCGAATGGCTGTCATCATCTAGCACGGATGCTCTCTGTCACAGGGACTTAATAACTCATTTGGGGAAAACTCTCAGAGACTCTAGGATTCAATATTCTCTTCAAACTCTTGGTTTTTCATTAGCTTTGCCATGCATGTTCCAAGGCATGGTGTTCAATGGCATTACTTTTCCAAAGACCTCATGGGAAAGAGTGTTTTTTTCTTTTTTTTTTAAGTGCACACTTTGCATATGTAAGCACCCAAGCCCACTGAAGTTTCTATGTAGAAGTCTGTTCATAGACAGCCAACATTCAGAGTAGTCCTGACATGAAAAGTGCACTGGCCTCTGTATAGTATCAAAAGCAATTACCACAGGATGAGACTGGTTCACACAATGTTGTTGATCTTCTATGAGAATCTTAGTTGGTTATTTGTTATGTATTTTCTCAGTGGTTTGTTTCCTCCTGATTTATTTGTGTTATTGTTGTACACACAAAGGGCCGACTTCTGAAGTTTACATTGTAATGACTATACGAATTAGCAGCTGAAAAGTTTCTGGTTGTGATGTGCAAATACCTTCCAAGTGTTCTGAAGATATGCTCTAGCCCCTCCCCACCCCCATGAATCGATTCAGTTTGTCTTTACAAACCTTACAACTTCTCAAATGTGTCCTAGCTTCATTTTCCCCAGGACCATGATATATATATATATATATACATATATATATATATAAACAAAAGCTTAAGGAGTGTTTCAATTCTTAATTACACTTACTGTTTTCTATAACTTAATTACCATATAAACACTCTGCTCACAAACTCTTCTTTATGGGAAATCAGTGCAAGAGAATAGAATATAATTCTCACCTTATATGAGTTCTGTCTATTTTGAAGAAATTAACACTGAAGAATGTCAACCATAAAAGATGGACATAGCCTACCCAAGAGAAAGAAAAAATAAAATAAAACTCTAACCATATAATTCCCCTTTTTATTATTTTCATTTAGGTATGTCCATGTATGTAGGTTTTTGGACATGAGTTCAGTTCTCATGATGTCCAGAAGAGGGGATCAGGTACCTGGGAGATGGAGTTACAGGTCATTGGGAGATGCTGGGCATTAGTGTGGGGACTGAATTCTTGTCTCTGGCAGAACAATATCTGCTCTTAAATAATGACCACTTCTCCAACATCCAAGGAAAAGGTTTTACACAGTGTAATGAGAAACTAGTAAACGGGTGCAAATTATATATTTAAAATTAAAACATACAATTAATACAAATATCCTTCTCATAATTTTAGATTAGCTCAAATTTTCCTGTTCTCTGAGCAGTTTCAGGTTTGAATCATATCATGTAAGACAACTTCTACGAGAAACTGACTTTAATTTTTACTTTGTTGAACTACAATGCTTCTAATGAACATGTATGTTTGTGGGGGAAGGCTTGATTTTCTGTTTCTCATTCCTGGGAAAACATAGATCATCTTCTGTAGCTGAAGGTATCACTTCTTTCTCAGTGACAGACAATGAGGTAAAGACAAGTGATTACTGTTGATTGGAGTTGATGGGAGTTGTTTCCAAGCTCCATGATACAGAAGACCAGCAGAGTCTAGGAGCTACCTGGGAAACAAGAGCAGCAGAGAACGCACATCACCCCAGGAATGTGACCCTTGCACTACCCAACCAGTTCTAGTTTGCTTGTTTCACATTTAAAGCTAAAGCACATAATTTTCTTTAAATAAATGATTTCTTTTCAAGAAAAATAATCAGAATATCGTTAATCTAAAAAAAAATGCTTTGGAAATTTATCCATATGTAATAGTGGTTTAGGTCACAAAATTCAAATAGAGGATTAGCTATGTAGAAAAAAATAAAAGAACACTATGAAATAATACTAGATAAAAGAATATAAGGGTAAAAGTGCTAAATAGATTTCATTAGTGAACCCTATATAAAAAAATTACAGAAAAATCAGTCTTCTACCACATTTTCTACTACTTTTCAAGAAGTCACTTGAAAGCAATCACTTAAAATCTTTGAGGTATGAGGCTTACTTAAATCAGTTTAATAATACTATTATAGAAAGTTAAATCTGGTTCATTGACATGAATGCAAAACATCCTTTAAAAATTAATGAATATTACAGAAGTGCATACCTGCCTCTTTTCCTCTAAAGAAATAATGAAATTTACTTGAAAAAAATTAAGTTGAGGATAATGAAATTTATTTTTGAATGAGTTGCTTAAATTTTAAATAAAAGATATTTAGGACACCGAAGAGTACATTCTATAGAAAAGTAAGGACAAGTTTCCAATGCATTGAATGTGGCATTATTGTTGTAGGCAGTTAGTCTAAAACACAAGTCAAACAGGGCATTCATTCATGCACTTCAGATTCAGATTATTCTAGGGTGGAATATTGAAACCTGTCACTTGAGTACTGTTCAGATTCAGTCCAGCACATGCACATTACATGAACTGGTCTGGAATTCATTCTTTGCTTTCATTGAGGAAGTTGTCAAGTGCTGTGTCTAATGTGTAAAACAGGGCAATAAATACAGCATGCACATACAGTCGTTAAGGACTTGCTTATGTTATTCTGTTCATTTAAAGTGCTACCCCCTTTCTCTTTTAGATGAGGATTGCACTATTTAAAACAGTTTATTTCATGGAGCTGTCTTGGAAAATGCAAACTTAATAATACCATTTTTTTTAAAAGTTCTAAGACAAAGTGGTAAATATAATTTTTTTTAGTTTTTTATTTTTTATTTATTTTTTTCTTTTTTTTAATTTTTAATTTACTTATTTATTAAGGATTTCTGCCTCCTCCCCGCAACCGCCTCCCATTTCCCTCCTCCTCCCCCGATCAAGTCCCCCTCCCTCATCAGCTCGAAGAGCAATCAGGGTTCCCTGACCTGTGGGAAGCCCAATCCTGAGTGAGGTAAGCCAGACCCCAAAAGAGGAACATGGGATATACTCACTTATATTTGGTTTCTAGCCATAAATAAAGGACATTGAGCTTATAATTCATGTTCCTAGAGAAGCTAAATAAGAAGGTGAATCAAAGACAAACACATAGGCATCCTCCTGAATATTAACTTTCATCAGGCGATGAAAGGAGACAGAGACCCACATTGGAGCACCGGACTGAAATCTCAAGGTCCAAATTAGTTTTTTATTTAAATAATATTTTTCTTTTATTTTACATACCAACCAGTTTCCCCTCACTCCTCTCCTCCCATTCCCTCCCCTTCCCCATCTAACCCTCCATCATTCCTCTTCCATCTCCATGCAGAAAGGGGCAGGCCTCCCATGACTTGCACAAAGCATGGCGCATCAAGTTGAAGCAAGACTAAGCTCCTCCCCTTACATGGAGGTGGGGTGAGATAACCCATCATGGGGAACAGGTTAGGAAAACCAGCTAAGCGCCATTTGCTTAATTATATTATTATATGTTTTTATATTTTTTTGTCCTGTTTCAAACAGCATTGTAAGTATTTGGCAAATGTTTAATAAGTATGAATTAACTTAGTATTATATTTGTCCAATATTAAGTTTTTTTTTGTTTGTTCCTTAATATTTTTTTCAAAAACTACTACATAATTTACTATTATATAATGTCAAATAAATATAGCTAATTTTAATTCAATAATAAAAACGTCAGTATAATGAAATAGCTTTTGTGACTTAAATTAAGATTTCATGACTGTTTTTGCAGAATACATTTCTACCATATATTTTCCAATGATTAAATTTCCAGTGAAAGTTTGTATCTCTATTAAAGACAGTGTCTTGATTTTATAATATTCTTTACATTCTAGAACTATCTGTTCTTTCTTAGAGGATAAGTCTTCCCTGTAGTGATCTCACTCAATACTTGTAGTGGTATCACTGATATTACCGTATTCCTCTAGCCATGCATTCTTGCTACGAGTGGACCTTTGAGCTAAAGGATAGAAAAGATCAATGAGGACTCTGATCTACAATAGTGACCTAGGATGTGAGCTGTGTAGATGTATGTGCAAGTGTGCGTGCGTGTGTGTCTCTCTCTGTGTGTGTTTCCATTTGTTTATTTATTTATTTTTCCTAAAGCCCACAAAAAGCATAAAAGATGACTAATGGAACAACCTCCTCAAGAATCTTCTAGTTAAAGAATATTCCTACTGAGTAAAACTGGAAGGAGAAAGGTGTGACCATTTTTTGGCAGTTCTCCTGCCTTTTTTGATTTTTTTCTGCATGACGCTTACGAATGGGGTTTCTTTGTGCTTAATATTTAAACCAGTGCAGGTTCCCTCTTTCCTTGAGTTTTCCTTTGAAAAGTTCCACCTGTGTGATGGTTCTAATGTATACTAAAAGCATCACGATTTCCAAATGTAAATCTTTGAGATAAGAATCTTCATGACTGTTGTCACTGACATCAGATTTTCCACTTAATATATTCATCCGGTTATGTACAAGGCTATAGCACAGATGCTCAAAAGAGAATTAATTCTTTTATCTTTCACAGACCAACTCTCCCTAATTTGCTTTCTATCAAAGTCAGAAAACTGAAATAGAAATTGCCAATTCAAATTCAAACCATGACATTCATTTGTCTTCCCCCTACTCAAGTCGTATGTGACAAATGAATTCCAGCATTCTTCCTAAGTTCTTCTCAAATACTGCTTTTTGCCTTCAATGTTTCTGTAGCAGTAAAAGATCATCATTCTCTTTCCCTCCTATTCTTAATGGCACGGAGCTTCCATTTCCTCCTTTTAACCTTCCCAAGCTCTATGAGCATTTATGTATCAGATATAAGGATCAAGACTAGAAAGATTCCTCCATACTGCCCAGATGTTTTAAGTAGCAGTCTAGAAGACCTGCTGAACATCTGTAATGGACCCGCTCTCTCCTCCCTGGCATCACTGTCTAATGGTAGACTATCATGTTGACACACATATTCTTACTCTATTATTAGAAAGCTCATTCTGCTCTCCATCAGATAGAGTACACACATATGCAATAGAGTTTTAATGAAAAGTGGCATATGACATTACAGAAACACAATTAGACATGCTAAGATCATACCTTATCTTATTTTTGCTTTTACACTACAAGAGGCAGTGTTTCTTTTCTTTTCTTTTTTTAACAAATCATTTTAAAAGGGTCTATATTTCTGGGATGAATGAATAAAGTATGACAAATAAATCAATAAAATAATTCTAAAATTATTAGTAAATTTAAATAGTAATTGGTTTTAAATATAAAAGATGAGGATAGTAAAGTGTGATTCATTTTGTGAGATACTGCTTGTGCTGGAAATCAGGACAAAAATCAAAGCAAACTGCCCAGAAAACAATGGATTAACCAAGCAAGATGAATGTTGACTTAGAAACACCAAGTATATCACATAGCACTGGTACAGTATGCAGTGTTCAGGCAGAGATTACAAAGACTATGGAGTACAAATGCCATAGTACAAGCTGTCAAAGCCCATCAAACACTTAGTGTGGATGTTAAGAGAGGAAACAACTCCATTGCGAGATTACACCTCACACTACTTAATGAGGATTAGGTTTAGATATTTTTTTTAAAAGAGTTTAAA
Source organism: Microtus pennsylvanicus (assembly GCF_037038515.1). Classification (NCBI taxonomy): domain Eukaryota; kingdom Metazoa; phylum Chordata; class Mammalia; order Rodentia; family Cricetidae; genus Microtus; species Microtus pennsylvanicus. The sequence continues at coordinate 52,443,819 of NC_134582.1, forward strand.
TCAGTTTGGATTAGAATTATTCAAAGGGTTGCTTGTGAAACTTGTATTTTTCTTTTCTTGATTTTAGACCTGCTTGCAAGAATGCCTCAACAAAGTCAAAATTGGTTAGAATTTTAAAGGCAATGTTTTTTAAGCTAACATAACAGTTAGCTGAAAACTTTGATTTAGAATCAAATAAAGATATAAGCATGGATTTTATTTTTATAAATCTTAAAGGAGTAAGATGAACAGCTAATGATGTCTTACTCTAAAATATTCTGCTGTGAGCTGCCTATAGATCAACATTTTCTTGTAGCTTTTTTTCCACTAAAAAATTTACACTTCCTCCCCTCCTCCCATATACCTGCCACTCCCCCACTCACCCTCCTCCCTCCCCTCCCTCCTTAAGAGAGGGCAGGGAATCCTGCCCTGTGGGAAGTCCAAGCCTCTCCTTCCCATCCAGGCCCAGAAAGCTTTGCATCCAAATAGACTAGGGTCCCAAAAAGCCAGTACATGCAGTAGAAACAAGTCCCAGTGTCTTTATCAATGGCTTCTCAGTCAGCCCCCATTTTCAGCCACATTCAGAAAATCCAGTTTTATAGCATGCTCATTCAGTCCCCGTCCAGCTGGATTTGGTGAGCTCCCATTAGAACAGACACACTGTCTCAGTGGGTGGACCAACCCCTCGAGGTCCACAGTTCCTTGCTCATCTTCTTCCTCCTTCTGCTCTTCAACTGAACTTTGGGGACTCTGTCCATTGCTAGATGAGGGACTTTGTCTCTATCTCCATTGGTCACCAGACGAAGACTGTATGGTGATATTCGAGATAATCACCAGTGTGATAGTGGGGCAACGCCAGTTCAGGCACCCTCTACTCTGCTGCCCAAGGACCTAGCTGGGGACATCCCCGTGAACACCTGGGATCCCCACTAGAGCTAAGTCTCTTGCCATCCCTAAAATGGCTTCTTAATGTAGATATCTTCTTCCCTGCTCCTATATCCACCCTTCCTCATTCTCCACCCTCCCACTCCCCCAAGCTCTCTCCAGTCTTTCCCTTTTCCCTTTTCTCTCCCCCTACCCCTTTCCTCCACCCCCACCTTCACCCCTATACTCCCAACTTTTGCCCTGCAATCTTGTTTGCTTCCAATTTTCAAGAGGATTTATACATGTTTTTCTTTGGGTTCACCTTGTTATTTGGCTTCTCTAGGCTTGTGAACTATAGGCTTAATGTCCTTTGTTTATGGCTAGAGTCCACTAATGAGTGAGCACATACCATATTCATCTTTTTGGGTCTGGGTTATCTTACTCAGGATAGTGTTTTCTATTTCCATCCTGTGAGCTGCCTATAGATCAACATTTTCTTGTAGCTTTTTAAAAAAATTGTTTTTTATTTTGTGTATGAGTGTTTTGCCTGCATGTATGTATGTATGTATGTATATCCATCACACACACACACAAGCACACACACACACAAGCACACGCGCACACACACACAAGCGCGCACACACACACACACAAGCGCACACACACACACACACAAGCACACGCGCACACACACACACAAGCGCACACACACACACACACAAGCACACGCGCACACACACACACAAGCGCGCACACACACACACACAAGCGCACACACACATGTTTTGTATGTATATATGCCTGATGCCCGTGGAGGTCATAAAAGTGTATTGGCTCCCCTGTAACTAGAATTACAAATGGTTGTGAGCCATGCTGTGAGTGCTAGAAATTAATCCTGGGTCTTCAGAAGAGTGACAAGGGCTCTTAACCACTGAGCACTCACTCCAGCCCTCAACAAATTTGTTTATATCTCTAAGACAACACAGAAGAATAGCAGTTAGTACTAATGTCTTTCTTCTATCTCTTTCTCACATTCATTCAGACTTTTTCTTTCAAATTCACTCGATATCAAAGCATCTTATCGAAAACATCTATTCTGAGTTGTGAGATCATAGCATGTATCTCGAAAGTGTTTTAGTTTTCAAAGATGCTTCAGCCATTTCTATTTTACTTATAAAGAAGGTGGTCCGCAGTATAGTTTTGTGTTCTACACCTTTGTGATTACATTCAAGATGTTTCTTTAGCACATAAGTCCCCAGTCCCTGTAGCTCATTCCTCATTACAGTATGTCAAAGATATAGGACTTTTATTTGTTTATTACCAATACACTTATGCTCATTCTGATTAATGTGTTAGAAGATATAGGACTTTTATTTATTTATTACCAATACACTTATGCTCATTCTGATTAATGTGTTAGAGAGACTTCTGTAAATAAAATCACTGTATCTCCCTTTGTCAGTAACCATTTTCTGAGATGCCACTTGGATGCATGCCTGCATATATACTTACACATACATATATACATATGCTTACATACATACACATATACACACATGCATACACACTTCATTAAGTCTTCCCAGTTTTTAAATTCATATCTATACAATTGATATTGTCTGAAGCATAATTAATAAAAGCTCAGAGCCAGAAATTGGTGTTCAACCCAAAGATCTGAAAAACAAAACAGCCAGCCACTGGCTCTTACCTCAATTCAGTCTGAAATGGTGATCCTGCCTCCTGGAGACTCAGATTGAGACTGTGTTCTGAGAATTGTTTCCTTCCCCTTTTTAAATCCTCTCTAGGACCAGGATTAAAGGCAAACACCACTGTGACTACAGGCATCCACCACCCGGTTTCTATGGCAACAAGTATGGCTAATGGGATTAAAGGTGTGTGTTACCATAACCTGGTCTGTAAGGCTGACCATTGGGACTGCTTTAATCTCAGATCTTGAGGCAGTCTTTATTTATTAAAATACAATTGAAATGCCACTACATTTCCTCTTTTTGTATGAAATCAAAAAAGGTTATAATTAATATAAGAAAACTATATACAGTAAGTACAATGATTATGTACAGTATATACAGGCAATAAGTACATCGACAATGTCTAACACATTTACATTTGACAAACTCAGAGAAAAAAATTCGTATATATTCTATCTTGGTGAGTCCAAAGTTTTATACCTAACTTGCTTTCTATCATAATTTTCTGTGTCTGGTAAACTATAACTGTAGTTATCTAAACTTCAACTCCTTCAGAGACCCAAGAAGTACACAGTATAAACTGAGTAAGCAGGAAGTGCAAGCAAGCAACTTCAAAAAATGTGAGCAATGACAGAAACAGCTGGCTGCCTGGAAAGTCACCCAAAATTTTTCTGCAACGTTGGGGCATTCATCTTCAGCCTGTGGGCCTAGCTTATTCGACAGACTTTTTATGAAGCGTAATATTTTGTGTTCTCCTTGTCCAATTAGGACAGCTTACTGTCAGCAGATGACACAGGGCTTTTTCTTGCTCAGTAGCTAACTTTTGCCACAAAGAAAGCAAACCCCATATGGAATTTCTTTGATGGCCATTATCTTATCAGAAGAAGACTGGTGTTGCCAGGAGCAGACCTGAATCATTGTCATAGAAAAGAAGAACTTAGGTTATAAAAGATTTTAAGTGGCATATTCTGTAGTTCTCTGAGGTGTTTGAAGATGACCTATCTATCTAAATTGTATCTTTGTTTGACCTTGACAGCATGCCTACAAGTTTGATTATACTAGGTGATTAAATATTGACCTATTTTTATTTATTATCCTAAACAGTTAATAATAATTTTTAATGATTAAAATTTTACAATACACTGTTAAATAAGCTGTATAGGTACAATAACTTGAACAAGATTAGAAATGTATGTACAATATATTTTAACAAAATTAATCTCAAATTTGTATCAATATATAAAATTTGAATACAATATACAAAACTAAAACCAATTTAAAACATTTAAAACTAATAGTTGATTATATTTAGATTCAATAATCTACCTTTTTATCTTATCATATCTATATCCCTCCTTTTTCTTTTCAGAGTAGTTTCAATGATCTACCCTATTATCTTATCATCTTTATATCCCTTTTTTCTTTTCCGTTTTTCCTCTTTCTTTATTCTCTCTCTCTCTCTCTCTCTCTCTCTCTCTCTCTCTCTCTCTCTCTCTCTCCTTCTTTCTTTCTTTTTGTTTTTGAAGACAGGATTTCACAATAGCTATGGAGCCCATCTTGGAACTTACTTTGTAAACCAAACTGACCTCAAACTCACAGAGATTTCCCTGCTTCTGCCTCCCAAGTGCTGGGATTAAAGTCATGTGCCATCACCTCCTAGCCTATTTTTTTAAGAACCTTGCATCTAATTTCTTTTGTTTAGCTTTCTTCCTGACTATAATCCACAACAATATGTAACCAACACATGAAACAAAGACAAACATCCATAATCCATTTTTTTTGGGGGGGGGGAATGTGGGCATAGTTTTTTAGGCTACTTCCTGCTGATTGGGGGTGCTTATAATCTTATGGGGACCGAAAGACAATTTAGGATTATGGTCAAGTCCTTACTGGTGTATCTTGTGAGGCTGGGTCATTTCAGCCAGCAGTCTTGAAGCTGTTCTGGATGTGGAACTCAGAGGAAACTGCATCAAATGTACTCTGAAATGTTTGATCATCTGGGTCATCTGTTCCCATTAAAGATTTTTCAGGGAGATTTCCTTACTCACTTCCTGTGGAAAGAAAAGCAAAACCTCCTCTCCAATGTAACATATCTTTTGATTTAAATTTTGAAGTCAATGCATTTTCAAAATATGTAGGTTGGATTAATGCACAGCATTTATAATCAAATATCTTTTAGCAGCTGTTGCTCCTTCCTCAGCAGTCAAACAATTCAAAAACAACACAATAATATATAGTGTCCAGATTCTCTGTGTATTTTCCATCTTTACGTTGAAGCTGAGCTGGGGAAGATGGAAGCTGGGAGCACTAGTTTTTCTCCGAAACCCAGCTCCTAGAGCTGGAATTCCAATCCCAACTCTGACCTGTCCTGGTGGCTAAATACCTCAGGAAAACAGCATTTTTGTGAATTCATACCCCAAACGTTGGGCATCAAAGGAAGCATGATTAAATGAAAAGCTCAGGGTCAGAAACTTTGGTTCATCCTGAAGATTCAAAAAGCAAAACAGCCAGCCATTGGCTCTTACCTTGATTCTTTCTGAAATGGCAATCCTGTCCTGGCATCTCAGAACGAGACTGTGTGTTGAGAGCTGTTTCTTCCCTTTTTAGAACCTTCTGTAGGGCTGGGATTAAAGGCATGTACCATTATGATTTGTGACTAAAGGCATGCAACACCCAATTTCTACGGCAACTTTTGTGGCTACTGGGATTAAAGGTACATGTCATTGTGGTTACGGGGATTAAAAGTGTGTACTACCATAATCTGGTCTGTAAGGATTACCAGTGGGACTGTTTTATTCTTAGATCTACAAGAAGTCTTTCTATATCAAAATACAATTGAAATGTCACTAACATTTTATTATTTGGTGTATCTGGGCTTTCTTCATCCTATTACTTGACTTGTGAACCCATTTAAAGAAGCTCTGGGACTGGAGAAGGGACGAGTTTTTGTAATTATCCCAGGTTTCTCTGAAGCTCCCAAATGTAAAAATCATTGCCATGTTGGGTATTCATCCCATTTGACTTTAATCCTAAAAGTATATGACTTCAAGGAATTTTTGCATATTGCATATCTGGAGTTTCATTCCTGGATTAGACATAGATAGCTTTAATATTGAGCCCCATGTACTTGTCCGCTGAAATGCTTTTAACAATCAAAAAGGATTAAAGAAAGCTACTGCATCCCTCATTGGAAGTGGTCATTCTCAAACTGCGCTCTGTGATCATCTACAGAACCTTAAATAGCATGACAACTTATTTTCCTTCACGATGCCTCTAAAATTTATGTAACATGCAGAATAAACAACCAATTTGAAAAATTTAGAGTAATCATTAAACATGTCAATGCCAAGATGAGGCCATACCTTTCAGGGATAAAATCTTAAGCTTTTTTTGAATAAAGACAATGTTTAACAAGTTTGAAAACAGCACTTTGAGGCCTTCTACACCTGAAGGGTGGATGTATCCACTACAAGTGTATTGCTTTACAACAGGGATGAACATAGCATTTTGCATTAACAACATAAAACAAGCCAACAGAGTGCTTAGACCTCTGAGTTTAAAATAATCACTGCCCTTCACCCTTTCTTCTATAATACTTTGATACTACATAGATGAGGCAAAAAAGATGGAAGCTGAAGAGTGATGTTGGCCCATACTGCATCAAAAGAAATTGTCATGCAGTCTTTTGACAATAACTGAAATGGGACAATAGAAAAGAGAAATAATAAATTACATCCTCTTCATGTACAGTGGGTCGGTGTATGGACAAAGCCACCTCCAAGATTTTTACAGAATCATCTAGATCATCCACAGATATGACATTCCCAGCATTTTGCTCAGAACTTTGAGAGTTCTAATGCTTTCACCTTGACTATAATCATTGCATGGCGTGTTCTTTCTCTTTTGGTGTTTGTTACTTTCCAAAATGGAATTGAAAGTTGCTCTTTGTAGAATATTTGTGAAAGAAGAAAAAGAAGGTTACCGGGAAGAGAAATGTCATCATAACAGTGTTGCAAAGGACACCATATTGCAGGAGGCACTGACATGGTGGATGGGCCTTAGTCAATGAGGAGTGAATTGAAGCCTAACGACCAGATGGCAGAGCTGAACACAGAAGTTCTATATGTGGGGTGGCAGCGAGGGACTGCCATTGACATACTTGCTTTCCAGCCAAATGCCTCAGCAGATGCAATTTTACACTTTAACATCGCAATATGGCACTCAAACCCAGAAGAGTTAGCAGCAAGATTCATAGCTGATTTAAAGTGGCAGAGTTGAAATCTAATGCCTCTGGCTGGGGTGAAACTATGAAAAGGAAGTGAGGGGGTCTGGAGCTTTCTGTTGTTCTTCTTCAGGCCTGAGTTCTTCTCATGAGCTAAAGGAAGGATAAGACTTGGTTTAATGGTTACAAGAATCTATCATTTATCTACACATCTATCTATCTGTCTGTCTGTCTTTTTAACTAGCTAGCTATCTGTCTATCTATCATTTGTCTATCATTTGTTTTCATCATCATCATTATCATCATCATCATCATCATCATCATCATCACCATCTATATATCTCTTCTCTCTGTGTGTTATGTCACCTTTGTGGAAGGAAATTCTGTCTCTTATTCAGGATGACTAGAGAACATTTTTTTTTTTTAAAAAGTTAATACAGACTTTTAAATTGTTCCAATTGATATGCATATTTTAAAATATTATGAAGCAGTTACTTTTTAAAATTATTAAACAGTGGGCTGGAAAGTCAATTGTGACCTTTTCCATTAAATTGTGTTTTATGAGACATTGCCAGCAACAAGAGCTAACTCAATCTTTTCATATACATCATCAGTTGGTGCAAGAGATAAATTACTTTTATTTTGGATTAATTTAGCCTCCTTCTTTCTGTTGTGTTGAAGGTTTTTTAAGTAATCTTGGTCCTATCTTAGCTTCCTCCTCAATAAGTCCTAAATTACCGTATAAAACAACAAATACATTCTTTGATTACTGCCACCCCTTTTGAATTTACCTATCTTTTCTTAAACTAACCTTACATTTCAAATATACAAAGCTGCTGTGTTTTTAGCATGCGTTTTTATATCACAACAACACTACGGTGATGGTCACTTACCTTTTTGTGTAGTACTATTTTCTAGTGAATCTTATTCGAACATGAATATATATGACCATGATCCTTTACAAAACAAGAATCAAGATTTACTTTTTGTGTCTTTATGAAACCAGGATCATGAAGATTTTTCATTTGTCTTCATGGAACTGATTGATGATGATAAGACTCATTGAGTCCATCCAGTATCCCAAGGATAGACAAGTAATGTCAGGAGATGAAGTATAATTCATTATAGGACGCTACCATGGGGTAGCGTCTAAGGCATAGCTTGTTAGCAGATGTTAGCACTAGATTTGAGGCCTGCTAGGAAGTAATGTGTCTCTCATACCCCTCACATAGTACTGTGCCTGCTACACCCTTTGCACTATAGTCCATTTTAGACATTATCTTGTGAATAGTTGTGATGACACTAATAAGACATAGTTCTTCTACATTTTTACTTTCACAAAAGCAACTGTTTAAAACTATTAGAATCAACAGCCAAGTGTATTCAGAGCATCAACATTTTAGGACAACAAAACACCTTTGACACAGTAGAAGGCATACATTATCTCACTAAAAGCAACACTTCGATGAATTGGACATTATTTTACCTTATTTTAAGGAATATATACAAGATATTTCACAACTTTTCTAAAGTGACTCAAATCTGGTAAACAATAGGACTAGCGTTACTGGGAAGGACCAACGGTTCAGCCAGTAATACACCAGTTGTGCGAGCATTAGGATCTGAGTTCTAGGATCCCTGTTTTACATGGGATCCCTAGAACCCATATAAAATTGTGATTTGACAATGCACACCTAACAATGCAGGTTGGGAGATCTTTGGAGCTTAACAACTAGCCAGCCCAGCCAATTCCTTGAGCTCCAAGTTCAGTAATAGACAATATCTTAAAAGATAATATGGAGAGTGATCAAGCAAGGCAACTGCTATTGACCTCTGGCTTTGAGATTAAAGTGTGTGCTCCTGCATGTGCCCAGTGAACACACCCCATCCATGTGCCTTTACTTCCCCCTTTCTCTTCCATGTCTATGCACACACAGATAACTAAATAATAAACAATGTATTAAAGGCTAATCTGCTCATTTCTAGAAGAGAAATCTTAATTACTTTAGCATTAGTATCATTTGATATGATTGCCACCTTCCTAGGTAAATTTTCACCTAAATATTTGTAAGCAAATGTTCATTTACCTTACTCTTCTCAGGCTAACATTCAAGGCCTTGAAAGGCACGTGAAAACAGACAAAGTCTACTATTTATGCTGGAACACAGCCTCAGTATCACTCAATGGAGATTCATTTTCCCATGCCATTGTGTACTTCCTCTCTTGCTTCTTAAAACCAACTTCTACCTGCCTCTGCAGATTTCTGCCAACTTCCATGTCCATAGGGAAATTCCCTCTGACATTTAAATTTCGGGTTACTGATTTATGGTAAGTGTATTAAATCCTGCCGCCCACTTCTTTTGACCTCTCAGAAACTTTTCCAGTCCTGCCAACATGTCTCACATTGAAGAAAAGTAGAAATAGAGGTTAGGGATGGTTTCCATTCAAACACTTTAGTCTGAAGCGTCACTTCTTCTTCAGAGGCTTGTGGAAGCTGAACATTTCCCATCATGCATTCTTTTCTAGAGGTTTTCTGCTTCTTTCCACAACAGATAGTATCATAATTAGCTACTACATATTACATCCTTGAAGGGAATATCTTTTTCTCTGTTCTTGATTTCTGAGTCTTGATTTATGAAGTAGATAAAAGTTATCTTGAAGCAGAACTACCATTTTTTGCTGTATATGCAAGAAATCTTTTGTATTTTGTGAATACTTGCATTGAAAGTTATTTGAAGCCAGAGATGTAGCCAAAGGAAGACAAAATCATGTTCTCTAAAACATTTACTTAAAATTCACACAGGGCCATAGTCCAAGACAGGGTATCTGCATCAAACTTTATTTTCCAATTAAAACTAAACACGTTGAAGTTGTATATGTACTGGTGGGCTCTCTATAAATAAAAGAGGTAACTTCACATTGTATTGCCTTGGAGAAAATTAGTAAAATCTGTATTTAACTTATCAATTATTTTACTAACTTTCCTATTCAAAATATCTCCAATACTTTCTGTTCAAATGCCTTGGAAATAGCTTTATCTGATTATCATCTCTTCATTAATGAGTTAGGAAATATTTCAAGTATGTTCATTATATACTTGCATTAGAATCATGTATTTAGCTTCTACAATATTTTCTGACATTTTAGTGTTGGTGAACTAAAATTTTGGAAAATTCACAGATAGTTGAATATATAGCTGGGTATTCATAATAATTAATTCCTCTTTAAGCACATTTCACAAAATTCTAAGCTATTTAAATTGTAACAATTTTCCAAGTGCAAACATATTGTAGTGTCAGTGTGTATTATTCAGAAGAATGTTTTATTAAAAAGCAACATGTAGTGTAATCTTTTATTTTTTGTCATCCTTATCTAATGTGTATTCAAGTCAGTGAATGCATTTTGTATGATCTCAGTTATATTAATTTGGATGAGACTGGATTTATGGCCCAACACCTTTTTTCATCTTAGAATTATTTCATGTGTGCACAGTAATGTAAATTTAAAATTTGCATACCACAAATTTACATTCAGTAGTAATTGCGACTGTCACTTTATTGGTGTTCATTCAGTATGCACTCCAGGTGCTGTGCAGACTTTACATTTCCACTTTCCACATGGTTTTGTTTTCTTCGGCAGAAAGGACTTCCTTCCACATTTCCCTTTCGCAAACAGGTTCATCATCTTTTTATTTTTTGTTTTTCTGTATTATTTTCAAACTTATTTTGCATTTGGGGCTGTATACATAGTTCAGAGATTAAGAACAAGTCTGGTATTCACATGGGGCATTTGACAATAGCCTTTAAGTTCAGCTCCAGAGGTCCTGACACAATCTCCAGGCAACTGTGGGCACAACATTCATATGCACCCACAGACCCACATAAATAACCAAACGTAACAAAGAGAAATTTAAAAAACATATTGAACTTACTTCTATCTGAAAGACTATTTTTCTAGATTTTAGCATTATCTTTAAAAACTTTTTATATTGGGCTTGTGTGGAAGTCAGAGGGCAGCTTCGTGAAGTTGGAGCCTTCCACGTAGGTTCTGAGGATAGAACTCTGGTCCCTAAGCTTATGTGACAATGCTTGTGTCAGCTGAGCCACCTCACCAGCCTTTATTTGAATTGAAAAAATTAGTTTTTTTCATTGATCTTTTTTTTTGGGGGGGGGGGTGTGAGCCTAGCCTTTAATGGCTGAATCATCTCTTTAGCCCTCCTTCAATGATTTTTTAAATTACATTGTGTTTTTAATTTTTTGTTAATTATTTTGATTTATTTGTGAACTTTATTGATTCTGTCTGAGAGTCATATTGGATTTCAAATTTCTACTTCTCTTTAGCTTGGGACCATTGACATTTTTCAGTGTGTTTTCCTCTGTGACTTTCTGTCTCTCATATATTTAAAACTTATTATTTATTGCTCCCTCAAACATTTTTTTTGGTTCATTCTGTCTACTGAAGTGCATAAGTAAGGCTTTCTTCCCAGACTTTTTCCACCTTACTCTGATTTTCTCTATGTTTCTTTATTTAGTTAATTTGTTTATTTTACATCAACCACAGTTTCCCTTTCCTCTTTTCCTCCAAATCCCTCCCAACCTTCCTGGTGCAATCAACTCTGTTTCATTTCACAAAGCAGTGGGCCTTCCATGAATATCACCAAAGCAAGGGATGTCTAGTTTATGCTACATTTTGAAAGTGTGCTGATCATTAACATCTGTTCTGTCTATTCTTTGTTAATCTTGTTTTTCATGTTTGTTTCCCATTATTGCCATTTTTAGTCCTATGATCTTTTTCCTCTGCTAGTTTTCTAATTTCATTATAGAATTTCTCTATTATTCTCACAGATAGATCTTGTCATAGTCAAAATCAGTAAATACAGTATCTATAATACCTCGATAATTTTAGGGTCATGCATTGTGGCTTTCAATTTAGTTTTTAAAAGGAGTATATATTTGAACATTTAATATTAATATCAAATATTAAAATATTGAGTATTTAAATCTAAATAAACATAGACATGTATTTAAATATTTAATATTAAAATATCCTTTTAATTTATATAGTTACATAAATATATAATAATTAAATATCCATATATATTTAAAAACTTCTTTGTATCACTGCTGTCTATTTGAGGGTAGACAATGGCAAGAGCAGAGGAATATATGTGACCTTGAATGTTATATCACTGGGTTTACCTGAGACTTTGAACGCTATGTTTGTTCTAAAGAAGATTCATCTTTTCTCTGCTCCAGTATCTGGAGACATTAGATAGACAGTCCTTCACTGTCAACTGTAGAGGGAGGATTCCAGGTGGGCTTTATGCTCCTTTCTCCTTTTCGGGTTTGTGCTTATGATTCTGCTGTTGCTTATCTTGGAGAGTCCTAATCAAAACAGGCGTTATATGCTCCAACCCGGAAGTACATCATCTACCGATAATTATAAGTTCAACTTCCTCCGATAAGAGAGTGTCTCATTTCTCCAGGTGTTGCCTCCAGATGTAACAAATTATCATACCACAAAAGCAGTCACGAATGCTAGACTCAAGTTCCTAAGCCCACATCTATTCTTTACTGGAACCAGGCTGGCAATTTTTCATGTTGGCTGTGTAGATCTTTAAAACTAAGACTGAATGCCCCTCTCCTCTATCTATCTATTTTTTTTCTATCCTTTACTTTTCTCTTCTTTTTAATATGTACACATAGTTATTTATGTGTTGTTATTTTACATGGATATTCCTGTAAAATAACTTTCATCATTTTATGTTGCTCTACACTATTTACTCTAAGTTTCCTCTCTCACTTTTCTACATTTCATTTATCTATATGTTGAATTCTGAAAGTCAAAAGCACAGCATCTACAATCCTATAGGGATACATGCAGTTGATATTTTTGGGGGCCATCAACCAGCTCCTAAATAAAGAGACAGAGACTTATTATTAAGTATGAAAATTCAGCCTGAGCTTGGACATTCAGCTTTTTATTAGACTAATCATCTGCCTTAGGCAGGCAAGGCAAAACAGCAACACATCTTTACATAATTAAACAGATGCAACACACCTTTACATAGTTCAACAAATAGTCTGAAACAGACCCAGAGTAAATACTCTGAGGAATACAACACTACTTCTTTTATAAAGATCACAATTCAGAGACTGAATTCTAACATGACACAAACGTATCACAGATCTGTAGTTTGATTATTCTAGTCTTGAAAATTATAGAAACAAATTTGATTGGAGTATTAGATGGATACTGGCTTTTATGGAGGTAAAATTTTGAAGTGAAGGAAATGTGATGGTTGTCAAAAATGGTTAGGCAAAATGAAAATTATTGATTTTAAATAATATAGCATTGGAATAAGGTCTCCCCCACATCAATATTATGTGAGGATATGATGTGCAGTAATTACAGTTTCAAATTAATTTTCCATGCCTTCCCTAAAACTACAAAGTGCCACTCATTGAACATGATCTTTAACAAGCAACAAAGCTTATGATAAGCAGTGGCCTACCTTTGTTAATTTCTGAGCACCCACTGGAGCCTTTCACCTGAATTCCTCGGGAAGCCCTCCTTTGGTGATGGCCATTGAAAGTGTTTCCTTCTTTATACCACCAATTTCTTCAATATGCCAATCATAGCCAATCCTATAGAACCCATATTCCTGTATTGGTTGTAATAAGCAATTTGCTTACTGTTCTTGGATGGATTTATTTTAAAACTCAAGTCTCGATTTTAGGAAACATTTTTTTTTCCACAGCTGGTCTTCACTCTGCACTGACCAGGGCTGTGCTGTTGGAGTCTTGCTGCAGCAGCACATTTTGTTTTTGCTGAGTCTTTTACTCATTTTGGCCAGCAGCATATATTGGAGTCTTTAAACTATGGCTTTTCTGTTCATATAACCATGGTGTATAACAAATTGGATATCAAGTTCAGGGTTTGGACTTGCTTTATTTATTTATTTTGATCACTAAACTAAACCAATCTAGTGCCTATCTGACCTCTACTCAACTCTTTGAGTTGAATGCATAGAGCTGGATGGATTCCTGAAAAAAATAGAAATATGTTCAGGAAGCACTTCTTGCTCTGTACTATGCAGCAAATTATATACATTTACAGATGGAAAGTAAAAAGAATAAGAAAGCAAGAATATTTGCAAGCCCAGCAGATCTTGCTAACACAAATCACTAGTCATTCTACTTCAAGTCATTGGCTTCAGTCCGCCAAAAGAAGTCATCTTTTCTTCTACTCTGAAAGATCGTCTTATAGAGATATTGTCTAAAACGAGTGGCTGGGAATAATAATTTATTTTAGAAATGTATATGTCTTGAAAAACACCCTGGAGATTTTTGCATTTTTTAAAATTTTTATTGAGCATTGAAACACAATATTTATGAAGTTTAAGTAAATCTACTATCCTTATTTAATAAAAAATAAAGCACTTCATGGGGTTTATTAAATGTATTCATGTCTGCTCATCCCATGAACACCATGTTATCTTAAGATAATCATAGATTCCATGTTAGGAAGATAGCTAATTTAAATATATCTACAATGAGCAGTAATTAATAGTTCTTATTGACCTTTGGTATCCAGGAGAAATGATATTAGACCCTGCTGTAAGAGAGACAGTTTCTCATTGTTGTCTAGGTTTTCTGGGATTGTGATTTGTAGGCTGTTATTTTTTTATGTTTAAAAACCATTATCAGTGAGTGCATATGATAATTGTCTTTCTGGGTCTGGATTACCTCATTCAATATGATGTTTTCTAGAGAGACATACATGAATCTATTCTACATGCGAAGTAGAAAAAGACAAGATCTCCTGAATAAATTGGGAGTGTGGGGAACATGGGAGAGCATTGAAGGAAAGGGGAAAGGAGGCATAAATATGAGGGATGGAGAGAAAAATGTATAGCTCAATAAAATCAATAAAAGAAGAGTGATAGTCTCTCATGAGAAAAAGAACAGACATTAAAGTATTAAGTGATGGGTGATTTTGAAGAATTTAAGGTGGAAGTAAATTTTAAATAAAAGAACCTGCAGAGAATATACTTAGTGGAAAATAGACATGAACATGTTTCTTCTCAAGAGACGGAATTTAGGCAAATAAAGAGAAAAAGGGTCAAGGATGACAGAACAGAAATGGAAAGACTTTAGAGATTATCTGATTCCTCGAATATGGACAGAGAGTGAAGAGTTCATTGAAAATAACAAAAACTAAAACAAAATATTAAAGTAAGAGTATATGAGACCTAAGAAGAAATTCTAATGAGCTACACACATCCCCAGGAAAATTTTCTTATTCTATTAGTCCAAAAAGAGATCACTTTGTCCTGTGCTGTGGTCCTTGTGACTCTTGATGTGAGAACCATACATTTGAAGACATCTAAAGAATGTCTTTAGACTGAGCTTGCTTCATCATTGAGATACTGGGATTTTTCTGGGGACAAGTGCAGAAACTAAACAAACTAGAAAATGGAGTTTTTAAAAAACAAAAGCAGAGACCATCTGAGTGTTCCAAATTGGGAATATGAAACCTCAGGGAATGTATGGTCAAGACCAAGAAAGCTGATCTCACTTTCAGGACCATGCTCTTTCCAGCCATTTGATCACTGTAGAAACAGTAGCTGAGGGAGAAGGACACTAGCCAACATTAGCTACAGTAGTGGGAGGGTAAAAGATATAATTTGGGATTTCAAAGGTTCAGTTTACAAAGTCTCCTTTCCTCCTATTTACAACTTTTATTTTTTATTTCAGGCTCACTGAGGAATGTTACTTCAGAAAGTTTATATATTCAATCCACTATAAAATAAAATAGAAAGAAAGAAACAACAAAAGCAGTGAAAAGGCCCGAGAAAAAGCTAAGCAGGTAAAGGATACGGATGCCAAGCCTGATGAGCCAAGTTTGATTCTCAGGGTACACATGGTGAAAGGAAAGAACTGATTCCTGCCAATTGTCCTCTGATCCACACATTTTCTGTGGCATAAATATGTATGTATGTATATACATATTTTTATATATGTATATATACATATATGTCTGTGTATGTGTGTGAATAAATTAATTAATGTAATTTTAAAAACTATAGAAGTATCAAATGCAATTGTTTGAAAACTGAATGTGGTTCCTTATGAGAATAAAAACATAAATGAAGTCAAATTAGTACCTAAATCTCTTCAGTGTGACTCTCCTTAATTCTGTCACCCCCCACCCCCATCACACTGACTTTGGATCACCGGTTAATATTGAATCTTCACACATTACATCACTTGAACAGTAGAGTTTTTCTGCTGTCAAGGAATTATGCATCTTCACCTGTATTTGAATATTCATCCATCTGTCGACTACATTCCTTAGCTCAAACTGTATATGGGATAAAGCTGGAGTATCTCCAAAAATAGATAACATATGAAGCACACAAGTGGACACATGTCTGGTAAATACTACATCTGCATTAGGTCCGTGAGTGAGAGAGTATTAGGAAATATCTGTAGAAATACCAGAACAAAGTAGATAGAGGAACGTCTACTTATGGTTGTAAGGTAGCATTGTGTTTTAAGCCCTGAAAAGAACCAGTATACTTCTAGTTAGGACATGAATGCACCAGCCACCTTTACTCCTCCAATGCATTCCATTACCAATATTAGGTTAATATTTTCCTAAAATGACTTTGAGGATACTTTTGAGAGCTGGAATCCAAAACCCATTTAAATTAAGTTCAATTACATATTCTTATTGCTAATCTTCTGAATTCCAATGCTTCATTTCTGTCTACTTATTGGTAATTTCCACTTGAATATTTTTCATTTCCAACCAGGCCTATGCAATGTAAACTCATTATCAATGACCTTGTGTGACCTGCTCCATGACAAACAAGTTTGTTTCTCCTTTGTAAGGACTGTAATTTTGTAGTTATTGTTATATTTATGGTTGTGAGCCTAGCCTTTAACGGCTGAGCCATCTCTCCAGTAGTTATTGTTAAAGTGTAGAAAAGTCAGAACCAAATAATAGAAAATGCATTTAAAGTCATTGTCTTGCTAGCCACAAAAATTTTCCTTAACTTTTCTGAATCTCATGGTATCAATTACAAAATGTGCTTTAAAATACAATATTCACAACACATGTATTCTCAATGTAAAATGTCCTATTCTAGTTATTTACTATTCAGATTTTCCCTGCAATAATATAGGACAATCTTGTATATATTATTCCCCTCCAGAATGGAGTATCTATTTGCTCAGAGGGAGTTGGTGGCTTTTCTCCTGAAATTTTTCCTGCTACCAGAATATTTCCATTTTGCCATTATGATTGCCTTCTTCAAACTGTGTAACTGTGTGGAGGATTGTGGAGTGGATGTGAGCATTTGTGAGCAGGTTTAGACAATGTGTGCCTACAGCTCACCCTTTAACATTCACGATTTCATTAGATCTTTATTACAGGAAGTTCTGAGGGGGGAATTACAAAAGACATAAAATATAGAAGGAAGTTATTTGATTCAATAGAGCATTTAGAAAAAGGAAAAAATTAGAATATAATCTTCATGTTGACCTTGTGATGGCAAAAGTTCCCTATTGGTAAAACAGAAGAGTACCGTGAGATCCAGGTATGACCCAGACAAACCTTCTTGGAAAATGGTATGTTTCTTCTTTTTAATACATCATCTCTGGTTCTTTCTTTCAAATAAATTCTCTCCGAGAAAGCACACTCTCCAGAAAATAAAATGCTCAAGCTACAAAATGACACCTCAATTGCCTGTGCACTCAATCATCCTTACAAGTAAAACAAAATTGATCAATAATGTTTGCTGTGGTGTGCCCTATGAAGCTGCTTTTCTTCCTATTATATCTTCATAAAGCTTTCTGTTCCCAGAAGGACAAGGATTGAAATAATAACACATATATATCACTGAGACGGAACATACATGGTACTTATGCTAATCCTAATTTATCCCTCCAAAGTGAATAAAATAAGACTGAGAAAGCACCCGCTGCTCATTTAGGAGGCTCTTTCTCACTCTGGAACTCATCTTTCCTCAGATGCATTTGGAGGGAACCACAGTCATTGACTTGATATCCCAGGTGTTCAGTTTGCCCTTGGTCATTCTATTAAATTTCCCTGGTCACTCAGATTGTTCATTAATCTATATAATTCAGTTTCTTCTTCCCCCATTTCTCACCTTGTCATAGATTTTGTTGAAGATTAAGCTATGTCTCTGCTTACATACCATGAAATACTTGGCAGGTGGTCCAAAGTAAGTTTATTCGTTTATTTTTTTTTTTCATTTTTCCTCCTACTTCCCTTTCTGATACATACTCTTTTACAATTTTTTAATTAGGCAATAATAGCAATAAAGATTGGATTGCTATTTGATTAACTGAAACTATTGAATGAGAAGAGAGAAAAATACAGTCAATCATTTATATTTCATTATTAATTTTTAATTTTCTTCTTACCGTTATATTTCTCATATCTCTCTTAGAGCTTTCTTCTTGGGAACTAAAAGCTTCTGAATTCAGTAATCCCAGTGCAACAGATTCAGTGAGGGCAGAGGAAATATAGAGGCATCAGTAATTAAACCACACATGGTGGTATTCCACCTTCCCTCTGGCATTGGTTTCTCACCCTTATTGACCACATCTGACCCAATCAAAAGCTTAATAATCTTAGTTGAAACACTTTATTTATTGTGGGTTATATTTGGGACATCTATGATGTGATAGGTATTGAGATTATACCAATTAACAAAACAGCCATCATCTTAATTCTTTTATTCTCATGAGGGGAAAAAAGAAAAATATCGGCTAACTATTCTATATTGGGTTTATACTGTGTTTAAAATACAAAGGAGAAAAAAAATCAAGAAAAACAGGCAGGCTATTCAGAATGAGGTCACGGGTTCAGGTTGTCAGGAAATCTCTATAATGGTGACTGTCGTGTTTGGTTGTGGGCTGTTTATTAAGAATGCACAGGGATCTGCTAAGATTGAAAATCTTGCCCGCATATGGTGCAACTGGGGACTGGGACTGTGAGAAGGCATATGCCAGGGGACTGTCCTAGAGCACTGGCAAGTTGTCTTCTCCAGCAACCGCGGGGCACCTCTCTTTCCATTTTTTCTTTTATAACTACATTAGTTCCTTTTCTGTTCTGTGGTAAAGCACTATGAGCAAAGTGATTCCTAGAAGGATGAGTTTACTTTGGCTTATGGCTTCAGACAGAAAGTCCATCATGTGTGTGGGGTGTGGCAGAGTAGGAGCTGAGAGATCACAACTCCAGCCACATACAGAAAGCAGAGAAAGTGAACTAGAAGTAGGACACAGCTATGAACATTTGACGCCACCTCTGCAATGATATATTTCCTCCAGCAAATATTGATGCTATAAAAGCCCCTGAAAACAGTACGATTAACTGGAGACCCAGTGTTTAAATACATGAATCTATGGGAAACGCCACAGTACCACTGGCTTTTCCATGGCTTGATATTGCCCTTAGTTGGTGTTATAATATTTTTTAAGAGATAGGCATCCCTGCCATAATGAAACTACTTAAAGCTCAAGCCAGTATAGACACATGTGTTTAAACCTCCAAAGTAGAAATAAATTAATATTTTTGGTTTATTTATGTGCTTTGGTTATTTTATTACAGTGATGGAAAACTGATCAGTATAGAAAATACAGTGGGGCTGATCTATTGGGAGCTCACCAAGGCCAGCTGGACTGGGACTGAATAAGCATGGGATAAAACCGGACTCTCTGAACATGGCGGACAATGAGGGCTGATGAGAAGCCAAGGACAATGGCACTTGGTTTCGATCCTACTGCATGAACAGGCTTTGTGGGAGCCTAGCCTGTTTGGATGCTCACCTTCCTGGACCTTGGACGTCCCACAGGGCAGGGAATCCGGACTGCTCTTCAGACTGGACAGGGAGGGGGAATGGAGTGGGGGGAGAAGGAGAGGAGTGGGAAGAGGGGGAGAGGAGTTGGAGGAGTGGGAGAGGAGTGGGAGGAGGGGGAGGGAAATTGGAGGTGGGGAGAAGGCAGAAATTTTTTCAACAAAAAAAATAAAAAAAAAAAGAAGTGACAAAAAAAGAAAATAATAGCACAATAGAGAATGGGTTTAATTGTACTCATGCCTGGAGATATGTATGTATCTTTGGACTTGGCTTATGGGAAAGGATTAAAGGACTTTAGAGAAAGATTATAATTTTGTAAGTAAGAGCCATGATCAATTCTAGTGATGACTAAGTAATCAGATGTTTTGAGAATATAGCCACGCTAATGGAGGTCTGAGTTTAGTTGTTAGGTGTGAATGTCCTGTATCTGTAGACATTGTGAGCAAGGCTTTCTTTGTTAGTTTCAGCCACATGACTGCTTCATGCCATTTATCCATATTTATATGCATTTTGTAATTTAACTCCCCCCATAAATCATTCTGCTAATGGGCCTGATGCACAGTGGCAACAAATCCCATCAGCCCCTTTTGATGTTTCTCAGGGGACTCTTGTGGAGTGGTTTACTGTCAGGTGTTGAAGGGAAGGCCAATCAGAATTAGGATATTTTGCTGCCTCCTTAGATCCTGAAGGAGATAATAAGGGTATTCCGTTTTAAGGAGCAAGAGCAGAGGGCTCTAGAGCATATATGGGTTCTTTATTACCTGCCAGTGTCTGTTTAAAATATTCCTAACAAAAAATGCTACATGAGACATGTTTTTTTCTCAATTTTGTAATATTAGCCTTTAATATGTGTCTTTATTGTATCCCATGTTTCTACATCTAAATTTCCCTGATCAGTGTTAATTTTAATTTCTCTTTTAAGGATATGTTTAATAATATCAACATACGGGGTTGGTTCTTTACAACCATATTCCTCCATGTTTAATGGAACAGGTCATTCATTTCTTAAAAGATTTTGATTACCTGTCCTTTCTAAAACCAGAGGCTTTCCTGGTGAGATTGTATCTCCCTTAGAAAAGATCTTATTCCCTTCAGTTCCAATACATGCTCTCTTCAGGTCCTGCCACAGTATAAGGTTCAGGTTCTGAGATGGGGAAAGGGCATTGTAAAAGTATCCAACCACCAGATGAGTTTTAGCCAAATGGTCAGCCCTGAGTAGCTTCAGCCTTATTTATTTTTACATTAAAAACAAGCATGATTTTCCATACAAACCAGTCTTCCAATGTTAACTTCCAGCAAAAACAACTAAGTCAAGTACGGTTTTTTTCCAACTTTCACATCAAAACATCTTTAAACAAACAACAGCACTTTTCATTTTGCTAGTGTGGCCAAACATCAAGCCAGGCACATCCTATCTTTACAAAATTAAAAGGTGATTGACAAAGGCACACAATTTCAAGAATAACAATCCCATTCAAAACATATTTACAGAAATAGGGGTGATCTGCCTCCAATCCTGTCAGCACTGAGTCAGAACAGCTCCCAGGGACTGAAGTGACAGCCTGCACAAGAAACCTGAGAAGTATCAGATCGCAATGAATTTTAGGGCAAGATATTCAAGAAATACTGGGGTTTCCAAGAATGATCATATCTGTCCAATGCATGATTGACAAATTGACACTGAAACTGCCAAGAGATGATCAATATTACAAGAGAGAAGAGATCATGCTGTCAGGCCATGCAGTCCCAGCAGTATTCTGTGCTGTCCCAAAGTCCACTGGTCCTTGGCAAATGAGACTGTCCCCATAGGATTTTGTCTCATATGGAAACCTGGTGGACAAACACTCACATACTGGATCCAAATCACCCAACAATCCTCATCCTTTAGTTGCAGTCAGGAATTCTCTAGAATATGATTCTTGCCTTGAAGTGAGGTGACTCCAAAGTTACAGATAGAAATCACAGAAAGACAGGAGGCCGAAGTGACTTTTAATCTTCTCCACTGGTCTTATTGCTAAACTGAGCATGACTGTAGTATATTCAAAATCCAAGTATGTAAAGTCCTAAGAATCATTTTTTTTCTTCTAATAACAACAGCAACCAGGTAAGGGCACAGTACACAATGAAAGCACAACCAATGCTTTATCCACAGGGATATTTCATTTATTTTTTTTCTCCCATGAGATAGGCCTTTATAGTCATTGCGCAGTGAAGAATTTGTAAAATACGATTGGAACTGTGCATGTGTTTTTAGTTTCATATGTGCATTTTATGTGTATTTGTGTGCATGTATAATATGAAAACAGCTATGACAGAAGCAAACATTTACACATAAGATGATTTTCTGTCCAAGATATTGTGTGATCTTTCCAAAATTGTGTTTTCTCAAGGATAATCTCGGTTGAATAAAAACATTCCATGAATATTCAGCTGCTCTCTTTGGATAGAGGAGGCTATGACTCAATTTCAAGAGCTTATATCCATGTCAGCTTTTCCTGCATCTTGAAAGGCTAGCTCCCTCTTCAGAAGAGACCTTGATTTGTAGACTCTTCTATGGCAAGTTTTGTGAGCTACTGCAAATGTATCAGCCAGAGAAATAGTTACATCGTATATATGTTTTATGTCTTTGAGCATTTTTATAGAGTCAAATGTTTTCATTTTTGAGATATTAGACAATCATTCTTATCTTTGTTTTCTGGTTATCAATCAGATATAGCACGATTCTACAAATGTGTTTTATAATTTATAAAGTGTATGCTATGTGTCAGGTTTCTGAATATAAGATGTTTTATGAAAACAGAATAGTTGAGCTACTATACTGGCTTATAAAATAAATTTATGGTCAATAATCCTGTATTAGTAGAATCAAAATATTTGAGATACTTTACTTGAAAACAGCAAATAAAATATTGTCCTATCCATATCTCAATCCATTGGAGTCACTTCAGGCAAGACGTTACTGCAGTTGTTTGAATTATTTATCTAAAAGGAAAATGGTAAAGAATATTAACCACACTGAAGTTTACTTGGGACGATTCCACCAGTGATGAGCAATGTCTGAAATGCTCCTTGGTGGACTGTATGTTATTTACACATTGAAGGATCTTCACTCAGTCATAGAAGAATTCTCACAATTGTGGGCTTTGGAAAGTCTCTGCTGTTGGTTTGCGAAAGAAGGATATTTAGAATCTTCAATTTAAATGAAAATCCTGAAAATGGACAGTTGTACTTACTGACGGATGTCCCATCTTTTTTGCTTTCAAAACGAGGTCTGGGGGGAGGAATCATCAAGCCTCATGGATTCCAGCCTAGCCTCATTTATGTCTGTTGTTAAGGTTCCCTTGTGCAGGATGAGTGGGGATGCAAGGACATCTGGGGTCTTCAACCACTCTGCCTATGACTTGGAGTCTCCCAGAATGGACCATATTAGCTTATACCTGGACGGCAGACATTATCATATGCCTTGGTAGCTTAACTTGCACATGCTGGAAGGCAATTGTGAGAACAGATTTTTTTTCAACAAAGAGCATGCCAAAGACTTGACATGGAAAGTACTTTTGCCTAATGTCTGTCATTCTCTCTCTGCCAGTGCATCTTTCCTGGGCTGGCTGGCTGCCATATTGGCACCTGAAATGAAACTAGCAATGTTGCTGGATCCTGGAGGTGTGACCGCAAGTTGCACTTATCCTCCAAGCAATTACCATATGGTTTTCAATTTTGTTCTGCATCTCTTTGTGTTGTGAGAGCATAAGAGCAAAGACAATAACGCCACTTAATAATGTATTTTATCCTTATGGTCAGTTTTATCCCCATATCTCTATGCCTTTGAATAAATTATATAGGTAAGTGGTAACTTTAGGGAAACGGTAATGTTTAGTTTTTTTTATTCTTTTCAGAGTGGATGGCTATTATGAATAAAGCAATTCTAATGTAAGCTTGATGAAGGAAAGAGGTAGATTAGCATATTGAAACAGGATTAGGGAGAAATTTAGGGAAAATAAATTATCAATTGAAGCATGCTGTTACACAAAGCTGTCCCTACATGCTTCCTTCTATTCCCCATTATCATTCCTGATGAATGTTCTATTATGTTCATAGAATGAAACAGAAAATGAAATGTGTTTTGGTCGCATCCCACTCTCAGAAATGATTCTTGAGCTTTTCGCCAAAACTCTGGTTGAAATTCTACCAACGTTGGTTTTTATAAAACAGACCACAGGTTTGGTTTTGTTTTCTTATACAAATGTAAAATGGAAAGAAATTTGTAACAAACCTTAGAAAAATGGAGTTAAATTTGAGGCACTGTATTTATTTATTTATTTATTTATTTATTTATTTATTTATTTATTTATTTATTTATTTTTTTAAGACAAGGTTTTTCTCTGTAGCTTTGGTACCTGTCCTGAAACTAGCTCTTGTAGATCAGACTGGCATCGAACTCACAGAGAGCCACCTGCCTCCACCTCCCAAGTTCTGGGATTAAAGACATGTGACACCAATGCCTCGTAAAAATGTGTAGTCCAGGCTGGCCTTGAATTCTTTATCCTTCTGCCTCTGCCTCCTTCAGCAAATCCTACCATTGTGCATCACACAACCAGCTTGATGCACTGTTAAAAGTTACCATTAGACACTACGGTAAATGACATCAACATGTTCAATCCTCAAGGTTGCTGGGCTTTGGTCCCTCTTCTTCATGATGGGTCACAGAAAGCAATCAGAATATGCTACTGCATAAGAGGAGCTTTAGTAATTAACACAACAGCATGTGGGTGTCTGTGATGTCTTCTTGCCATCCATTTGATAAGGAAATTGGAATCAAACTATCTCTGTGTCACTGTTAATGGGAGCTGAAAATATAGTAATGATACTGACTCATAGGAGCTGAAGTTCAAAGTTAGGGCAAGGGAGGTATAAGCGGCACACATGAACTGTGTAAACCTGGAACAAAGTAATTCCAAATTCCCTTCAGAGTTAAAGACAGAACACATGAAAGGAGAATTTGATTGGACATCTAAAAGCAAACCATGACTTCAATATGAGTCATAGACTCAGAGCAGCTCACAGAAAGGACACCGTCTGAGGAAAGTCTACCTAGGACGCGCTTTAAAGTAATGAATGGAAGGAGTTGAAAGAAAGACCTAACTCAGGTGGGCAGCAAGATGTCTCGGGGAGTAAAGCCGTATGTCACCCAAGGCTGATAACCTAAGTTCATTCCCAGGACCCAAGTGGCAAAAACAGAAAAGCAGCTCCAACAAGTTGTCTTCTGATTTTAAAGTGAGCACCATGACATGAGCACATGTGCATGTACACATACACACGCTTATGGATAAATACATCTTTCAAAGTTAAAAGGAAGATCCAACTGTAAAAAACGAATGATATTTTTATTCCAGAGAGTTATTTAAAAAATCTATAGACTTCCTTGTATGGCTGTGCAAGTAGAAACAATATAACTATTGGTTACATAACCATATATGTATGTATGGCATAGGAAGTAGTTTAGCTGCAATTCTATTTCTTACACAAGAGAAAAATGATGTCTGAAACATTGAAGGTCTCATGCAAAGTTATGCACATAGTTAGCAGCAGCTATACCAGGCCATAAACCATTGTGAATTACCCTGCCTGTAGGTAAATGTCATCATGTGACACAAGGCTCTTCTACGCTTCATCCAAGTTTGCATTTCTGACCTCATTTTCCCAAGAGGTCATATTGAAGTTTCATGATTCCTAAGCTCCTGGATCTCTTTTTCAACCATCGAGACATTATAAATGCTCTTCTTCCAGGAAGTCCTTGCTGTGTATTGATGCTCTTATATATCATTGAAAGCAACAAGATGCTTTGGAAGGACAGGTCCCACCCTGCCTGCACAGTCTGGGGCAGGAGAGGGTGGAAGTTCCTGCAGCTAGGTAATGTATGTACGTGAACATGATATTCACTTATTTACATAGGTACTTATAATTTATAACCTGCTTACTTCCTGAGAGGACTGGAGTCAGCTAGCTAGAAGTTAAAATACTTGGGAAAATCCCATTTTGAAGTTCTTTGATGTGAAAATTATGCTGCACAAGTTGACACACCGAGAATTTTTCGTCTGATTTCTGTCTCCATGTCTGATTCATTTCAGCAGTGGAATTGCTTGATGATTTTTTTTTTTTTTGGAAAACTTAACTGAACAACTCAGTCTTAGAAATTCTTTGATTTTCTTTCGTTTTGTTTTGTTTGTGCTCAGGGCAAAGATTTTTGCTCTGGTTTCCCATCTGCAATAGCAGATTCACTTTAAATAAAATGCAAAAGGAAATCAATGTTCAATGCTTTACTGAAAATTAAATGAAACTAAATATTCCAGATGAATGAAGCAACCCAATTTCTGTAAAAAGACCTTATCAAAGAATCAGGTGTGATAAACCTGGGATGTCTGGATAGGAAAGGACTATAGACAAGTAACTGAGAAAGTGGGGATATTAGTCTTCCCTATTGACAGTTTGAATATTTTGTGCATGAGGTAAGAGATACTTTCTTGTAAACATATCTCTGCCTGCTGCACATTTTCTGATGACTTAAAACCTTTTCTTTCCATTTTTCTATCCTCCCTCCACTCTCTCACATTGAGAATATGGAAAGGTCTGTTTTATATAATACATTGTTTCTTCTAATGATCATATTTACAATATTTATAAGGCAAATTATAATATGAGCTGTACCTGTATGAAATTCTGCAACAACTCGGTTATTCAACTTAAATTATGGGGTTCCCCCACCCCCTTTGGTAGGACTTTAAGCAAGAAACATTCAATAATATTAACATGTCACGTTTGCCCCTGAAAAGAGAAACCATGTAGGTAGGGCTTTAGCATTCTCTCCTAACACATTCGCAAAGAAAAGAAATCACACCCACCGTCCATTGTTGAGAATGGAGAGAACCTAGAAGTGGAAGAGGCGACTAAAGAAAAAGTGGCAGCATTGTATGCTGCTGGAGAGTAGGTGAACACAGCTAGGACCTGAAGAAGAGAGACCGAAGATTGCCGGGTCGTAAAACCAATAACTGGGACAGAATATAAACACAACAGTGATTGCCTAGACTTCTGATTTAAGGATATGTCTTTAAATAAGAAATCTTTTCAAATTCCCTGGTTAATTCTGGCAGATATTGTACGCTGGGATAGGACTTGAGTTTTAATTTCTTCTTTTGAATTTCACTAGGGTGCCAGTAGTCAGTTTGAGACCTCGTCCCTATGTTAGTAATGGAGATGAAATAGTAGAAAGGTTAGAGCTCTCAATTTCATAACTGATCCATGTCATATCCTAGAGCCAGAACATATCATTGTGGTCATCTTTGTTAACATCATCTACATCATCACAATCAGTGTTATTGCTATAGCACTAGGCCCATGCTGTCTTTCATACTGTCATACTATATATTTCAGAACTTGTCACCAAGTCCAGTAAAAAGCCTAAAAAATGAAAAATACTCTCAAATCCAACACCATTATTAAATGTGAACCAAACACCATAGTTTTTCCTCACCATAACCCCAAATATTTATTCATAAAATGAAGATCCCAGTCAGAGATGAACATGTTTTTGTTGTGTTCATTAGGAAGTTTGGTTGCACAGTGAGGTACAGCCTGTATCCTTTCAATCTAATGAGTCAAATTATAGAGTCCTGTGTTAATAATGAATGGCGAAGAGTGAGGAACAATAACAAAATCAAAAGCAAATTTTCCTTTGACTGGCTAAAAGATAGACAGAAGACAACATTCAGCAATCTTTCAGCAGCAAGCATCAGAAAGTGTTTATCTATACTCCTTTTAACAGACAAGAAACTTACGTTGTAGGATAGACGTTTCACCCATGTCACACGACTTACTAAAGAAACACTGTCAAGCTAGAACCTATAAAGAGCCATGTAAAAATCTTTCAAATCCTCATTACAGATCAAAGCTTTTGCTTCTTCAATCTCTCATTATTTGATTGATCTCTCACAAATATTTTTACCTGTGTAGAAATTTAGGGTAATAGAGGTGCTAAGAAATTGTACAGCTTTGGTGAACCTACCTCACGTCATTATTTTGGGTCTATAAGTCTAGAAATTGCATTGGTCACATTACTGTCAAATTGAATTTGTCAGAGTTTGAGGTATGAACAGTCATTCCTGTCCCTGTCTTGTTCGTTTTATTTCCTTTTAAATGGAACAGGCAAGTAGTTAGCACTCCATTTTGTGAGGACAATGTCCATGTACAGATACAAGATTGGGAAAATACAGTGTAACATTCATAGCTGAACATTTTCAAAGAGTTTTAATAGGTAATTACAGATGCATGTGAGTGCCGTTTGGAACAAATGGAGGTAAATATATTACAGTAACAGAACCAAGCAAATCTACTGAATAATCATAAAGTTTAAACAGTTTTTAAGGCATATGTCTAAACTCACAAGGTCATAGCACTTTCACAGGGAGCATCTTTCACTGAGCCTATAGCTAGATTCTGGTGGATTGGCTGACCAGTCAGCCCCTGAGACATTCCTGCCTCTGTGTCCCACAACTAGGCTCTTCTAGGTACATGATACAATGGCCAGCTTTTTTTTTTAAAAAAAAAAATTTTATGTTGTAGGGAGCGGAGCGGCAGGCTGCGTCCCGCCACCTTGCTGCCTGCATGGCTAGCTTTATACCTAAAATAATTACATGGAAACTGTATTCTTTTAAACACTGCCTGGCCCATTAGTTCCAGCCTCTTCTTGGCTAGCTCTTACATATAGATCTAACCCATTCCTAATATTCTTTGTAGCACCACGAGCTGGCTTACCAGGAAAGATCTTAACCTGCGTCTGTCTGGAGTTGGAGAATCATGGCGACTCCCTGACTCGGCTTCTTTCTCCCAGCATTCAGTTCTGTCTACTCCGCCTACCTAATTTTCTGTCCTATCAGGCCAAGCAGTTTTCTTTATTAGTTAACCAATGAAAGCAACAGATAAGATACAAGACCCATCTCCATCAATTTAATGTTGAGATTTACAGACTAGGTGGTTGGGATCTGAACTCAGACTTGCACGCTTCCAAGGCAAGCACTTTACCATCTAAGATATCCATATAGCCCTAGGGATTGTAGGTCTCTCAGAAATCATTATTATTATTATTGTTACTGTTATCATTGATAAACCCATCTTAAGGTTAGATGGAGAATATGACCTATCTTGAGCAAAGGATCAGTTTTGAATGCTTGGTATCTGACAAAATAATAAAACTTCTAAAAAGGAAGAACAAAACAAAAACAAGATATAGAGGGAAGAAAGAGAAACATGGCAAATCAAACTTCATAGTAATCAACTCTGGGTCATTTCACTTAAAACATTAGATGTCTTGTTCCTGATGCCCAGACACTAGATGCCTCATACATTCCCAATTCTGACACCAGACTGGCTGGCTTAAAAGGTAATTTTGCACCTGTTAGCTGTTGCCTGTCATAAGAAAACAGTTGCCAAATCTGCTATCTTGGATTTCAAAAGTAAAGGAGCTGACGAACAGTTGTGTAGGCTCCACCCACTGTCCTATGCCTGTGTTAGCTCTTATCTCTTGGCTTTCTTCTTTCTCCTATATCAACTACTTTTGAATGCTGTTTTGAGTTCTTGCTTTTCAACTACTCACATACTTAAATTTGGTTAGTATAGAAAGTTTAGTGCAAGCTGTGTGTGTGTGTGTTTATTTATATATATTGTGTTAATGTGTGTGAGTGCATGTGCATATATGGTATGTTTGTATGTGTGTGTGTGTGACTGTGCATATGTTTATTAATATGTGTGTGTGTGGATGCGTACACATTCATGCTTACATTGGCATATATGCCAATGGAATGCAGAAGTCAATTTTAGTGCCTTTCTTAATTGCTCTTCACCTTATATTTTGAGTTATTGTCTCTTATTGAATTATACATTTGGGAGACTGGCTAGCAATCCTGAGGGATATTTCCATGTCTACCACTCCAGAGCACACATTACAGTGTGCACTATGTTTCACAGCTTTGATATGATCTCAGGTTAGTCTTTCATTGGCTAAGCCTTTTCTTCACTTTCTTTCAATTTGTTAACCTACAACTATGTTTTCATTTATTGAACCCTGAGAATTTTATACCAAGTTTTATAGGGGCAGAATGTTGCTTGAGGTTTATGAAAAGGTGACCTCAGTATTGAAGTCATGTTAGATTTCAAATTACAACTTCAGAGCAATGCAATCCAGCCTCGAAATATATACCTAAGCCACCAAGACCAAGCAGCTCAGGTCTTTGAACATAAAGAAACTTCTGGGTTCAGTGCCCTTTAATCTTCTGGTTCTTGTGACATGGTGATAGCAAAGATACATACATATTTGAATGCATACATACATATATATTTAAATAGAACTATTTCAATTTATATTAAACATATATTTATATATTTAAATAGGACTATTTAAAACCGGTATCCAATTTGAGAGAAAATTAAACAGCTGGACAATTTTCAATCATGATCTTTTCAAGCATAGAAGTCGATTATTGCACAATACAGAAGTATATATATATATATTTACATGACAAATTTACAATACTGTTCAAAGAGCTGTTTGGAATGTGTTTATCTGTTTTAGTCTCAAATGCTTAATAATCTTTTTCTGTTTGTTTCTTGTTGTGCTACTTTGTATGTGTGTGTGTGTGTGTGTGTTCTCCTTTAAGATGCTGGTAATTTAACCTAAGAAAACACTTTGGTCTTTGGGAAACACAGGTTATCAGACACAGTGCTGTGGGAACTCCTTCAGTTAATAGTCTTTAAGATACCAACCCATTTGGGGGGTGGTCTCTTATACTATAAATGCTCTCTCTCTCTCAGCTGCTGGATTCGGTTCCTGTTCCTTATTCATGCAGAAGACTGTGTGTTGTGAGTCTACCCCTAAATAAAGAACCCTTTATTATACTTAGTTATGAGCTAGAGTGGTACTATGTTATTCATGTTCACTTACAATTGGTACACTAGTTTGGGGCTGAATACATCCATGTAAAACCAGAGAAAGCTTGGCAAGGCATTCTAGACACAAAAGAACAGAGTTGAGCATGTCTTCTTGTTAACTGACATTATTTTTATTCAAATAGGCTCTGTTCACTGGTGGTGAGCAGGGGCACCATGACTCCTTTAAGAAAGGTCTTCCTGAGTCAGCTTTAGCAGGAACAAAACCTTAGGACTTCTAAGAAACAGCAGGTTCCAGGTTTGTGCTAATTGCATGAAGAGCCTTCTCTCTTTCAGGATGTCAAGCACTTGAATGGGTTTTATGGGCAGTGTGCTGCAAGTTAGTTGGTAGCAGCATGGGACAACTGCTTCTCAGAGGTGAGGTGGTGAATCTGGCTCCAAACCCAGCAGTCCCAGAACTGGCAGTAATGGTTACTCCACCACCATACTGAAAGTCTGAGAGAGGCAGAGCCAGCATCCATGGCTCCAGGACCAAGCTGTTTACAATTTTAAAAGCACTCCTGTTCAGAAAAGTATTATAGGTACTCAATAAAGGCAGATTCTGGTGAAAAAGACCTCTGAATGGGTCACAATATTGTATAAATGTACTTGGGCTTAGGAGAGAAAAAAAGAGTAAAGAGACCATAAAAGTCATAGATCAAAGGAGTAAAAAAAAATAAACAACATAAAGATGGAATATACACAGAAAGTTTTGATTATGCATATTATTGTGTTTTCTTTTAATTTTTTGACTGTGAATGAACTAAGTACAGAGAGACATTTCATTGTATGGCCTGCTAAGCTATACCAACATACACACTTTAAAGGTATCTTGACTTCAAACTTAGAGTCTAAGATATGTTGCTTTGGAAAAGAGGTTCTGCTTTTGTTTCTTTAGAAGATGAAAACCTCTGGATTAATTCCAGATTAATGTGATTTGATGGATCAAGACCCCCTGTAGCTCTTCATGAACCCCTAAAATTACTTTGCTCAACAAAAACAGGAAGTAGTTTGGAGACAACTACACTCTAATTCCCAAATATTGTTGATAAATGTTTGTTTACATTTAATGGGGGATATGCTATAGAGATAAATATTTTGCATTGTATGGATCTTGGTTTATTGGTACAAATTTAAGGTCAATTTTGTCATATGTATATTTCTGCTCTTGATTAAGATATTGTGTTTGTGCACCTCATTTAAAAAATGTAATGTATAATTAAGAAATATAGGTTATTAGATTGCCATCTATAATAGTCAAGCTTGTAGTAATGGTAGTTAGGTTTTCTAAATGTTCAGAGATATGTTTCAGATGGATAGGTATTCTTCAAACCTTTCAAAGCTTACAGATTATGGCACTTAAAATGTTTTAAGAATGTAGGACTTTTCATGATAAGACACAGCTGCTCCTGGCAGCACTGATCTACTTCAAGAGGATGATGGGCATCCAAAAGGCTCCTCGTGGAGTTTGTTAGCCACTTGGGTAAGAAACTGCTCTTGTCTGAACTGCTTGATTTTATGTGGTATGAAATGGACATGTAGGACACACAGAGAAATGACTGCTGAACTTGCCTAAAGATGGGATGGTCCTTCTGAGTTCCTGCTTCATGAAAGAACTGCCAGGCAGTTTGTATGGCACAAAAGAAAGCAACTGATGAACTTTGCCAGTACAAGGCATAAGAGACCTTCAAATTTCCTGCTTCATAGAAAAGTCTGCCAGACACTATGGGCCTATAGACTGAAGATTGGATGCCCCAATGTTACAGAAGAACTTACCAGGCAACGAGATGTTTCTGTCAATTCTAGAGTTTTGTAAGTTGCTTACAATGCACTTACTGTTAACTAAGTAATAATATATCCTTCTAGGGTTTTTGATGGAGTTGGAGAATAGATAGCTAAAATTATAGTTATTTTTAGTGGTGATAACAGATAAAAAAGATATAAATATTATAACTATAATTCTTGATAACTGTTTTGTTGTATGTAATCTTGCTATGTTAAAGTTGAAAATATTTCTTTTTATTTAGACAGTATAGGGGAGGTGATGTGGGATTTTCCTCTATATACTGTGAATACTATTGGTTAATAAAGAAATTGCTTCAGGTCTATTGTAGTGTAGAACAGGCAAAGGTGGGAATTCCAAGGAGATAGAGGAGGAGAGAGCAGTTGGAGTCAATGAGAAGCCATGTAGCCACCACAGGAGACAGACACCAGATGTAATCTTACTGGTAGGCCACAACCATGTGGCGATACACAGATTAATAAAAATGTGTTAATTTAAGATGTAAGAGCTAGCTAGAAATACACTTAAGCAATTATCCAAACAGTATTAATATAGTTTCTGTGTAATCATTTCAAGTCTGGGTGGCTGGGAAACAAATGAACAACCTCCATCTACACACTAGTCTTCCCTCATTTAAACTTAGTGAAAAGTACAGGTTATGAGATACACTAGTCTTTTCTCAGTTAACTCAATGGGAAGCACAGGTTATCAGACTCACTAGTCTTCCCTCAGTTAACTCAATGGGAAGAAGTACAGGTTATCAGACTCACTAGTCTTCCCTCATTTAAACTCAGTGGGAAGAAGTACAGGTTATCAGATTCACTAGTCTTCCCTCATTTAAACTCAGTGGGAAGAGTACAGGTTGTCTTCCCTCATTTAAACTTAGTGAAAAGTACAGGTTATGAGATACACTAGTCTTCCCTCAGTTAAACTCAATGGAAGGACTGCCCTTATAATCATGGTTCTGTGAAAGTTTCATTAATTCTAACCCATACCCCATTTTATCAAGGTTACAAAAGGTAATTATTAATATTTTTTCTCTGTGATGGGGAAAAGTATAAAACTGGTTTTATGGGTTTTTTCTATAAAGAAATTAAAATTGTCTCCACATGAAGATTTATATAACATTTACTGTTTTTAATCCTCTTGCTTATCATTTTATTTTAAAAAGTAAAATATCATATTGTGTTGAATTAATTAAGAATTCCTACTATTCATGGTCATCTTTAACATAAGATTACTATAAAAACTTGGTACTTTTACTCTTTTGATTTCATATATTTTCTTGTTATTTTTCACATTCCACACACGGACAGACAAACAGACAGACAGACAAAAAGATACACAAACAATAAGAACAACAAAAACTTATTAAAATTACAAAAAAACCCCAATTTTCTAAAATGACTCCAAAATTTCCTGAGGAAAATCAACAATTAGACTCAGGAAGCATAGATTCCCCAGACAGATTGTGCTTTTCATTGCCTATGGAAAAACCCAGTGTGGTTATATGGTCAACTTCAGTCAGTCAAACAGGCTGAACTATGACCTGTTATGTACAGGAAAATAATAAATGCACACCCCCCCCCCTCAAACCACCTGTGAGTTTCTCAGCAACCATTTTGATCACCATGAAAAAGTGGGCAAAAATGTTCAATTTGCTAAGTAAATCAAAGCTACCAATTAGTAATAATTTACTTTTCAAATTCCATTGAGAAGTATATATTGGAGCATGCTGAACAAGATATGGTGAAGCATGCATGTCATGCCAACATTTAGAAGGAGTTCAATGCCATCTTCAGTTACACACAGAGAGGGAGACAACACTGGACTCTGTGACAAAGTGTCTTAAAAAAAAGATGAATGATCAAACAAGAAAGACTTTAAACATATAAGTGAGGAAGTTCTTCACCACTAGACATGCCTTATAGGAAATAATTATATAAAATACTTCAAACTGAACTAAAAATGAACACAATGAATTTGCTATACTGTTAGAGTTGTATGAAAATGTCTCTTAATATTTGCATATATATCAAAAGGAAGAGTAAGAATAAGTACAGTCACAAGCATTCACTGCAATGAGTACACAATACAGAAAACAAGAAGATCTGATCAGTCACATGAAGCATGTGTGGTGGGAGAGGATAGAGCACTGAGATACTCCAAGCTTCCGGAGATAAGTTATTAGCAAATCAGAATGAAGTTCAAGAACTGTAACAGGTGAAAAACAAGCTCCACTGTAAATACACAATATATAATAAACACAGAAAATGATAGCAAGAAGAAAAATATACTGCTATGAATAAAAATGTCCTTAAAATTTATGAGGTGCATTAATACAGTATATAGATGGTGAGACAAAAAAAGAAAAAAATCTTTAATATGAGTCTAAAATTAAGCTTCTTTGATCTGAAAAAGGAAAACTCTAATAGACATTTAGTCAAAGAAACAATAATTAGAGCAAATTTACATGCAACAGATGATGGAAAATCAATTACGATGCAATTCCTTTAAAGAAAACAAGCAAATATTTAGGTGTACTAAGGGAAAAAAGATGAAAAATCAAGTAAATAAGAACAAGTAGAAAAGGGACATTGTAATGATTCCACACAGGTAGAAAATAAAAATGTCATAAAGGGCAATTATGAAAACATATATTTTAACAAATTGAACATGAAAAGAAATAGGTAAATTAACTGAGTCATAAAACCTACTAAAACTAAATGAAAGTACTTAGCTATAGCAAACAAATAATGAGAAGGAAGGAGGAAGCTGTGCACAAGCAAACACCTCCCAACAAACATATCTAATGGCAAGGAGTTCAGAGGAGGGTGTGGCTCCAAAGGTTCTCTCTAGGTGGTCTCATGATGTTTCCTTGCTCATGCTTGTTCTTCCCAGGGTTATCAACTCTTCTGGAGGAACTTTCTCTGAGTCTTTGCTTCTTCCTGGCATGAGAACATGTCATTGTACCCAGTGATTAGTTAGTGAAGCATATGTGGAAAAGTCGAGATATTGAATACTACAACATGAGGTCAAAATGAAGAAAGCCAGCAATTTCTTACAAAGTCAGCATGTGGGTTTCCCACAGGAAATGATCCCATTTATTTGAAATGTATTGGACACTTAGCTGTGCCTTAACATGCAGGACCTCTCTGTCATCTCTTCTAACCCAGCTAGGAGTCAAAACTTAGTCAAAACATCCATATCCCAATGCAGATAACAGGTAGCTCAGAGCATCCCCAGGAGCCCTCAGAGTTGATCAGTCTTGAGAAAATTGGGCAATCAATCAATAGACTCAAAGAAAAGAAAAATAAGACTCAAAACCAAAATGATTGTTTATATGGAGACCCATCTACTCAAAAGTTAGAGGAAAGATTGGTCATGCTGAAGAGCGATAGAAGATACAAGTCATAAATTCAATATCTAGGAGTGAAAATCAATATCCTTGATATTAAAAAATCTATAATGAGAGGAAATATATAACAAGTTGGATAAAGTAGAAGGGAATAATTAAAATAATTATAAATTTAAGATCAAGCAGAGCAACTATCAAAAATAAAGTAACATTTATATCTGAAAAAAAAGGTACAAAAGCTGAGAACTCTCAGTGCAGTCAGACAATTAATGAAGATAAAGAAAACTGGAACACATTATTAGTCTTTTTTTCTTTTTACAGCTATTCTTTCTAGAACATTTCTAAAAATTGGTGGATAAAGTAGACTTCAAATTAAAACTAACCAGAAGAGATAAATAAGGACATTCAATTCTAGCCAAGAGTACAGTTAACCTATAAGATATTACTATCCTTATCATACAGGCAACAAACTCTGGAGAAACCAATTTTAAAAAGAAAAAAAAACCCATACTGTTGGCTTTAATGATACAGATTAACATTAACCCAATAATCATAGGTAATTTTAATAACCCACTTTCTATAATAGGCAGATTATCTGATGTCCTTTTCTGATCTTTGAAGACATTGAATGGATATGGTAAACATTCATACATGCAGACGAACCCTCATACATCTACAGTAAAAATAACCTTATATGTTAACAAATAATTTATATTTCTAGTTCTTGTAAATTGCTTTTTGGAAAAGTCACAAACATTATAAATCTTCAGAACATATTTTTGGGTTTAAAAACTGACAAAAACAGATGATTTTAAATATGGACAATTTCCTGAATATAAGATAAAGAAACAATCCCTGTTATAGAAGCATAGCTAGACAGACAAGGGACAGAACAGGTAGTCTTACGATTAGAAAGCTATAAAGATAACATTGTATGGAGAAATGCTCAAACTAATCAATGATGGAAGGCAGGGCATCTGGGTACAAACATGGAATAAACACAGCCAAGAAACGTGCTGGGTGATGGGAGCATGTGTTGTCCACTAGTTATGGTCAGTTTTCCTTGAGAAGATTCCTGATTACATCAACTGTGAGATAGCTGTGTATCTGTTAGAGATAAAGTGTGAGGATTTTTATATAATTTGGAGGTATGTAGTGAATACTCACAGTTAGTTGGTCTTGGGAGTTTAGAAAGCTTTTAAGGACTGACTACCCTAACTGCAACTCTATGAAGAACTGTGCAGGCTATATAGTTACAGGGCCAGACACGTGTGTTTATGCAATGAGAGACGGTGACCAATGGCA
Organism: Microtus pennsylvanicus; assembly: GCF_037038515.1. NCBI lineage: Eukaryota > Metazoa > Chordata > Mammalia > Rodentia > Cricetidae > Microtus > Microtus pennsylvanicus. The sequence goes on from NC_134582.1 coordinate 52,480,905, forward strand.
GGCTATACCACACACAAATTTAAAACCTACCCTCCTATGTAAATATCAGGTATTTTACCAAACAAATTCACCAATTTATTTTTAGAGTGATTGTATTTTGGGGAAATGGTGATAACAAAGAAATCAAACATCATACAGCATGTCTGAGAAAACATGAATACTTGCCTGAGATGAGCAAAAGAACATCTCCTGTCAAGAATGTAGGGAAAAATTATAATTTCCTACGCTTCCTGGTTTTATTGTAGTACAGTCACTGGTTCTGTCGCTTTGTCTTTCGTGAAACTCTGATGGTTAATAATGTATCATGCTAGACACTTCTCCCAAAATTTTTGAAAACCTTGACCCACTCCTGCATCATAAGACAGCAACTCATTTAGCAGCTTAAGAAAGAAAGAACTTCTAATTAGGTGGTTTGATACAAATTCTAATTCATGAAGGATTATGTAAGCTTTATGCTCTGCAGTGATTTGTACTACTAAGTGAATCTGCCAAGATTAGCTCTCTCTGATAGCCTAATAAATAAATGCATGAATCAGAGGAGCTGTGTGTAGAAGCGTCTCCTTGTATCCATTTCTCTAATTCATTTTGCCAAATGTGACATGGATGTGCGCAGTTTTTAAAAAGCTTGACACATGCTAATTTGTCTTCCTCTGATACTGTCTTCTGACCACAATAGATGTTTTCTTTGTGGTCTGTTTGTGAAGTTCAAATTTCCTGATTCGATTGAATTGCTTGTTTGAGGTAGAAGTTTTCTATACTATTTATTACATGTTTATGAAAGTCACATGCCCTTATGGAGAATTTGGGGTGTATGTGAAAGAGGCTGTTTCAGTTTCCTTTCTGTTGTGATAAAACACAGCAACCAAGACAAATTACAGAAAAAAAGAGTTTGTTGGGTGTTTACAGTTCCAAAAGGGAAAGTGTCCATCTTTGTGGAGAAACATAGAAACAAGTAGCAGATGTGACAGCTAGAACAGGAAGGTGAGAGCTCCCAACTTGAACTGAAAGGAGAAAGAGGAAACAGGAAATGGAGCAATGATTTTTAACTTAAAGTTGGACCCTCGGTGACACACTTCCTCCTGTAAGTCTGCAATACATAAAGGTCCCCAAGCAGCCCCATCAGTTGGGAACTAAGTGTTCACATGTAAGAGCTTATAGTTCATAGTTGTCACACAAACCAGTATAGAGGGACAAATACCATAATCATGAATGAAGGGCAGCCGGTTATTTATGATATTCATCAAGTCTTGTATTTCAGTAGAAAACCTATCCTGGTCTTCATTCTGACCGTGAAAGAAAAACCAATATGTATCCAAACCATTGATAAGTTCAAAGCTTTGCAACTTCATTTTCAATAATCCATCTTTCTGAATTTTCCTTCCTGATACATGTAGATGCCCCAAACTTTTAATTCCCTTTCTTTGCTCTTTCTGCCATGGGTTAAGCCAGGATCTGTATTACAGAAAGTCATTTTCTCACTTGGAAAATATCCTAGAGGTGTATGCTCTTGCTCCAATACCTGAAACTTTACGTCATATGTTTGACTGGCTTTTTTTATATCGCACACAGTTTGTGAAATCTTGCAATGTTGTTTAATAGTTAGAAGTCAAACTCTATTTTTATCACTTCTATCTTTTCAAACTACCCTTAGTCATATGCTTACAAATACAAATTTTATTTTTGTTTTAATCATGTGTGTATATCTGTGTGGAGATACATAATATGAATATAGTTGCCTGTGAAGCTTAAAAGAGAATATCAGATCTCCTAGGGTTGATGTTACATATGGGTAACATGGATGGTTGTGATTTGCCTGATGTGGGTGCTGTGATCTAAACTCAGATCTTCTGAAAGAGGAGTATACATTCTTAAGCACTGAGTCATTTCCTTTGCCCTTCAGTATTGCTTTATTTTGATAAAGAAAATATTTATATTCCCATTTTAAGTTTAATATTTTGGAGGGCAATGTCGGTTTCCTTCTCTGTATTTTCCCTAGGTGTGACTTTAATGTGCTTCCAAACTCATTTTCAATTGAATAGTTAAAATTTGTATAACTAAAATGATTTTCCATATTTGCTACAATGACTGCTACATTTCCAGTAGCTGATAGCAGAGGCTAACTATAAAAATGCATATTTCTTTTTTTGAATAAGGTTGGTACTTTTATTTCTAAAAGATTGTTTTGTAGAACAGTAATTGTATCACCTAAAATGTGCCAACTCTTTTGTTTCTTAAATAGCACTTGCGCATATTTTCTTTCTGATATCCTTTATATATATGTTAGAATTTCCAAAACTAAAAAAAAGGCTAGTAAACAATTACTTTGACATTATGCTACTTGCCCTAGAAATGTGTACGTTTTTACACACAATGCCTGCCAGACTGAAGTAATTTCTGAATATTACTACAGAATTAAGTACAAGTGGATACTGGGTTCCAAATATTCTCAAGCTTTCAGTGAATCTGCAAGCTTAGGGTTAAACAATGGTGTTTGGAGAATGAGTTCAGAGGATGACACAAGCATGTTGGCTTTCATAGAAGGAAGCTCTGGTCATATCTAAACTTCTCTTTCCTGAAAAACATTAGTTATAAGATGGAATGGCAGGATAAGTAACTCCTATGTCTTGACAGAAAAAGTCTTTAAAAACTACACCAAGTTGAAGGATAAAACATAAATGTTTACAATCAAATCTTACCTGAGTGGTCAGGTGTTTTGATAAACATCATAGCGATCTTCCATATTTGAAAATGGAACTGACATTTGCTGTTTTTCTTTGTGTACTCCATAGAGGTCTGACATTTATCTCTCTGTTTATCTGTCTCTGTGTATCTCTCTGTCTCTGACACATGCACACACACACACACACACACACACACACACACACACACACAAAAGGTATGCTCCTCTGATATGTGTTCTGTTTTCTTTCAACAGAAATCAGAGTCAAGAAATTTACTACAGGGTAACTAACAAAAACACAACAAAACAAGAAAAAGCTGGTTTGGTTTTGTTGTTGTTGTTTCATTTCACTTTGTTCTGTTTTAATTACTTTTCTCAGTGCAAAACAAGTTTCCTGCCTCTGTCTCACTTAACCCTAACCAAAATACAAATGATGGAATGGAGACCTGCAGAGGGATATTCACATAGGAGCTCCAAGACTTCTTGTGTGTAGTATAGCATTGTGACTCTGACTTCAGTGGTCACAATGGAAGTGAATGACCTGTCTTTCTTCATCACCATTGTAACTTCAGAACATCATTATCATAAAGAATGCAAGGATGTGTAAGAAGTTCATGTCACAACAGGTGAAAGTGATAGATCTTTATCTTCCTACCACTCCTAAATCTCCAGATCACTTTCAGGCTGATGAATTCATTCAGTCATGCTCAGGAATAAACTTACTTGGTTTAGTAAATTCAAGATACTAGCTACTAAAAAAAAATCTGAAGGTATGAAGTAAATCCACAAATTTTCTAATGTAGATTAAAATTTTCTACATACATGTATACATATATGCATATAGTCTATGGATGTTACCCCATTCAAGTCACTTCCCCATTATTCTTATTCATTTTTTATCTAAATAAAATGGGTGTATGTGAAAATGGTATATGACACACAGAAATATTTACAAGGGTTTATGCTCCATAAATAGAATAGAATTCACTATCTTAAACTACGTCTTCACTCCTGTCCTGTTAGATGAAGGTGCATTATCTAGATGGATTATGGATATCAAAATTCAAAAGTAAAATTGACCGACAATGGTGCATAGAAAAGACTTACTTGGTTGTTAAAACTACATAGGATCTCTTTATGTGAATAGGTTAGGGAATTTAGTACTTTATGCTTAAAGAAAGAACATGTAAATTTGCAGATCACTATGTCATCAGATTTTTAGAAAGCTGCTGTATGGCCCAGCAGAACACATTAAAGGCAAAGGATAGAAGAGATGGTAGAATCAGTTCAAGGTTATAACCACTTGATTTTCTTAAGACGTCTGTCGTCCTTGGTAGACTGCTTCTCATCAGAGGTATTCAAGCTGAGTGATGATGGTCGATAATCATTGGTCTCTTCTGACACTGCATTAGTGATACACAAAGAACCCTCACGAAATCAGTTTTCCTATTTTCCTTGATAATAATTACAGTTGTGTTCAAATCTCTGACCTGACACAATCAGAATCAACTTACCTAGAATTCAAGTGTTCCCTCCACTCCTTTTTTTTTTTTTAGCTAACATAACTTCTTATTTTGAAGAAGAGGGAAAAAAGCCCAAAGGTATCCTACACATCAAAATGCTCTTGAAATATAACATTTTGATGAGTTAAGAAGTAAAGCAGTAAGAAATAAGTATGGATTAAATGTCTCTTAAAAAAATGGGTGTTAAAAATTGATGGAACAGCACCTGGCAAAACACACTAAGGACTTTGCCAAGTCTCCAGCATTTGAAATATTCTTTGTTACACTTGACAAAGTCAACCACACTGAGTGTCTCAAAAGATATTGCCACTACAGACTGGCACAGCTACCCATAAATACACAGTGTGAGTTTTCAAACAGATTCTTCCATTCAAAACAAAACAGAGTCAAAGCCTAAGTGAAGGGGGGTTTCCTGGACATCTTCCAAGCAGAGAAAACTGATCTGGAAAAATGCAGCTATTGTCCTTAATAAACTAGCGACCCGTGTTTCAGTTTTATGCATTCCATTGTTGTGTGCCTATTCTGTTTGTTGTTATTGTTTTGACCTAAAGAAATCTATTCAATGATATGCCCGGCTCTTTCCAAAACAAAATCACAGCATTGATTTGATGACCTGTTTCTGGCTCGTTCCTTCTCTATTCTCTTATCTCATCAGCTGTCCCCTCATCTCCATTTTACATTGTTTCATGTGGCAACAACATACTTCCTCTTTTAACTCTTATCCATTTCAGTTGCAACAACCATAGGCAAGATCATTAGGATCCTCAAACATGCCATATAGAGAAGAGGCTGTAAGGAGGGTCCCTAAGGTCTGAAATGGGCCATGAGTCTTCTGCATATCTAGAAAGTGTTGAGCTATTTTCCCAGCTTGACCCTTCCTGCTGAATTCGTTTCATTGTGAAAACAAACTACTGTTAACATGAGCATTTGGTTCTTTATAAAATCAAGTTTGTCCTAATTAATTGGTTATTATGTTTAGAGATATATTCTGGAAAGCATTGATTGATACCAGAAGATAAAAGATTTCATCATGTTGGAGAGACATTTGAAAATATTCTGAGATTGCTGAGTTGTCTCTGGCTCATTACTACCTATTTCTTGGAAGATGTGTACCCAGAGAATCGTCATGGCCTAAAGACTGGCCATGTCAGTGTGTACTGGATACATTCATGTGCACAAAGGTCAGGCAGATAGACAGGTAGAATGTTCCTGAGAGGGAATGACAGCAGCTGATGATGCTACTTGTTCTAAAGTAACACTGCCAATGATGAGAATATCAGTCTGGTAGGGAGTGCCAAAGTGTGAAAACAACTAATGGACTTTGCCATTACAAGGCAAAACAGATCTTCAAATTTCCTGCTCCATGGAAAAGTCTGCTGGATACTATGAGCCAGTAGGCTAAAAATGGGTGCCCACAGTGTTACAGAAAAATTTGGAATGACTATCCAGGTAGTGAGATGTCTCTGTCATTTCTAGAGCTTTGGAAGTTGCAAATACATAGCCATGCAAGAGAAAACAGAAGCGTGAAACTTGCCACAAATAGAAAACATAAAGAATTTGGAGGATCCACGTCAAGAAAGTGGCTGATGGTGCATGGCAGTAAAACCCTTGACCAAAAGAAAACTTAGATTTGGAGTAAGTGAAATTGGTAAAAGGTGAACTACAGAAACTAACATGTGTCATCATGATAAAGCATCTATGAATTTATGAATATGTTATTTTTATGTACTTTCCAGCTATTTGAATTTTTTATGTATTAGCTATTTATTATTATATCGATTTTAAATAAACTGTAATATGTAAATATAAGGTAGTTTAAGTCATGATACTAGTAGAAATTTTAGTTTCTGGGCAGGCATTGTGATGTTCAGTTATAATCCTAAGATTTGTAGTAATATGGAGCGGCGGCAGGGCTGCGTCCCCCAACACCCCAGCCGCCAGCCCTGCCCGGCTAGCTTATGCCCCAAATAATTACACGGACACTGTATTCTTTTAAACACTGCTCTGGCCCATTTCTAATAATCTATGTAGCGCCCCTAGGTGCGCTTACCGGGAAGATTCTAGCCTAAGTCCATCCTGGGTCGGAGCTGGGGCATGGTGTGCGTCTTCCCTGGAGCAGGTAGCATGGCGTCTCTCCTGCGTCTGCTCCGGAGAGCGGAGCTGTGGAGTCTGACCTCACTTCCTCTTCCTCCCAGCGTTCTATTCTGTTTACTCCACCCACCTAAGGGTGGGCCTATCCAATGGGCCTAGCAGTTTCTTTATTGCTTACAATGAAATCAACAGATTGATATATGACACTCCCACATCAAAGATTCAGAAGACCGAGGCTACAATACCAGGAATTTTATAGGTTTAAGGCCAGCCTAGGCAACATCATGAGACTGTGTGCTGAAATACTAAATAAATAGATTAGATAAGAAACAAACAAATAAATACATTTCCATGTATAGATATATTTGTGGAAATATTTTTCTTATTTTACTTTATTTGTTTCGGTGTTATTTTATTTATTTATTTATTTATTTATTTATTTATTTATTTGAGTCAGGGTTTCTCTGTAGCTTTGGAGACTGTCCTGGAACTAGCTCTTGGAGACAAGGCTGGCCTCAAACTCACAGAGATCTGCCTTTTTCTGCCTCCCAAGTGCTGGGATTAAAGGAATGTTCCACTACTGCCTGGCTCTCAGTGCTCTTTTAGACTAAACATTTGACATATGATCTTGCAAGCCTTTGACAGTACTGCTGTCAAAAAAAAAAAAACTGGCTTAGGCAAGCTCAGGTATCCTTTAGTTCAACTACAGGCTTGAAGATACCAGCCAACAAAGGGCAGTCAGGGTGGGTACCTATTATGTGGGCTTCCTGGTTGTTTACTCTTTTATGCCTGTTTGGCACCTAAAGTAAGTGTTTGGACTGTGCAATCCTCAAAGGGTTTGAACAATTCAGTATGAAGAGGCCTCAGGAAGAAGGGAAACTCTATGGCTAAGAAATCATATGTGAAAAATTGGATGGTTCAGATTTATTTGACGGAGTTTGTACTTCAGATACTTGAAATACAATTAGACAACTGCTTTATGAATTATAGAAATTTCTGTGAAAGAAGAGAAGGTAGTGTCATGTGTGAGAAGTAAATTCCCTTCTAGGAATTACAGCATCCATGTTGTGTTGGAAAAAAGATTTACATGCTTAAGTGATTTTAAATGTACAATTTCAAATACGGAGGATAGATTTCAGAGGGTACTTAGAGGATGGTCTACCACAGAAAAGTGTGCACCCCTCTATGGAGGAAACCACATGCTAATTCTGTCATATCTACCAGAAATGATTTTCACAGAAAATAAAGCAGAACCCAGGCACTTGCAAGGTAAAGCCAGAACAAAGGCAGTGTAATTTAAACACATCATCCTAACAGCTACCCTGTCTGCCTTCTGTTTCTACTCAGCCTGTAAGTGAAGAACAATGAAGAAGTTTGGTTGTACTTCTTAGAGGTAACCAGAGAATATTAATGAAAAATAGATTAATAAATTAAAAATAGAACAAAACAAAAAGAAAGATCATCTTCTTACATCATTTACATAGTGAGAGACTCAAAGTCTGTGAGGGAAAGCCAAAAGAGGGATGATTGACTGCATAGTATGATTCTCAGTGATACGGTGCCCTATGGGACCCTGGCTTCTGTGAGAGTCTGAATCTTTACAGTCGGGGAAAGGACAAGGTGCAGATCTGTAAACTGTAATTGGGCAGACCCAGAGAGCTCTCAATTGAGCTGTTGCTCCACAAGCAAGCAGAGGCCTCCTCTGTTGACACTGATGATGGAGATGCTAGCAGAGGGCAGGGAGAGGCACTTGGCTGCCTCCTCTGGAGACCAGGCAGGGCATGCCTTCCTGGGTACTGTGAAGGAAATCCAGCTCATTAAAAACAGAAAGTTTGCTCTGACATTTTCCAACCCTCTCTACACGATTCCCCTCTTGTCTTCATTTCTCAGCCTGACCTTCTTTTCTCACCTTTGCCCCAACGGTCAACGTAACTTCATGGTTGATACTGATTTTTTTAACCGCAGCAATTTCAACCCAGTAAGAAGTGTCCCCAAAGCACAGAAGGTATCAGACTAAAGTGCCTCTCCAACAACTTGATACTCTGGCTAATTCACAAAAGGCATAGAGACAGGGATGTGTTGTTTTGTTCTTGGCTTTTTCAAAAAGTGGATGTTTCTGTGGCAGTGTCTCACCTTTTGACTTTTATGAATAATCGCTTTTTAAATATAATGTTTCTGAATCACACTCAGATACGTGTCTTCATGGTTTTGCCAGCGTAATTATCTTTGCACACAACTCTCAGTATAAAGTTCAAGTGATTCAAGGACTCAGCTCTCTGCTTCAATTCCTTTAATATGCCTTAAGTTTATTACAGAAAGTGTCAAACATAATAGAAAATCATGATTCTTATGCAAGCAATGACTGCAGACTTTTCAATCATGTTGAACATTGACCAGCGCTACCTAACCCTGTTGCATCTTTATTCCACTCCTAATTCCTTCTAATTACATCAATATTTTAGGAAAATATCAAACATTTTATGTTTTTACCTGTAAATGTTTCACTATGTATATCTAGAAAGTAAGAGAACTAGAAAAATATAAAATAAATAATGCATCTCTACCCCCTGAATAAAACTAGCAAGCCCTTGCTATAAATACACATCTTTTACATTAAAAATATTTAACATTACATTCATTGAGTCACAATTTAAAAAAAGTCTATTTGTTTTGGTCTTTGATCTCTTCTTACTTCTCTTTGGATCCATAGATTCTTTGCATCTTGCCCTTATGGAAAACTGTTTCTGAAATAATATTTTTTTGAGAGGACCCAGTGAGATGCTTAGTGGGCAAAAGTACAGACCACATAAAACTGACAATAAAGTTCAAGCCCCAGAACACACAATGTCATGTAGCTGTAAGTCCAGCTCTTCTGCTATGAGATAGGAAGGGGCAACATGAGAAATGTCCTGAAGTGTGCATCCCAACAGCAGAAACAAGATACCCTACCTCAACAAGTGGGAAACACATGCCTTCCAAAGTCCTCTGAGCTTCACAAGAGTACAATGGCTGTTGCATATGGACACACAAAGACACGCAAATGTATTTGGCCTTATAGTCTAAATTTTTCTTTAATACTTTTCCAAAATATGATACCTTGTTTTTTTTCTCATTTTTAATTGACCAACTTTCAGCCAGTTTTCTTTTCTTTTTCTTTTCAGATTTATGTACTGCATCTTCACTCTTAGAAAGTAGTTCTGAGAGTAGCATATTTAGCATTCCAAACCCAATCTATCTCCAGAATATCAAAACGATACTGTTAAGTCAGATTTAATCTTTGAATGATGATACACATGAGCAGGGTAAAGTATTTCCATCAGAAAGCATTCAACATTTAGCTATCTTTCTTTCCCAAATTGCCTTTCCCACCCATCCATGTATTGATCACTTCATGACCATGACTATTTTAAATTTCATTGATTAACATTAAGATATTTTATCAAAACCTTAACTTCTTATTTCACAAAATAATGTCTTTTAGAAAACTCTTGTTTTCAGTAAAACACAGGCATATAAATGATTAAAAATAGGAAGACAGAACTGATAAAGAAGGCCATGGATGAAAAACTTTTATAAAGAACCCACTGATGTTTAAAATCTTAACACCTGTGATGGTGTGAATAAGAACAGGCTCATGCATTTGAGTGCTTACTCATCAGGGAATAGCGCCAATTGAGAAGGATTATGTGATGTGACCTTTTTGGAGTAGGTGTGGTTTTGTTGGAGGAAATGTTTAACTGGGGGTGGGGGTGGGATTTTGAGGCTTTAAAATACCAAGCCATGCCCAGTGGGTCTCCCTTCCTGCTGCCTGTGGATCCAGATGTAGAACTTTCAGTTACTTTTTCATCATGTCTGCCTGCATGCTGCCATGCTCCCTGCCATGATGATAATGTACTAAACCTTAGAAACTGCAAGCAAGCCTCAGCTAAATGCTTCCTTTTTAAAGAGCTCTTGGTGGTCATGGTGTCTCTTCACAGCAATAGAACACCTGTGAAGACAACACTAAAGAGTAATATGTCCTGGATAGGATATTTATTACATTGGGATTAAAGTTGGAAAGTCTGTATTGCATTTTCACTCACCTAATTATGTCAAGTCCCAAGTCAAGGGTTCTCGTCCAAGACGGATGACAGACATGCAAATGCCCAACCATGCAAAGGTTTGCAATGCTAAACATTATAGACATGCAGATCACACATACATGTCTAGAAATAGCTATGTGGTCAGTGTTAAATTAAACATAGACAGACAAGTAGGACAGCTAAATGCTGTAGAATGAATATTCTCTTTCCTTGTGCTGTACAGATAGTACCTAAGTTACAATACCCATCCCATCCTCATAAATGTTTCCTCGTATCTCTTTCAATATATCTTTTCCTTTCAATGGGTACAGTAATTTTGACTTTTAATTGTCAATTATCTTGCTTCCTATTCACTTTTATGTAAATAAAATTATATTTTATATCTTTTTGTGTGTCTAAGTGAATTTGTGCAACATTTTGTGCAATCATTTTATTAAAATACTTTTAGGTGGTTATTGTATGTACATTTCTAATATAGTTAAAGGGTGTTCTGTTTTGTAATTACATAACTTAGGCATTTTATTATTGAGCCCTTTCTAGTTTTTGGCTAATATAAAGTAATGTTCCTTTGAAAAGTCATTTGTTGACTATACAACTATACATATGTATTTTTATTTATATGTAGATTTTAAGATAAAGTTCTTGTTGTTGCAGTTTAAGAGATGGCATAGTGGGTTGTTGACAGAGGTTTCTGTCCTGCCCAGTCCCACAGCTGTTTGTCCCCAAAGGAACACACAGAAGTCTACATTAATTATAAACTGGTTGTCTTATTATCTCAGGCTTCTTATTAACTTTTACATCTTAAATTAGCCCCAAACTCTTGTCTGTGTTAGCCACGTGACTTGGTACCTTTTATCAGTCAGGTGTTCTCATCTTGCTTCCTCTGTGTTTGGCTTTCTCTGTGACGACTGCAGATTGAGCCTTTTCTCTTCCAAGAATTCTCCTCTTCTGGATGCCCTGCCTATACTTTCTCCCTGGATACTGGCCAATCAGCATTTTATTAAACCAATACATGACTATTGTGCCACAACAATTAGTAAAGGTACTTAGAGCTAAACTTGACTTTCTTAGCTTATTGTGGAACCTATATGATAAGATAAAGGGGCGGGATGATTCCCACATGCTGTCCTCTTACCTCTACACATGTGTCATGGCGTGTGTCCTGTCTCCCAACAATCTAAAACCATAATGTTTTCAAAATCCCACTTCATATAAGATAATATCCTTCACCACATGTACCTAATGCTGCTGAGGGGTTTCCATAGCAGGTACATCCACACTTCCAGAATCAGAATGTGTGTTGTAAGCTATTTCAGGTCCTCATTGATTTTAAGATCTGCCTTATTTTATAGGTATCATTCAAGATTTCTACTGCTATCCAGGGATGGTTATTTTCTGTTTTGGAAGACTAGTATAGCTAAAATTTCATGTTCTTTTATGTTCTTGATTATTGTTGTTAATGAGTTGTCTATTCAAGTATTCCACCCATTTTGTATCATACTAACTTTTGTTGTATTGATTCTTTAGCATTTTCTATTAATCTTTGAAATGAATTGCTACTCAAGCTAAGAAAAAAATACTTTCAAGGCCCTACAAGGAAGAGGAGTTTAACTTGTATATCTCTGATTGATTTTTAAATTTTCAAATTTTGCTGAATGATTAATTACTTATTACCCTAAAACTAAAGATTCTTTCTCATTGACAAAAAGGTTTCCCTAGTTATTTGCACAATATTATATTTTATCCTTTTTATTATTCTATCAAGCAGATTACTGATATTGCTTTGCTGTGGAAAAATCTTTTTCTACACTATGTAGAAAAAAGTATGTATTACTCTCATTAGTAAATGAAAAACTGACAGGCTGGTAGCTGGGCAGAAAGTTAGGTGGGAAAGCCAAACTGAGAGCGATGGAAAGAAGGAGAGTTGGGTCAAAAGAGATGCCAGTCAGCCACCCAGGAAGCAAGACAGATTACTAAAACTGGGTTAATGTAAATGTAAGAGTTTGCTAGTGAGGAAGAATGGGAACTCAAGAACAATCGCAGTGGGTTTTTGATCCTACTGCACGTACTGCCTTTGGGGGAGCCTAGGCAGTTTGGATGCTCACCTTACGAGACCTGGATAGAGGTGGGTGGTCCTTGGGCTTCCCACAGGTCAGGGAACCCTGATTGCTCTTAGAGCAGATGAGGGAGGGGGACTTGATCGGGGGAGGGGGAGGGAAATAGGAGGCGGTTGCGGGAAGGAGGCAGAAATTCTTAATAAATAAATAAATTAAAAAAAAGAGTTTGCTAGTAACAAGCTGAGATATCAGCAGAGCATTTGTAATTAATACAAACCTCTGAGCGGTTATTTGGGACTATGTGTATGGGACCGGAAATGTCCCTTTACATTTCTTTATAATCATTGGGTAATAAATAGAAAATGACAACCAAAATCTGAGATTCGTGTTTTATCCAGAAATATATTTCTTTTATTTATTTGTTCTTCCTCATCTCCTATTAGAGCCTAACACCAGACATCCAGGTGAGCACTGATGACTAAACGTAACTGATTTCCATTTCAGAAACATGAATACATACAAATCCCTAACATGTATTTTAAGTAGACAAACCGAAACATATATATTTGTGTTAGACAAGAAATCGCACAAAAACAAAAGAGAGAAAATCATAGTAAGTTGTGCCTAATGCTGTCATTAGAAACTTGTGGGCCATAAATTAATTTTGATTCCCTAGCCCAATGTCTTTGTATGAAAAAATATAATGGGAATTTTCCACTTACACTATTTAAAAATAAGATAATATCACATCCAGAAAAATGGTCTGATGAAATGGCATTAAAGTTTTAGGTGGTATCATTAATCTAAATAAAAATTCATCAACTAGCTACTGCTACAACTATATTGAATCTTGGTAGCAGATGATTTTAAAAGTATGAGAATTTTATTTTAAATTAGTCATGTAAAGTCTTACTGCTAGCTACTCACTGAACTGTAAATCTTTTCTTCTTCCACTTACAACATGATGTTGAATTGTAGCTATATCCCTACAATATATTATAACTCATGAAAGTTTGTTACTCCTTATAGAAATTGCATGGAAATGTAATAAGAAATGCTAAATTGTTAAGTTGCTCATATTCTTCTGTATAAGAAAAATAGCAATTTAAACCTAAGTTTTACAGTTAAAAAACAGGTTTTTTTTTTCTATTATTCTGGATCTAAGGAAGAAAGAATTATTTAGGAAGAAATGCTTTCTTTCCATGATACACATAATACTGTAGCTTTGTAAAATCTTAGGTTTCTAATCTACTTCTTTATTATCATTGAGAAAGCAAAGTATTAAAATGTAAAGTTGTATTTATGAGTTATACTGTTGAAAAACTTCCAGACACCTTAAATGCCAACAATTTTTTTTTGAAGCAAGTAAGTGATGCTTATCTGGAAAACTGAATTTCACTCTTTAGCTATGAGTCAGTATCAGAATCACCACAATAATAGGGCCCCATATTCTGTTGCTCACGGACTGCCTCATCAAATGATCCAATAGTTTGACTCATAAGAAGCATGAAATTTTAAAAATATTAAAAATAAAAATATTTCTTGCCTTTTGGGGTTTTGTCTACAATAAGAAATAATAAGGACTAATGAAGAGACAACTGTAATGAGGGTGATTCTTTAAAGTCATTGTTAAAACATGATAGATTTTCAGTTCTTAAGACATCTAATGACCTTAGCAGCATCACAAAATTGTTAAATGCTCAAGTCTCATCGAATCATAAAAATGAGAACTAAAAAGTAGAGCTTTAGATCTCAGACGGTCTTTTGTAAATGTGAACCATAATATTAATAACCAATGGTAGACTATTAACAAAAGAAAGTAAAACAATAGTAACAGAATAATAACAATAAAGTCAAAATCATTCAAACTGAATGTAGACATGCACTGGAATAATAATTTTAGATGTTAGGAAAATTTGGGGAACCCAATACTAAAATATGTAAAAGAATTTCTATTTCTGAAAATTATCACTGTGGCTATGAGCTAGTCTGAGTCAGTATAAGGTTAGAAAAGACAGAAAGGGAAATGTTTATAGGCTTTCATTGTGATCTTGATGAGTAAGAGGCACTGTGTGAGAACCATCTCAGTTATTCTAATGATTTATTCATTTCTTTTCACTTGTAATTTTACATTTTTAGTAACTGACATTAACACTTGGTTTTGTTGACTTTTTACATTGTGGTTTTGGTCCAACTCATTTTTGCACATTTCTTCGCTAACATATCTCTTTCAAATATTGATGTTGTTAGTGTTTGTTGGTTACCATGCATCTTACAGCCACAATTTATAAGAATGTTAGTTTTAAAAGGAACTTCAAATAGTTAGCTATCTTTTATATCACAAGATAGTTATCTCCTTCCCATCTGTAAAGCCCAGCTCTCACTAGGTGATTCAAATCTAATGCCAGTGAACTGCAGTCATCTCTTAATGAGATATAAATCTTTTAGTTTTAAAATACCATTTAAAAGTTGTCATTAAGACATGATAGATTTTCAGTTCTTAAGACATTAAATGACTCAGTGTGGAATTGACCCAGTTGGTAGATGGATAAAGAATCAGCTTATTTATGTCTCTTTAATGAACATTAAATGTCTGTCTGAAGTGAAGTAAAGAATATCAATACAGAAGAACTGAAGATGGAAAGAAAATGGGCAGTGTTCTGTTTACCTGGGGCCCATTGCAATGTGTGAAGTATCTCAAGCATAGTCAGTCTTTCAGCTAACTCTGCAGGGTTTGCTTATCCCATAGAACAAGAATGTGGGAGTAATTACAGTTAAAACACAATGGTCTGAAAAGGACAAGAATTTGGATATTACTCAGTGTCTTCAGATATTTTCTCAATATTACTCAATGAGTATTTTTCAACTAAGTGTTGTTTCTGCTACTTCTACAGTATTTTACTCCATTTGTTCCTCCATTTGATTAAAAAAAAAGCCAGCTGATACCACTGATCAGATTGATCTGCTTTTCAGTGTTTTGCATCAACTTTTCACTGTCAACAGTAAAGTCCAGGATCTTTAACCGACTGAATCTCTCTGGCCATATTTTTCTTCATCCTGAATCCTTCAGCCTGCTTACCCAATCCAGATCAGTGTCTCCAGTCCTTTTTTTGACACATGGATGGGGAATATATAGCACAGAATTGTAACGTTGGTTTCTTGGGTAATGACAAGCTAACAAGAGGATAGGGAAATAAAACCAGACCTCAGATTCCAAGGAGATGCATCTCTTTTGCTCATCTCAAAGGATCATTTGGTCCTTACTTCTGTCCTTTGTTTTCAGCCTTTTTTTTTCTGCATTCTATAATGGCCTTCTTTAAATCCAAACTATTTCATGTCCCACAGATCATAAAATGAGGCAGGTGTGTTGTTCTCTGCATACACTTTGCTCTGCCAAGTAAAAAAAAAGAAGTTAATGATGACAATAGGAAAGTCATTGGATGGGAGGAGTTAGGATGGAGTCTCTTTTTACCAGGATTTTCTGAAGCAATGGCACCAGTAGAACACAATTACACAGCATGTATGTATGAATAAGTTCATATAATGTGTGTTGTGTGATATTTTATTTGTGTTCTGAAAAATAAACTTTTCTTGGAGTCAGAGGGCAGAGCTAGCCACTAGTTAACCATAGAGGTTTGGAGGAGAATAGAGAGAGGCCAGGAAGCAATAAGCCAGAACTGAGACAAGATGTCTGCTCTTTGGGTTGGAGAAATTGAGGCAGGAAGCGATTGTGCCTCGGCATCTCTGATTTTTCAGCTTTGACGTGGTTCCTGACTCTTGGTTTTTATTCATTAGATTAATTAGGTTTATATTTCATGTATACATGAGCACACAGAGTTAAAAATAAGAGATGAATGACGTAATGGTATAAAGTTTGGTACAGAGAAATCATATTTTTTGCAAATTTTCAGGGAAGTTGACAGGCTACAAGCTTTAGCAGGAGCAGATATCCAGTCTGTAAGTTATGTCTTCTCAGAGAAACACTAGTATAGTTTATATGATCTTCCAACTTGGTGGACAAATATTACCACACAAAGAATGATAAGCTTGTCTACTTAGGAAACTGATTGGAGATGTTTATCTCATCTGCAATGTGTCTTTCACAGTCCCGGTAGATTGATGCTTATTTAAATAACCGTCTCTGTAGCCTGGACAAGTTGATGCACAGTGAGCACACAGCTGTAGTACTATTGGACTGTAGGGAAATAGGTTCACACTAAAATGTTCTATAATCCTTACAAAATCTATTGTGTAAATGATTGTAGTGCTAAGACTTATAACATCAACTAACCCCATGTTAATAGTGTGCAAAGTATTGGCAGGTAGAGATCTTCCAATATTTGCTTAATAGACAGATATAAATAACTTGCAATTAAAAATTGAGTGTTGATATGTTAATAAATTTGACTCTGAAGATGAAGTTGCTTCCTCAACTTCAGCAGGATAAACATTTGCTAAAATAAGGGCAATGAATTTTAAAGTTCAAGGTGAATAAATTTTCACAGATCTCTTTAAGGTGAGCATCCACCCAGCTTCATCTTGAAGGATCATCTCTTTGAAATTAGTTGAGCGAATTTTAATGAGGTTTAAAAAATGTTGTGATTTTGAATTAAGTGCTTCCAGAAGGGACAGAGTTATCAGTTTGACTCTAAATTCTTAGTATAGTTCTCAAGTGGTTACAGGGGAAAAGATTCAGCTGCAATGCAGTTTTTAGGATATAAACCTCAGATTGATGGAGGTAATTGCTTGCTTGATTTGGTTGATATTCAGCCAAAATCTATGAGCTCACATTCATCGGTATTAACTATATTTACTATTACCCGACTGGAATTTGAATCATTCAGTGTGTAGTCCTAATAATAATGCTATATGACTAGGGGCTGCTTCTTCAACATTATTTCCACCTAATTTATAATCAAGATGTTCAATTAATAATCTCAGCACTTTATGCAGTGTTAAGTCAGCTGAAAAATATGTGATTTTTCCACTTTTCATTTTTCACAATGCTGAGGAATGCATGATAATGAGACTAAATGGGGAGCCAAGAAAGCAACAACGGTTGGCAGAATAATGGAGAAGGAGCAGATTTTAAGAGAAGGGCTGAAGAGTTGATAGAGTTTTGTAAAATAAGTAGAGGCACAGACCTATTGCAAATATAATGCAGTCATGTCTATAAAACTCAGTTAATTATTAAAAATTTCTTTCTAAATAAAACTAATGTGGAAGTAGAACAGGGATGACCTCTGCTTCTGATCTCTCTGCAGCATCTTCTAGAGCAGTGGTTCTCAACCTGTGGGTCAAAACCCCTTTAGAGATCTAACGAACTAGTCACTTGGGTTGATCAGATATCCTGCACATCAGATACTTACATTCTGATTCACAACAATACCAACTTACTGTTATAAAGTAGCAATGACGATAATTTTATGTATGGGGGCCACCACAATATGAGTAGCTGTATTGCAGGGTCCTAGAATTAGGAAAGATGAGAACCACTGTTCTAGAGAGTGACTAAGATTCTTCCAATGGCTTGGTCTTTCCCAAATTTATCAGAAATATTATTTCCTCCCCTAGTCCCAAACAAGTGTTATTTTCTATACATCAGGATAATTAGCAAATGTTAATTTGGGTTAATTTAATTCATTAACAATTTTTATCAATATTAACAAGGTATAAAAGTATTTCTCTTATTGCTAGCAGGTTGAAATGAAGAAATATCTAGGAATAAAATAATGAGTGCTATTGGCCCATCCCTGATTTTTTTTTATGTGTAGTATTTCTGCCATTGTTGAAGTTTTAGGACCTTGGTAGGTAGCTACAGACATAATTCTGACAAAGCCAGGGTTAAAAAAAATTATATTTAAGCTGTATTTTTAACCAGAGTAGACTGCAAAAACAACTTTCTGCATAGAGATAATATCTGTTCCAGAGACCTTTGATGAGTTTAGTTTGATTTAATTATGCAGACTACGGAGAACAGAAGGTTTAAGAGCTAAGCCTACAAAAGGACTTGAAGGCTTTATGCCCCACAAAGCAGCATAATATCATCAGCCACAAAAACTAAAATACACGTAGGCGTTAACTAAAAAAGAAAGTACACTGGCCATGTTGTACTTCTTTCAACTGTGGAATCAGGCAGCTGAAATGGCCAACATCCGACCTGCTAGTACTTGACACAGCACTAATACAGCAGTGTTTCTTTTATACTGTCTTTGGAACCTTCCCCTTGTGGCCTGCATGATTGATCAGGACTCCTAAGAGACTGTGTGGAAGGCTGCAGTAGTAGCTACGGAAAGTCGTTCACGGACTGGCAAGCAGTATGAAACAAATCTCAGCCTGCCCCTAAGGGGGAATTAGGCCATTGAGAATATACTGGGAAGAGCTTGAATGAGACAGCCTATGGAAAAGAAGGTTGATAATAGTCATATAAAAATCATTAAATGAGAGTTTGTGTGGTACAACAGTCAAGAGTATCAGTGCCTTCATCCAGGTTTTGTCTGTTCCTTGTTTCACTCAAGGAACAAACAGAAGGCTATTTCATGATGATGAGTAAATTAGAGATAAAGCGTTTCATACTTTATAGCTTAGCCCTTGCTTGGTGATGCAGAAATTCCCTCCTTCCTTCTGGTCTAGGGTTAGAGTAGAGTTTGCTTAAACAGGAATTTCTGAGGCATGATTACTACTTAAAAAGATGAGAAAACACCTTAGAGAATTATATCTAATCAGCAGAGCTAAATATTTCATTTATCTTTGTTTACAAAAAGAATTGTTTGAACTGTATAAGTTCTTTATTTGTGACATCTCTAGATAGGGAGAATAAAGTTTTGGATAACATTTCACCAAATTCTCCACCAATTTCATACTGAATAAGCTGAGACAGAGGCAGGTCTATGCAGTAATAGTTGAGTAGTGACATCTATTCTCCAGTGAATGTACCCATGTACCACATGGCACTTAAACAAGCTGAGAATTCTCAAGGATTTGAGGGGCTTTTGTGTGAGTATTTCCTGGTGGTGCTTCATCAACTCCCCACATGAATGTCTTTCAACAGCTACCACAAGCATCTCCCACCTAAGGGGACAGATGCTCCCTAAGTCAAGTGAAAAGTATCCCTGGCTCTGTTGAAAACATTCTGGTCCCGCCCATAATAAAGTGAGTCTAAATCTCTGACAGAAAGGAAATGTGATTTTTTTCTTTGATTAGAAAACATTATACTAATTTCTTTTTTCCCTTTATGTGTAGAGGATGGAAGCACACATGTGGCAAAGCACATCGTTAGAAGTAACAGGAGAACTTCAGGTATTTGTCATCTTCAACCATGCTTGAGATAAGATCTCCAAGTCATTAGGAATTTCACAGTCAAGGGCAACTGCAGTCTCATATGTCCAATATCAAGCAACATTTCAGATTGTGTAGCCACCTCCACAAAACATCAGCAAGGGCAAGTTAAAAGTTTTTACTACTTCCACACATTTAGGATGACCTTTGACAGTGAGATTGAAACAGCCAAGCCTATCACCAGACAGAGAGTCTGCACCTCACGACAGCACTGCAGCACTAGGCTGATATATCTCCATCACTTTTGAGATTATAGGCTTATAAATCTGTCCATATGACTCATCATTTATACCATCTCTCATGGGAAAATTGACAGCATAGTATTTTCCTTTTCCAGCACCAATATCTCTCAAGTCTCCTGTTTCAGGAAAGTATTCCCCATACTTATGGAATGTAATCGTCATCACACGATCTGTTGTATAAAAAGTTTCCTCAACACCGTCACCATGATGGATGTCTATGTCAATATACAAGACTCTCTGATGATATTTTAGTATTTGAGTATGGCAAGCACAATGTCACTAACATAGCAGAATCCCGATGCTTCTGACTTTTTGGCATGCCGTAATCCTCCAGCCCAGTTGACAGCCATATCAGTTTGTTGTTGCTTTAACTTCACAACCCATAGAATGATTACTTTGAATAATTGACTGGATTTCAAACTGCATATTAGTCCATCAAACATGACAAATTAAAACACTTCAGAATATATAGAAAAGATAAAACAGCATTTATTTGAAAATTTTTGTATGTTTCCACATGCACCTGGTGTTCGGATGCACATTGTTCCAGAAGATGCTGTTAATGAAGAAATTGGGGATGAGGATGGAAGACCCAGAGGATTTCTATTGTGCATCAGACAAGTAGATAGCATGCGATGGAGAATTCTCTGATTCCGAGGATGAAGGCAAAGGAGTTTATAGAAATGTTGTCAATTGCAAGAAAGGAGCAAAGAAAGCTAGGATTGAAGAGGACAAGAAGAAGACAGAGGACAAAAAGACAGATAAGGAAGAAGACAGATCCAAGGACAGTAGTGGTGAGAAAAGAGATACCAAAGGGGCCAAGTCAGAACAACTCAGCAATCCTAGAATTTGACTCCCCAACAAAGGAACCTCTTGAAAAGTGAGACAATACTGGACAAAGAAACCTTTGCTGTTTGAGTACTCCTGGCTTCATTTTATATTGTTTTGGCATGGACTGTATTTATTTTCCAAATGGCTTATTTTTGTTTTCCTTGGCAAGTTTTATTGTGCATTTTTCTATTTATGAAGCAAAATTTCTCTTTTTCCACCATGTTTTATGTGATTGTATTTAAATTGATGTGTTATTATGTCAAAACATGGTATCTATTAAACAAAAAAAAAACAAAGCAAAAAGATCTCCTAGTCACTGTTTCCTTAGGAGGCTATCTGACCTTGGAACATCTGGAGATTCTTCTGGCTCATTCTCTCATCTCTTGGGAAGAGCACAGTAGTATTTCAGGTCCTTGGGTTGTGATGTCTTACTTTTAAGTTGGCTCTGGGAATTCAAACTAAGTTCATCACACTTGTATGGCAAGCACTTTACCCACGAAGTTTTCTGTCCAGCCCAATAAGAGTTTCTTAAAAGACAACTCTGAAGACGGAAGGTTCCATTTATACAAACTCTATGTATGTCAATTGAAAGGTGTCCTCGAGCATGTTTAGGGTCAGTTTCCCTGAACAGTATTTGTAACAGTCTGAGAAACAAGAGATTTTCCAACTCTGTCTTTAGAGCTTGCCAAAGTTTATCCTGTTTTCAGATCTCTTCACCAACATCACCAGTGCCTTAGATTAAATCTTGTACATTCAACCTTAGATTGTGCTTAGGTTTCCCAGAACTTTCTTGAATTGCAAATACCCCCAAGAGCAAAGACTTTAAGCCTTTATCAGCTACCAGGCCCCTGGTATCATTAGCAGACTGGGATCACAGAGCCAACTAAGACTAAAAAACAAAGAGGAAAAAAGGAAGAGGAGGCAAATAGTAAGAACAGGTAGCTGAGGCTATGGGAATGAACTTTCAGGGCTGTGTAATTTTGCCTGCAATAATTCTGACCTCTGAATGGACTACAGGGATAGGAAGTCTATCAGAGGTTGCAATTCTTTTCTCCCTATTGTCCTGAGTGACATTAAACACCACAAATATTTTTAATTAACTTCTTTCCTTTAATATATAAAATACTTAACAATTGCTTATGAAATGCATGCCTTGATATACTTAAGGATTATTCAAGATGTTTTTTCTACTTAAGATGACTTTCAAACACTTATTGTCTATATCAATCAAATGAAGATACTTTCTTCATTACTGTGACAATATTAGTAATGAATATGTACAAATTACGGAAAGATAAGGAAACAAAATGAGGGAAAGCTTACCACCTGAAAGTGAAGCAACACCCCGTCTATAAGGAATCCTCAAGCAGATTTTAAGTAAGGTATGAAATCTTGCTTAGTCCTTCTTCCTTATTTGTTTCATAAAACACCATAGTTCATGAAGGTACCAGAAAAAAATGATGTATACTAAGACAATTCAGATTACAATGTGGCCCCAAAAGCCTGCTATATGTGCCACTCACCTAGGCTCATCCTTGCACATCACCCTATTAACGTCTCATGTATCACGTAGGTCCTCATAGCTATCACTCCCCAGAGGACATCTTTGTTAATCTTTGCCTCCTGAATTTTCCCTCTACATCAGTGTTACTTCTGCATCCCTTCTTTTCATTTCATAGCATGTGTCCTCTAATCATAGCACTAGGGAGGAAAAATGTCTCCCCAAAACAAAGGTCACTGGAGCTTGCTGACTAGCCAGTCTAATTGAATTGGTGTTCTTCAATTTTATTGAAGAAATAAAAATAATGTGGAGAGAACCTGGCATGACACCCAGTGCTGCCCTTTGGCCCCCACATGCATTCACACTCAAGGCTATACTTACTAAGAAACACAGGCACAAAATTTTACAGACATATGTATAAAATTTTGTTAGTAGTTCATATTCACTGTAATAAATCTAAAACCTGTTTTTCATCCAGGAAGTTCTTTCTGGCTACCCTACAGGTGTGTGGCAAGCTATACTAGGGTCCTTCCTGTCTACATTCCATGCTTGCCCATAGCATTTAACCTTTTTTTTTAGTCCATTTAACAAATCTCTATTTAAAAATGTATTCATGTTAAACATTTTCTAGTTTTATAGTTTATCTCCCCATTAAGATGTGACTTAATTATCTAGTGCTAATCTTCAATGCTCTGAATAAATGTTTGATGAAGAAATAAAATTACTGGTACATTTGGCATTTTAGACATTTCACTTCTAATCTGGAAAGGTAGGATAAGTGAACTCATAAAATAGTTGTTAAAAAGAAAATGAGATCTAAAAGCTCTAAGAAGATTTGCTTACATGTGAATCTAACTCATTTGTTGGTTTCCATTTTTGGATAGAAATAATTCAGACTTATCCCTATATTGTTGACTAAAATAGATTGCTTGAAATCCAAGATCTTATATATATAATGTCTGTAGTCTGAGACAGAAGGGCTGGGTATAAAACATGTCTTAGAATTGATATAAAGGTATTTCTTTAGGTGATCACGTCTTCATATTTTTGTCTTATTTGTTTTTCTTAAGATTTGATAAATTTAGAAAATATTTTATGTACATATTTTGCTTCTTTGTTTATTTCTTTCCTAAAATCTAAATGCCAGAGATATACTACTGTCTGTTTCACTATTATAATGTCTAGTTTTCTTCCTGTCACCCTGATTCACTGTAAATAATTTTTTCTTGTGGTAATGAAATAGCTTATGTTGAGATAGTGTATCTTAGACAATGCAACACACAATTTCTGTAAACTTTTACTGAGTCTAAAGTATTGAGCTATGAATAAAAACATCGTCTCTCATTGGCATGACCTCTTGAAAGGGGCAAGACCAAAGGCAATATCTGATGTGGAGCATCAAAGTCTACTAAACCAAATGGACAGGAATGTCAGGATATTTCAAATTGAAAAGAAGCATAATTCTTTTGATTCAATAGTGCCACATGGTAGCCTTCCTCTTTTCTACTTATGAATGTTTTAGACTTTATAAAATTTATTTTATTATTTTTGCATGGATGGAAGTTTTCCCTGAATACGAGGGTGTATAATGCATGTGCACATAGTAGCCATGGAGGCCAGAAGAAGATGTTAGTTCCCTTAAGAGTTGAGTTAACAATAGCTGTGAGCTAGAACTAGAACTTGGGTCCGCTGAAAGAACAATCAATGCTTTTAACTGCTGAGCCATCTCTACAGCCCATGTATTAAAATCTTGAGAACATTCTTGTTGACATTAAGGTAACTGGCTCCCTTCCCAGAGTTCAGGAGGTGATTAGCAAGGCCTACATAGCATTTCTCACAGTTTCTGCTAGATCGAGTTTCTGTTGAGAATATTCTTGGACAGCTATTGTCCTGGTTAATATTTGAGAGAGAAAATACTACTAAATTCTATGTTCTTCATGTTTTGGTAAAATACCTAGGTGTTTTCACCTACCGATTAATTGGAATGGTATAAGTGCCAGCTAAGTCTGTTCTTGAAGACATTCACTATCATCCTGCTGGACTCAAAGAGGTTGTAACAAACTCCCTAATTCACTGTCTCAGCAGATAAAAAATTCCCCAGCAGGCATTTTGGAGCGTAGATATGACCCTAGAACTCCCCGCCCCCTGCTCCCTCCTCAATTTCAAAGCAAGGGAGCCTTTCTGTACAGCTATTGGTCCTCTGGTATGGGCACCTCTTGATAGGACACAGTTATTATCTCACACATAAGGGTTTGTGTTGGGACAGAAATGCAAAACCTCATGGTTTCTTCCATCTCAGTTTCTAACATCTTCCCGATTTGAATTCCAGAAATGTCAACAGACAGTTATGCATCAGATGTCTTTGACTGGGCTATTATCAGCCCAAAGAAAGTAAAGATGGATGCCAAATGTAGAGTTAGATACTCAGGGACACATAAAGTGAATGACACTTTGTTTTCTCACTTGGGTTCCTTTTGTATGGGATTGGACGCTGTTCAAATATATTTTTGTATTCCAGATAAATTTTAAGGCTAGTCAGAGGCTGAATGAAGGATATAAATGCCTTTCTTTTCAGGGCTGGAGCCTGAATATGGATTAGTATAGAAGTTAAAATAAAATTTTTTTATAAGACCAAATACTTCTCCAAAGACTATAGAAAAAGATCAGGTCTTATTTGATACTTAGCAAGTGCTGTAGAACTCAGTCTATCTCAAACTGTGCCTTTGTGTCTAAAAAAGTCAGGATACAAATTACCTCTGACTTGCCTTTATGAGACCCATGGGTATTTATCCCAGGCTGGAATGTGTGGTCTTTTATTTGCAGGAACATCTTTAAGAAGAGAGACAAAGTGAAAATTTAAAAATAGAGCTTCAAAGCCTAAATAGCAAAGCAAACAGAAAGTCATTTGATTTGGCCACTTCTGTATCTTACGGATCAGGCTATTGATCTATCACACACAGATTAACTCCAATGCTCTGCTGCTCATTGTCTGAGATAATCTTGTCTTTGCTTGTACCACTCCACCTGCCTTCTTGGATAACAATGCCCAGGAAATGAGGGAGGCTGTGGCCAATCCCTGGATCACTCTTTGTTTCTCATACCTCACCGTCCTCATTGCCTTTCTTCCATCCGTCTTTCATTTCTGTGTCTGCCAAAGAAAAGAATTAATAGAAGGGAGGTTTTAGGTCTGAGGCAGATTTCAGTGGCTGTGTTATTTATTTTTTTTCTCAACCTATTCTCAGGTAAGTGGCAGGTCACTTAGAAACTATATGCTAAGTTACTGTTTTGGTAAAGGCTTACTGAGGATGAGGATTAATATTTGGTAACTGCTGGAAAGCAGGTATCTTATGTATCCTCCCTTCATAAGCTCTTCAAGGCTGTGGATTCCCATCTTTGGATTGAATAACACTTTGAAATGACCGGGACAATAACTTATAGTCTGATGAACACAGCTGGAATTCTTCACTGTGTGACTCTAGCTATTTCCAGTACCATGGTTTTTTTTTTGTGCCTATAGAAGGGACTCACTGCACACAATATTTAGGAAGAGACTTTCTCACTGTTTCAACATATTCCAATAATCCCTACCATGTTCTCATATCATTATACCTGAAATACCATCCCATTCTTGTTATCTATACCTCCTTTCCTTAGCAGGCCACGAACTGCCGTTTTTGCTAGTCTGAAAAGAAGAGTCATGTGAGTAAGCACATACAATTTGTATGTTATAAATGTAATGTTGACATCTACACAAGCCAACATTCAGAGAAGCAGCCATCAGGGAATCACCCTGCGAGGATTATTGAAGCAGTATTGTAGAATATTTCTCAATATGGAAGCTAGTATCATTTACTCATTGAGATTTTTTAACTAGATGAATAACCTTTGATTCCCTAGGTAATATGGATACTCATTGCATTTTTTAAACAATTCTATGCTATGACACTTGGCAAATCTCACCATTCCAGAAAATTAGGAAATCTTAGATCTGAGTGGGTTGGTCTATGTGGCTCAACAAACTTAGTGGGGAAGCCCCATACAGTAAGCTGGACAAGACAAAGAAAATGCTTTTTTTTTCTTTAAAGTTTATTCAAAACAACAAACAGTCTTCAAGCTCACTGTGGTGGCTGACCAAATCCACGACCAAAGCCTCCTCTAAACTGGAACTCGGTGCTGCACCAGGGGGCACAGCACTCCTTCTGTAGGTGTCTGTCCTCTTCCCCATTGTGAATCTTGCCGGGCACTCACCCTCTGGCCAAGACCTGCCCGTTTCGGGACTGCTAAGGCCCAGGGTGGCAGGCACGATCTCTGGAGGTAGGTGGAGATAATCGCGGAGATATTGGTTGCCCTCATTAGTAAGGTACCAATAGAAGGCAAACTGCTCCTTCACATAGCCTTGAGAGATTTGAGAGACTGCATGGCCTTCATGACATGAAGGATGGGCACCTTCCTGTCTGCCAGCTGGGGGTTTGGGCATATGGACATCCTTGGCAACCATCACTCCTTCCTTAAAAAGGAGCTCATAGATGGCAATGCGGTTCTTCTTGGGCATCAACATCGTTGCAGTTGCAGGGTCCAGGACAGAGGCTGAAAAACACAAATGCTTGAAAGATGAAGGAAACAGCTGTGTCTTTGATTTTGCCTACCTTCAGTGGCCATGTTTATTTCTTTTACCTGTGGACATCAGGCTCCAGGTTCTTTGGCTGTTAATCACGAACCTGCTGTGTGATTCCCCAGGGTGTTTGGGGCTTTGGTTTTGGTCTAAGGATGCGTCATTTCTTCCTCCGGTAATAGGGCTGGCAGTGTTTTGGATTAAGAAAACGCTGGTTTAGTCATTTTTTCACCCTGTAGACATCCACTATGGGATTGTGCAATGGCTAATCCTGTAAAACAATTTCATAACAGTTCCGTTAAAACTGTGTATCATATTGCTTCTGATTATATTCAGAATGCTGTTGAACATCATTTGAAGCGTCATAGATTAGAATCATTGCTATTTGGAAAAATTTAAAATTAAACTCAACTGGGAACTTAAAGTTCGTAAAGCGAGGACTGGACCAGCATTCTTTTCAACTCACTTTCCCTTTCTTTTAGAACATACATGATATCCTCAAATTCTAAAGGGCTTGAAAAACACAAATCAAGGCACTTGCTATTCCAAAACTCTATTATATCATAACATCTTGGAAAACTTGGGTTTGTTCTGTGGTGTTTCTGGATAAAGGAAATGTGTTCTTATGTCACAGGAAAACTGATCTATCACTTTCTGCCTGTTGTGCTCTTTTCTCAGACTGCAAAGAAAGCTGTTTTCCATACAACAGTCCACAACAATTTTAGGCTTTCGTGTCTCTGCCTAGTCACCTTAGGTTATAAGTGACCTTCTGACTTGAGTACAATGGCATATTCCTGTAGTGTCATCAATGCAGTGCTTGACTCTGGATGACCTGAATTTGAGCACAGCTTGTGTTGCATAGGAATGTATGTCTCAGAAATAATAATATAACAAGATGTCTTTTGGTGTGTGTGTTTGTGATTGTGTGTATGTGTGTGACCTGAATTCAACCCTTAGGATTAAAATGAAATAGCAAAGCAAAGCAAAGTGATTTAAAATAAAGGAACAGATTCAAGGAATGCTTCCTTTTCCCCAGTTCTGTTGGTACTTGATTGACACATCACTCTTGATTTCTTAATTGTGTACATTTTTTTTTATGCAAGTGATCCCTTTATCTGTCTATGTTATGAACATTAACCTCTTTCTATACTCTAGAAATAGGGAGCCAAAGGTAAAGTTGATGCCACAAAGAGCTTATATGCTAAATTACGGCATACTTTTAGACGTAAAGAAGAAGGGTGGAGGGCAGTTGGTCACTAGATTGTGATTGTTTTTCTTGGTTCTATTGGGTGGTTGTATGGCTATTTATCCACAGGTATTCTCTTACATAGGAATTAAAAGAAGACATGTAGATCAGGAGAGAGGAGAAGATTCTGTATAGAAATAGGGAATTAAAGAACGATTCTGAAGTGTTTGTTTTAGAAGAAAAGAATGAAGAATTTAAGAGGAAAAAAGGAGGATAGATGATAAAATGAGGCATGAGAGAGATTTTCAGATGTATATGATTATGTGTGCTGGAAAGTTTATCAATTAAAATGTTTACTTTGCTCTTATTTAATTGAAATAATAAACCATTTCAAAATTGCATGTGCATGTGTGCATGTGTGTGTGTGTGTGTGTTTGTGTGTGTGTGTGTGAATAAGATTTGGTGGAAGGGGCCTGGTAAATTTAGTTGCACCATTTAAAAGATTATTTTTGTTTCTGCATAAACTATTAGCAAATGGTTGATAGAAAGGAACAGTGAAGTTGGACAGGAAGCAGTTTCCTTGGTTGACTTGGTGATGTGGAGGAGGAAGGAACAGGGAGAGAATGATTCATCAGTGGCTTTAGTCCACAGACTAGGTAGCAGCACTTCATACTCAGTATACAGCCTGAAGGAAAAATAAGCAAAAACATCTAAAATTGTTGATATGGAAGTAAGATTCAAGAATTCTGAATTTCATATATTGTTGCTGAGGGGCTCACATGTATCCAAGAGATGTTTCATATGTGTTGAACATTTGAGTTTGATAGGACGGAATATACATATGGTATGTGGTCATTAAAATGTAGCACTATTTCACTTTAATTCACAGAAAGTAGTACAATAAATATTACTGAGAACTCTTTGAGGTAGGAATAATGTTTAAATTCGTTGATTAAATCATCTCATCTAGAAACAGAATGTACATATACAAAAAAGTCAAACCTAACCTAGGGCATACTAAGAATAAAATATTGAGTGTCATATTCTTTGTTTATTTTTTTTCAACTTAATACAAATTTGAGTAATCTGGAAAGAGGGGAATTCAGAAAATGTCTCCCTCAGATTGGTTTGTGATCATGTGCATAAGAGCATTTTCTCGATTACTTATTGATATGGGTGGGTCAATGTGGGCAGCAAAATCCCTGAGAGGGTGGTTCTGGGCTGCATAGGGAAAGACAGCTGAGCAAGTGAGGGGATAGAAGCCAGTAATCAATCTCCCTCCCTGGTCTCTGCTTCAGTATCTGTCTCCTGGTTCTTGCTGTGAGTTCCTGCCTTGGCTTCATCTCCTGATAGACTTTATGCTGACATAAGCCCTTTTTGGCCAGTATTCCATAAAAGTAACAGAAAGAAAGCTGGCATATTGAGCAAAACAAAAGGAAGAAGTTAAAGATACATAAGAACTATTATCTAGTATAAGAGAGAAAAATATTCATTGAGAACTTATAGAAATATATGTTATAAAGGAATGTGGTCATTAGAATGTAGTACTAGTTAAGTACATGTTAATATAGTAAAGTCTTTTCAGTGAGGATCAATACTGGTGCCTCATAATCAAACCAGAGATATGCTATGGCTGAAAGAGATGTCCATAGAATGGGGGAGATTTCAGTCAGTGATAATGAGTATAGAGAGAATGGCCACTAAGAACAGCTTCTATTGGAAGGGCCAGAGAAATAGTAAAGGATGAAAACCCAGTGATGTAAATTTTTTTTTTTTTTTACAATGCTGATGACTTTAAGGAAGTCTTTATCATTAAGGAAATGATGACGTGTTGAAGAACAATAGAATATGAGAGATGGGTGCTGGAGAAATTGCACAGTCAATGCACAGATCTAAATATAAGAATGGTGATGAGAATTCATAGTCAGATGTAAGGTACTATGCGAGCTAGATGAAGGAAACAAAAGAAAGACAATATAGGCAGTGGTATGCTAGATTATAAAATGATAAGTGTGGGCATTATTCTGTCTGTTTTTCTATTGAAATTGAACTAATGTAATGATCTGTGATTGGCAGACTGAATAATGGGTTTTTTGTACTTCATAAGAAAGTAGCATATATTACCACAATATTATTTTTTGCTAATAAATATAATTGACATACTCCATGAGTAGCCACATCTAGCTCTGAGGCATGGAGGAAACAGGTTTCACAGAGTCTGGGCATCTTGTGGAAGTTTGATCGGTAAGAGGCAATTGTGGAGGGAATTTTTTAGGTATGTACTTGTATTGTCGAATCATGGAAACTACGCAGAGACAGGATGGAAAAGAAGAGGTGGCTGTGATGCAGAGGCTGGGGAGACTGCAGAACTGACTAATGGAACGTGAGTGGCAAGAGGATGTAATCTAAGAAGAAATGCTGGATTTGATATTTCAGTAGCCCCGCTGATGATAGGGTCAGGATTTTACAGGACTGGTCACCCCATATGAAGCTAAGATCATCCCATATGAGAAGTAATCTTTAAGTCATCACTTTATTTAATCAGCTTACCTGAGAAATTCTAAAGTTAAAGGTGACCTATGTAAGTAGTCAGCTGGGACAGTTCCTGAGGTGATGGCTTATTGATTGCTTTTGCATTATTTTATGACATTTGTTCTATAATTTCTACTTTGATTTTTTTTACTTAGTTTTATATAGTTATACTGCAGTTTCATCTCAAAAAAACAAACATCTCTTACTTCAAAGTGGTCTTAAAGTAGCCAAGGAAAATGCTTAGTTTATGTGAGAAAAATAGTAACTAGAAATAGCAAGAAAGTACTTGTAATTACCCTTAACAGTAATAAATGAGTGCAGGAACAAGTGAATAGATATCATTACCATTTTAAAAATGATAAAAGCTGTATGAATTTTAATGCATTTATTTATGTACAGAATAACTCAAACCTCAAAGATAAATTACTCCAGATTACATGGCTTATTAGTGAACTAAATGAGGCTAGATTCAAATACTATGTCCAATTCAGTTTCTATAGAGGCTCCTTCAGTGCATGGTCTGCAGCATCAAATGTAGATAAAGGAGCAGAAATAGAGTATAAATTGAAACTTTGGTGTTGATTAAATAAACCTTGTGTCAACAGAAAAAATTGCAGGTTTTCCTCAATATTTTGAACTGTATCTATTCCTATTTATCTACCTTCACAACAGAAATGCATTAAGCCATCTTAAAAGTTCCCATTTTTCTAAGAGAATTAGTGACTATGGAATCCCTAAGATTAATCACAGTGTTATTTCCCACAATGGGCTGAGGACATCTATGTCTCAGATGAAGTTGTTACTGAACATTGGGAGAAGTGGGTACATAGCATAAAGAAGTAGAGAGGCACAGTGGTATAGTTTACACATTCAATACCTAGATGATTTCACTAGTGTTTCTGATTTCCATCCCATATTCTTGGGGGTCTGTGTGGTTCTATGCCCACAAAGATTGTAATCTCAGTGGGTCACAAAATGAAGCCGTAAAAGTGGGAAGGGTCTCGGAAAGGGTTCTCTGGGGGAGGGGAGGGAGGTAAGAAAGGATAGGGGTCAGTGTGGGTGGTGCACGCCTTTAATCCTAGGGGAAGAGGCAGGCAGATACCTGTGAGATCAGGACAGCCAGGGATACACAGAGAGACCTTGTCTCAAAAATAAAACCAAAAAGGATGGGGGTGTAAGTGTGACCACTGTGTGTTATGTGCGTTATAAAACTATCAAATAATAAATTTAATTTAAAAACAATAAAGCTCCAAGTGAAAAAACAAACAAACAAACAACAACAACAAAAAAGACTGTTAAAACAAGAGTACCTATCTGTGGTAAACACCAGAATATATTTCTGCAGTTAATTCCAAAGACTGTATCAAGGCTGATTCTGAGAACATATTCATCACTTGCAGATTCCTTGTTCAGTGTTATTGCCAACAGATAGGTCAGTCTTGATCATTTTGATTGTTTTTTAATTTAAAAGATGTAAGAAATCACCTGTGCCATTCCTTTCTTTCTCATATTAAGATTTACCAAGCATACAGTAAACTATGAAATTGAAAGGACTAATCAGCTCTAGCAAAAAATACATAGTTATGAATTTATAAGGAAGTCATGGCACTGAACACAAGCTGACAAAATACAAGCAAATGTAAGGTTAAAAATAATGATCCTGTGAAACTACATTATTCAGCGTGGTTTGTACTAGGGTGTTTGGGTTTCAGATTCAGCAATTTCAAGGCACAGTTAGGCATAACAACAATAGGTCTCTTTCTAAGATGAAGAATATTGGGCTTCATAGGAAGTCAGTATTCTAAAGTCATTTAGATAATCTACACATTTCTTGCTATGCATTTGAAAGTGTAAGGTATTCCATTTTTGTGCTATGTTAATACAAAAGTTCACACTTTGAAGCATTTCAGATTTTATATTTATTGGATAATGTAGTTACACACTATAATTTTTTTGCTAGAAAATTTTTGCAGTCGTCATTCTCAAGTGTGTAAGAGGGATGAATTATCAACCTATCACCAATTTTTCCTTCTTTCATTTCAATTCAAAAACCTCATAGATGTCTAAGAAAACAAATACTAAATAAGTATTATTTTTTCTGATATCTTCCATATCCTATAGATAGCCTCTTACAGAATAAAGTGTTATAATAAGTTGAACACTGTAAGTAGAAACTACCCATTCGTTTCCTGACCACTTAGACAAGAATAATAATAAGCTCTGGGGCCATTGGGTGGGAGTCACGCTCACTACCTCAATTCTGGGAAGCAGTTGTCCCATGTTATCACCAAGTAATATGCAGCATGCTGTCCTCAAACCCCATTTTTTTGCCTCCTGAAAGAGCCAGAACTGTTCATGTTGCATGTACAAATTAGGAGGCTGTCTCTCAAAGAAGTCACACAGGTAATGTTGACCAATGTTGGGTCAGCAAGCCTTCTCTTAAAGGAGTCATGTCTCTACTCACCACCATCAAACAGAGCCAACCTGAAAAAAAAGATGTGGCTACCAAGAAGCTGCGCTTGGCTCCCATTTTTGTGACTCTAGAAGCCCTCCTTTTTAAAAGTTTTTTTTCTGTGGTCTTAGGTGGATCCATGGCCCAGATGGTGGGCACCGTTATGTAAAAAGAGACTGCAATACATCCCACATGAGAATACCATTCATATAGTCATAATTTCTAGTGCTTAAAGTGCAAATTGTATACAATATTAAACATGACCCTAAAATATCTAAAATTTAACTTAAATGGTAAAATATTCATAGAAATAATAATTACAATTAGTAAAATTAATAAGCATTGAAAGTACCTAATAAGCACTTTAAACCTCACATCTGAAATGATGATCTTCATGCATATTTGCAATGCACATGAAATGGTGCAAATTACAGTTAAATTAGTCTTAAACATTTTTATTGCTAGCATATTTCATAGTGATTATTCACTTTAAAATCACTATTTTTAAATAACGTAGTCATTACTCAGGGAGTACAGTGGTTTTTTTTTTTTTTTTCCTTAAGATCCTCAGTACAACAGAGGATTAACCAAGCAAGCCAAAAATGGGTTGTATCAAAGGAGAGCAACCAAGTTACAATCAATAGAATATAATGTTCTAAGTTTCTGTAATTCATTCTTAATGGCTTTCCTATATAAATTTGTCCCTTTGGATAAAACAAAATTGTCATTCAGACTTAATCCATTTATCTTATACAAACATTATTTTTTTATTTATTTATTAAAGATTTCTGCCTCTTCCCCGCCACCGCCTCTCATTTCCCTCCCCCTCCCCTGATCAAGTCCCCCTCCCTCATCAGCTCGAAGAGCAATCAGGGTTCCCTGACCTGTGGGAAGTCCAAGGACCACCCACCTCCATCCAGGTCTAGTAAGGTGAACATCCAAACTGCCTAGGCTCCCCCAAAGCCAGTACGAACATTAAAGTCATCTCAGTAACAAGGTACTTCATTTCTGATGTTGCATGAGAAAGAACAATCTATCTTTACAGTTACCTAAGTGACACATTTCTGCTTTGAATCTGGATATTCCATAATTACAAAGTTCAAAGATACCATAAATAGTCTCAAAGGAACTTCTAAATTTCTCTTTGAACCAGAGCAGAAGTTGCTTGTTTGACATAATTGTTCATAATTGTTCAACTTTGTCAATCAGTTCTGCTTTTTAAAGGGACAAGGAGGTGGAACACAGAAGAGATGTGGAATGTCTGCCAGGAACTAAAGTTTATGAACTAGCTCATGTTTAGCCAACATGAACTAAATCCCAGTACTGCAGTTCTAGGCTCATCAAAAGCAAATCCCTTATGTAAACTAAAGAAGAAGAAGACAAAAATGGATCTTCTTGAATCATGACATGCAGTGACTATCAGTGTGTATGAGCTTGTCAAACAGAATCTTGAGAAGAAACAAATCACAGCAATCAATTCCTCTAAAAGTTCTATATCAGCATGTCTATCCTCTGCCTGGCATTTAGGATAGATCCCCATACCCTGAAAAACTGGAAGGTTCCATGGGTAGTTCACTAAAACACACGTAAATTAAGAAGCATTTTTTTTTTAAAAAAACAGGCACATGTGTTACTCACAGCATATGAATTGAGATCTGTATAAAGTAGTACCATATAAAGCAGTAACTAGTATCATATGCCCATAGGATGTAAATGCCAAAATTAATTTTCCATTTCCAATAAAATCTAAGAAAATTGCAATATTCCCAGTCTTTAAAATGCCATGTTATGTAGGTCTCTGTATGCACACAATTACTTCACACACACACACACACACACACACACACACACACACACACTACACTAATAAATATGCTAATATAAATAACAGAAAGTTTTTGAGGCCTCAGTTCTGGACAAAGAACTGCAAGCAAAAAAGAATTGCTAAGAGTGGGAAAAATAGTCTTCCCCAAGGAAGAGCATACCAACTGGTTATCCAATACCAAATGGTTATCTCTGAAAACATACATACAAGAAACATTAGAGGGACTATGCAGGCTGTATCTAGGAGCAAACACACACCAATATATATGTGAAAAATTAAAGAAAAAAGAGACCACAAATTTGAATAAGAGCAAGAAACGATGTTTGAGTTTGAATAGATTAAAGGGAAGGAGGAAATTATGTTATTGTAATCTAAAACTATTTTTAAATTGTACACATATGAGTTTTTTTAGGCAAAACTTTAAGTTTTATTAAATCCAAGACAAATAATATTTAAATATTATCCAAACATGAAATCTACCTATTTGTAAGACAGAGTGCCCAGATGAATAGTCTCTAACTCCCACCTGACAGGAAAGGTCCTCCTAGAATGCTTAAGCACAATTTAGAAATATAAATCTATTCTGACATACAATAACTTGCTGTTGAATTCTGTAAATGAAGCTTACTCCTTTGCTAAATTTTCATTTACTTAACAACAGCAGTTATGTTATCTTTTTAATTTTGTCCCCATTCCTGTAATTTATTGGGTCTTGGAGATATGGGAGGAATGTAAGAGGCTGACCCCTATGGAATTAATAAGTCTTATAGGTCTTTAGTTCAAAAGAGGGATTCACCTGAAGTTCTGGAGAACTGGGAAACCTTAGAAACATAATGTAGAGTGTATCCAAGCTCACTATTGGGAGATAGGTGTTGAGAGAGGGCTTTAAGTAGAACAGGCAAGCTTCAAACTCACTGTGTAACATAAGTTACACCCTTCAATTCCTCATGGCACAACACCCTGCACTTCATGCTAGGGATTTTTCACAGAATGAATTTCTTCTCTGTGTATGATTCTTAACATTCTGCATTCCTTCAATGTCTTAAATTAAATTGCATTGCTGTGGTAGACCACAGTCTATTCACACAGCCATAAATACTGTGACCATAGTATTTATAGCTTTCTAAAATAATTAAGGTAAAAGTTGTACAAAAGAAAGCTCCACATTCTACTTTTTAAAACATTTATACCGAGGAGCTCAAAAACATCCCTGAAGAGCCTTCTGATCATCCCCTGGAAAAGTGTCTGCTGCACATCCCTCAGGCTCAGCAGGTCTTTGAGACAACAAAATGAATTTCTGACACTTCTTTTACAGAAATGGGAAGAATGGTCAAGAAATTGTCAAGGACACATGACCAGTCCTTCAAAATGTCACAGCTGCATTAGAAATACTGTCTATACCTTAGGCATTCCATAGCATAGTCCCTTAGCTGCCACTGAGGGTGCTGTAAAAAAAAGAAAGATTTGGCAATACCCGGATGTATGAATTCATGACCTGGGGTGAGAATTCTAGCACGGTGGTAAAATCCAGGGCAGCATTGCAATAATAAAAAAGGTCTCTATAAATGAAGAACTTTGTCACCAACGCTGAGTTCAAAAATACTGTTCTTGAGAAAAAGAAAACATTTTGAAAAAAAGCAAAAGCAAATTCCTGTATGGTTTATATGTTTCTTTAAAAACAAGTGATGGTGTTCTTTTCTTCTGTGCTCAGGTCAGGTAGAGTTATCACCCCTGTTGTCCAGAGCTCACCCCAAAGCTCTTTAAGCTACATAGAGGGTAAGGAGGAAATCTATTTAATGATGGGAGGAACAAGACTGAGCTCCCAGGGAATATCCAAATTCTTCTACCTACAGTAGGGTCAAAGCTTCATAAAATTCTATTCATAACTATTTCCCTTAAAACAATGATCATAAAATCCAAGTCTTTTAAGGGAAGTCCTTTGTCAGTATCCAAGAATATATATTTTAGCAATGTAAAATCCAGGTAATCATGAATGTGTCTAGGGTTATGAGACAATTTTAGCTACCACTCTTAGATTTCATTGTGACTTGCTCAGTTTGTTAGATCTTTATTGGTCTGGCATTTGTTTCATCTCATTGTTGATTATTGAGGATTCCATTTGCCCCTACCTAAGAACTCTGAGACATAAGTGTGTCAAATAATGAGGCACTTCAAATAGGGCACAGGGTCTATGTTAACTGCCTTAGTGTTTTTCTCAGATTAACATGGAAGCCTTAGCTCTGCTCACATTTGTAAGTATAAATGACAATTCTAAGCAATGATCCCTGAACACTGGTGTTTAATTTTCCATAGTGTCATGAGGATGGTTCTCACTTTTCTCTAAACTCCATTTAATAACATTGTTTTTGCTTTGTTATCTTTGTTTCGTATCCCTCTTAAGAGTAGTGATGTCCCTAATTTTATCCCTAAAATTAATCTTGCTTGTAGGGGAGGATGCATCAAGAAACATACTGACATTGCTGCAGTCTGCTTCCCCGCCTCCCACAGATTTACATACCTTTGAGTGATGAGTATGAGACACCCATAAGTGTAATAAGAAGGGATTTCTGGGAGATTGTTTATAGCCCACCTTTCATATGGGCTTACCGAACAAGTCCTTTGAGTTAGACACTGGTTTTGAAAGACAATAGATCAGGTAAGCCTGATGGCTATATATTTCTATATATGATGGTTCAGAGGTTAAGAGCTCTGACTGCTCTTCCAAAGATCCTGAGTTCAATTCTCAGCAACCACATGGTGGCTTACAACCATCTGTAATGATATCTGGTGACCTCTTGAGGAAGAGACCTTGTCAGTTGTCTTCATTAGTTTAGACCATGAAACACAATATGGTCAATTTCAACAGAACCACCATATATGGGCTGCCTTGCACACTTTAGCATTGCCAGGGCATTCATGTATCTATATCTATATGTAACATATCTATATCTATCTATCTGTATGTATATGTACATGTGTGTATGTGTGTATACATATGCATATATATGAATGCATGCATATATATTACAATCACACAATGAAATTCTTAAGTGGCATAAGTTAAAGAGAGTGATTCAATAGATGTATTCTTGCATAATAAGGGAAGAAATTCCCATTGAAGTAGATTTTTTTGTTTTGACTTTTGTCACCTTCCTTGTTTTCCTTTGCATGTACACATCTAAGAATAAGGAATTAAAAAGAGTTTTTTTTATTTTACCCAACCATCATGATAATCATTGGCTTGCCACACTTTCAGATATTTTCAAAGCAGTTATGGGATGCCACTGTGTCAGAGACTAAGGAATTTTCCACTGAGAAGCATCAGTAGCTGCACTGTCAACATTTCCATAAACCTCACTTCACATTGCATGACAGAGAATCAAAAAATATAAACCTAAACTAGACGAAAGAGAGGCAGTCCCAGCATAATAAAGTCTGGAAACCTTGTAGAATACACAAATGAGATCATACATCATCCAAGATTGTAAGCAAGCCTGCCATTGACTATGGAGAGAGCAGATTTTCATCTTCACGGTCCTTTAAGGTACAGACATCATTGAACACATAATTGAAAACAAAGCAGGCCAGTGTTTCTGCCAGTAAGTTAAGAAGAAGCATCAAACACTCACGGAAAAGTGTTTCTCAACTCTTCATAAGTGGAGAAATGCTCTAATAAATTCCAACAACTTTGGTTTCCCCTGGGATGTGAGCTTGTACTCTTTCTCCGCTGGAGCTACTTCTTACCTCCCATTACCCCCATTCCTGGTGCTAATGAACTTGAGATACCTAGACAGCGGAAAACGAAACAAAACATTAACTTTGGTCTTTTAGCATTTCCAAAGGTCTAAAGCAATAATCCTTGTCATTTATCTTATCTTTTATTGTCTAGCACTTTGTGAAATTATCTAGTCAGTTAATCTCCCTAATGGCTCTGTGAGTCAGGTTAAATGATGTAGTTTCTGAAATGGATATATACAAATTTTCTCTTTGAAGGTCTAGTGATGATGCACCTTATAGGCCACTGGTTATCATTTACCTTGCACACAACTATTTCTATTTCATTACTTCTGAAGAAACTACTTAGAGGGATAGTGGTTTAGTGCAAACATTGTTCATTGCAGGTAAATTGTTCAGTAATATTCTATTTTATTACTTATTTCCTACCATAACTGATTATTAGTTGTACATAAGTTTTTATTTGTAGACATTTTTTATCCTGTAAATAAATAAACCTTAAAATTAGCTGGAAATTTGAAATTGAAACACCAGGTGGTTAAATTTTGTTTTTTCATTGAGTGAATTTTTCAGAAGTGATATTTTTGTACTATAATATAAATGGGACCTTTTAAATTAAATGAAATCTTAATTTATGCTTAATATTTTATTAATGTAAACTTAAATTCTACAGGTAATGAAGGAAACTATATAGATGAGACAGAGTGCCTTGATCTCACAAACTCTACCTTCTTTTCTTTGTGGTCTGTTTTTAAAAATTCATTTAAGATTGTAACTTAATCACATTATCTTCCCCTTCCTCTTAAACCTCTAATACACATTAATACATTAAGTGCAGGGATTATTTGGGGGAGGGTATTTTGTTTTGCTTTATTTGAAGGTATATCCACTGGAATGGGGCTCTAAAACTCTGTATTTTGATTGTTATACTTTTGCTTTGTCAATGCAAAGAAGAAGTTTCTTTGATGAAAGGTGACAACTATATGTATGTGTGAGTGTAAGGACACACATTTAGAGTGGAGTTATGGATTATGTTGCTTCAGTTAAGAGGTGGTTGTAGGTTCTTCTCCAAAGGTACACAAGCTCTGGGTATTTGGTTAGGTTTTTAGTACAGAGGATGTTTTCCCTCTTGTTGAGTGAGTCTTAAGTCCCATTAGAGAGTTGTTACTTACCACAAAGTATATGTGCTAGTCATTATTGAGATTTGTAGGTGTCTTACTTGGGAAGTGATGGTGGGGGACAGTGGGCTGCTTACTTCCTTTAGAAGTTTTCATGGTGCCTTCTTGTATCATGAAACCTAGTCCTCAAGGAGAAGGCATTCAGGTTAGTTCCAACTCAAGAGTCCTCTGGTCCTAGGTCTGAAATACATGTGATGTCTTCAGCAATAAAAAAAAAAAATACTTCACTTTAGATCACTAGCATACAATACAATAGTTTGTGTAAGCCCTAGAAACATTTGCTGGAACATTGATGTTGTAGATGTTTGCTCTTTATAGAATCTTGGTGTTATCCTAGTCTTATGTGCCTCAGGAGAAATGCAAGTAGATTTTGACATTGCCATTCTTTGTCAAACATTATTCTTATTTTTGAATCTTTCCCCCAAATCAACAGTTTCTCTAGATTAATTCATGTAGACCAGAATTCTCATGGTTACAGGAGCACATTGTCTTCTATATAATGCATGCTTGTATTCTTCACTCAGTAATATGTCTTGCCAGTCATGAGTTTGAAAAATAAATCTAGATGCACAACACATGAATCATTGAGAGAGAAATCTCTTCAGCCCTTTGTCTAACATCTTGATGAACTTTTAGCTTCTTTTTACCATTTTCCTGCCATTTGTTTCTGTTTTATTATTTCCACACAAAACTGTCCATATGAATTGTCTTTCTTACCCATGTGCAAATGGACTTAGTTTCAAGGACCTGTGCTCCACAGTTTCAGTTACATCTGAATCTCATCTTAGCAACAATATTGCTTTAATGATAACTTACATTCCTGAGAAAAGCTTTCTCCGTTGAATAATCATGAAAAAGTAACCTTGTTTTGGGCAAAGCAAAACATTTATTTCAACTATGATTTGGTCAAAATCATTCTGGAGACATTTTCTGAGTCTTCAAACAAAGGATCCTATTTAGCACAATGATGGGAACCCTGACTTTTGCGAAGCATATTTATTATCAGGTTGGGTAAAGATCATGCAGACCTAGACATATAACACAATCATTTTTGCTTTTTCTCTTCTTTAAGTATGTCATCTTACTACCTCTTTTTTGGTTAAATCATTTTATAAGCCCATGCTTTACAGTTAAACTTCAGTGATGGAATTTATACACCATCTGTTTTCTTCTTGTTCTTATGTTATCTGCCTGCCTTAGATTTTACAAACCAGATTTCCTCTTCTTCATATTTGCCATTTCTTCCAACCCTATGTAAATTATGATGAATGTGAACAGACTTATTATCTAAACAGAGATAACTGTGGAGGAAAAGGTGTGTGGTCTAAGAAATAAAAGTTCAGTCTGTTCTTGACATAAATGTCAAGATGAACTAAGAGTTGCCCTTGCGACAGATAATTAGAGAAAACTGTCAGGCCTTCAACTTAATCCTCTGTACATCTGCTCAAAGTCAGCTCTGGAAACTCTGGGATCTAGGGAGACAATCTTTTGTAATTAGCCAAGGCCACGATAATCCATAAAAACATCTGATCAAATTGATTTCCAGTCCATCAGGTGATATCTGTCAACCACAAGCTCGCAGATCATCCTGGAGTTGTGACTAGTGCGTGTGAGCCTCTAAGGTCATTTAGAGGTCCCTTTGCCTTGGAAATAAAAAATCATTTCACTTTTTGTCAGCATCCTTTCCTGTAGGACAGAAAGGAAGAAGGGAGACACACAAAGGAGAGAGCTTTTACAGACACTGACATCACGGAGGCAGAAGCAACGGACATTCTTAGATGATCAGTGTTTTGCTGACATGTGGTCAGCCGTAAGAGAAGTTTGTGAAAGGAGAAAAGTGCATCATCTCTGCTTCTGAGCTTGAGACCTCTATTCTGCCCATGCTGTCTATAGTGGAACAAGACTTCTCTCATCACCTCCCTGTGTTAACGTTCATCTCTATCTCTTACCTACAACTTTTCCCAAATTATACTTTCCAGATGTCCAAATACATATCCTGCAACTGTCTTCCTCAATATGAGGATCTAGAAATGAGTCAGTCCTGTCAGTTGTCTGTCCACTCTCATGATGAAATATGCATATTAATATCCTAAATCTTTATTGGTAGTAAATCTTTATGGTCTTCTTGCCTGGGTTGAGAAATGCCTTGGACAGCTTTGTGGAGTACTCCTGGTTATGCCATTGAGGGTATGGTATGGGAGGATGTTGAACTTAATGGGTCATCTCTTGGGAGCTCCGAAGATCAGCATACCAGCAGGAACGTGAAGAGTAAGTTTGTTTACTAGGTTCAAGACAGAAATAGAATTATGTTGGGGACTGAGTTTTCAAACAGGGAATAGTTTGGTAGCCTGGGATATTGTTTGGTTCTTTCTAAATAATGCAACTAACTACTTTACCTGTAAATACTGTTCATACAATCTTGCGGTTTCAGCCCTTCCAGAACCTCTCCTGTATCAAGGTACATATGCAACCTTGTCTGAACAATAGTAAGTGCCTTTGCCTCTGACAATAAAGACATTTAGAGAATCTCTCTTCATACACATTTCCAATATAGCCAAATATAAAGAATGGGAGGTCCCACTTAGCTTGAACTGTTTTTTGGATGCATGAACACTAAGATACAACAGTGAACTTTGAGAGAGAGCTTGTATTTACCATTTTTTTGTCTGCATAATTGACTATGCATATAATTAAAGTCAAATGCATTATGGTAAAGGGTGTGTAATATGACTGAATATCAATATATTACTGAATCTTTCAATCAATATAGAGACTGACTCTCACTATGCCCATTAGGAACCAGAACTTCTTTCCTTTAGATGCTGCAAAAGGGATCATAGGCTGAAGGTGAGTCCCTAGGTTAAGTTCTCTCTTGTGGCCTGTTTTTAATCTTGACAGCATATTCCTGTATAATCTTCCCTTTTGCTAACCTGTATGAGCTCTTCTTTTTCAGTTCTCTGGGTAAGATACCAAAAATCTGTAAACATCAGACTCGTACACTGACTCCTGGTACCAATATTGCTTGTGTATTGAATGCATCTCTATTTTGCTTATAACCTGCTTTTCTGTAGTATTTTTTGGTTAACAGGTGACTGACTATCAATTTGAACTAATTGAACTGAAAATATCTTCCCTGATGGCTAGCTTGTATAGTGACAGAAGCAGCTATGCAGGCTGCTGGTGGCAAAAGCCTACCAACAGTATTATCCAGGTATATACCTCACAAATTACAATAGTAACAAGCCTGAGAGTATAATGCCCATTGGTTCAGTAGTGACACAAATGTTATGGTGGTGACCAACAGCTTTCTAATTAGACTTTATATCTGTTATACATGATGGGATCATTTTGGAAGCCTGGCCAAGAATCTGTGGCTGGGAAGATTATTGGTCTATACTCTTATTTTGCAAAGGGACATATTATCAAACTGCCTATAAATATTTATTTATCCTTGTACTTATAGACTAGTAAAATTCTCACCTTTCATCACAGAAGCATCTTTATGCAACAAATGTCAGTTAACGCAGAGATTTGCAACTGATCAAAGTGAAGAGGATACATGAACTATGGTCATCCATAAATGAGACATCTGTGCTCACTCCCTACAGTAACTCAGAAAATATTGCTGAAGAGAGAAGGGAGACAAATCACAAGGGCTGGAGGTTATGGGAAGATTTCTGTAAAAGAATGTTTTCTAGACCCGAGGGTAACATATATAAATGATCTCACATCACTGTGACTGCATGCACAAGATACGTGCAAAAGCAGGCTAATCAGCACTCCGGCATGTATCAAAATGATGCTCATGAGGCCTCAACTCTAGTCCTTGAAAACTGATGGCCCCTGGGGAAGAGTCAGTTTTCCTTGGTGTTATGGCTCACAGTAGGTTGTAG
Organism: Microtus pennsylvanicus; assembly: GCF_037038515.1. Taxonomy (NCBI): domain Eukaryota; kingdom Metazoa; phylum Chordata; class Mammalia; order Rodentia; family Cricetidae; genus Microtus; species Microtus pennsylvanicus. The sequence continues at coordinate 52,524,663 of NC_134582.1, forward strand.
CTAACCTGCATTTTACTGGTGAGGATGTACTTCCATGCACATAGGGGCAGCACTGATTTTACTCAGTGGGGTACCAAAAGAAGCAGGAGAGGAAAAGGAGGAGGAAGAAGAGAATGAGTAGACAGCATGAAAGAGGGAGATGAATGTAAGGAAAATACGATTGGGTCAGACAACATATGGTAGCAACAGACAGAGTGAAATGGAGACGTCGAGAGGAGCTTTATGGGTTTTGACTTTTAAACCTTACTTATTTTTCTTTCATGTCTGTCTGTCTGTCAGCCTCTCTCTCTCTCTCTCTCTCTCTCTCTCTCTCTCTCTCTCTCTCTCTCTCTCTCTCTCTCTCTTTCACTCTCTCTCTCTCCCCTGTGGCCCATAAGAGAGTGTTGACAACTCTGGAACTGTATTTATAACTGATTGTGAAGCATCCTACATGGTTACTAGGAGCTGAGCTTGTGTTCTCTGCAAAAGCAGCAGTTTCTCTTGGACACTGAGACATCTCTCCAACCCTGAATTTGAATTTCTAAACAATATGAGAAATGTTGACTGTAGGTAAGAAATTTTAAAGATATACTAAATATATTTTGCACTCTGCAAAATATATTGGAAAATATAGTTGGAAAGGGCATTGTGGAGGCCAGAGGTGGATGCTTATGACTTAAAAGGAGGTATATTTGGGTGTCAAATTGAGCAGGGTGGACTTGGGCTATTTTATCTTGATTGTCAACTTGTTTGGATTAAGAAGGATCTTGGAGATTAGCAAAGCCATCACTTCCTGAGTATGTAAATTTCATTTACTCCTTGAGTTTTATGACTCTCCTTCCTTCTGTAGAGGAAATAGCCTCAGGATACCATTGCTATTTCCAAGTACAGACGACCATCAAATTTCAACATGAATGTTCCTGACAGGATATTTTGGTCAGGGCTCCAATGTTTAATCCAGAAGAATACTTCCATCTGTTTGTTAAAATTGACTGGATTTATTAGGGAAGTGATTATTTTCTTATTCTGTATTACACACTTCTACAACTAATTCACTGTGTTTCTCACTATAAATTCTTGTAATCTGGCTTCTGAAATACCTCTCTTGTGAACTATATTTATGGGTCAGCATTGAGAAATAATTTTTTCCCAATTCAAGAATTTCCTGTATCTGTTTACAGAAAATTCTTCCAATAAAATCATGAATTCATACTCTATTCTTGTCAACCTTTGGCACATACACGTGTCCATACTATTTAATATAAATCACTAAAACTAAAATTTAATTACACAACTTAGGAAGAAAACAACCAATTTAGCTCTTATTCAACTAAAACAGGCAAACTTTACCTATATGTAGCTATTTATACCATTCTTTAGAAACTAGATTGATTTAACATCAGTTTGTCAACTTGGGGGTTTGTTAGAGCTTTAAAAACTTTACAACCTGCAGACAAAACTCAGGAATGTTTTTTTTCTGATTTGGAGAGATTCTGTACAATAAGAAAGATAGAAAATCATATTTGCATATGGAATTTATCTTAGAAAGTGCACTGGGGATTTGGACATATATTCTAACTCTTCTGATGTTCAGAGTGTTCTTATCTTCTCACATAGGAGACTGTAGATTTATGGCTCTGAAACCTGCCTGAGGCAGCTAAGTGGACAGACAGATTCACAGTCATAGGAGACAGAGTATGACTCCTAACTCTAGAAATCTCAGCTTCTTGTCCTTTCCTTCTCCAGTGCATTCATTTCAAGTTAGAATAATATGCTTTAATTTTTATTATTTCTTAACATAAAGTCTCTGGCCTTAAGTGTTGAGTCAGCAACTCCTTTTGAATTTGAGAAGAGAGAAAAATACAGGCGTTTATACACACACATGCACACACACACACACACATGCACATACACATATACTCATTTTATAATTTTGTCCATACTTCCTTTTTAACTTTCAGTTTTTCCCTCTATTGTGCTTTCTTTTGGACAAAAGGCTCCAGAAGCAAGATAAATAACTCTGTACTTCTTCCTGGTGTTTTTTCTCAATCCCAGCTCTCTCTCTCTCTCTCTCTCTCTCTCTCTCTCTCTCTCTCTCTCTCTCTCTCTCTCTCTCTTTTATTTTATTTATTTATTTATTGAAAAAAAATCTGCCTCCTCCCAGCGTCCCATTTCTCTCCCCTTCCTCCTACTCCTCTCCCCCTCCCCCCACTCCTCTCCCCCTCCCTCTCCAGTCCAAAGAGCAGTCAGGGTTCCCTGCCTTGTGGAAAATCCAAGGTCCTCCCCCCTCCATCCAGGTCTAGGAAGGTGAGCATCCAAACTGGCTAGGCTCCCATGAAGCCAGAACATGAAGTAGGATCAAAACCCAAAGCCATTCATTGTCCTTGGCTTCTCATCAGCCCTCATTGTCTGCCTTGTTCAGATAGTCGTCTTTACCCCATGCTTTTTCAGTCACAGTCCAGCTGGCCTTGGTGAGCTCCTAATAGATCAACCCCACTGTCTCAGTGGGCTCAGTGGGAGGGTGCACCCCTCGTTGTCCTGACTTCCTTGCTCATGTTTTCCTTCCTTCTGCTCCTCATTTGGACCTTTGGAGCTCATTCCGATGCTCCAATGTGGGTCTCTGTCTCTATCTCCATCCATCGCCAGATGAAGGTTCTATGGTGATATGCAAGATATTCATCAGTATGGCAATAGGATAGGGCCATTTCAGGTTCCCTATCCTCAGCTGCCCCAGGAACTAACTGGGGATATGGCCCTGGGCACCTGGGAGCCCCTCTAGGTTCCAGTCCCTTGCCAACCCTAAGATGGCTCCCTTAATTAAGATATATACTTCTTTGTTCCCATATCCACCCTTCCTTTACCCCACCATCCCATTTCCCCAAGTGTCCCTCATCCTCCCCTTCTCACTTTTCTCTCCCCATCTCCCCTTACCCCCATCCTACCCTACCCCCAAGATCCCAATTTTATAAATATATTTAACTAAACTATTTTTATTGTGAGGCATGTGTCCTTTGTGTGTATATAAAATACATTCCTATTTTTTATTATTGATAGATATTCATGTGGTTTGTAACTTAGTGTTAATATGAGTAAAGTTGCTGTGAGCCCTGATGCATATGACCATAGAGTTTTGTGATTCATCAGAAATTTTTTTAGAGAGAAAAAAATGGAAAAAGATGTTTGCATAAGTTAAGAAACTATAAAAGCAAGAAACCTTACTTTTTGTCCAGGGGATTATGCTAGTCTGAATCATGTGAGTTCCGGGTATGAGTTTCACTTTCTCTACATCCCAGAAAAAATTTATGAACTTGTAATTAAAGTGTATGTACTAGTGCCTCATTGTGAATATAACTGGAATTCCCTGGTGTCTTTGGCCTTGGTTGTGGCTTGGATTGCCATAATATGTATCTTATTTGAAAATCAGAAACAAGTGCTCAGATATTTCTTATTATTTAAAAAGTATTTTTACAAACCAAGATTGTTGTTTAGTTTTAGTTTTGAGTCATGTTCTGGCCATTACAACAAATACACAAGTATCTTTATAGTTTTTACATCTTTAGATTCTCATGGATATCTTTTTTTTCACAGAAAGTCCTTCAAAGATAGTGAGTTGGACACCTTAGAGCTTGCTTTATTAGCTCTTGTCTCAGGCATCATTGTCCTTGTTGTTTGATACTAGCGGGGAGGAGAAAGGAAACAGGGAAGGGAAAACGGGAGGAAGCAAGAATGGAGGGAGGAAAAAAAGGAAGGGAGGTGCAGTGAAAAGGAGGGAAGGAGGAAGAAAAATTGGAAGGGAGGAAGGAAGAAATAGAAGATAGAAGGGAAGGAGAAAAGAAGGAAGGGGAAGAGAGGAAGGAAGACAGAGAGAGGTAGGGCAAAGGAGAAAAAAGGAAAGACAGGAGGGAAGAAATGATAAGGAAAAGGAGAAAGGGGAAAAAAGAGAAGGAAGAAAAGAATGGGTGGAAGGAGAGATAAAGATATATAGTTTTGACAGAATGTTGGGGAATAAATCAGCATTTCCAATATTTTATTTGCTCATTGATATCTTTCTGATGAGCTTTATTTCTATTTCTTTATTTATTCTATAATGAATGCCAGACTCACATAAATGTTGTTGGGTCTATGACCAGAGGAACTGTTCTGCCCTCTATAGAGCAGGCCACATTCTCTTTATGCACACATATAATTTCTGTTGCACACTGCCTTGAGCTACACATAGGAATTCCAGAGGGAAAGAACCAGAAGAATGCCAGGAAACATGACTACAGTACACACTACTGTCGTCATGTGCTTTCCTGAGAGAAATCAGGCTGGATGTGGGCCCCTTCCCTCCATCATCTGTCCACGGCTTGAGCTTCTTATTATCCCAGTGGAGGCCTTGGCAAATTGACAGTTGCAGTCACTGCTGAGAAGGGGCTATTATTGTTATCACTACTGGCAGGGTCTTGGATTCAATGCAGACTAGAGATCATAGAAAGAATGAGAATTTAAACTTTCTTTTACCTTAACCTTGGCTGCGAGAACTGTCCTTTTCCTACGAATTTGGCTAAACTCGAAGGAGCTTTGAGGGTGACAGCCACTCATACACTGTGCATGCTTTTGGTATCAGGCAGAGGAAAATGAGCACAAATCCATTTCTTATTGTTTTGAAATCCCACAGATATTCCGTATTTATCGAGAATAAAGAGCAACCTCCTTCAGAATCAGAGGTACATCATGAACCAGGCTTTCTTGTGTACGTAGAAATCCGCAAGCTTTATTAAGAACCCAAAAGCTTATATGAAAGTCGGTTTTCTTCTCCTTGGGTCACATGCATAGATTCATTATTCTCTCAACAACTTGCTATTGTATAAACTCCCAGTTTCAGAAATTTAGAAAGATTTCTGTTTCCTCCATTTTTGATTTTCAGTTAGAGATTTGGGGTAAATTCTGTTCTATTCTTGAGGGCATTTTTGATGTTAAAAATATAATAATTGTTGCTATTTTGCCATCTTTCTTTTCTTATCTTGATAGCGCACATATTCTTCATCCTCTCTCTCTCTCTCTCTCTCTCTCTCTCTCTCTCTCTCTCTCTCTCTCTCTCCATACTCTGCATTTTTGTTATAACACAATTATCAGACTCATCACCTATATTGTCTTGGTTTCTGTTGGGAATTTTCCTTCTCTCAGACCTTGTGTTGCAGATTTATCAGGTATAATTACGACAACCCATATTGAAGATACCATAACACAATATACACTCCATAAGGTTTAAGTTCACTTAACAAGCAAACTTTTGGACATAATCATGTTTTGAAGATATTTTCATATGTATAATAATTGGAAATGGGTTTCTCTGTGTACTTTCTTTTGGTAACTCAGGTTATTGGGAGAATTTTCCATTGTCTTCTTATCAAAAGGAACCCACATTCTCCACAACTTCTTCTGGTTCCAGAATCAATTGGAATCTGAGAGATGGCACATTTCAGGGCTAAGAGATAGCAAGGAAACAGAAGTCAGGTTCCATTAACATTAAACAGTTTTACCCAGAGGACTCAGAACTGGTTCATCTCACAATTGCACATCATTTGCCTAGTTTTATGCTAATATTTTTTTCTAATTTCCCATTTTAAATTTAGGTTCCTGAGCTGGACTCTTGGCATCTGCAGCAAACCATATTCCTTGGATGTCAGTTCAGTAGTATGATATGAAAACTCATGTCTCTTTTGTTCCAACCATCTCAAGTCTTCTGCCTTTTTCTTCAATTTAGATGTTTCATAATAGCATCCAAGACCAGAACCACAAGCACTAACCCCACAGAGACCATACATGTGTATTATAAACTATGATGACGAATCTTGCCATAGATTCTCATTCTGTGTCATCCATGATGATTCTGATTCTCAGAACAGATGACATTTGTAATGGAAAACGACTTCTCAATGTTACAGACATAACAAATGACAAAGAAATAATCCCTGTAGATGTGGGCTTTGTCTTACACTAACGGTAGATGTAGGCTTTGGATTACAGTAATTTACTGACTTAGGGATCAAAGTGGGATGGAGCAAGACAGAAAACTGACTAAGGAAGGAGAGTCATCATTTTTGCTTCCAAGTGTATAAATATGGTATGATTTACATAAGGAGGTAGAATAGGACCACATATCATATGCATGATTTCAAGCTTTCATTTCTGCTAAGAAATCTTTAATTTTCTTTGATTGTTGCTACCATTCTAGATTTCTTCTAAACATCTCAAAGAAACCTTATCAGCAAGGCAGCAGGCAGGAGGTTTTTACTTCTGAAAGGCAACTCTCTCCTTCAGTAACGTCTCAGAACCTGTACCCCTCAGACTGGGTTTTGGCATTACATGGGGTTGACACATATGTAGCTTGCATTTTATTTAAGTTTAGAGCCATCATTCCAGGTTAAGCTCTTTCACTCTAAGATAAATAAAATCAAAACCTGAAAGATGTGAGTTTTTTGCCACCTATTTTTAAGATGTATCTCCTGAGAGAACAGTTCATCCTTATTTTAAATAGAAATCAAAGAATATTGCTGAAAATTAAGTGAAATAAAGAAATAACATACTATTTTTATGACAGAACCTTCACTTCTCAGTCTGTTTCTAACTGAATCTCATCCCACATTACCTTAAGTATATTTGTATTATTTTGCAGACATTTATCATTATTGCTATAACATATGAATACATTCTATGTGTTAAAGAAAATATTACATGAATTTAAAATTATTGATGATTATCAATGTTTTCCATTCTGAAAACAAATTTCACAATGAGCAAATTACAGCATTGGAAGGATAGGTTCAAATCATACTTATAATCATGGATATCAGGAATTGACCACTATATTATATTATATGTCAGGAACTGGCCTAGGTTCTGAGATCACAAAAAGACACACGGGTCATGTCACCTTGCTCCTAAAGTAGAAGGTTATGAGAATGTCTATGTGGGACAACATATCCAGACTATGATTATAGATGAGCTCAGACCAAGTGAAATGCTCAAGGAATGGTACTCACATACCTTATCTTGGTCAGAAAAATTCACATGAATTTTTGTTGGAGTTTGGAGCATATATGTTAATCTTAAAATGTTTGCCAAGACATGTTGCAATGAGAAGAAAAAAAACTTAAATGCAGGAAGAACAAGACATTAAGTACGTATAAAACAGAAAAGAATCCTGAGAAGAAAAGTAACTGTAATCTGGGGGTGAGTGGTAGAGGGGCAAACAGGGTCAAACATGTTGTATATATGCACAAGTGTCATAGCATGCTCTATTAGCTTAGAAAAATAATGTATGCTAAAAACATACATAAATCTATATATGAGATAGATACATGAATCTATGTATGAGAAATGGTTTAGCTGTGCTTCACTATTGCAAAAGGAATAGCAGATAAGAAGCCTGCTCAATAAAATACTTCACATGGACAACATCTGTGTTCTTGAAAAGTAATGTCTCAAAGTTACTATTTATAGTCAAATCATCAAATTCATTTCGTCTTTTTTTCTGTTTGTTGTTGTTGTTGTTTTCTTTATTGAGACAGGGTTTCTCTAAGCAACTCTGGTTGCCATGGAACTCACTTTGTAGACCAACGTGGTCTCAATTCCTAATAACCACCTCTCTCTACTTCCTAAGTGTGGCATTTAAAGGCATGCACAAGCATGACCCATCTCATTTTGTCTTCTAATCTATAAAATAAGCAACTAAATCCTGGAACAAGTGATTCATTTCCAATATTGACCAAAGAAACACATTGTTTTCTATGAGGCAACAATATACAAAGGACTCAGAGTGACCAGTGACTTCTGAATGGCAAATTGACATGACATCCTTAAAGCAGAGTAGCTTAATTCTAAATTCTAATTTAATTCTAAATCCCAACCTTTGCTTCAGGTGCCACAGACAGTGTCAGGTGAGAGTCATGTGACACATCAGAAACACACGAGGCCAGAGTTCTGAAGAAAAAAAAAAGTTAAGTCTATGTCTCAGGGTTGCTGCCATTGTAGTGTCTGTTTGGAAAACTCTCTGCTCAACTTTAAAATACAAATTCCATGTCAATGCCAGTAGAAGTATACAAATTTGAGGACAGAAATTTGCAGTCAAAGTGCTTTCTGGAATGGTATTTGAGAAACAGCAACAGAAATCTGAAACAAACAAATCAGAGCAAAACTATGATAAAAATATGAGTTTTAGATAGGCCGTCAGTGTCTTAGTTTTGATGAAGAGGGAAGGACAATACAGGGAGAGAGAGAGAGAGAGAGAGAGAGAGAGAGAGAGAGAGAGAGAGAGAGAGAGAGAGAGAGAGAGAGAGAGAGAGAAAGAGAGAGAGAGTGAGTGAGTGAGAGAGGAAGGAGATTGGGAGATTGAGATCTGCCTCTTTCTGTTTGACCTTGACAAGTTGCCGAAGCTGAACAGGTTGGAACACTCGTTCTTTTCCCAGATGTTACAAACACATAGAACACATTTTCAGTGAAATGGAAAAGAAATTAGCAGCTTGTTTGGTGCAACATGAACTTTTTTCTGTGTCTTGCTCATTCTTGGTGGCACAAGCTCTTTGATAAATCAGTCCTTATGTCTCATTTGCCATGCACAGAAAGGAAGTAAAAATGTCAGCTCAGTCCCCACTGCCATTAGAACAAATCAAATTCTCATCTGCCGAGACAGTAGTTCACTATTTCAGATATCTCTTTTGGAGGGTATGAGGTTGTGAGGAAAGATCACATAAATGCTTCCAATACCTAGCCACTAAAATAGTGTTGCAACAATTGTGGTGATGGGCTAGTTCCTGTGCTGGTGTAGGAAGCTCTCTTTCCTCTGAGCTGGTGTAGGAGGCTGTCCCTGGGCTGGTGTAGGAGGCTGTCCCCTGTGCTGCTGAAGGAGGCTGTTCCCTGTGCTGGTGCAGGAGGCTGTCTTCTGTGCTGGTGTAGGACACTGTCCCCTGTGCTGCTGTAGGACACTGTCCTCTGTGCTGGTGTAGGACACTGTCCCTGTGCAGCTGTAGGACACTGTCCTCTGTGCTGGTGTAGGACACTGTCCTCTGTGCTGCTGTAGGACACTGTCCTCTGTGCTGGTGTAGGACACTGTCCCTGTGCAGCTGTAGGACACTGTCCTCTGTGCTGGTGTAGGACACTGTCCTCTGTGCTGCTGTAGGACACTGTCCTCTGTGCTGGTGTAGGACACTGTCCTCTGTGCTGGTGTAGGACACTGTCCTCTGTGCTGGTGCAGGACACTGTCCTCTGTGCTGGTGTAGGACACTGTCCTCTGTGCTGGTGTAGGACACTGTCCTCTGTGCTGGTGTAGGACACTGTCCTCTGTGCTGGTGCAGGACACTGTCCTCTGTGCTGGTGTAGGACACTGTCTTCTGTGCTGCTGTAGGACACTGTCCTCTGTGCTGGTGTAGGACACTGTCCTCTGTGCTGGTGCAGGAAGCTGTCCTCTGTGCTGCTGTAGGACACTGGACACTGTCCTCTGTGCTGGTGTAGGACACTGGACACTGTCCTCTGTGCTGGTGTAGGACACTGTCCTCTGTGCTGGTGCAGGAGGCTGTCCTCTGTGCTGCTGTAGGACACTGTCCCCTGTGCTGCTGTAGGACACTGTCCCCTGTGCTGCTGTAGGACACTGTCCCCTGTGCTGCTGTAAAAGGATGTCCTCTGTGTTTCTGACCTTCCCACACGGAATTCTTAGCACTTTGAGATAGTTAAAGTGAAACTCAAATCGAGAGAAAGAATTGGTTGATTTTGAAAAGTTTATGTGGAAATTTAATTTTTAAGACTTTTATTTAGCAAGGAGAAAGAGAAAGAGAGAGAGAGAGAGAAAAGAGATAGAGAGAACAAGAGATAAGGAGTTGGATGTGCAGATTGCCTTCTGTGGAGCAAGTAGAGATGAGGGCAGAGTGAAGATCTGCTGAGCAGCCAAAAGTTCCAGGACAGTAAGGACTGTTTTAAGGTCACAGACATCAGTGGGATGCAGAACGATGGCAATAGCAAATATTCAGAGGAAACTGGTGCTCGATAAAGACTGAAGGTCAGCATTTCTTGGGAAAAAATTTTGAAAGTGAATTTGTTCCTTTATGAATTTGCATTTCATGAATAATGCTTTGGAGGTGACCTCATCTTGTAATCCAATACAGAGCTTTGATCCTTAATCACTCTGCTCTGTGGCTCCCAGTACACAGTTTCTAAGTGATAAGAAAAGATGAGTTTTCTGCAGCTCTGCCGAAATCATTCTGGGGATCCTTGGCAAAAATGCTGTCTGGGGGAAAAAAAAGATGGTGTTTGAGCTTGCATGAGCCCAAAAACTGAAGGAACTGGACAGTCATAGATTTTTATTCCTATCTATCTATCTATCTATCTATCTATCTATCTATCTATCTATCTATCTATCTATCTATCTATCTATCTATCTATCTATCTACTCATTTGCTTGTTTGTTTGTTTATCCTGCCTGTACTTGGTGACAGGTGGGGTACACCTGCATAGGAGCTTCGCATGAGTCTCATACCCACCATTTTTATTATATATAATTTCTATTTGGGCACATCTAAATAAGACCCTAAATGAAAAGCAAGATGTAATTTTTCAAACCTAAGCTGCCAGGGATCCAGATATCATGTGCCTCAATGGAGTGGTTGATGCCGTCTAGTCATCCTTAGTGTGTTCTTTTAAATTTATGCTGCCGAGTGTGAGATAATGCTTCAGCCAGTGTAGTGTTTGCCTCACACATATGAAGATAGGAGGTTGGTCCCAGAACCCACCCTAAGTTTCCATGTGAAGGATGTGGTGGAAAGATCTTGTGATCCCAGCACGGAGGACAAATGGATAGGTGAATATATGGGCCTTGGTGGTCAACCAATTTAATTTACCTAGTGATTTGCATACCTTTCAGAGACTGTCTCAAAATTTTGATTAAATAATTAAAATAAATAAGAAAAGACAACATTGAAAGCAATAAGTAATATGGAAAATTCATGAAAAAAATTCGCAGCCCAATATTATGCCCTGGCCTCCCCACAAGCATGTGTTCCTATGCGCATGCACACCAGCATGTATGTATGTACTGCCCTCACACAAAGGCTTCCTTTTTTATCTTCATATTCTATGCATTCTGTGAAAAATTCTGTGTATTGAGATATAGTCATTTTACTCTTTGCCATTAATTTTGGGTTTGATTCCATTGTGCTGAAAATTTACTTCCTTAACTTTAGTTACCTTTCATTGTGCAAAATAAAGAAAGAGATGTTGAATTAGCAAGTTTATTATATACTTGTGTGTAAGCATGCATAGACCCACAGAGAGAGAGAAAGACAGACAGACAGAGATTGAGTCACATCTGAGTGAGAGTCATCATATGGATCTCTTTAGTAATTAAAGATAGGTGTCTCACACTGAGAAGTTTCTCACCTTCTATAATGTTTGGCACCAGTGGATCATACAAAATTAGAGTTGAGAAAATAAGAAACAGATTCTTTCTGTGAGCAAGCCCAGGTGTGTGTCATACTTACCCAGTGTTATGGACAGATCTCCAGTAACTTTAAGGAACAAAGAATCATGGCTGTGGGTATTTCACCAGAACTATCATATACTTACATGCCTGGCTTAGAAAGAAACAATGGAATCCCAGACAGAGTAGTCTGACAGAATGTGGAAGACTTTGACCAGCCATGCTGGCTGTATGTAACCATGTAGCCTTGCACTGGCCCCTATTAATTCTCGGCTTGTGATGGTTTATAATGGTGTTAGTCCAAGAAAAATAGTTTAATAAGACTAGTTACCCCCTCGGCTGTAATGGTCAGCTCAGGTCCAAAGTGGTTGCCCCTTTTTTGAGTCTGTGTTCCAGGGGCTGGCAGGACCAGGGCATTTCAAAGCTGAATCACTTTGACCCGAAGTCATTTGTTCAATCATGGATGACAAAAGGTAACAGAGACTTTCTACTCTTTGGAAAACAAATGGATCTCTTGGCTGTTTTCATAAAGATCGACAGGAACTTAAAATAGCTTGAGGTTAATATTATCAATCTTTCTAAAGGAGATTTTCAGAACATATTCTTTATCCCAGCACTGGATCAATCTCACCAATGGCACATTTTCAAACTATTATAAAGTAAAGCAACTAATCCTTGAAAAAGTTGGAAATATAAAGATTTTCATTTCCTGCATTTTTATTTATTGATATTTTTGTTTTTAGGACTTTATTTCGGAATACAAGCCTCAGAGATAACTTGTAACACAATATGATTTGAATGTAGACTGAACTCAATGGCTCTAAGGCCATCAGTCTTTACTTGTGTACAGGGACTGATTTGGGTGATTGCAGAGGTTTGACCCTGTGGTGGGCTCTTGTTGAACTTGGGACTTTAACACAACATGGGCAGGGAAGAAGACAGAGATCTGCTGCTGACTCCTGAGGTAAGGACTTCTGCCTAAGTTTAAAGTTCACTGAATATGTTTCATACATATGGATTAATTACAAGGAGAACTAACAAAATTGAACTTTAATCTTTTAATAAAGTAAATATTGAGAATATTTGAGGGAGTCTATTTTTAAGACTAAAATCTAGCCATCAGGGATAAGACTAAGGAGAACCAAAAAAAAATATATCAAAAAAAAAAAACAAAAAACTGATTACATCATATTGACAACCTCTTCTGGGATGTTGTTAGTTCTGCATATAAAACACCAAAATCTGATTCTCACTTGTTTTATTTTATGTAAAACTGATCCATATACTCTATTGCTCTGAAATCTTTTCAAATAATGAGTTGATTATTTATTTTAAAAAATTTAAGTTAAATTAGTATTATATAAATTTCTTCCTTCACTTCTTCATTCAAGCCCTCCCATGTTCCCTTTTATTACTTCTCTTCTTTTTCTTTATTTGTTGACAAACATGTCAACACACACACACACGTACACATACAAACACACTTGTCTAAATGAATAAATATATTATACTCCATTTATTGCTATTGTATGCATATGATTTCAGGGTTGACCACTTGTTACTTGATAATCTTATTTGGCATTTATATAGAGCCATTTGTTTTTATAACTAGAAAGTATGGTAAGATGGTCCTATTTAGCAATAAGTCGTTGTATATAATCTCAACTTGCCCTCTTTACATGGCTCACAGTCACAAATTGCAAATTATTCCCATGTATGTTTGTGGAACAGTGTGAGCATATGAGTGTGTGTGGGTAATATTTCTGTACAAATATGTGAATCTTCAAGTGTGTGTGTTCACAGTAGATATATGGGAACTGGAGTCACCACATTTGAGTTGCTATTTGAGTTCAGAAAGGAGCCCAATCCAATTGCTTTGTAGTTTGGAAGACATCATAATACACAAAAGTTTGAGTAGTTAGACTGGTTTGTATGGCATATTGCAATGTGGAATGAAAAAAAGAGGAATGAATTTGAAAGAGATATGTTTATGGGAAGGTTTGGGGGGAAGTATAGGAAGGAAAAAGTGTTATAATTAAAGTACATTAACAAAATAAACAAACGCAAAATAATTTAACATAATTATTATAAATAATTATATTTATTATAATTAATAATAATTATTAATATAAATATTAATAATATTAATATTTAATAATTTTAGAAAAGAATGTAAAACTGGTGAAAATTTTGATAACATATTTTATGCTTGATAAGGAATGGAACTATCTTATATACACAAATTTTTTGATACATATATCTGTGTCTAAAAAATACAGTCAGAAGAAATGTTCTTACAAGTATGAGACAAATTCTCTGGGAAATTTCAAAACATCAATTTACCTATATCTATAGATTGCCAATTGCCAAACAGTCACCCCTGAAAAATATACAAGTAATATTATATACACCCAACAAGTTATATTTAGCAATATGTATATGTATTATAGTTATACAAAGGCAATAAATAAAAAAGAGGAATGAATGGGAAAGGTGGCAGTTGAATCTCAGTGGAAACATCATTTAATATAAATTTATTTTATTAGCTGGAGCATTATACTTAAAGTGCTGTTCTGAGTGAAAAAAGGTCACTTATAATTATAGTGCTTCATGACTTTTGTGGGAAAAGTTTTGTGAAATGATGTTATCCAATTTGGAGATTAAATTAAGGTCCTCTTTTCAAATACCTACATGGTTTTCTCTTTCCCTTATACCTGGCAGCACCTACAATTGTAGTGTGTATATTCTAAGACCAACTGGTAGAATTTGTGTTTGTTTTTCTTTTGTCAAAATGCTGGGTTTTTTTGTAACATCAGTATGAGAAAGTAAGTTGATCTTTCCCTGCTTCTACTCCATAGGAGCAAGAAGTTCTTTAAGTAATTTGTTTTTTTATTTACAATTCTACCCGGTTTTTATGGTTTCTTAGCTTTTTAAACTTGAACTTTTCTGTGACTTGATTTTCTCATCTGCAGATGAGGTAATTGAGTGCACTAGTCTCTAAACCACACTTAATAGTTAAAATAAGTTAGACATAGAAATTAAGGTTGTGAAAGTAGGACAATGAGAATCATTCATGGTTTAGTCGGGATGACAACAGCAGACCTTGTGCTTCAGAGATTGTAGGGACAAAGTAAAGAGAGCACATCAGAGCTCCAAGGCCAGTGTAGCCATCATTACATAATGTCCCCTTGGTGCCAGGTGCGTGCACTGTTTGTGAGGAATTGCACATTTCAAACTCTATGTAGAACTCAGAGTTCTTGAAATTTTGTGGTCTAAAAAATAAATTAGAATATACTGTTGATTCCAGAATCCTCCTGTGTTTCTACTCTTCCTAGAATGAGCTAATAACCTCTATTTCTTCTTTTATTTTGAAAGCAGATTCACAAATACTAAGACCTATCAATCAAGATGACTCCTGACCAAGTATGATGGTTCCTTTACAACTGTACTTCTCACAGAAGGATGCTCAGCTTCATCCTCCTTCCTCCAGCCTTTGAGAATGAAAAATGCACCATTTCCTACTGGTGAATTAGCAAAGATCCCTGACTACATTTCTGTGTAGATCTCAGAGTCTATGGTTAAATACCAGTTTTAAATTTCAATCTCACAAACAACAGGGTCTTGGAAAAAGCTTGTTCGATCTTTTGAGTACTTCAGTCAAAGTGTAATTTCTATCTGATAGAGAATGCAACCTTTCTGTGGCTTGAACTTTTTTCAATATTTCAAAAAATGTTTCAGCCGAGATTATATTTTGTTTTCTGTATCTCTGCCAGAAAACCACTAGGTGCTCATGATACTTTGATATCAGTTACTATGTTCTCCCAAACAATACTGTATGAAAAGAATACTCTGCAATTGCATGCTTCCTCTAAACATATGGTGTTCTTACCCAAACAAGACCCTCTTTTATCCAGGAAGAGAAAGTTAACTCAGTATCAATTCTCCAAACCCAAGCGGAAAGTGATACTTGCTGTGTATTTTAATGGAGTCAGTAAGCAATGTTGTTTACCATCTCCACCTAGGTATTTTAAGGAATGTGTATATAAAATAAATGCGGCTGGTTTAAAAAAAAAAAGGTATGCCTTTGAGTCTCTGACAATAATCTTGAAATGAAGCTTAAAAAAAGCAGAATAATTCATTGTTGGTTCAGTATGTATAGTCACCAGCAATCTCTCTTTACTTGGGATCTGCATTGTGACTCAAAATTTTATGTAATAAAGTTTAGCTTTCACACAGAGGAGCAATTTGTTCATATATAAATCATCTTGAAAATGTGATTTTTTGGCAATGTAATGACTTACTTTTTAGTTTTTTCATTATATTTAGTTTGAGAAGATAGGCAGAAGTAAATACTGCAGTGGGACAATGGTCTGTACCCTGTCATTTGTATTTTAAATAAATGCTGGTTGGCCCGTAGCGAGGCATAAAGTATAGGCAGAACAACCAGGCAGGAAGTAGAAGCAGGGCAATAAGAATTCTGGGAAGAGGGAAATTTCAGTCTGTAGTCGTCACCCAGACACAGGAAGAGCAAGATGTGACTGCCTTGTTGAAAAAGGTACCAAGCTACATGGCTAACACATACAAGAATTATGGGCTAATATAAGTTATAAGAGTTAATAAGAAGCCTGAGATACTAGGTCAATCAGTTTATAATTAATGTAGACCTGTAGACCTCTGTGTGATTTTTTTTTGGGAGTTAACGATTGCTGAAAGTGGGCAGGACAGAAAACTCAGACAACAGAATGGTGTGCCAACAGGGGGATGACCAAATTCACTTAAAAGCCTGAGAGAGCTTGAAAAGTATTCTAGAAAAGACCAGAGTTAAGCATGGCTTCTTGATAGCAGCACTTTCTCAGGTGGGCTCTGCTTGCTAGAAGCAAGTGCCCTCGTTTAAGAGAGGCTTCCTGACTCAGCTTTAGTTGCAAAACCTTGCAGCTCTTTTAAGATGTAGTGCTACAAAACACTTAATTGGTGTTGATAAAAGCAGACTGCATACTTTTTGGTGGTGGCAGGGACTTTGAAACACCATAGAGTTGTGACAATAAACATGGCTCCAGTCAATACTTCTGCCATGAGCCTAAACTCTCAGAAAAAAAACTAAAGAATGGGCTGGATCCAACTTTCAAAGCCACAGCTTTAATCATAGCCATATCTCTTAGCAAATTAAGGACTCATGTGGTGAAAAAAAGAGAGAGAGATACAATAAAGATATATTCAAAGATTAAGAAAACCTGTAAATGGTTTAATGTGTGTTTAAAGATACATGTAGGCTTGAGAGGAAAAAAGGATAAAGTCCTTAAAAATAGGAAAAAAGAGAGTAGCTGGGTGTGCTGGCACACACCTTTAATCCCAACATTTGGGAGGCAGAAGCCCACAGATCTCTGTGAGTTCAAGGTGTGGTGGCATACCCCTTTAATCCCAACACGTCGGAGGCAGAGGCAGGTTCAAGGACAACCTGGTCTACAGAGTGAATTCCAGGACAGCCAAATATACACAAAGAAACCCTGTTTCAAAAAGCAAAAAATTAAAAATAAAAGAAATAGAGGTTAAAATAAAGCCACATAAAGATGAAAAATGCTCAAAGAGTCTGGATACTGTATGTTATTATGTTGTGTTTAAATTGATGACTGAGGAAGGAGTAAAGCTGCTAAAAGACATTTTATTATAAATGCTTCTGGATTAATCATATATATATATATATATATATATATATATATATATAATGCTTTGACTGTAAAATTTAAGTCAAAAGATATGTTACTTTGGAGTAGAGGTTTTGCTTTTGTTTAGACAGGAAATGAGGGACTGTGGATTTATTTTGCATTAAGGAAAATCAGGTTTGACCAAGGAAGATCTCCTGAGAAATCTCCAATAGGAGGAATGGCCCAGATGTTTGAGTTCTAAATCCAGAACAGTTCAAAGACTGATGCCCGAAATTATTAAGCCTCACAGGACACTCCAGTTCAGGCTCGATCATAATTCTAATTTTCTTTAGGTCCCCATAAGATTATCAGCACCTTCAATCAGCAGGAAGTAACCTGGAAAACTATGCCCACATTCCCCTTCCCCAAAATGGATTGTTTAGAATGTTGTTATGGATAATGGTCAATAGAAAAACTAAACAAAGGATATTCAATTCAGTGTTCTTGTTTGAAAGAAATGGGGGGTGTTAAGTGTTGTGGGACAATGTCACTTGTATTTTAAATAAACATTACTTGACCAGTAGCCAGGCAGGAAGTATAGGCAGGACAACCAGGCAAGAAGTAGAGGAAGGGCAATGAGTATTTTGGGAAGAGGGAAGTTTCAGTCTGCAGTCATCACCCAGACATAGAGGAATCCAGACACAGAGCAAGCAAGATGTGACGGCCTCTCTTTCAGCTACATGGCTAACACATATAAGAATTATGGGCTAATATAAGTTATAAGAGTTAATAAGAAGCCTAAGATACTAGGCCAATCAGTTTATAATTAATGTAGACCTCTATGTGATTTCTTTTGGACTTAACGACTGCAGGAACCAAGCAGGACAGAAATCTCAGACAACAAAATGCTCAATAGTCAATTGCTTGAATGCATTCAAGGAAGCATGCATGAGTACATGAATGAAAACACACTGGGAAATGTGGGGTCAGGAGGGTCTGTTCTTGTTATGCCTTATTTTTCTATTAGTTATGTCTTATTTTTCTATTAGTTTATTTTTCTTTTTGAAATTTTTCTTTCTTGGAGATTCTATGTAAATCTTTATGCATTAATCATATGATAGACTAAATAAATTATGAATTTATATACTTACAAAGTAAAAAGTGGATAAAAGTACTAACACAGTCTATGCCCCTACATGGGGCTGACACCCTGGAAACGTAATGAGAGCTTCAGATAAAACTTTTATTGGTATCAGGAGCTCAAATAAATGAGACTTTATCAGTACAGGAAAGACTATAAACAGAGGCAGCAAAAGTCAAAGAACACACACATGGAGTAATAAACAAACAAAATACCTTGCTGATATTGAATACAAGACTGAAACTGTCATATATTGGTCCAAAGTTAATACTTGCTAAAAGAATGAATAATTAACACTTGAGAGATAAAGGCAAGAGGATTTCTAGGAGATTGAGGTTGTCCTGGTCTGCACTGCAAGGTCCATTAGAGCCAAAACTATACAGAGCACCCCTGACTCAAAAAAAAAAATGAATAATCCGCAGATAAATACACATTGAAAGAAAATCAGACTGCAGACACATGCATGGGGATGTGGTTAGGTGTCCAAGAGCCTAAAAATTAATTCTAATGCAGAAACAATCTATTTCTGCAATGCATGTCAATCAACCTTAATCTTTGTCAAGCCAATCTAACCTCACTTCTAATGTTAAATATTAAATACATTTTATCTTCTCAGTACATAATTAGAAAATTTGATTAAAATATCAAGATAATATATAACAAATGTAGGAAAATAATCTAACAATAACTAAACTTGTATGTTGCTTTTCTTCTACTATTGCTTATAGTTCTGACAGCTGTTGCCTACAAAATTAAAAAAGCCGAGTTTGTGGTCTATAATTCAAGGTGTATTAAAGAACAAAACCTTTAACATTAAAAAAATCACTTTTGTTAACTTTTTTTTTTTACAGAACAAACTTGTCTTCTGGCCTTTATACTTCTCCTTTAAATATTTTTCTAACTAAATATTTATCATCTAGTAGCTCCACTCTGATGAGCACACTGAAGATCTCAATTTAGCTAAGTAGGTAAGACTCAGACACATTGAGATGGTAGGAGTTAACACTTAATTCACAAACTTCTGGGAAATCCACATGCATATTCAGGTTAGGAATTTTGATGGAAATGGTAGCATTTTTCTCAATAGTCACCTTTAAATAAAATCCAAACATTTGATTCTGTTATAAGCAGAAGTTACAATTTATATTATTTGAAGTACCCAATACTGTAAACAATAGACACCACAGATGTTTTCACAATACAGTATTACTGCCAGAGATACATTGAAGATGTGTCATCCAAAATCATAGTAGTTCTAAGTTCAGAAGCTCCATGCTGTTGTACATGTGATGATAGTGAACTGTATTATACATTGGCCTTTTATAATATATAACAAATGCTTTGAAATATTCATTGTTTATTATATAATCTAAGCTATTATATTTTATCTTTTAAAATAATTATTTTGAGAAACAATCATAGCTTTCATGACACAAAACATTTAAGAATCTCAGTAACCGAGACCCAGAAATACAATTATCATATATATTCACTTATAAATGATTTTTAAACATAAATCAAAGAAAACCAGCCTACAAATCAGAACACTAGAGAATCTAGATAACAATGAGACCCTAAGAGAGACATGAATCTAATCTACAAGTGAAGTAGGATAAGACAAGATCTCCTGAGTAAATTGGGAGCATGGGGACCATGGGAGAGGGTTGAAGGGGAGGGGCGAGGAGGGGAAGGGAGCAGAGAAAAATGTAGAGCTCAATAAAATCAATAAAAAAGAATACTAATAAAAATCTCAGTAATAAGGACTTGAAATAGAAAAAATAACCATGAATTATTACTAATAATTTTAAAAATATTATTAATATTTAATAATATATTTGATTATGTTTTGCAAATGAGAAAATATATGAAATAGCTCCAAAATCATACAAAATATAAATATTGTTAAAATATGCCATCTAAGAGTTTCAAGGCAAGTTTGAAAGGATAGTTAAAGTGGCTAAGAACTTGAGACTAGAAAGGTCATGGGTCTTGTAGAAAACCTACTGCTATTATTTTGCTAAATCAACATAGGAATAAAATGACCTCAGTAATATATTGTTACACCCATAGATTAGTTTATCAGTCAACTTTCATCAGAGAGGCTCCTTACAGTAGACTGTAATTCATAATATGATCCACAAGTAGATGATTTGCAGAGGGAGGCAAATAGAGACAGATAGAGAGACAGGGGGCAGAGAGACAGAGGCAAAGAAACACACATACAGAGAAAGAGAGAATGGGGGGAGGGAGAAGACAGAAAAAGGAGAAAGAGAAGAAGAGAAACACACAAACACACACAGAAACACACAGGCACATATAGACACAGGCACACGCAGACACAGGTACACATGCACACATAGACTTTGGAATATTCAGACATAAATGAGATATCCTTATCAAATACTTCCCCTGAAAGATAAGGAATCTATGAGAAGGAAGGTATAAAAAGATTGCAAGAGCCAGAGGTGATGGATAATGTCAAGGAAACAGTACTTTTTAAACACAAGTCTGATGTGCATATGAACTCATAGAAACTGTGACAACACACAGAGGACATGAACACATTAAAAAAAAAACTGAGAAAGGGACATAAAGTTTTATCCCTTAACAGGAAGTAAGTTTGCCATTAATATCCCCTGGGAAAGGGAAAATCAGATTTCTCCAATGGAGTGGTTTCTATTTTTAATTTTTTTTTTCTCAAAGCAATCTTATCTCATTTTGCATACCAATCCCATTCCCATTTCCTATTTCCTCCCCGTCCCATTCACCCCACCTTTCCCCCATCCCACCCTCCATCCTCTCCTTAGAGAGGGTAAGGCTTCCCAAGGGGAGTCAACAGTCTGAGGCAGGACCTAAACCCTCGCTGCTATACCTAGACTGAGCAAGCCCAAAGAGAATGGGCTCAAAAAAGCCAGTTCAAGCACTAGGGAAATCCTGTTCCCACTGCCAGTGGCCCTATAGACAACCCTGACCACACAGCTGTCACCCACATTCAGAAGGCCTAGCTTTGGTCTTTGCAGGTTCCTCTGCTGTCAGTCTGGAGACAGAGAGCTCAGCTCAGCTCAGCTGTTTCTGTGGGTATCTCCATTATGGTTTTGACCTATTTGCTCATATTATTGCTTCTCTCTCTCTTTGACTGGACACTGGGAGCATGGACCAGTGCTTAGCTATGAACCTCTGCATATGTTTCTATCAGTTGCTGGATGAAGGTTCTATGACAAGAATTAAAGCAGTCATCAATCTGATTACAAGGGAAGGCCAGTTCAGGCACTCTCTCCACTATTACTTAGGATCTTAGCGGGCGTCATCTTTGTTGATTCCTGGGAATTTCCCTAGTGCCGGGTTTCTTGCTAACCCCATAATGGCTCCTTCAATCAAGATATCATGTTCCTTGCTCTGCCTTTTTTTTTGTTTTGTTTTCTTGTTGTCATTATTTCTGTGTTTATTTTGATGTTCATTTTTGTTTATTGAGTTTTAATTTTGTTTTCAAGATTATAATATACTTATATCATTTCCCTTTTTTCTTCCCTCCTAGCCTTCCCATATACTTGACCTTTCTCTTTCAAATTCATGACTTCTCTTTTCATTATTATATTATATTAGTAAATGTATATATACATGCATTCCTAAATACAGTCATCTCAGTCTGTATAATGATACTAACATGTATATTTTCAGAACCGACCGTCTAGTTTGCTCTTTCCTTCTCCTGCTCTTAGCATTCCTTAGTTGCCTGTAGTTCTTTGTGTAGAGTTGAGGCTTTGTGGGTTCTTTCCCTTTTCCACTTCGGTATATCTTCTGGTGTGGGCCCTTTCTGCTCATGCTCAGACAGTTGTGTTGGTGAGATTTTATGGGTGTAGCTTCTGAAATTACTAGGAGACATAATCTCACAGGAGGTTCCTTTGGCTCTTACTGGAGGGTGTTTCTATTTACTTCTTTCTTTATTTAGAGAGAAGGCATGAAGTTGGCTGGGTAAGGAGGTGGAAAAGATTTCTGAGAAGTTAGGGGAGGAAATAAGATCAAATTACAGTCTATGAAAAACATTAATAAAAAGAATTTAAAAACAGTGATAATATATTCTGGCAAAGGAATCTCCATGTGAATTTAGTTAAGTATCTCTTCAAAAGAAAATTTCAGAGTTGCTTCTAAATGTTTTATTGTAAAAAGCTAAAGGCAGAATGCTGGTGTCTTGGAAATAAATGCACCAGTTCATCACACTCAAAATATTTCAAATGAAAACTAAAAGCAAAAGTGATTTGAATACTCCCCAATATTATATAAATGCTTATGCATTAAAATTTTGTTTCCACACTTTGTCTTTCTTAATTTAGATTTTGGTTGACTTCACTCAGAAATACAACATATATATATATATATATATATATATATATATATATATGTGTGTGTGTGTGTGTGTGTGTGTGTGTGTGTGTGTGTGTGCGCGCGTGTGCTGTTTTTAAGTTTAGCTAGTTAGGGTTACTATTCTTGTCATAAAAAATCATGACCAAAAAAACAAGTTGGAGAGGAAAAGATTTATTTGGCTTTGATATCATTACTGAAGGAAGTTGGAACAGGGACTTGAATGTGACAGGAACTGCTGCATGGAGGCAGGAACTGATGAAGGGGTTATGGAGGAGTGCTGCTTCCTGGCTTGCTGTCCATGACTTACTTGCTCAGCCTGCTTTGTTATGGAACTCAAGACCACCAGGGCATGAATAGCTCCATCCACCATCGCTACTATTCTTGGTGGTCATCACACTGAGCTCTCAACACTCTGTAGCTTTTCCTCTAGTTTGTGTCAAGTTGAAATAAACTAAGAAGCACAGCATATATTAATATATAGCCCAGGTTGTTCTCTAATTAGCTATTCAATTGAGGCTACCTTTAAAGTGATTCTCCTATCTTCAGTTCCTGAGTGCTAGAATTGCAAGTATATATACCATGTCTAGTTTTTTGATGTAGTGAAGGAAGGGCTTCATGCGTGTTGAAAAAGCTGTCTACCAATTAAGTTACATAACCTCCCAGAATTACACATTTGTTAAAGAAATTGTCCAACTGATATCATTTATTGATCAACCTTTATTACTATTAAATAAATACATAAAGTAGCATAATACATAATGGATTATAAAATTTTTCTTCAAGTATCTTTAAGCTGCAAAACTTAATATTTATGGAATATGTGGTTATTACAGAAATTTTCATAAGATAGTTGATCAAAGCATACCTGTGATAAAATTGTTGAAAATATTATTTTTTCATTAAAGAAGTATGTTGTCTGTGATACATCATTTAATTTGTGATAGCATTAAGTAGTAGTCATAGTCTTCTCTATTATTCTGAAGTAATTTTCAGGGATTTTTTTATTTTTCCCCATTGAGAAGTGGGGGGTATTTATACTACCCTTTCTAGGGGCAGAATCAGAGACTTCATTCATGATCAAATGTAAATATAATATAGGCAATTTCCATCTTGAATTAGTCTACTAAACTGGAACTTTAAGTCACTCCTATCATAGAAGAAAATATATACCAGAGTAAACTTCAGAACGATTGAAGACAGTAGGAAAAAACATATCTTGGTGACAGAGAGGGGGAGCTCAGTCTGTCGGTCTCCAAACTGAGCTTAAATGTAGCCATGACTATGAATAAATAAACCCAGTAGAAGAGCTCCACACAGAATCATTCAAAATAAGCATTTGTATTATTTTTTGGACCTCAAGATTTAGATAACAATATATAGGGATACATATATGTGTGTATATATGTACATATTTATGTATAAATATTCTATAAATTACAGTATTTATTGAAAAAAATATGTAATTTCCATTTGCATGGTTATGAAGTGGCTGCAATCTTGGAGAATTAAGTCAGATTGATACCAGTGAATCTGGAATCACTGTCTCAGGTATCCTAGCTTTACCTGTGCACAGACAAGCATAGGATCTGGAGATGGAGTTTCTTACTTTATACATGGCGTTGCACCTCTTGGTAATTCCTTTACATATTCCATATAGGGAACATATATAGACAGAAGGATTGGATAAAAGCTCTATTGGTGTGGGAAGTCCTGTATTTGTGTTGCTTTTATTGATTAATGAATAAAGAAACTGTTTTTGCCTGTGATAGGGTAGAGCAGAGCTGAGGAGTTACACTACACAACTAAACAATGCTGGTAGAAAGAAGGCAGAGTCAGTGAGATGCCATGTTGCCTCCAGAGGGAAAGGATGCAAGCTATCAGTTGGAACCTTGCTGGTAGACCACAAGTTTCATGGTAAAATATAAAATAATAGAAATGGATTAATTCAATATGTAAGAGCTTGGTAGGAATATGCTATAGTGATTGGCCAAGCAGTGATTTAAATAATATAGTTTATTATTTAAATAAATATATGTGTGATTATTTCAGGACTGGGCAGCCGGAAAATGAATAAGCAGCCTCACACTATACTCTGTGGCAGAAGAAACACATTTCTAAAGTAGGAATAGTAGAAAATTGGCACATGGTTATTCTAGTGAATGGAGGGAGGCTTAAAAGATGATGTCTATTTGAAATTGAAAATGATGGAAATTGAAGGGGAAGATGTATCACAGTATGTGTTTTATTGAAAGATTTCCTCTGTGTCTTTGATAGCTCACGTTGGCAGACCTGGGAGAATAATGGCTGTCATTCTTGTGGTGATGTCACAGAACTATAGAGTGTCCAACTGATGCTGGATGGGGTAAAAAAAATACAACAAACAAACAAACAAACTGGAGGGTATCTGATTTGGAGTAGGTTTCTAGAAGATGCAGGACCCAAAGGTGCTCTTTAATGTTCATACCAGTGGATAAACAAAAGAGCAACAAGGTAAAGAAAGCAAAGGACAAATAAGATTTGCTTCTAGAGAATTCTGGGGGAGTACTTCCTGTCACAGGAAAAGTGGTAAACAAATAAAGAGAACTAAGTGGCAAAAGAGAAGTTAAAGGGTCTTCCAAAAGATTTGGAGGATAGATGCATAGGTTTTAGCTTCATAATCCAAACAATGATGGTAGTTATTTGCTAAACAGACAACAGGAAAAAATGACTTTTATTTATATTTCTACCATAATTCAAAAATCTAGTTTTCACATATTTTCGTTAAGAGAATACATGGTCTGTGACTTTAAAAATATTAATATATAGTGTATAGTAAGTTTCCAACATTTAGGTGCAAGTGTGTTCACCACACACACACACACAATCACACACACACTTTTTTTTTAAAGCAATTGGTTTTCTCCTGTGTCTATAAACAATTCATCAAACAAGATTAACTCAGGGAATTTGCAACAAAATAAAAATAGATTATCTAAAGTACAAAAGAAGGCATGTTTATGGGTAAAGGGCTAAGTGGGATCGTAGGATGTCTCAGACAGACAATGGACTTGACAAATAACTAAGAAAAAGCAAGAAGGAACCAACAGGTCACTGTGTCTATAGCTACTAAGTGAAACTCTAGAAAGGCCAGTATAATGACTGCTCCAAAGTAGAAAGAGGAGCTGATGCTTTTTCCTTTTTTCCTTTGCTTTAATCTCTTTGTAAAGTCTGAAGTCTCCAAGATTAATACTAGCAGAAACAGTCTCATGTTCTGACTTTTTGTTAGGTCTTAAATAATGAAGATATTTTCCTTTATAAAAATATATTTGAAAGCTGTAAAATATCCTTTTTAAGAGAACTCATTACCTTGCTTTTGCAAAGTGACCAAAAGGCTCCTTTTGGATTGCTTTTTTTGAAAATTAAAAGATCACAGAGTTGAAAGTAACCTCAAAAGGTTACTTTGACTCCAATTTCAGCAATACAGAATGCCTTATTTTCAGCTTACATTTCTTTCTTAACGGAATACATTTGCATCCAGCAGTTGGACAGTGGTCTGCACCAGACACTACTTAAGACATTTAATAATCACCATTGCTCTGCAAAGTAGATACATCATTTAAGTTTATTTTCGTAAAGTTACTAAGGATAAGATAGTCACTGTTGTTAACTCAGCTGAGATTTGACACAAAGATCCCTCCAACTGTCCCACCACCACCACAAGAGTGACCACGGTTGTTTTGTGCCAACCCCAACTTCTAATTCCACATACTACCATTGTTTTCCTTTTTTTTCAGCTTCAGTATCATTGCAGGTAGAGATTCAGGACACAAAGACACTAGAAAGAAGACGCAAGGCAGATCCCCTTCAACTACCAGTGGTATAGTATGGGGACTAGAAGAACTAAACCAAATTAACTCATCAAGTTTCCCTAGTAACAGGTTTGTTACATACTCTCTTTTTCTTGCATATCTAGTCTTTCATCACTATTTCCAGGTGTGTCCAAGCGGGAAACCATAAAACCTATTAATGCAGCTCAATGCACTTAAATATGGCAATGTCATGTCACAGCATCAAAATGCTGGAGACCTCTAAGTCTAAGCTTATAAAGCCAGTTTCCTTCTTAGCCACTTGGAACTAAAATGATTGTTTCTCTGGGTATAAATCTAACTACAAAGTGCTAACTTCTGCTAATCTGTCAGCAAATGGCTCTTCAAGATTTATGGGCTTCTGGTTTTATTTTTTCCATTCAAAAATTTACACTTCCTCCCCTCCTTGCATTCCTCTCCCGCTCCCCCAATCACCCTCCTCACTCCCCCTCCCTCCTTAAGAGAGAACAGGGAACTCTGTCCTGTGGGAAGTCCAAGGCCCTCCCTCCTACATCCAGGACTAGGAAGCTTTGCATCCAAATAGACTAGGGTCCCAAAAAGCCAAAACATGAAGTGGAAACAAGTCCCAGTGCCATTATCAATGGCTTCTCAGTCAGCTCCCATTTTCAGCCACATTCAGAGATTCTGGGTTGATCGCATGCTCATTCAGTCCCTGTCTAGCTGGATTTGGTGAGCTCACATTAAACCAGCCACACTGTTTCAGTGGGTGGACCAACCCCTCGCCGTCCAGACTTCCTTGCTCATCTTCTCCCTCCTTCTGCTCTTCAACTGAACCGTGGAAGCTCAGTACATTGCTCTGATGAGGGTCTCTGTCTCTATCTTCATCCGTCTTAGGATGAAGATTCTATGGTGATAGTCTGTATTGACTTTCTTTTCTACCAAAATCTCTTTCTGTTTCAGAACTGATGTAAGAAATGAGGAGCATTCTTGGATTAGGCCACTTGTGCTCCTCAAGATGTAACAACACAGCACTCTGCAAATTGTGTCTTCAC
This sequence comes from Microtus pennsylvanicus, assembly GCF_037038515.1. Lineage (NCBI taxonomy): Eukaryota > Metazoa > Chordata > Mammalia > Rodentia > Cricetidae > Microtus > Microtus pennsylvanicus. The sequence goes on from NC_134582.1 coordinate 52,552,097, forward strand.
TCGAGGTAGGTTTGTGTTAGCTGATTACTTTTTATTCACTTGAAAGCACCATCTGGGACTCTGCTTCGGCAGCTTGCTCACAGTTTCCTGGGCATAGTCGCTTACAATCACATATCATAAGCTCAAAAAACCCAGAGAGCTGTGTATGTGCTTTCCTTTCCTCCCTTTTCTTAATTAGAAGAGGTTCTTTGTTGGTTTGTTTTTCTTTTTCATTTTACAAGACAAGTTTCTCTTTTGTAGTTTTTGTGCCTGTCCTGGAACTAGCTCTTGTAGACTAAGCTGGCCTTGAACTCACAGAGTTCTGCCTGACTCTGCCTTTTGAGTACTGGAATTAAAGGCTTGCGCCACCACCGCCTGACTGGAAGAGTTTTTATAATATGGAGTACCCTTTTATTTCATGTGTTTCCCTTTCCTTTCTGTAAGATTAACCATAGACTTGATTGACATAATATACTTCACAGTATTCAGCCCAGAAGTTAAGAAATTTGATGCTTGGGGGAGCAGACTTAAACCCCTGCATAAAGCAGGACAGAGAAAAACACTATGTCCTTTGAGCGTGTGTGCCAAGCCATGATCCTTTTGTACTTTAGTCTTTTGTACTTGAGTTCTTTGCTAGGAAGCTCCCCTGCTCCATCACTTCTGTATTGCTCAGGCTTCAAACTTTGCCATCTACTTTTCCGTTTAATAAAAAATTTCACATGGTATATTTTGACCATGTTTCTCCTTCCCCTACACCTCCCAGATCCTCTCCACTTTCCTGAACACCCAACTTGGTTCTCTGTCTTTTTCTTTCTCCCTATCTCTGTCTCTCTCTAAAATGACAAAAACGAATTAAAAAAAGCAAGCAAACAAACAAACAAATCAGTAAGACAAAAATGCCCAAATCCCATAAGATAGAACCCATACATGAGGCTGTTGAAGTCAACAAGAACCTGAAACGAGATAGGTCATGAGCCTAGAAAAAAACCTAACTACTATTATTCTGCTAAAGGAACATAGAAATAAAATGAATCCTGAAAATACATGGCTATGCTCATAGATCAGTACCCTTCAGAGCTCTGGTCAAAGAAGCTTCCTTTTGCAGTAGGTGGGAATTAAAACAGAGATGTATGCTGGATAATGCACAGATAGCGAGAGACTTTGAGAGACTCACTCTTAATAGGTCGCCCTCATAAAACTTGGTTTTCTTCACTTTGACTTCTACCATCGCCAATCATTTTTTAAATTAAATTTTTATTTATTCTACATCCTTACTCCAGTTTCCCTTCCCCATCTCCTCCTGTACCTCCTCCCCACCACCCCCTATTCCCTCTCCATCCCCTCCTCCTCTGTTTCTATTCAGAAAGGTCAGGCCTCCCACAGGTGTCAACAAAGCATGGCATATCAAGTTGAGGTAGGACTAAGCTCCCCCCTTTGTATTAAGGCTGGATGAGGCAACCCAGTATGGAGAATAGGTTCCCCAAATCCAACCCAAGCCTGATTCCACTGTTACATGTCCCACAAGAAGACCAAGCTACACAACTGTAACATAAATGCAGAGGCCTAGGTCAATCACATACAAGGAGCACCATATCCAATCTTAATACACCTTACTTTACTCTTCTTATCTTACTGTATTAGTCTTAACTCTGAGTGGGTTCTGAGATGTTAACATTCAGTTCTGTTTTCTTGGAGTTTTAACTCAGTGTTTTTTGTTTGTTTTTGTTTTCATGATTTATTTTTGTGATTATAATTAACAATGTTTTCTTCTTCTCTTTCTTCCTTCCAAATTCCCCCATATATCCCTCCTTGCTGTGTTTCAAATTCATGACCTCTTTTTAATTGTATATATTTTCACAAATATTTTTATGTATGTGTATATATCTATGTAATCCTATATACAATCAGGCTTAGTTGTCTTTAGTGCTGACTATGTAGTCTGGGTTGATCATGTGGTATTAGATAACTTGTTAGTGTAGTCCTCCCTGGGGAGGACCATATGATAAAATCCCCAACATCAATGTTTTTATTTTATTTAAAAAGATGTATAACTTTCTGGGGTTTAAATTTATGACATACTGCCATCAACTGATCCCCTTCCATGTTAATCATATGGTCCAATTACAGTCATCAAGTGTTACTTCAGTCTATGTGATCTGCTTTTCTTCATTTTGCTACATATACCTCTCATTACATAGACATTCCAAACCGTGGCTCTGTCTTATGAACTATGGAACACAACTGGTCAATAGAAATCATTTGGTTAATTGTTGTTAGCTGCTTTGCCATCTTTCCTCCATAAAGAACTCTCCGATCTCTTGTACGCAGAAGAAATCATGATATATTTATTATGAAATAGGGTATGCAGGACGCTCACTTATTTTCTTTGCTGTAATTACTGCATACCGCAGTGTGGATTTTATGTATGTTCCTATTTCTTTCACGTGGTATAAAGAAAGCAACTTTAGCTTCCATGATTAAAACTGACAATTCAAGATTTTCTTCCTTCTGAAAATCAGCAACAATCTCAATGATTATAGATTCTCAAATCTTACCCTTTATCCCTTGTTCCATGAAGGAGACTTGGGTGCTCATTCTAAACATTTCATTTAGATTCATTAGAACTTTTCGCTTAGGCTTGTTTGTCAGTAGATATGCTAAGCAGAATGGGCAACAGCTAATCCCTGATTTCCTAGAATGGATAAAGGTATCCTTGTGCTTTCTTTCTCTAACAATTGTTTATATAAATTTACTCCCAGTTTAATTTTTAATGTGAGAAGAATCTAATTTCCAGTCATTTTTTTTATCACCAGTGTAGATAAACAGCAGTGGGTAAGATATAAACAGACATGACAGTCCTGTGGAATTTATTAAAACATTTTTATTATTGCTTTTTCCCCATAGATTTTCATTAAATCCCTAGAACCATACTGAAACATATTAAACAAATAAATGTAGGCTACTGTGATAAGAAGAAAGGAGAATTACCTCAATAAACCATAGACTTCTAAAACAGAAAATTGTGTAATTTCTGTTCTTTTATTGTGTCTTACAGTTAATTTCCATATGAGCAAAGAAAAAAAAATAATCTTCATTGGACAATCAATACAAGATTGTGTTTATTAGCAGGTTTCAATTTTGGCACCAAGTCAATTGCCCACACAGGGCATTCTGATATGGCAAGAGAACATTGTGAGTCAGAGCTTAACTTTACGGGTTCTCCTTTCCACTCATAAAAGGGACTTGTGGTGGTCTTTCGTTTAAGTGCATGAAGACCCTGTGTGGACAATGAGAAATGGTTTGCTTGCTCTGCAATAGTAGCAATGAATGATATCTCTCTCTCCCCCCCCCCCCCCCGTCCTTCCTTCCCTTCCTCCCTCCCTAAAGTATCTTCTGCAACCAGAAAAGGATGAGATGACTAAGGAAAACATTTCAGCCCATTGAACAAAATTAATATGTATTTTTATCACCCTCAATTTCTAACAGTTTGCAAGAAGTGACTGCATGAAAAGTCATTGCATCTTCAAAGAACAGAGAAAAGCAATAGTAGGCCCTGGTGAATTATTAGACATGGTTGAATAGAACTGATTTTATAAAGCTTTTAATATCTACTTCTATGTTGCAAGATTTCTAGTACATTCTATAAATGTAATGCATGAACTGAGCCAAGATGATCTACCCAAGAAAATATTATAAGGTACAGGGCGAAGAATAATTATACTCTTTTCAAAGTGAGTTTTGAGTAAATACATATTGTCTGGTATGAAATTTAAAAAACAAACTATAAAATGCTGTTTTACTGAGGAATTTCTATAGGTGCTACTAGAATCTGCCCGTATAACAATGCATCATTTCTCAAGTAAGTATCATGTAGCTAAGTTGATACTCTTAACCTCCTTAAAGATAATGAATTTGTGGCACATTTTGAATAAAAATGACAAATTTGTCAGGATCTTCACCAGTCCTCATTACTTCCCATTTCCAACTGGCCTCTTGGATTTCACTGTTTCTTATACAAATAAGCAGATTTTACTCTCAATATTAAACCCTAAGAATCTTAGGGAAGGTCTATTATGTTTTGTGTTTTTTTTTTCCTGGTTTGTCTAAATGAAAACCTAACTTCATGGTTGTGGCTTATTCCCAGGTTTTGTACTATGGGTTTCTTTTCACTATTGCCAGTATTTTTCAGAAGACAATTTTGATCACAGATGTACCTCCCTTGTTAAAGTGGAACACATAAATAATTTTGGATAATCTGATATCCTAAAATAGACTCTCCTGTTGAGCTGCTAATTTTATCATAAGCACACCATTAACATTCTCCATCTAATCCACTGCACAGTCTTGCCCACCTGGTGCAATTATTCTTTTCTGTTTATTTTTGAGATTGTAATTTAATTACATTTTCCTTCCCTTTCCTTCCTCCAAATCCTCCCATATAGCACCCACACCTAGATCTTTTTCAAATCCGTTGCCTCTTGTTTCATTAATTGTAATTACATATATTTAAATTTGTGCGTGCATTCACACACACACACACATACAAAGAGAGAGACAGAGAGACAGAGACATGGGGGGAGGGAGGGAGGGAGGGAGGAGAGAGAGAGAGAGAGAGAGAGAGAGAGAGAGAGAGAGAGAGAGAGAGAGATGAACTGAGATTTGCTACCGCTTCAGTCTCCTGTTTACATGTTCTTAGAGCAAGCTCTTCAGTTAGCTGTGCTGTGCACTTGGATTCCTGACTCTACAAAAGTTTAGGTATAGTGTAGTCATTGTCAGAGAAGGCAGCAATTGGGGTCATGCTTGTTAGCAACACACTCCCTTCCTCTATAATTAAAGAAGCTTTATTCTCAGTTTTGCTAACAAAAACAAAGTGCTTTTTTTTTTCAATTTTATTTAAGGTTACTCTGCCCTTGGGAGAATAAAAACAAATGATGCTATATCAAGTAACACAGGAAAATGAGAAGATGTTTAGTGTATTGAGCCAACAGCCAGTTTTTTTTTCTTTTTATTTAATTTATGTGTCTTTGGTGTCAATTATCTTGATCCCATTCATTTTCCCATTCTTTTGCATCTGCCCTCTGCCCCTGTACCCCCCCAAAATAAAACAAAATTTAAAAGAATAAAGAAATTTATTTTAAGAGAAGAAAAAAATTAAAAATCTTCTCATGGAAGCTGCAGTGTGAAACACTGAGTCATGCTGTAAACCCCTTTGTCTATATATCTTTACTTGCAAGTGTTCATTGCAAAAGCATTGGTTGGTTCAAGGCCTCTAGTTTCTACTACATTTTTGATGCAGTCTTTTTAAAACTAGGGAATGAAGGGAGATATTGTCTGTTGTCTACAACACTCTGTGGCCCATGAGACTGTTTGACAGAGATCCTTCATCCATGCATTGTTCTTAAGCACGTTATGTGTGAAGGTTGACACATCTTTCAATGGGCACTCTGGCTGGAGATTTTCATGAACACCACCTTATAAATAACAGCTCTATGAATCTTAAACCTATTTAGGTGAGATCCTAACATCATTCTGAGGGAAAAATGGTATCCATAGTGTCCTGTCACGACTCTGTTGCTTGTCTTCATAAAGCCCATAATAATGTTTTATTTTCTAGACCTGAACTGAAAAATATTGGGTATTCTCTTACTCAGGAAATCTGGCAGTATTAACTGCTGAAGTCCTTGCTGTAACACAATTTAAGGACTAAAGTTCATTGGGTTAAATAGGAAAGACTGAGCTTTAAGCTTTGAGAGATTCTCTGTATGTTATAAGACTGTTTTTTGGTCAACTAAACCCTGTGTCTTCTAAGAGAGGCCGAAGCTTGTTTCCAGCTATGTCTTGACACATTTATGTAGTTTAGACACAGAGCATGCCTTTTTTTCAGCTGTCAACTTATTTCAGCTGCCCCTTCTTCGGTCCCATCTTCTATAGTTTCTTAGGACTCTGAAGGGTTGCTCCTACTTTCAGTTTCTGAAGTCAGCAGTTCCCGAGGCCATGTAACCTGTACTTCTGGCTTAAACTTTGAAGGCCCTGAAGGGCACAGAAGAAGTGCAGCAACAACTACAAACCATGGTCTTTGCTTCTTTATCAGTCGGTACTCTGTTCTGATGCTGACATGTCAGGAAGCGTCTATATTTTTTGAACAAAACTCTCCTGTTAGGATAATTACACACTACCTTATAACTCACACATTCCATTTGGAATTGTATAATACGTTTTAAAAAATCAAAGTGTATGACACAGTATGTCTTTCATAATAATTCTACTTTAAACATTATTTTTGTCAGTTAAGATTTTAATTCCGATTTCCTTGGGCCTCTTTCTTGGACTTGTCTATATTGGTGTAGGAGGTTCTTCTGCTTGTGTGCTGCTTTCATTGGTTGGATAAAGAAAGTGTCTCGGACTTTTGATAGGGCAGCCCTTAGGTGGGCAGAGAAGACAGAACAGAATTCGGGGAAGAAGGGAAGTGTGGCAGATGCCATGCTTCTCCTGCCCAAGATGAACCCTGGTTAGACTGATGCCAGTAAGCCACAGTCAAGTGGCGATACACATTAATGGAAAAGGGTTAATCAAGATCTGAGAGTTAGCAAACAAGAGGCTAGAGCTAATGGCCAGGAAGTAATTTAATTAATACAATTTCCACGTGGTTAGTTTGGGGGTTAAGCTAGCCGCGCGACAGGGACTCAGCCAGTTCCCCTTCTACAACTACAGTCCATAATGAGCAAGTAGATCCTTGAGTAGGAATAATTATAGATCATGGTTCCTTCTTAAATGAGATAATTTGTTTCCATTCTCAGTGGGAACTGAGTATCCATATTGTGTGTGTAATACCAAAACTATGAAATTTTTTATTTTAATAGGTTTTATTTCTATTGTTTTTATTGAGCTACATATATTTCTCCATTCCCCTCTTTTTTTTTCTCTCCCCTCCCCTTCTACCCTCCTGCATGGTCCGCATGCTCCCAATTTACTCAGGATATCTTGTCTTTTTCTACTTCTCATTTGGATTAGATCCATGTATTTCTCTCTTAGGGTCTTCTTTGTTTTCTAGGTTCTCTGGGATTATGAACTATAGGCTAATTTTTCTTTGCTTTATGTCTAAAAGCCATGTGTGAGTGAATACATATATTTATCTTTTTGGGTCTGGGTTACCTCGTTCAATATGATGTTCTCTAGATTCATCCATTTGTCTGAAAATTTTAAGACGTCATTATTTTTACCCTATGTTTAGTATTCCATTGTGTAAATATACCACATCTTCTTTATCCATTCTTTGGTCGAGGAGCTTTTAGGTTGTTTCCAGATTCTGTTTATGATAAATAATGCTGCTATAAACATAGCTGAGCACATGTCTTTGTGGTATGATTGAGCATCCTTTGATTATATACCCAAAAGTGGCAGTTCTGGGTCTTGAGGTAGGTTGCTTCATAACTTTCTGAGGAGTTTTCATACTGACTTCCAAAGTGGCTGTAGCAGTTTGCACTCCCACAGCAATGGAGGAGTGTTCCCTTTATCCTAATTCCTCTCCAATATAAGCTGTCATTAGCGTTTTTAATCTTGGCCATTATGACATGTATAAAATGGTAACTCGGGGTTATTTTGGATTGCATTTTTTTCTGATGGCTAAGGATGTTGAGCATTTCCTTAAGTGTCTTTCAGCCATTTTAGATTCTTCTGATGAAAATTCTCTGTTTAGATCTGTACCCTATTTTTTAATTGGATTGTTTGTTCTTTTGAGGACCAATTTCTAGAGTTCTTTACATGTTTTGGAGTTCAGCCCTCCGTCTGATGTGAGGTTGGTGAAGATATTTTCCCATTCAATAGGCTCCCATTTTGTTTTCTTGACTGTGTTTTTTGTTTTACAGAAGCTTCTCAGTTTCAGCAGGTCTCATTTATTAATCATTGCTATTAGTGTCTGTGCTACTGGGGTTATAATTAGGAAGTGGTCTCCTGTGCCAATGAGTTCAAATGTACTTCCCACTTTTTCTTTATGAGGTTCAGTGTGGTTGGTTTTATGTTGACGTCTTTGATCCATTTGGACTTAAATTTTATGCATGACAATAAATATGGATCTGTTTTCATTTCTCTACATGTTGATATCCAGTTATGCCAGCACTACTTGTTAAATATGCTTTGTTTTTTTCATTTTATATTTTTAGCTTCTTTATCAAAATTCAGATGTTCATAGATGTGTGGATTGATATCTGGATCTTTCATTTTGTTCCATTGGTTCTCCTGTCTGTTTTTATGCTAATGTCATGGTATTTTTCACTAATAGCTCTGTAGTAGAGTTTGAAGTCATGGACTGTGATGTCTCCAGAAGTCCCTTTTTTGTACAGGAGTATTTGGGCTATCCTGTTTTGGTTTTTTTTTTTTTTTTTTTGATTTCCTATCTACAACCTCAGATATGACTAAGCAAAACAAAGTACATATGTCTTAACTAAGTTTTTGTGTTTTTCCAGCAAAACACACCAGAAAAGTAAAAGGAATCACACACAGACATGCACGCGCGCACACACACACACACACACACACACACACACACACACACACTCAAAGTATTTAATTTTTGGTGATAAATTGTGATTAAAGATATTCTGAGATTTCACGTGAGGTCATTGGATTTAATGGAAGAATTTCTTCAAAGCATAATAACTAAGATGCATGTGTGTGTGTGCATGTCCATGCAGAATGTATTATTTAAACTTTAACGATGCTTCTGTAAACCTAGTAAACTTCCCATTATTAGAGAAGATGAACTATAGTAATACTACAATTAGACCAAATTAATAAGCTTCTATCTGTATTCTAAACAGTTGTTTTTATACATAAAAATAAGTGTGGCTATCATACCCATTTGTACACAAATATTTGGTAACAAATGGGGTGGCTAGCAGAGAAGACCAAAATTGGTCAAAATGCAGAACCTAAGTAACAATGTATAGCCCTGGTCATTTTATCTACAAACCCAAGTCTCAAGAAACATTCCAGAGGAGGGGGTGAGAAGATTGTAAGACAGAGTGGGTCAGGACAATTTCTGATAGATAACATCTAAAAATGATAGGGTAGTCGCGTCCATGAAATTTCATCTGAGCAATTGTCTTTAAAAATACCTGCATAAAGAGAACACCAGTAAACATGCCAATGATTATGGGAAATGTAACAAAGTTACAACCTTTAGAAGAAAAGCTACACTACAAGTGATCAGTAATTGCTGAATTAAGAAGAATCATTTTTTTCCACCATGTAATTCCTCTGATTGGTTATTCAACTCTAAATAAGCGGCAAATTCTAAATACAAAATGGGCTCAGTAGGGTGTGTGTGTGTGTGTGTGTGTGAAAAACAATAATTACAGAATAAGTGATCATGAATCTATGTGGAAGTTGCAGGGGAATGGAAGAATTGGAAAATTGGAGTAGGAAGAGAGAAGGCTAGAAATGACACAAATAGAGTGTGCTCTTGAAAGAAATCATTCTCAAAACACTAAACTATTTAAAACTGTAAAGATAATGCTTATTCCCCTAACTTAGAAATGTTAATAAACTAATGAGAGGACAGGAGTCCTTTGTACAGGACTGTGATTTCCTAAACACAAGGAACTGCAGGCAGGCAGCTAAGGATTGTTGGAAGCTGAAGAAAAAGTCTTCCCCAGGGAAGAGTACACCAGTTGTTTATGCAGTACCAAATGGAAATATCCATATATAAGTAACATTATATAGACTGAGCAGGTAAGTGGTGCTTATATATGTGGGAATCTCTCACTCTCTCTTTCTCTCTCTCTCTTTCTCTCCGTGTATCAATATTTGTATGTATGTATGAATGTATGCATTATCTACCTATGTTTATATTTCTTAGATAGAAATGTATTTAAGTATAAATATTCCTATATATAAGATATAAAAAAACCTAATTAATGAAAAAAGAAAGGCCATGAATTTGCAAGACCGTAAGGAGGGATATATGGACAGGTTTAGAATGAGAAAAGGAAAGGGAGAAAGATATAATTATATTGAAATATCAAAAAAATAATAGAAATAAAAAAGAAATCAGCTTTTACAAAGAAGAAAGGAAGGTATTGATTTTCACAAGAAAATTTATTTTTTCTTTTGTTTTGGTGAGAGGTATTTTTTTTTTTTTGCTGTGCTATTTGTTTCATTTAAAAGTGGGCTTGACTATGTTGTTCAGGCCAGTCATGTATTTATAATATCCTTCCTCAGTCTTCCAAATTGTGAGTGTCTCCATATCTGGATCAATAAAGTTACTATCATGTCTGAATGATTCATTTAGTGAATATATATAATTAATCCTTTTAATTTACTACAGCTGGTAGGAATTCAAGTTTTTAGTGGTCAGTTTATCGTAGTGTGTTAGAAAGAGAACATGGGTGATAGGGAAAACAGGAGGACAGAGGACAATTTCTCTACTTTGTAAAATGTGAGATGCTTACTTGTGCCTGAACAAAGCCAGCTTGTGCTCTTCTGATGTTAAAACACATTTCTATTCAGCCTGTGGGCATATCCCGGTTCCTCTTTCACTAGAAATACATTCAAAAATTGATACAATAAAAATTATTTTTGGTTGGAATGCTTTGTTCAAAACCTTCCTCTTATATCATAGAGAAATCAGTTTCTACCTATATTGGTATTCAATCAAAACCCTGTAGCTTTTTTGCAATGGTCTGAGTGGCAGCTTTTGAAAGATGAGTGATCTATACAGTTCTATTTCAGTGTTAATAATCCTTAGTTTTCTGTCCAGGAGCAGAGCTGGTCTTTTGGTAGTTCTTTGATTGATTTTCTTTTCAGGTCCTTTGCATCATTGAGGGTCTTTCTCTGACCTCATCCACCATCTTATCAGCAGTTCTCAAAAATACAAAATAATTAATGGGTCACAATCTTTAGGTGTGATCTGCCTTCAGCAGCATACAGTAGAGCAATGCTCATTATGCCAGTGACATCTGTACATTAATGAAGTCCAAGCTCCTTTTCACATCATTATGACTTCTTGTTTCTAGGACTTTATGTACAGAGACTATTTAAGTCATGTTTCTCTCTTTACAGTCTTATTAGGTTGTTTCTTTAGGCATAAATTTAATGTGTAAAGTGGATCCCCATTCTTTTTTACTCTATTGATGATGAAGCCATTGATTTCTGAAGGAAAATCATGATTTGAAACTTGGGTGACTCCTGAGTTTTGCGGTCAATAGCAGAACTATGGTAACACTATGTAGATGAAAATTTTCTCCTGGTGAATATCACTACCTGACATTTTAAACAGGGCTGATAGAATGTTTTCTATAAATTACAAACGTGGATGTCTAAGTCATCATAAAACCTTTTTTCAGTTAGTGAAAGGAAGACTATGCAAGACTTCGAGAGTAGTTATCAAAGCACTGCTGCTCACATCTCCAAGTTCACTTTTTGTAGCAAACTACCTTATGAAATGTTCAAAATGATAGTTTTCAAGTGAGAAAATTAAAACTGATTCCATTCATTACTCTTTTAAAAACATAAATTTAAATACAAGAAGACTCTTCTTTTAACTCCAAAGCCCTTGTTGAAAGTAAGTGACAAAGTTTGGCAACTCTTGTTCTAGTGTACTCATCCTTTGAAAACACTGACAGAAAGTTACCTTTCTCTAAGATGATTATAGCTGTTGTTGAGAGATTTTGAGTTGCCATAGCTTGGCCTCAAGCTTTCCTACAGTACAGAAATCTCAAGGTCCAAATCAGGAGCAGAAGGAGACGGAGCACGAGCAAGGAACTCAGGACCGCGAGGGGCGCACCCACACACTGAGACAATGGGGATGTTCTATCGGGAACTCACCAAGGCCAGCTGGCCTGGGTCTGAAAAAGCATGGGATAAATCCGGACTAGCTGAACATAGAGGACAATGAGGAATACTGAGAACTCAAGAACAATCGCAGTGGGTTTTTGATCCTACTGCACGTACTGGCTTTGGGGGAGCCTAGGCAGTTTGGATGCTCACCTTAGGAGACCTGGATAGAGGTGGGCGGTCCTTGGGCTTCCCACAGGTCAGGAAACCCTGATTGCTCTTCGAGCAGATGAGGGAGGGTGACTTGATCGGGGGAGGGGGAGGGAAATGGGAGGCGGTTGCAGGGAGGAGGCAGAAATCCTTAATAAATAAATAAATTAAAAATAAAAAATAAAAAAAAGAAATGCAGTGACCTGGGTTGGTGGAGGAAGACTCGTATATGTCTTAAATGGTTCTGCTTCTTCCTTAGTATAATTCACATTCATGCCAAAGAATTAGAACAAATTCTTTGAATTTTCTTTTCCTCTATCTATTGTAGGTTTATTTGATAAAGTTTGTCAAGCAAGAAAACAAACAAGAACCAGCTAACAAACCAACGATCTAACCAAGTATTCACCTGTACAGCAAAACAGCCATCCAATTAGCTACACAACCATTCAACTAAACAGCAAAGAAATCATCCAAACAACTATGCATCTACAAAGATAACCATCTAACTTCCAAATCAACCAACCTGTGACCAATAAATTAACCGACCAGTTAGTGATACAAACATATAGCAGTCCGCCCTCTACCCCCCCAAAAAATAACCAGCCAACAACCAACAAGCCAACCTCAAGCCATTAGCAACATCTAAGCATTTATGGATGTAGCATTTATCTGTTAATTTGTGGACATTTAAAATTGGTTCCTGACCACAATTGAAATGAAGAAAATATTTACACCAAAGTTCACAGGACAATGATGAAAATAAATAAGAGTTCATAATTTGTGCATGGGTCTTTATTTATTTACCTTGTAATCATAAACAAGAATGTTTGATTCTGAGACTGTGTTATAAGACTTCAGATTAAGTCCTAGGTTGCAAATTTTGAAGAAATTAACCTGCAGAGATTTAGAGCACTCTATTATTTTCAATCATTAGCACAGTACTCAAAGTGAAAATCAACAACTTTCCTGACGGGGTTACTCATAAACGACAGGAATAGGAACCTAGAAAAGAATTTAAGGGAAAGGCTACCAAAATGGAAAAATGCATGAAATGAAAAGGAAAACTATACATCTTACTGAGAAGCTCAGTGCCATCTATCAACACACTAGGAATCCCTGCAATACTTCAAAAGCTACTGGGCTGAATCCTTTGGCTCAAGTGAATCTTGCCTTCATGTACTGACACTGCAGATAAGCGCATCAGCGTTATTATCTTTATTTGAATTCACTCATTCTCTCCCTCGCACTGTGCCACCCACTTTGGTTAAAAAACTCACTTTCCATTACACATTTATCATAACGTTTACACATTAGTTTCACTTGCCTCTGGTTAATAACTCGCCATATATTTAAACATCCATCAACATAAAATCAGCATAAGAACTTTTATGAATCCCTTTATCATCAGCACATTTGAAATGCTTATATAATCCACTCTGGATTCATATAGGAACTTGGTTAATAGCCCTTAAAGTTACTATAAACCTTGGCTGCTTTCAATCATAGGAGTATTATTCATGTTTTCAGTCTGAGCACATTTTTTGGTAATTGTTAAGGTTTAAAACCACTGGGATATAGATGAAGTTATCCCTTTGATGTGTAAAAACACATACATTTTCTGTAGTCAGGGAATTGCTAGAGATTTCATCTGTCCTATAAACACTAAGGATCTTTTATATCCATCTTAATTGTAGCTTGAAATTGTAGATTCATATGAGCAATGAGATCTTCTGCCCCCCCCCCCTTTCTGTACTGTAGTTTGGAGACAGGCTCACATTGAGCAAGTACTCTTAAAGATTGGTAAGAAGAGAAAGTGAAGGATGCCCAGTCAAGTGCATTCCCCACTCATTTGGGTCTGAGTCCATCCTTGAGTGATGCTAGCTTTTTTCTTGGAATTCAGCAGTGATGTGTACAGAAATGGTTTGAGCTATTTTAAAATAATTACATTCATTGAAAATAGCAATAAATATGACAACAATGATGAAAAATGAATTTCAGATGGCATATTTTTTCTGCCTGTCTCGAACATTTTCACTGTATGTGGACTATTCAAAGACCAAGACATAATTTAACAATGTCTGATTCCTATTATCAAGTGTAATATTTTCTGCTCAGCTTGGTCCACATCTTAAGACGACACATAGAAATTGTACAGGAAGGAACAGCACAGAATCAGGTGATCACATTCTTTTTTTAATCATTTCTCACAAAAGGTGGTATAACCACTGTGGACCCACAGTGTGCATACTTGAATTAGCTTCTATTGTGCAGAAAGAGAAGTTGGTGCAAGGCCCTTATCTCCCAGGACTATGTAGATTAGTCAAATGGTTATGAACTAGCCACTGCTACAATCAATAAATACACTGAGTTTATTGGTCTTAAGTAGATTAATGACCTAGACAAGTTAAAACTCAGATCAGTTATCAAATTGTATAACCAATTCTATTATGTTCTACCTTGTGTTGAGATGATTCTGTAATTTTCAATTCTAGTGACTGTAGCAGAGGTTCTCAAACTTCTTAATGCTGTGACCCCTTATTACAGTACCTGATGCTGTAGTGACCCCCAACCCTAAAATTATTTAACTGCTACTTCATAACTATAATTTTGCTACTGTTATGAATTGTAATATAAATATATAATATTCTGAATATTTGTTATTGACCACAGAGGGGTCATGACCCACATGCTGCTCTGGACTAATGTTCAGAGGTTTCAAGAGATTAGGAAGACACTAAGACTCTTGCCACTGGATTACGTCGCTAGTTTGGTAGACAGGGCATGTGATTTTTTTGTTGTTTGTTTGTTTTGGAATGCATGCTTTTTTTTTTCCAGGTTCTATTTTGTTGATATCTCTTCCTATTCTTCTCCTAATCCTCCTTTTAGTTTTCCTTCTGTCATTCATTAGCCCAGATGACATAGTCTTTGTAAATTAGACTAGTCTTGAATTTATAGCTAAAACTGTCTTTTGCTGCCTAATCCTCTTGCCTCTACCATTCAAGTGCTAAGAGTATAAGAATGATTCCCCATTCAGGTTCCAACTGATATTCATCAATGTTATTGAACCAAATCACAGTTTCTACAGTTATAAGGAACAGTGACCAATGATGACTGAAATAATTTAGGATCCCACATATCCTATTCACAAAGATTCTCTTTTGGAATTTGACAATCGCCTGTAGGCTCCCTGGAAGACACCCATGAAAGCAATACACAGGATGTGTAGCCTTTGCAGCTGACTTAATCATGAAGATTTCATGATGTGTTTATGCCAAAGAATGAAGTCTAACATTATGAACCATGTTTCTCGGAGTTCTTAAAGACCCCATTCTAAGCTTGATTCACAAAAGCCTTAGTAAGTTAATAAGTTAATAGTATTCCCAGATACCAGATGAAGAAGTGAAAGCATTACTACTTGGTTAAAGTCTGTGTTGTGATAGATAGAGCTGAGTTTCACTTCTTCATTTACCATATTTATTTATTCTACTAATTTGTTCTCTCTCTCTCTCTCTCTCTCTCTCTCTGTGTGTGTGTGTGTGTGTGTGTGTGTGTATTTTGGGTGGATGTTAATTTTCTCTTTGGAGATGGATTGTAATTATTTGAGTGGCATCATTTCATTGTTTGATTGTTATGGCTTTATTATGTCAAATATAATGTGTGTATGTGTTTGTGAGTGTGTATGTGTGTATGCAGAACAAGCAGTTAATGGCATAAGTCTTATCTTTAAATTGGATGCTACAACCAGCTACTTATGATAACAATAAAGTACCTGTATTATGTTTTTCCCCATCTCCAGTAAATATTAAATACTTTCAGGGAAGGACCATTTTATATTAATTTTTAATATCACCTACATTTTACAGAAATTGTTAATAAATACTGGCTGAATCAACAAATGAACCAATCACTTTACATGGTCAGATTTCTAAGTCCTGGTAACCAAGACTTTGGGATCAATCACTATGTATATAAATATATAGAACACTGAGTGTGTGTCTTGAAATGCCATGTAGATCAGTGTATAATATTGCAGCATTCTCTCTCTCTCTCTCTCTCTCTCCCTCTCTCTCTCCCTCTCTCTCTCCCTCTCTCTCTCTCTCTCTCTCTCTCTCTCTCTCTCTCTCTGTGTGTGTGTGTGTGTGTGTTTGTTTGTGTGTGTGTCTGTCTTTTCATATGCACCTGTTTGTTTTGTAATTCAAAACAATAAAGTTTAGGGGAATTGAATCTGAGTTATAAATTTTCTTTCTTCTATTCCATGGGGAATTGTGAGATGACAAGTTATTTTTAACTCTTGCTAATTCCAACATAAAGATTCGGAGACTGAATCTTCCTATCTTTCTCTTGCTCCCCCCTCTTTCTCTCTTGGTAAATGATAGACTAGATCGATGTATATTTGTATATGCATGTGCATAGATACCATAGATACCTGCTTATATTTCTTATACAGGAAGAACGCCTTACTGGACCTTGACTTACTGTTTTCTAGCAGATATTTACCCTACACTCATCACCTCTCCACTTGAATTAAAATTAAAAAGAAGACAGAAAATAAACTTGTTTTATTTTAGGATTGCCTGTGGGAAGCGACTCTCTTCAAACTTCAAATTCTGAGTTGTATAAACATGCATGTGAGACTTTTCCTTGATCCTAAGACCCACAAAGGTAATGGAGAGAATAAGCAGTTGGTTGTTTGGGACTTCTGGAATAAATGTGCATTAGAGTTTGGTGATGTAAAACCCTCTGTCCGTTCCCAGCACTGTGTGCTAGCATCTCCTTGTCTGATGATGCCATCCTCCCATCACTCCGCACTCATGAAGTACCATATTCTTTCATACCCCTTTCCATAAAACACAAAAACATTCAAGATCAAATTTTTGTCCCTAGTTTTTTTTTTCCATGTCAGCTTTTACTAACTTCAAAGAGAATTTTGCAGAATGTCTGCCACAGCAATTACTCAGCTTTGGACCACAGATATTATTGCACCTAGACAGTACTTTTCCATACTGGTGGACAGTCCTTTTGTAGTTGCTCATAGAAAAATAATAAAACTTACTACAATTTGATTTTTATGCTGCTGTGGTTTGATAGAGGTGAGTGTCAGTCACCTTGCCTTCAGAATTGAATTAATCTCAAATGGTTTGCAATAGCTGGTGCTCTGAGAACAAAATAAGGCATATACATATAATTCCTAAGTTTATGACAATAGACATTAAAATACATACCTGAACAATGGATAATAAAACCTCTCCAGTGTTGGGGAGCTTACTAATGTATCCATATAACTTGGCTCAAAAATGTTGTATTTCTTAAAACTATTATCCTAAGAGTTCACTTACTTTTCTGTGCACAGAATTGCCATCTTTACCTTAAAGATATTTTGTAAGACACTATAAAGTATCAGTACCTGGTAATGAAAGTTTATTTAAACATAGTGATAACAGGTAGTTATTCTGATAAAGGTGAAAGATCACAGGAAAATGCCAGCAGAGATCTGTTTGGTACACAGCAATAGGTTCAGAGGAAAGGATGTAAGGATTTCCCCATTCTCCACCTTTAAGAGTGGAAGATTAACAGTTCTTCATGATAGACTAATGCACCAGTCATCATCTGGCCTTTTTGAACTCCATCAATATACTCTATTAGGTTTATGTTGCTAAAAGAAATGCTGGGGTATTCAATTGATACGCGAAAAGGTTTATTCTGCTCACAGTTTCAGGTATTTAGATGTTTCTGCCACTTCTCTGATTGGATGCTTCTGTTGTCTTAGAGCTAGGCATTGGGGTTAAGTGGCCATAGATAGGCAGTTCATCATCAAGGTGGCATACAGAAGCTTCTCCCATCATTTGAGAGCACACAACTACAGACAGGAATGTGTCCCACAAGGGACCATTTTTTAATATCTCCCAATCTTCACTTTAGTCCAGTAGTGGACTTAAGAATCAGAACACTCAATTGTCATTTATTGAGAGATCCAGGGAAATACCAATGAGAGGATCCAAGTATTGTCTTTTGAATGCTGTCAAGATTTCACTCTCTGGTTTGCATGAAACTCTTTACTGAGCTAGCTGCTACCCAAGAAGACTAGATATTCCTAGAAGAGTTGAACTTTGAAATGGTAAAGGCATCCTTCCCAAAGAGATGAGGATAGAAAGAATAAGACAATCACCAGGCCTGACCAATCTCTTCCCTTAGGAATACCCTATCTCTTTGATAGGAAGAAAAGTTTAAGGCATACACTGTTTAAAAAATAGCAGACAACATTATTGGGAAGATGTGGCTTGTTTATATGCAAGGAATAAAAATAGTGGAAAGAGAAGAAAAATGAGAAAACATTGAAACTTGCATCAAATTCATTTTTAAAATCCTTTCGTTGTTTCTTTTTAACAGCAAGAAATAACTTATATCTTCATTTTCTCTTACCCAAAGACAGCTACCTCTTTAGTATATATTATAATGTGATAGCCATGTGAGCCCTCCACGGTGTGAGGTGCCTGCAGGATAGTCTTAGGAAAAGAAGAAGCACTGGATACTCGGCATTGTGTATATGTCACAGCAGGCTTTGAAGGAAGGCAATAACATTTGGGATAGAGTTAGTTCTTTTAGCCCAGCTCATTGTGCCTTCCTGTACACAGTCCCGATTTTAGTAGCAGGCTGTCTTGTCTCACAGATGCCTTCTGCATGAGAGAAGAACATTTACGTCCGTCCCTTCAGCCTGGAACATTAAAACAAATGCTGATAGTTCAAGGTTAATAGATGCATAAAACAAAAGTAATTCTGTGTCAAAGCTGAAATGACAGGCGATTTGACTTGAGGCAGCTTCACAATCACTCTTTCCCATGTGCTACGTGCTGAGACCAGGCGAAGGCGTTATGTTTCTGACATTTACTTGTCAGGGAGGTATGACAATAGAGATTGTTTCTATCTCTTCAGCTCCCAGATGTTAACCTTCTAGCTTTAGTTAGTAATTGGGGCTCTTTGGAGCTTTAACATTTTCTATTGATTCAATAAAAGCGATAACATTTCCAATCATAAGACAGTATTATAGAAATATCAAGCAATTCACACATCAGAATGTTTGATAGCTGGGCTCACCGCATTAATTTCTGTCACCTTTGCCAGGAACCCTTTATCCTCCTTTTATACTGAAGGACACCTGGGGGTAGTTGCTGCCACTTTTATTGTTCAATAAAGTAGACAAAAGTTTCAATTAACAACCAAAGGGCCTCTAGGAAATTGTGAATGAGAATATATTTTACTCATTTACTGTATTTCTTTTTCTTAATGTGCCGTCTGTGGCTTCCAAGCTATATTTCACTCAGCATGTGCACACATGCACACAGGCATACATGCTCAAACACACACACACCACATACACATTCATGGTTAGCCTAATCTGATGTGATTTATATTGAAATATTTAACAAAGGAGAGAGAGCCAAATGGAGGCTGCGAAGAGACTTTGGAGACTCTGAAGTGAGAAATAAAAGCTCAGATGGGCAAGAAGAAGTATTCTGGTCTCCATACTGCAAAACAGAGGCAGAGGATTTCATTCGCTTTACTACTTTGTCTGTGTCTCTGAGAATGATAGATTGGAGATTTCTCTTTCTTTATATAATGGATACTGCTTCAAAAAATACATATATGACATTATGTGCTCACACCCTTACTATTCTACTGGACATTTACATTATGGAATTGAACTTTTATGAGCATGATTTAGAAAATGTCAATAGGAAAATCAATGAGTTCCATTTGTAAAGAACAGAAGCTGATCCATAGACTCAGCAGACATCCTGCTTTGTCTTATTTCAGCCCAACATTTGCTCTTCTGTATGAATAATCTTTCTTTTCTCCTCACAGATTGTGGATGGTTTTGATTCGACACATTTCCTGAAGCTGTTTCTCTCAATCCTGTGGGATATAAACCAACATCATCTCATGTCCACCCTTTCTGTGCAGCAACCTGACATCTGTGCTTTTGTACAATGCAAAGCCTATCTTGATGATTTCCTCTCCCACTACATCTTTAATTGTATAAAGCGTTGTGATGTTAGAAGATTCAACCCCCCTAAAGAACAGATATTTTTATTCACGAAAATATGCACTAACTTTTATAAGTTAGTATACTCGAGCTATATAATCTATATAATCAGCCTTAATACAAACACAAAGCATTCATTTACTTTTAGTATGTGGTTTGTGCTAGCCTATGTATCCATCTGTGCTATTCCTCCTCATCTTGATGTTTTGTGAAGTATCTATAATATATCTATTATAAGATTATCATACATGAATATAATTGCTAGATTTAAAATACAGACATAGTTCCAATTCTAGAACTTTCTATACCACATATTTTAATGTTTTAGTAAAGGAAACATTGTCAATGTTTATAGATCCCTGGACTTGAGATGCTTATTTTCCAGGAAATTAGGTCATTTTAGTAACAGAGGCTTTGAGGGTTCTTCCTTGGTGGACAGTCAGTAGGATTTCTAGACCCACAAATTCCTGGGATCTCTAAAGCTGCCATTTGGCCTCAGATCACTTCATGGTTCTTGAAAGTAATTTCACACTTTTGAAGCCACTTGCAAGCCATCTCCTAAGTAATTATTTCAGAACTGTGTTTGATTCTTAGATTATTTGAATTGATCTGTAGTTTGCAGTAACTTATTTGTTTCTCCCTTTTAAAGATTTAGGAATGGAGAGATAGCTCAATGGCTTGCAGAGAACTTGAGTTCTTTTGGCAGGGCCCATGCTGAGCAACTCACAGCATCCTGTAACTCCATCTCTAGGATCATCCATTGCCTTTGACTTGATCAAGTTTCTGCATGCACAGGAGTATACCCAAAACACAGACACATACGCAAGCAAATAACTAAAAATAAAACAAATCTTTTCAAAGAGGAAATGGTAATATTATTTCATCATTTTTTTTTATTTAGGCAAATCAAGTTATGCCTAAGAAAAAGTGGATTAATAAGCCATTTCACCCAGTCATTGTTTGATAATGCCATCCATTCACAGAGGGAAGCAGAATGTTCACAGATGCTGGAATTGCAGCAAAGAAGATGGAGCATAGTTTCCACCTAGTCAGTTTACTGATGAAGTCATCTTCATATCCTACCCACTGGGTTGGGAAAAAGACAATAATTCCCCGGTATTATTTGTAGCATGATCTAGTCTTCCACTCAGGGTCATCAATGAAGATGTGTTATTGCTATCGCCTGAGAGACAGTTAGAAATTCACCCATGTGTACCACCCAAGAAGCCTGAGATGGCAGTGACATTTTATCAAGAATACCCAAGATAATTATAACATCAATAAAATGTGAGAAGTGCTGGAACAGATGTGAGCTCTGTCTGCAGACTTCTTCCTTTTCCTCTAAAGAAACTTGTAGACATGCATCCACCTCACTCATTTCTCAACTGACCAACAATAATATCTGCACGAGCAACTGGTAACTACCATTTTAAAAAAAAGGAACTTGTTTTCCTTATGTTTGTGTTACTGTAATAAACACCAAGACCAAAAGAAAATTACAGTGCAGAAAGCTTTTTGTCTTATACTTTCTGTCCACAGTCCATCATTTAGGGGTTTCAGAGCAGAAACTCATACAGAAGAGACAGAAGAATCAAGGAGGAATACTGTCTACTGCCTTGTTCCCTAGTTTGTGCCCAACTAACTTTCATATACTGCTCAGGACTCCTGCTTAAGAGTAAGACTTCCCATAGTAGTGTGGGTTCTCTATAATAATTAGCAATTTCAAAAGTTTTCCACGGGCATACCCTACAGGCCAATAAAGTCTGGGAAATTCCCCAACTGAGACTTTCTCAGATAACTCTTGGTTGTGTCAAGTTGACAGCTGATGTTAGCTAGGAGACACGCTACTGTAGCTATTAGGAAACTCAAGGCATGTGGTAAGCTACATAAGAAAAACATTTCTTTATATTGGTCATGTGGACCATGTTTAGGTTTCCTTGAAGACAGATCAATCACAAAATTAGAAGTTACTAATTTTCAAAAGCTTATCAAATGCCTATCCCTATAAACATCTTAATATAATATTTTATGCTCAATAAATATTTATGGGAAGAATTTGATAGGCAAAAGGGAATTTTGAGTAGTTGTAGAGATAAGCTATGACTTGGTAGATAGAAAGGCTATGCGGTTTTATTCTAGCCAATGTACCTATATGGACTAAGGCCCTTTTTTCTTTATGTTCCATTCAATTGACCTCATCTTCTCCCAAGGAGAAAGCCTCCCATCTCAGAGTCTCTGTCAGGCAGCAGACAGACTTTTTTTTTTCACTCACAGTATAGAAGTCAGACACCAGTGTTAGGAAACCAAACAAATATGCAATTTGTCAGTCTACGGGTAGAGTGTTTCTGCCCTCAGATTCAAAATGGTTTTCATTTATTCATGTAAAAAAGCATATTTCAGCTATAGTTGTAATATTTACTTATCTGGTTTCCTCATGATGGATAACAAATGTATCCAGAAAAACTCCATGCATCAAAAAGATGCCACTTCATAAACTGGCAATATAATTCCATATTTCAATAAAAACAGATACAATTCAAAATGCCTCAAATAGCTCCAAAAGCAATTACGGCATTTCAGAAGTAAACATTATGTACAAGTTCATAACCACCCATCAAAATTATTTCACTAGGGCACGTTAAGAAAGCATCTGCTGCAATTTATGCATTTTGAGTTTTTCTTCTGAGAACAAAGTGCTTCTAGCAAGCACTGCAGTCCAAGCTGGAGTCAAACTGCTTGCCATTTACCCAGGAAAATATATAACTTCTCTTAGCTGTGCTCAATTCGTTTGCTGTAATGAAGGAATACAATTCACATTTTCATTCCAAGCAACTAGACCTGACCAGGACCATGTGCAGGGGAAGTGTCTAAGTTTAGCAGGCTTATTCCGGTGCCTGAAAGAATAGTGGCATAAGTTCCTTTTAAAGGCTGAAAAGGGTCATTCTTCATCTCGTGTCCAGAATAATGCTGAATTATTTCTCAACTACAAGGAGTGTTTCATAAATCACAGAAGGAATAAATCTTATTAAATCAGTTGCAGACTACAGAAACCTACAGGCAAGGTCTGTTTTCTAAAGGACACTGCTGTCCTCACTAATGTTTCATCCTCTCACTTATTTAAGAAGAGACAATATTTTTTGGAGACCCAGTAAACAGAAATGTGAACATTTTTTCCTTTTTCAGGGGAGGTCAAATGGTCAATAATAATGATAGTCCAGCCATACACTGGAAGTCAAATATCATAGCATAAGACTATATATATGTAAAAGTAGTAACATAGGATGTATAACCAAGCCAATGCATAAGCTTTAAGTTTTCTGTTAACATTTTGAAGAGATAAATTGTCATTCTTGTTAATTCCATTAAGAAAACTAAAGACGACAATGATATTTGGTATATTTCAAGGATATTGGAAAATATTGCTATTAATATAGACAAAATTTATTGTTACACTGTTATTTTTTTATATATATCCAGACCTCTCTCTGAGGCTGAATAATGCTCACAGAACTCTACTTTGTGTTTTAGGGGAAAAAAATCCAACTAATTCTTATAGGGCACAGTAGTGAACGTGAATGCAAAAGCTATGTACAATCTTTGCACATTACAAATAACACATTCAACATGGTAGACACTTTTCATCCTGCCCAGTAACAAAAGTCTCAATATGCATGTATATACCGCATACATTTATAGTCCACTCTTTATCAGCCACTTGGCCTCCATTCACTTTCACATCCTTGAAAATAGCACATTTCACACTTAAGACATTGAGAAAATTTAAAGCTTTTGCCAGCGTCACAGAACAAGAGGAATGGGTGCAGCAGCACCTCTAGGAAGTCAGTCCAGGAGTAAGGATTATGAAATGGTGGAAAGGGTGTTCTGGGTCATAAACTGAAAAGCAAACTAACTTTTTTTCATTCAAAGTGAAGGTAAGAACTGGCTTCAAATTTTGAAGGTAAAGGGATTTCACTTTGCTTCATCCTGGCACGAAAGAAGAGCCATGCCATCCCTCTCTGAGGGGAGTTTCACTGAGACTATCCCCTTGTTTTAGGACAGACTGCATCTAGTGGATAGACAATTTTTCATAACAGAATGTAGCTTTTAAAAATGCAGGTTGATAGTACAAAGCTGACATAAAGGAAATTATTATTCTAAGGATATCCACCATCGATGTAACTGCCAGTTGTGCATAAAAATCATGGTAGTGAGAAAATGTGAACTTTATTTTTCTTTACCCGTCTCAATAGGTCATTAGTTCTACACTGCTGGTCACTGTTTATTTTTTTTTATTTTTTTTTTTAACAGAACTTCCCTCAAGTTTATTTGTAAAAACAGCATAAGGTCCTGAACATCTGCAAATACTGTGTAGGTGTTCACACCAGTCCATCTGTCTTCACACTGGCAGACTGCGACCTTTTTTATGGGGCCTTCACAGGGGCCTGGGCACCTTTGGGAGCCTGAGCTGCAGCTGAGGCCTCTGCCTTGGCTTGAACCTTGGGCTTTGTTTTTTGGAGCCTACGACCACTGGCCATGTAGCTTCTAATCCGCTTCCCAAGCTTGGGGTGAGCAATTAAAGCCAGACGGGTGAGTTTGCGGGTGGGGCCCTTTGGCACCTTGGGCTTCACCACCTGGGGCTTCACCAGGGCCTTGATGGCCTCCGCACGTGCGCTCATGGCCTTTGCATTATTTGCCTGCATCTTCTTCAGGCCTTTCTTGTTGTGCTTCTTGGCAAAGCGCATGTTCCTCAGGAACTTGGGGTCAACCCCCTTGAGAGATTCGTATCTTTGTGACCGGGGTTTCTTGATGCCGTTTCTGTGCCATTTCCGGGACTGGTTGTGTGTGGTGTGGTTCTTGGACTTGGCCATGGCTGGACGGTAATCGGCGGCTCCCGAAGCGCCTGCGACCGGAAGAGCTGGTCACTGTTTATTGCTCTAGAATGTTATCTACATCTATCTGTGACCTAAAGAAATGTCCCCATTTATATCTTCAACAAATATTTATTGTTTTCAGTCTCTGGGCTGCCTGCTAGGATATAATTTTAACAGGCTGAAAATACCTTCCTTGCCAGACACATTGTTTGTTTTCTTGAAGTGAGAGTCATGGAAGCCAGGGCCTTTTTTTCTGCTGGGTAAATCTCCCTACCATGGAGCTACACCACCAATTCCTCACATAGTCTCTCTGTAATGGCAGAATCATTGACGACAATATTCACAAATAGGTAGAAACAATGTTGGTCTGTACAGCGGTGGGACAGACATAATGGACATGATGGTTTGATGAGGAAGGTCATTGGTTAAGTAATAAAGAAACTGCTTGGCCTCATAGGTTAAAACATAGGTGGGAGGAGTAAACAGAACAGAATGCTGGGAGGAAGAGAAAGTGAGTTCAGAGGCCATGCTCCCCTCTCTCCTGGGCAGACGCCATGAAGCAAGCTGCCAGGTCAGACATGCTGAATCTTTCCCGGTAAGACTGATGCTACACAGATTATTAGAGATGGGTTGATCGGGATATGAGAATTAGCCTATAAGGGCTAGAGTTAATGGGCCAAGCAGTGTTTAAAAGAATACAGTTTGTGTGTTGTTATTTCTGGTGTAAAGCTAGCTGTGCGGAACGAAAAGCAGGCCCACAGCTCCCACAACAATGGTTGAGAAAAGAAGCACTTAACCGACTTGGATAATGGGGGAAATCCTTAAAGAGCAGTGACACTAAGGGTTAGAGATTAAATGAGAACTGGAATATTCCAGATGAAAGAAGGAAACACTCCCTGAAGGGTATAGCTAGCTCGTGTGAGAATCAGAAAGTTTAGAGAGATCTATTTCAACTGAGGGAGAAAAGAGTCTCCTTAAAGGTGCAACCTTGCCAACAGGTTAATGGTGTAATATGGGGTGGTGTAATAGGGGCAGGGAAGAACTAAGGAAACTGACACACAGTGTCTTAGTCCCTAGTGACAGCATTGAATATATCGCCAAAACGACGGGTGTGTGACAGCTTTGTATTACTGTAGCAAAATATCAGACACAGGCTACCTATGGAATCAAGGGGATTGTCTTGAGTTTACAGTTTTCAAGGTTCAGATATCATATTTTTCCGGGGACACAGGCTGAAGTTATGCTTCTCTCTGTTCCGAAGAAGTGGAAATGAACAAAGCAAAGCACCTCCCACAGTGTCTTGCAGTTCTATGTCCCAAAGGACCATAGCCCCTTAAGATACTGCCACTCTAAGGTCAAGCCTGCATATACTGTCAAGGACATTGTAATCTGAGCTATAGGATAGTGATAAACAATGGGGTAGTGTGGTTGCCATATGTTCAATGGCATATACCCATATTTTCCTGAAGTAGAGACCAAATAAAGAAGAGAAAAAAGTGGGAGACAAGTATAATAATCTGAGAAAATATGGGATACCCTTGAAAGAACACAAGAAAATTGGGGAAAAGCAAGAAAAGCCTATATCCTTGGGATGTAATACTATGTCAGTAAAAGTACTATTAAGAGTCACTATGAAAGCATACCTTCTTGTCTCATGAGACAAGGAAACAGAAGTCATGAGTATTATAAATACTAGGGGAGAGATTGACCGTTGGCATTTGCATATCCTTGCAGGTATTCTTCACATTACTGCATACTTCTCTGTGTTGTTGTCTTGATTTTCTAGACTTACCTTTTACTGTATAAGTTTTCTAATGTTTGAAGAGATGGTGACCTGTATAGTGTAGTTTGGCCTCAAACACATTATATATACTGCATATAATGACTCTGATCCTTCTGCCTTCACATCCAGAGTGCCATGACTGCAAGTGTGCACCACTATAGCTGCTTTATGAAGGGTTGAGATTAACTCAAGGCTTCTGACAAGTGAGGCAAGCAGCACTCCAGCATCTGACCTGCATCCCTAGAGCCTACCTGCTCCTTTTAATTTTTTTTTAGACACATGAATTAAAATGGGTCTATTTCAAAGTGAAATTCTATTTTGTTTTTCTAGAAGTTGTTCACAAATGAGAAAGAGTTTTATTAGGGCTGAGATTTAGAAACAAAATACAGTTATTGAGCCCTAATGTGGACTAAGTAAACTCTGTAAGAATTGCCATGCTAGGGAGTTTTTACTCTGTATATTATTTTCATATAACAAAGAAGAATATAAGTGTTGCATAACCTTGAAGACAGAGTCATTTCTGAGAGATGGAGGAAAAGAGAACATTGAATATTTTACTATAACCTGCAGATATAGCCTTAGGTAACCTTTGGTGGTCTTTTGTTAGACGCAAACCTTAAAAGACAATGAAGAAGACATCAAAGTAAGGAGTGAATCTATCTCAAAAGTGGGGAGGCACAGATGCCATTGGTATGTTTGATGGGCCTGAGCCCACTGTCTGCATAAGCAGAAAAATATGGTGGACAGCTCCTTCCAATGGTGCTGAGAGGATTACACTCCTCACACACAATGCAGTTACCATGGTAAAATATGTCCACCACCAAACGCATTTGACACTCAGGGGCTAGAGTCACACAAGTTCATTCTTGTAATGTAGACTCAGGATGCTTATTTACTATGATGCTGAACACCGAGACTATACAAGGCTCAGCTCTTGTTTTATGCATGTTCTATATGCATTGAACTTTCAGTACTCTGGGAACAATTTTCTCTCCTTTAGGCATGCATAAAGTCCAAAGGACAAATGGGTGACATGAAAGGCTAGATTCAAGGGGACACTGTTTCATTTAAGTGACTCCTTTGTGATTGTAAATAGGAAGTACTGTGGAATTTTAGCAGTGGCAACTGTGTTCTGTAGTTATGGTGGAAGTTGTACTTAGAAGACACAGGTGAAAGGCACATGGGAATGATCAGTTCTGAGTTAAGAAATTCGTCATCTAAATGTCTCACAAAATAGATAAAAACAAGCTTAAAGGGGAAAATAATATTTTTCAAAAGCCTAGCCACAGGGTACCTTCCTCAAGGAAGATGACCTTACATCTCTGGAGGGAGCCATTTTTCAAGGCAGGATGCCATATTTTAGGATAGGAATGGACATTTTTGGGTGTGGAACTATGAAATAGACAAGGCATGATTCAAAAATATCCTTCTAATTGGTGACCCTGATATATGTAGGCTTAATTTGGGGCTCGGTTTTCCCTCTAAGCTGGAAGGAGGTCAGGAAAACCATTGTCATTCGGGTTTGTTCTAGTCACTGAAGTAAAGACAGGGATTGCTCTCCTGGAACCTGTTGACTGATGTGTGTTGTTAGTGTCTCAAGGAGTCACTAGCCATACCAAGGAAGTGAAGGACAGTTTCATTACATGCTATTTTATTTTGACAGGAGATGGACCTATTCTACATCATGCAAACAGCTTACTTTCAAAACCTGAATTTTTGTAGGAATAAATTAATTGCAATTTTGATCAGATTCCCTTGTGATTTTTTTTCTTTTACAACTTTTTTTTTCCTTTCCCAATTTGAGGTTCTGCTTCTTATTGAGAAGCCAGCATATAACCAGAAGTCTGACATTCTGCTTCCATGAGAGATGCTTTTACAAGGCTCAGATAGGATCTCTGTGACCCTCTTAGAACCAGTTTGGATAGTTGTAAAGCAGACTTCTCCTAAATTTGACTATTTGTTGTCTTCCTTCCTTCCTTCCTTCCTTCCTTCCTTCCTTCCTTCCTTCCTTCCTTCTTTCCTCCTCCTCCTCCTCCTCCTCCTTTTTATTCCTCATTTGTCTGTTCATGAATTCTTAGTGAGTTCATTTTCAGAGTAGTTTCACAAACTTCCAGCAAGGTGGCAGAAATGTTTCTTGCCTGATCTGCATTCCAGTTTGTTGAAACTGTATTCTAGTGTGTCACTCCTGAAAGAAATGTTAATTTCTCAGACCCATGTTTGTTTTCTCTCCAGCGAAGGATTTTTAGAGTGGAATGCTAAAAGAAAGTAGGAATGTTAAATATTTAATTTCATGTTTAATAAAAGCTCCTGGAAACTGTTGCTTCATTTTGCTTGCTAGTTTTATAATTTTCTAAAGCAATTTCATACAATGTTTCTAGACAATTTGTTTCCTTAAATGTTTGTGTTTTACAGTTTCTAAGGCCAAATTCCAAATGAATGCATATACACACATAAATGGCTTCACACAAAATGCTCCTCCAAGTTCTTAACTCAAATATACTGTCTATGAGAGCATGAGTCATGTGTATTTCAAATCTCCATAATTGTAAGGAATAAAAGGAGCAATCAAGTTGAGAAACTGATGAACATTCCTGTGGGTTGCTCAGATTATCTGAACTGTGGTGTGCGTGACACCTGATGCTTCAAATGTCTCATTGATTCTGGTCCTCTTTCAGGGTATTTAAGATATTGAAAGAAAACCTGCAAGTTAATCGTATTTCCACACAAAAATACATGTTCTGTGTTTGAGAAAAATCACAAAGTATTCAGCATTTTCCATAGAAGAGAAACTGGCCAATGAGAATATAATGTAGCTGATAGGGAGATCGAGAGGTGGAACACTTGATGGCTGGCAGAATAGAACAAGCAATGACAAGCATGGAAAGACGAAGCCCCAGTTCCACTGTTTCCTACCTGAGACATTGAGTAGGACTTTGTCCTTCTGTTTGTTAACTTTTATAAAAACCCTCTCTGCAACACTTTAGCTACATTATCTGTTGTGAAGATTGCCTAGGAAAATCCATGATTGATAAGAAAGGAAGCTAGCATATGGGGGAGGGGGATCAACATTTGTATCACTTTTTCTCATTTAATTACCTACTGTAATAAACCATCCATACTGCTGTTGTTCAAGCATTTGATATATTAATAGAATTAAATCCAGTTATTGTTTTACTGTAGGCCCAGTCCTCCCAAGAAGGTAAGATAGCATTGGCTTTTTAATTTCCAATTTCAAAGTACTTCTTTTGGCTTTATTTCAATGAGATACACAAAATGAAAACTACTGATGTCAGGCTAGGATAGTAGCCTTGTTAATAAATACGATTCTCTTCAAAAAAGTATATAACCAGGAAAATAGTGCTTTTGAAAGTACTGACAACTGAAGGACCCACAAGAATGAAGACACATATAAAGAAGACCATGAAGAGTGATCAGGAAGAATGTCAAGAGAAGGGGACATGAAAACTAATCTTAGAGTTGATAGCATACTCCTCAATGGCAAGGGAGTGTACAGGAATCCTAGCTAGGACCTGTGCAGAAGTCTCAAGGTTTTACATATCTAACCTTAGTTAAGGTCTTCTTCACTATTGGCAATGTCTGAAGGCAACGTGCAGTATCTGCAGCAGCAGTTTGTGGCTTATAAAGTCAGGCAGGAGTCAGGTTCTGAAAGCAATGGGGCTCATGGTGAAAATCACAGCTTTCTTCTAGAGAAATGCAATTGATGAGTAAAAAAGGACACCAGTGATAATTAAGGAACTGCCACCCTGGGGCAGAAAGGTTCTTGAACAAACTCTTTGTCTCATAGACAAAAGAGTTTTAAAAAAAGGAACCCAGGGGATGATAGATGGCCCATCAGTTAAGAGTACATACTTCTTTTGCAGAAGACCCAAGTTTGAATCTAATCATCTCACATCTTCCTATGACTCAAGCTCTAGGGAATACTAAGCCTTTAGCTTCCACTCAAACACATATATCGACACAGACTCAGGGACATATACATGCACATACCTAAAAACTAAAATAGATCTTAAAAGATATTGTTCCAAAAGGGAACTTTGGCCTGGCGGTGGTGGCGCACACCTTTAATTCCAGCACTCGGGAGGCAAAGGCAGGTGGATCTCTGTGAGTTCGAGGCTGGCCTGGTCTCTACAAGAGCTAGTTCCAGGACAGGAACCAAAAACAAAACAAAAAAACAAAACAAAACAAAAAAACCCCAAAACTACGGAGAAACCTGTCTTGAAAAATCCAAAAAGAGGGGGGGGGGCTTTGAATTGTCTATTTATTGGATTAGAGAAAAACATCACAGTGGGCATTTATTCTTGAAAATAAATACCTATCTAAGTTCTTGAAATCAAAAGTACAAAGAGGAGAAAGACAGACAGTTGGTTATGTGTTCCAAGGTACATCCTGAGAAACTAGGGTGCCTCAGAGATGGAA